>NC_083724.1:51032727-51653084 GCF_028564815.1 Eubalaena glacialis
GGTAGGGTACTCTCTTGTTTGGGGACAGTTTTTGCCTTAAAGGAGCTTAGCTGGAGCTAAGGTCGGAGTCTTCAGAGGCAAAGGCCACTTCTCTAGTTCAAAATGCAGATGTAACATTCCACACATAACAGCGTAGAGGTCTTATATCAGAAAGAGGCTTACCACTGATCACTAAAAATAATGCAAGAGAATAGTGGTTGACTGCTTTCTGTGCAAGGTGGAAAACATGGTAAGGCTGGAAACCACATTGACATCAGTTATTCAGTAAATGTTTACTGGGTGCCTACTGTTTACAAGACCCAAGGCTAGGAACTTGGATTATAAAGATGAATAAGACGAGCCCTCGGGAGAGTTCTTGGGAGAGTGGAGGCAGACACATAAACAGATAATTACAAAACCCGAAACATGCCATCAGGGGAGAATGGTACCTTGAATAGAGTCTGAGAAAGCTTCAGCAAGATGAGTGCTTTCGAAGGAGAGAACGAGGGAGAACTCTCTAGGTGGAGGTCAGTAACGGCACATGCAAACAGAAGGAAGCACAAGGGGTCTCATTTGCATGCAGAAGGCTAGGGCGTGAGCGTCTGAGGGGAAGTGCCTCCTGATAAAGGCTGGTGTGGGTCCCCTGAGAACCTCGGTGAGAACAGTGCCCACCAAAGTCACATTTGTGCCTCTTCTCCGGTGTCCCATGGTGGACGCCTGGCACTGGTCATCGAGCCTTACTGTGGGGTCTGACCTGCCTCTTCTGCATCCCAGCCTGCTCTCCAGATAATCTGTCTTCTCACATCATTCGGTGATGACCTGGCGCTCACAACATTGCAAAGACTCCATTTTCAGAAGATTTGCAACAGAAAATAATTAGAGAAATAGGCGCTGTGGGATACTTTAGGAGCATTTTTTTAAAAAACGAAGGTGGTATACATGGCTCTCAAACCAAGCAATTAAAGAAAAAGCAGCTGCTCTAGCTTCCCCAGGGACTAGACCTTTAAAATTTTTGTGACAGAGAAAATTACTTGGGGAAAAATAGACATAAATATCTAAGGAAGCTCTTCAAATTTGAAAAACTGGGAAAATTTAAAGGCATTAAATTCTCATGAAAACTTTACTACATTAATTTTGAGTAGGCCAGACATGGAGCTGACTCAGCAAGTCCCCACCAACTCTCTTGGGTGCCGAATGAAAAATTCTGTGTGTTCTTTTTAAAGGCACACAGGGCACCTTTCTTGTGTCCAGGGACCATGGGGCTTGGGTACTTTGTGTCTGATGTTACCCTAATGCTCGTCCTCTTGACTTAACTGCGGAGCAGCTGATTTCTGCATGTGAGTGTAGAAGAGGCTCATTGGTCCTCACCTCCCTGCTCAGAATCAGGTATATCGGCTCATGGGAAACAAATCCAGGCTTCACAGCAATAGACTGGGATGGTACCACATCTGTGTGCATAATACTGCATTTCACCACATCATGCTTCAGTTCATTTGGTGTCTCCTGTAATTAAGACTCTTTGGAAAGGATTTATTGTTTTTATGATTTCACACAGTGCTTGCTGGGGTCCCCCTTGTATGTGAACGTGCCCCCTCCCTTCCTGAGCACCACTGCTCTGTGGAACATTCTCCCTTCCCACGCAGAGGTGTATTACTGATGTCTCTGTGCCTCCGCTTCCCCGTGAGGTTCAGTCTCCAGCGGTCAGAAGCAGGTTCAAGCTACTGCTCGTGTGATCTTGCTTTCTTAACCCAGAACCTACCTCTCCTCACTCACAGCCCCTATTCCTCAGAGAATAGGTCCTTGACTGGGTTCGGTTTTATGCCTTCTATCAGACATCACCAGCGGACTGTGAAGCTGCATGTTCTTCCTCTCAGAGGACCATGGCTACAGAATTCTTAAGCATCCCTGTGGCTCACCTGAAGGTTCTCTTCATCCCCTCCCAGATTTCAGGAGCGTGCAGAAATGTTTGGGAATCAGCTGGGGAGGGTTTTCAGCACCTGCACTATTTCCATCCCCGTGCTTGTTTTCTTTCTTTGGTCATTCAATCAGCAGGGCTTTAAGGGCGCTGGCCTGGAGCTTCAAATCCATTCAAGCAGGACCTGCACAGGGAGCCTGAACCCATCCCCTGGCTGGGGACTGTGCTTTCCAAACCTTTTCTGTGCCTTATTTTTTTTTTTTTTTAATTTAATTTTATTTATTTATTTATGGCTGTGTTGGGTCTTCGTCTCTGTGCGAGGGCTTTCTCTAGTTGTGGCAAGCGGGGGCCACTCTTCATCGCGGTGTGCGGGCCGCTCACTATCGCGGCCTCTCTTGTTGCGGAGCACAGGCTCCAGACGCGCAGGCTCAGTAGTTGTGGCTCACGGGCCCAGTTGCTCCGCGGCATGTGGGATCTTCCCAGACCAGGGCTCGAACCCGTGTCCCCTGCATTGGCAGGCAGGTTCTCAACCACTGCGCCACCAGGGAAGCCCTGTGCCTTATTTTTAAACATACCATTTAACAAAGAATTCTTTAACTCTTCTAAGAGTATCCAAGGTAATGTTTTTTGGATGCCAAAATATCTCTGTGTTTTCAGTGGCCTCTGGATTATATCAGACAAAATATTTCACAGGTGGTGTGGTTTCCAGTCATTGAAATCAGTCCCAGCTGCCTCTTTAAAAATTCATGTTTTAATTTTTCCTTTTCCTTTCAGGTAATCTTGGGCAGGTGATTTTATAAGACGTTTAACACCCAAAGTCTTTGTTTCCTTCAGTAAGAAAAATGTTTTAAAAACGGAAACATTTGAGTATCACTATTAGCTTTATTCACCTAGGGCTTTAAGTTTGATATTCAACTTTTGCGATGTTTAAACACTTGGCCTAAGGTGAGGGGCCGGGTGAGGCTGAACTGTAAGGGCTCCTTTGAAAACAGGGCAGGAATTTTAACGAAAGCTTGACAAATCCAAGCCTTCTATGTCCATTTGGCAGTTCCTTTCCAAGGAAGTTTTCTCACTGCTGAAATGTTCTTCAGCTGCGTGTGCCTCTCTCTCCCGCAAGGCTGGGCGGTTCACCCAGTTCCTCACTATGTGATGCTCACTGTGTTTTCCTCTGCTGTCTGTGTTCCAGTCCCCGTCTCCTGGCAGTTCCTCACCCCTGGGTGCAGAGTCTTCGAGCACACCCCTTCATCCCAGTGACCCCACGGAAGCCTCCACAAATAAAGAGGTAGGGTACCATTTTGTTTCAAAAGCCATCAGCCCGTTATGTCTTATTCTGTTTCTGGTTTGCGCTTTCTCCAGCCTCCAACAGAGCTGCTGACCCAGATTACCCTGCGGAGAAAAATTCTCATCTCTCCAGCGTGGAATTCGGTGATAAAGCCATGCCATCCAATTTGACAGCCTCTAGCCACAGGTGTCTATTTTAATTCATAAATAAAATGAAAAAGTCACTTCCTCAGGCACACTAGCCACATTTCAAGGGCTCAGTAGCCACACGTGACTAGTGGCTATTGTATTGGAAGCAGAGATTACTGAACATTGCCATGATTGCAGAAAGTTCCCTTGGACATGGGACATCAAAAGCTCTGTTTAGCAGCATCCTTCCTAGAGGTGTTATGAGCCTCAGTGCCATGGCATTACAGTTGCTGTGTGGTTTGGGAAATGGGCTGGTTTCTTAAATACTAATTTATTTCAGGCCCAAGTGAAATATCTTTCATGACAACAGGATGACTGCTTGTCCTGGCTTACCTGGGGAGGTTCCGGCTCACACCTGTTGTCCCAGCAGTACACCTGGTGAGCACCCCTTCTCACTTTTTAAAGCAGCAGCGCTGTCCAGGAGAACTTTCTGTGATGCAGGGAATGTTTTACTTCTGGACTGTCCCATATGGTAGACACTGCCACATGTGCCTAGCAAGCGCTTGAGGTGTGGCTAGTGGCACTGAGGAAATGAATTTTGCATTTTATTCCATTTAAATTAAGTTAAATAGCTGTGTGTGGCTAGGGGCTGCTGGACAGTGCAGCCTTAAAGTGTCCCTTTGGACAGCAAATCGTATGGTCACCCTGCTGATGGAGGCCATGCTGAGCTCTGGCAGAGAATATTTAAGAGAGAAGATGCTGCTTGCTCCCACTAAGGGTTCCGGGGCTAGAAACGGGCAGGTGTTTTCCCCCTGAGAGGGAGCCATTGCCCTCTCCAGCACCTGTTGTCCTTTTACACCTGACTAACTGCTACCCTCACCTACTTAGGAACTAGCATCAGGTAAACACTGGCCTGCACCATCATCTGTGTGTGGGCTCAGCTCATTCTAAATATAGATGCTGCCTAATCAACACTGAGGACATGCGTTAAAGAGCTAAACCACGTAATGAATGATTGTCTCATTTTTCCTTCCTTTTGCTAATAATTTTCCATTAAATTCAATGGAAGAAAGCGATCTCCATTTTAACCTGAGTGGCAGATCGCTTCTAAAAGGAGTCTTAGTTAAAATTTACCCTTAAAATATCATTGAATTCACATGCATTTGCCATTAAATATTCATGCAGGGGAGAAGTATTTTTTTTCATTAATCTATTTATATTAAACCAAACAAACATAAGGAGACCTTCTCTGAAATGGCACCAACATTAGAATTTAGATTTGAAATATGCTTTGTCCTTCTCTGGTCTTCATCAGGCCACAGGAACAGGAGTAATGGGCTTACAGTTTCTGCTGGCCCTGCATCCTACAACGTCACCTTGTACTTTATTCATAGCACACGAATAGGTAAGAACAAATGGCAAGAAGAAAAGCCACAGTGATAATAACAGTAATGAGAGTTACCATTTCTTGAGCATTTATGGCATTCAGGCACCAGACCAAGCAAGTCACATAGTATCTCATTTAATCCTTAAAATACTTCTGCGAGGTAGGAATTAATGTCCTCATTTGTTAGTGGAGGAAGCTGAGAGGTTAAGTAACTTACCTGAGGTCCCAGATCTCACATGTGGTAGGGCCAGGTTTTGAATCCAGAGCTCCAGAGAGCCCAGGCTCTTAACACCAGAATCTGCTATCCCTGCGATGAAGAGTACTTGCAGGTCACACACTGAATGGACAGGGTAGCTTGTATGTTATTATTGCAGTTTTCAAGCCTCCAGGCTCTACACATGGTTTATGTGACCTCCTGGAACATCCCAAAGATTTGGCCTTTAACTTCTTGAATGTGGCTTTATTAATTCTTGAATGTTAAGGATCAACTAATGTTCATCTCTGTCCACATGTGGGAAAACACAGGGCTAATCAGACATCTGAATATTCAGCGTTTGATTATCCATCAGATATAATAAGCAAGTTTCTCATTTGGCACATGTTTCTGCATATCTTTAGAAATAATGATGAAAATCCTCTTTGTGTGCAATGATTAGAGACTCTTCCGTTTCACAGAACTCTTTAAAAAAAAATTTACTACCCCAGAGACTAAAGAAAGCCAGTCATGAGTTCATGAATAGAGAATAAGTGAATGTACCAAATGCCCTCCGTTGTGACTCTAAATAAAACAGCAGCTTTTAGAGCCATAGACTAAAGCAATTCTTTTGTAGCATCTGCTAAAATCTAAATCTAATAGCCCAAGAAAATATAAATATAAATTGGCTTCTTGGTTGTACCTGGAGGCTAAACCATTTTGATTAGATGAAGTAAAGCCCTCATTGCCCCTAGATGCTGAGGGCAAGGACAGGGAAATGGTTGGGGAATAATAATCTAAAAGTCTTTGGCTCTTATGAAGAAACTAGCTTTCATCTGCATACCATGAAGTTACGGATTTTTTTCCTTAAAGCAACAGAGTTTAAGCCAACAGGCACTCTGCTGGGCCTATCTTCTCACTTGAGTAAATGGAAAGAAAAATTAATGTGAAGCACCATTGAAATTGGAGTCCTCTTTTCTCTATCCACATAATCTTGGCTTTCACTAGGTGTGCATCTTTCCATAAATGCATTAGCAGCCGGTAACTTTTCGTTCCTGGTGATCTTGTGTCCTTAGTTTCTTTAAAGGTGATCCTTTCTGAAACCAGAAACCCACCCTCTTTGGTGTGAGGAACCATTTCATCCCAGTGAGCACATCTACAGCAGGTTTACTGAGATTGATCTGCATTGTGTATTGTGTGATTAGTGTTGAATTCTTGTCATTGTCCTGGATTGAGTTTAGAGTCTTAAAATGGTTTCTTTGACTGCCTCCAATTTTTCACATAACAATTAACACTAATATTTTTTAGAATGTTGTGCAAATATTAACTAATTAATCATTCCTTAGCCATTCCCATCTTCCAAGTGAAGAGCACTGTATAAAGTGCTGTGATAGGGAGTTGTTTCCCATGATATCCCAGCCATCATCCAGGGCCCTTCGGTCTTCAAGTCCACTAGGCACCTCAGAGTATACCATCAATTCAAGTCAACCTACTGAGCAGCTATGTTGTACTAGATAGTCTTGTTCTGAAATGATCACCTAACACCTGGTAGATTCTTAGCAATGAAAATCTTTAGGTTTTCTAAAGATAACCCTTGGCCATGCAAACCCTGATTTTGCCCATTTTAGGGACTCTTGTCTTTTACATTAGCTCTCCACTCTGCTGTAATGCTCTCATCACCCTGCCCTAGACATACCAGCTGCAAATTCTGTCACTGGTTGGAGCAGGAATTAATTACCTATTCTTATTCCACTGAGAGTTAACTCTAGGACATCTGCTTGTGAAAGGAACCAAGTGGTAAGTACTGCTCCTCTGAGAGCTAGCATTGAAACTGCCATCCAATCAGGTTCTAGAAGGTTTCTAGTTGATTATATCCACTTCCAAGGATGCTTTGGGAGACTGACCTTTGCTATGAGGTTTTACTTAGTATAAGAAATTCCAGGGTTTTTAAATTACCTCTTTGTTTATTGGGTTCTTATTTTAAGGTAACACAATAATAACTTATATAATGGATTTTTTAAACTAAAATACATCAGTAAGGGATGAAAGGAAGAGATAAAAACTGTAGCAATCATTTTTAGCACAGTTAGAGATCAGTGCAGCAAAGACATAAAGTGGAATAAAATTCTCAAAGGGAATTCTTAATTTTAGCATATAATCATTTCACTGGTGCCTTTACTAATCGGCAGTTTCTCACTTAGACACCCAGATTCTTAAGAATACAAATTGAGTCCTTTTTATTGCTATTACTGATTATGAATTTTGGTCCATGGGTTATTTTTTAAGATGACAGACATCTCTCTGATTGTAGAATGTAGGATTTTTAGATTATCTAAAATATGAATCGGTGGTTCTGGGCTTTGGGTAACCTTTAATAATAAATGCATATGTTTATTCACACTTCACTTTTTGTAGCCAAAAATGGTTGACAACTGGTTAATATCTGTCATTGGTGATGTATTTATTTTTCATGTTGCACGGATGGCTGTGTTAATGCATTTTTCATCATGCTTTGCCCTTTTTGAAACCTCTTTGTCTTAATTACAGTCAAGAAAAAGCTTGGCTTCATTCCCAACCTACGTCGAAGGTAAGAACTGAGAAGGAAATATTGAACACCGAGTCATTCATGAATCTTCTAGCATTTTAGGTATTGGAAGCCCTGGGCTGTAAGACGACAGTGGGGAAAAAAGAGCACAAAGTCACCTATTCTCAGTCTTAATTCTTAGAATCTTAGACTAAAACAGCAGTAGCCGTGAACCTCTCAAAGACCCTCCTCCCTGCCTTTGCTGATTCTGTCCAGGAGACTCTGAGGCGGGGGTGAGGCTGGGGGCTTTGCCCAGCCTAGAACTGGCCATATTGGATCCAAAACCCAAGTCTCCTTATCTCTAGTCCAGTATACCTCTTGCATCCATCAAGGCCCATTCAAATGGGAATGATGTTTAACTAAGGGAGAAATTTTGCTCTTCATTTAAAAAATAAATAAATAATAAGACCTTCCCAGTAATTCCCGTCTCTTGCTTGGATGAGCTAGTGATACTAACATTTATCAAGCTCTTTCTTACTGCCTGCCAGGTACTGTTCTAAGCACTTTCTATGTAATAACTAATTGAATCCTCACGTTGATCTTGTGAAGTGGGTTTTATCATTATCCCCATGTTATGCATGAGAGAACTGAGTCATGCAGGGGGTGAGCAACCTTCCCAAGATCCCACAGTTAGAGTAGCAGAGACAGGCTGGGAACCAGAAGTCTGACTCCACCATTCTCCCTGTAATCAATATCCGATGCAGTGCCTTTGTTTTCTGCCACAAAAATGTTGATATTATGCAGGTCCTATGGATTCTGGCAATTTGCTTGTAGTTTGGTGTTCCTGGCAATATCTTGTCACCTAGTTTTGTTGTAAATATATTCCAATGGTTTTTGGTTTCCCTATCTAGTTTCTTTGTTTTAGGTGGTGATTAAGAGAGAATAAAAAACTATACTACTACTACCATCTTCTTAGAATCCTCCAAAGTAATTTTTTAACGCTAAACAAATTATGTAAATTTTTGTCTAACACCCTCCTCTGACTTCTCAATTCATTTATAATAAAATTACAATTTATTAACCTAAAAAAAAAAATATCTGATGCAGGACTGCCACACATGGTTGTGCAGGTTGTTCACTGCACAAATGTATCCTGTCAACAGGCCTGGTGGGGCCAAAACTCAATCCAGGCTAGACATCCCAGCTTGAGGTCAGGCCACACCACTGGAGCGTGCTACTGATCCTCTACCAGGGAGGATAGCAGATGATTTGGGGGGCAGGGTAGATTGTCATTTCCTTGAAGGAGGATTTTCTGGGGGCCAGAGGATGCCCAGACATCGTATCTGGCCTTTGGATCCTGTGCATGAACAGTTGGTGTGTTCCACTGCCCAAGAATGAATTACCTGGATTCAGAAACCTACCTGAACCCTTGGGCCTGAAGCCCAGGACAAGCTCATAGGTTTGGTTGTTACTCAGGTTTCTTTCTTGAGTAACTTGGAAATTATTTCCACCATCTTTGCAAAGCTCCAAAACTCCACAAGAGTACCTCGGGGAGTTTTCAGAAGTTGACTATTTCAGAATAGTCAAAACTATTCTTCATATCCATTCCTCTAGGCCTAGAGATTTTCAAGCTTGGCATTAACATGAGTGTGAAGATATAACGTGTGTGCTCGTTCACCTACAGAGCAACATAAAGGCATCGCTGAAAAGGAAAACCTGCAATTCTTTGACTTAGGACCATTATAACTTTAATTTTTTTAACTTTTAAAAAATACACTAGCACTAAGCCTAAAATGAACTTATGAAATTCGGGCTGTTTTTTGTGAGTATAATACCGTGACATTTGATTCTAGTCAGTTTCCCCAGAGGATAATTGACATAAGATCATATCTCAAATATATATTTGTTTAGGTCCAAAATTTTGTCTCTTGGCTGCCTGACATTTATACAGTCACTTAAATATTATCTGGATTGCTCTTAAACATATCTGCATATCCATACTCATTATGGTTAAAGAAGGACCCTTTTCAGTAAATAGAGCTAAATCCACTGATGAATATATGATATTGGAAGTCCCATAGAGAAGATGTTGCATTTTTGTTTTCCTTTTAACATTCATTATTTTCACAAAATAAATGGAAGCTTTTTAAAAGTTGCTATTCCAGGTGAGACCTTTTTTTCCTCAATACCAGGTTGTCAAAAATGATTATGTTTATATAACATTATAAATCTAATCACTGGAATTTATGAGAGAAGACTGATAATCTCTTACTTTTTACAAGGCATAGTGTGGATCCAAACTTGTCCATGTATTATTTTAGTTTGACAGTGCTTCCCTGCTGTATACCTAAAGTTGTACATTGTAAATAACCTGCATCCTTCTCACAGCTATAAAAGCTTCAGGGTAGGAAGGGTGTAGCTGTTGAGAAGCATGTAAGTGACTGGTATGTGGTGGAGGCAGCTTTGGCTGTGTACCACTCAGTGTTTATCCAGAGTCTTTCTCAGAAAGATTGAGAATCAGAAAACTAACAGGTTTCCTGGTTTAATTACTACACACACGCTTTGTGAAGGCCTTTCCTAAAACATTGTTAAATTTCTTTTTTTCCACCACCAACTTGGTTTTAGGAAAATGAATAGATTACTTTAAGGCTGTATCCTGATAAGTAGCTTATCGTGGGAAGCAGCTGTTTAAGCTCAAGATGAGCTGGATGTGTAAGGATAAAGATAAAAACCATTTCAGATTAGCTCTCCAAGAGGAAAAAGCAAATTGTTTCCATTTCAAGTTATCTAATTTAAGACCCTGAGGTTTTAACAGTGGGTTAAAAAGTATATTTTAGTCTTTCCAAATATGGCATTCAAGCGAAAGAAAATACATATGTTTTCATTGCAGAATTAAAACGCCTTTCTTAGCGCATCTGTTGTAAAGTTATATATTATTCCGAAACATGTTTTAATTTCCAGTAGGGTTTACAGGTGATTGTGGTTAGAATCAGATGCCCCCATTTTAAATATTTAAAACTAAGGTTTGATTTAAAAGGCTGGTGAATGAGAACAGAAAATTCCAATTTTCCTTGGAATTGATATGTATGTGGACGCAGGCCGGGAACATTATAGCCTGTAAGTCAGCAAGGTTAGCAGCATGAGACCATGGCTTTAGGGTAATGTTACCTCTCTTGCAGATTTCAGGTTAGAGGCTATTTTGGGAATCTAAACATTTGGCAACAAATACTCATTTTTCTGATTTATAAAATTTGTTTCCCCCATTACGGATAAAATAGAAGGGGGCGATACGCATGTGTGGCGAGTAAAGGAACTGCTGTAAAATGAGTTTTTCTAATAAGACGGTCTTCTGCTCACCTAACCATTTGTCCAGCAAACATTTATTTGATACCCACTGGGTGACAGACACTGACTAGACACAGGAGAGCTAGAGATGACTGTGACGTGCTCTTTGTCCCAAAGAGCTCGCAGTCTAACAGGCAAAACAACATCCTTTATCACTGAATTTTATGTTTCATGTTTAAATAAATATTCACATTGTTTCTCACAATAAATGGACTGGGTGAAATAAGCTACTCTAAGAAGAAATTGTTCCTTCTATTTGCAAATGAGGGCTGAGTGAAGGTAGACCAGAGAGATGCTCTAGACTCGCAGGTTGATGTACCTGCTCAGGGGTCTCTGGAGCTGGCCCACCTGTGCTGGAGGTGAGCAGTGGGGGAGATGTGGTGTGATCGGGGGTTTAGCGTGGCTTCACTCACCACTGTGGCTCTGTGTGTTACAGTTCCTGGACCTTGTGACCCTGAGGACTTGATCGATGGAATCATTTTTGCTGCCAATTACCTTGGCTCCACCCAGCTTCTCTCAGACAAAACCCCCTCCAAAAACGTGCGCATGATGCAGGCCCAGGAAGCAGTAAGCAGGATCAAGGTGAGGGGGTGCCGTGTGCTCCGAGGGGGGCGGTGGGCAGATGTGGGCACCTGAGCCGTCCATAGTGGTCACCCCACACCTCATGTCCCGAGCTTAGAGGAGAGAAGATTGAGGTGACATGGCAGGCAGTGCTTATACATGTACCTGCCAACCGTTCTAAATGGAAAAAAGATTTCCAAAGTACGCTGGAGTCCTGATGTATAAATGCTATATAATTTGGTTGTTCTTAATGGCCAGTCTTGAGGAAAAAGTGATAAGCTTTGAAAAGTTGAAAAGATGAGGAAGGATAACATTTTAAGTATTATATTTCCAATATAATATGTGAGAGCTGTATCACTGTATTTCCACGTACAGCTGGAGACCAGTGACTAAAACATCCGTGATACAGTGTGGTTCAAACTAGCTGTCATTGCATTTGAACCGGTTGATCCTGTTCAAGCTAGATTGAACTGGCTTGCTTCACCTAAAACGAGCCATTTGATCAGATCTACCCTGGCTAGTCTGAACCAAGTCAGTGCAAGGGTAACTCAGTGCAAACCACTCATAACCTGTTTGAATCTGTCTTATCAAGATTTAAAAGGAGCGAGCCTATTTGATCCCTGAAGAAGCCTTTTGTCTAGTTTAAATCATTCACAACTAGTTTGAACCAGCCAGAACTGGTTTGATCCCATGGAAATGCAGAGCTCTAGAATCTCCACCACGATGCTAGTGCCACCTAGAACCATGGACAAGCCAAGGGCGACAGGGACCCTCACAGTGCCATCATGTAATTCAAGTGCCATTAAGTGCCACCAGCACCTAGAACCCCTGAGGCTGTTTCCATGTAGAGCCACAGGCATCGCATCACCATTGAAATCAGAGCTGGGTGTTTCGAGTGAGTTGGAATATAGGTTATGACTTCCCAGATTTGGTTCTGTCTGGTGTCCATTGGTCAGAATCAACTCCCTCGTCAAGGGACCAGTCCCTTTTTCATGTCTTCTCTCTCACACATCCCCAAGTTCCATCCTGGGCTTTGTGTGGCGTGTGGAATGAGAAGCGCAAGTAGAAGGCCGTACGTGAGAGTCCTTACTCTCTCCATCAAGGGAAAAATGTTTCTTGAGCACTTATGTGTGCAAGGCTGTGCAAGGTCTCAGGGAGGGAAAATAGTGATTTATAAAGTGAGATCCTTACCCTCAAGCTCAGCAGCACAAATGAGAAGTGAATCAAGCCAGCGCATGTGCAGGGGGTGCCAGAGGAGGAGAGAGGGGTGTCAGGTACTAAGGGCCACAGGAGTGCAGAGAGACCTTGAGAGATGAGATGCTGCCTGAAAGCCCAAGGGAAGGGAGAGCAACAACCACGGAGGTCACAGAGGTCACACAGCAGGGGCCGTGCTTCTGGTCCTCCGGTCGGGGCTGATTCCCATCTTATTCACATGCCCAGGCTGTGCCATGCCCTGAGTATTAAACAAGGTCAGCGCTGGCCCTTCCCTTCACTACCCATCACAGCACAGTAAGCCCACACTGCAACTTTTGATAATATTATCGACATTTTAGGAATTAGGATGTATAAGCCAGAGAGTAATTTATAGCTACATCTTACCCCCAGAGACGCATCTTATCCTGCGACTCCCAACAAGACAACTCCCTGACAATGTATCAAGCTGACCTTCCTGCCCTCCGCATCTTTCAGACTCAGTAATGCTGCTGGTAGAACATCAGGTTCCTGTTGAGCTGCCCATTCAAGCTTGGCCTGATTCTTTTTCACTGTCTCCGTTATCATAAAGAGGTGACATTAATACCCACAGATGTCCCCACAGCCTTCTCCATCTTAATTTAGTACCTCCCAGGCACAGCGTTCAGAACAAGAACGCACAAACCTCTCTGAGAGAACAAGCTGCTTTTCAGGCATTGTCCTGCCTTCTTTCATACAGAGCAGAGAACTTCAAAAACATAGTCTTTAGGGACGCACTTCTGACCCCTCCTATCCCACAGTTTCCGAACATGTTATGATTTTGTTACATTAACATTTGCTAAGTAAACCCCCAGGGTGCCAGATGGTGAGCAAAACACCACAAGAGAAATTGAGATAGAGAAGTTTATGACTCACAGGTCCTGGAGGAAGTACCTGCACACCTGGAGGGGCCACGTGGGGAGGTCAAGGCAGGACCTGGGCACAAGCCTTTCTTGATTGGGGTCTGTGGGTGGAATGCTTTGAGGTTCCCAGACTAAGGCCGGATTGTTCACTTCAAACCAAAATGGGGTTTTTGTGAGCTCCATGGGGGTCTTACCTAAGGGGCACCAACGGGGAAGGTCCTGGGAGGCAGGGGGAGACTCGTTCACAAGGGCCATTGAGGGGGTCCTTTCAGGAGCTTACATTTGCATGTGACTCTGCGGGCTGCTCTCCACAGCATTTGCTTGCACGAAGGAGCCAATGTCATTTTAAGGCCCACGCAAGCTGCTTGGCCAAACCGAATGGATGTTGAGGCAGTAATACCGTGGAGTAACTTAGCTGAACTGAACTCTTAACCCAGCACTTAGTTTCCCAGGTTAACGGTACTGTTAGCTCCCCCAGGGTCAGTGGGCGTGCAGGGACCCGGCGTGGTTCTCTGACAGACGGGGACCCCCTGTCAGAGAACCATGTGTTTGGAAATGGGGTGGTGCTTTTGGTTGTCACAGTGTCTGGGACATTTATATTGGCATTAGTGGCCAGAACCAGAGGTACTGGATACCCTGTAATGTCCAAAACGGAGCCACATGACAAAGATTTATCTCCTCCAGAATGCCAGAGCACTTCCCTGTCAAGGAACACTACCAGGGCCTGTTCAGATGAATCCTCCAGAAGAAAGCAACAGTCCACCCCCAAATAGTACTGAAGACCCCTGAGACCAAAGACTGCATGTTGCTTTTAGATGAGTTTTTCCTAGGTTCTGTTTACTGGCCTCCTGACAGGTCCCCTTGACTCCTACAGCTAGAGTCTGTCTTTCCCCTGCCCCGTGACACGTATGTGTACTCAGTGACCTTGAGGGGAGAGCAGGCACAGACACGTCACCTGAACACAGAGCAGCGCTTAGGAAAGATGCCGCATCCCAGTACCAGATCCTGCCCAGTGCCGAGTGTTCTGTGCATTTTCTGATTTCCACAATGGTTTCTGACAGTGTTTTTTTCCCTTCTTTAAAGTGCAGCTCCCTAATGAAAGCTTACTTTGAATCGTCAAAGGATTGGTATCCAGAAGTTCCACAGGTCATTTGAACAAAAAATTAGATGGCTTTGTCGATCAGAACAGGCAAGACAGAGGCTCTCTGATTATAAATCCATTTTAGACCTGCCTAGAGCAGAGAAGGCATTTGGAAAACGTGTATTTATTTTTACAGCGAATTACTCTAGTGTGAGGAATTCATTATAGAGTAGTAAGATTAAATGGTTGCGTTTCATTTATAAGTATCGTTTCACAATGTGCTTCTTGCATCTGAAGGAACTGTTGCCTAACATTATTTTCTGCCTCATGTTCCTTTTACATCCATTTAAATGCCTGTCAGATTGTTTGCCTTTATACCCAGCCTGACGCTTTTTCAAATTGTAAGTGGAGAAGGCTGCGTCTAGAACCCATGGTTTATCTCCACACCCCATAGAAAGTTACCGTCAGGATCGTGCACAGAGACTGCATTGCGTGCACAGGGAACCGAGGGGCCAAGAGCATTTCTCCAGATCACTCGGGTGGTCTCAAGGGGAGCGTGCACTGTGGTGCCCACACAAGCTCCCTTCTCTGAGGGAGGTGGTGCCACGCTTTTTCCTAAAGAGAGGCTGCCCTTTCAGGAATGAGTTACTCTGGGCCACCTCTAGAGAGATGCAGAACAGAATGAGGCTACAGAGTTTATAGGCACGTCCATCCAGGAAGGAAGGGGGAAAAATGCTCTGTGGATTTACTTGGAAATCCATTCAGTAATAACCTCACCACAAACTGATGAGTAATTCCTGGCTTGGTGCTCTCACCTGCACAGAGACGGAGGAGTTTCCTCCTTTTTCCGATTCCTTCCTCCCTTCCTCCCCGCAGGGATCCCATCTTGCCCCTCTCTTTCCTCTGCCTGCGTTGTTTGTTTGACCTGATGTGGATGCCAGTGAGACCAACCTCACCAGGAGTCCAGCTGTGGCTGTGTGTTCTTGGTGCTTTCTTTCTGAGCAAGCACTGAACCTGACGTTTGAGTTTCCATTTCAAAGCAGGCTTTAATTTCTGGTCTTTCCGTCAATTACATGGTGCCTGTCACTCACATAGCACCAACCGTGGACTGGAATTGAATAATGATACTGAATTTACACTTGGAGTCTTAAGAATTATGATTTTCCTAATTTAACAAAGAATTTATAGGTTTATTTGCCAAAATGGGAGGCGAATTTGGAGTTGTGGTTTGGCTAGATATGAATTTGGCTCAAAAAGCAAACTGTCCCTATGCAGGATCCTGTGATAGGCATCTTAGGAGATAAAAATCAACCAATTCCTTGACCTTGAGAAACATGCATTTTAATAAGGGAGCCAAGAAGAGTGTTTAGGTAACAGTAATACAAGACAGGCTGAGGAATCTGAAATTAAAAGACATTTCCATCTACCAAAATGTAAGAAATAAGGTGCATCTGAATGCAATAGCAGAATTACAGGACATCTGCCATTTTTTTAAAGTTTTTTTTTTCATCTTTGCACCCTCCCTAATATATTCTTTCTGCCTTTGTTCCTAATTTTTGAGAAGTAGTAATATCCTTCCAGGAAGCTTCCCATATGATTTAGAAATGCATTAGAGCAATGGTCCTCAAAGTGGGACCTGGGAATTTGTTAGAAATGCAGATTCTCAGGCCCCACCCCAGTCAGAAACTCATGGGGGTAGAGACCAGGAATCTGTTTTCATAAGCCCTCCAGGAGACTGTGATGTATGCTATAGTTTGGGAGCCACTACCTGAGAGAAGGGTGGATCATCCAGCCTGAAGGAGCCTCTGTTCTCCAGCTGTGCTCTGCACGTTCCGGTCAAGCCGAGTGCTTCTCGCTGCTGGGGTTCCATTGGCAAATAAGCGCAAGAAACGCTGCCAAACAGATCTTTTTTGGGTATTGGCCACATGTGTTTTCCTATTAAAGGCTCTGAGAAGTCCTGTACTGAGGAAATTTAATTCAGTTTGTTTAACCAGAAGCTTCCACAATTACTTGAACGCGGAATACATTATCGCTGTGGTGGTACCTGATAGTCTTGTTGCTAGGATTCTTTTAAACATGTTTTAGGGAAAACTTCTGGAGAGAGCTTTGCCCTACATGCTGTCAGTATCAAAAGTGCCCTATGCAGAGACAGCCCCCCGCCCCAGCCCAGGGTGGGAATCCTGCCTTAACGCTACCTAGAGAACCAAATGGGAAGCCAGTGCAGCTAGCTCACTCGCCTCCCTTCCTCTCACTACATCTCCGTGCTTCGTTCCACCCTCATTCCCACTTCATTCTCTGCTCCTCAGCCAGAAGACGGGGTGATGTGCTAGATTCTGCCTGAGCCGTAGAAACTGCTTCATGTCCATGCAGAGTGTGGTGTGTTTGTCTCCATTTTCTTTCTCCATTTGTGAAGCTCACAAATGGCGTTTTGATATTTTTTGGTCCATGCATTTTTGTAAGAAGCATGCATTATCAAATATTTTTCTGTCTTTACTAGCCTGCCCCAAAAGATCAGATTTTTCCATTCTTTTATAGAGAGATTTTCTTTAAGCGTTAAAAATTATGATTTAATTGTAGAATGAAAATTTCTATCAGTGTAGCGTTGTCTAAGCCATCTGATTTCCCATCTGACTTGAAGTCTGTGGTTGATAAAGACGATATTGACACTGGTAGCAGACCCTTCACGTACATTATCTCATTTACTCCTCCAAATGGAGGGGGTGGGGAATCCTGTGAGGTAGGTATCATTAACCCCATTTTACAGACAGCCTTAGAAGTTTATAGATGAGAAACTTGTCCAGATGGCACAGTAGCAATTTGGAATATGGAGTGAGATACCCAGGGTTTGAATATCTCTTCTGCCACTTAATAGCTGTGTGACCTTGGGCAAGTTAATTAGCCTCTCTGTGCCTCAGTTTCCTCTCCTGAAAGATGAGGATAATGTAGTGCCTACCTCACAGGGTTGTTGTAAGCTTTTACATTGGTACACATGAAATGCTTAGAAGGATACTGGCATATACCAAGTGCTCAGTAAATGTCAGCTGGGGAAAGAAAAGCTAGAATAGCCAGGAGGATCCCCGGCATAACTAAACTTGAAGAGTCTTAACAACAGCAGATACCCAGTACACATTGCAGATCGAGTGATAGGATGGACGGTGCTGCAGTATGTCCTGTGCACCACAGCCTGCTGGTGGTAAGCCATAATCAGTCTCATGAAACACAAGGATTTAAATGGATGTTGTCACTCCCTGCTTCAAGATGCATGCTGGCCTTAAGGCTCTCTTAGACCTTTCTCTGCTGTTCCAGCTTCTCATTCTGACCCCAACCCCATCATCATTTCCAATGTTATGTCTAAATTTTTAATTTGTTTCAGGGCACTTGAATATCATAAGCGATTTAAAGGTGGTATCACTCTAAGTGCATAAAATATTTTTAACTTCATAAAAATTGTCTCAGAATGCCTTTCATGAAACTCAGTTTGCCTTTTGGATTCTCTTCCTCGTCACCCATTCCAGTAAAAAAACAGAATGTGGGCATTCCATTGGTGGCAGACTTACTTTCCTTTGAAAAGGGCCCTTTCAGATCACTCTTCCTGAGAGTGAAGAATTTTGACCAATAGCTATTAGGTTTTGGTATCAAAAATAATGGAAATTTATATATTACTGCCGTATCATTCAGGGGAGGTAGTAGAAGACAAACAGGTGTTAGGATCTCACAGCAGTTGTTTATCTTGAGGATTATAACTGGTGCAGATCAGAGCATCCCTGGCAGAACTCTAAGATTCCACCCAGTAATCTCTGTGGCACAGCATCAGCACAGGGCCACTCCTCAGATGTGCAAGTATTTCCACCGTCATGTACAGTGGGTTAGGATGATACTTGCAGTTGCTGCCTTCAGACTCTTCCAGAGTAGGCTGTTCACCATGAACTCATGACCACCAGTACAAGCTGTGGGGTGACTCTGTGGGAGTGGGGCTGCCCTAGTCTCCTGGGTGCACCAAGATTAGCTATTTGGTGTTTGGATAGCTGACTCATCCAGTTTCTCCCCGATGAGGTAGTACAGACAACACATTTAGTCACTAATGAAATAGTGACATGCTGCCGAGAGCAAGAGCTTTCCCACCAGGTGAGTACCAAGGATGTGAGGGAGCAGCTCTTCCTGTACCCCACCCCCATCCCCACAGCAGTTACATGCTTTGGCCATTGACTCACCATCGTTTGAGCAAGTTCTGTGTATATGTACCAAGCCCTACCAAAGCCAAGAGGTTGCACCCTGACGTAGGCAGATTATAATCATCTAACATCATAATCATATAAGAGCAAACACAAATAGAGTGCTTATAAGGCACCAGGCACTGTTCTGAGAGCATTGTATATACAGTTGACCCTTGAACAGCACAGGTCCACTTATATGCAGATTTTTTTCAGTAGTAAATACTACAGTACTATATGTTCCAAGACTGGTTGAATCTGTGATTGGTTGAATCCGAGGATGTGGAACTGTAGATACAGAGGAACCGAACTGCATATACAGAGGGCCAACTGACTGTAAGTTATATGCAGATTTTTGACCCTGCGGTGGTTTTGGCACCCCTAACGCACACATTGTTCTCAAGAGTCAACTGTATTCGTTTTATCCTCAAAACAGCCTTATGAAGTACATACTGTTTTTACCCTCATTTTACAGTTGAGGAAACTGAAGCACAGAGACATTAAGTGGCTTGTTCCAAGTCACACAACTAGTAGGTAGCAGAGCCAGAATTCAGTTTTAGACAGTCTGGCCTCAGAGTTTCTATTTTTATCAACTATTCTATCTTGAATAAATATTACATCCGTTTCTAGTTAGGTATAGGCTCTATTAATGTTACACAAATTTAAGGCAAGAAGTATTACTAGAGATAAAGAGGGAGAACAATTCAGAAACCAGTAACAAAAAGATAACTAGGAAATCTTCAAATATATTAAAATTAAGAACACAGTTCTAAATAATGTTCAAAGAAGAAATCACAGTGGAAATTAGAAAGTGTTTTGAATGAAATGATAATTAAATTGCAACATCAAAATTTGTGGGATATTGCTAAAGCAGAGATTAGAGGAGGCTCATAGTTTTATATAAATATATCAGGAACGAAAAAAGTTTGAAAATCCATACTTTAAGTTTTCATCTTAAGCTAGGAAAAAAATTGGCAAACTAAACCCAAAGAAAGAAGAAGGGATAAAGATACAGGCTGAAATCAGTGAAATAGAACACAGGCATACAATAAAGGAAATCAACAGAATCAAAAGTTGGTTCTTTGAAAACATCAATTGCAGTGAAGTATAAGAAGCACCTCAATTACATGTCCTTCCTACTGCTGCCCCCGGCAGCTACTAATATTCTGATTTAGGAAATCAATAATAGAGTGGGATTTTTTTAAGCCAGTCCTCCTCCCACAGAAACGCTTTATACCACTGTCAATATTAGTTTGTTGATTCCCTTTTCAACTGAGTCTCTGCAAATTCTTTTCTAACTGTTCTCCTGTCTCTGTTTGTTCCATGCTAAGCAGATGGCCCAGAAATTAGCCAAAAGCAGGAAGAAGGTGCAGTACAAACAACTTCATCAGCTTGGTGTTATGCCTGTTTTGTTTTGTTTTTTTCATTTATTTACGTTTCGCCTTTTTTCTTATTTCGCGTTTTTGTTTTCTGCATCCAGCAAGTTTTTGTTCAGATTTCTTTTTGAACCGCCCCATAAGCCAACGTTTCTCAAAACTCAGTTGCCCAAAGTGGCTGTTTTCTGTTGCTTATTAGTCATCTCACTCCAGAGGAATGACAGGGAGCAGATTGGGGATGCTGAAGGGATCCTGCAGGCGTGTGCAAGTGCCCACCATTCAGGAGCATTCACGTGGCAGGGACCTGGGTCTGCTCAATTCTAGGCATGTTTGTTTTGTGGATTTGTCAGATTGCTGGATGCAAAAAAGAAAACTCGCTAATAACCACACGTGTGCAGAGTCAAGCCCTAAGTGAATCAGACTAATGTGCTTTTTTGGTTGTGAAGCTTCCAGGTGCTTCTAAGCTACCCATGGGACACTGAGGCATTGGGGCTCGCTCTTACTGGGGTGGCTTCAGGAGTGGGTACTGCTTCTGTGGTGTGTGGTGTGTGGGAACACGAAGACCCTCTTACCACAACTGCCTTGTTTGCACCTGCTGTAAGCATTGTCCCCCATCACTTGAGCAGGAGCAAACTCTGACTTCTCCAGGGTCCTGGGGGTATGAGTCAGTTGCCCTTGTTCCTTCAATCTGTTGGGCTCTGAAACCCTTGCAGACAGTGCCATTCACGATCATTGTTCATGGAGTCAGATCTACTACAGTTACTGCTTCCATGGCGGAAGAAGCAAGGAGGAGTCCACATTTCTCCCTGTAACCTGGAGATGCTCACTCCCATCCCCGTGTCATCCTCTGTGTGGTCCCTTCAGCTTTGGCAGTCTAGTTCTGAAGTCTGCATCGCTGTTCTGGTGACCGTGTCTCAATGCCTCTGTGTATGAGCTAACCTTGCTCGCACGCACCTGGGTCAGAGTAACGTATTGAGCTTTCCCTTGGTGCATTTTCCTTCTCAGGCTCCTGAAGGTGAGTCTCAGCCAATGACTGAAGTGGATCTCTTCATTTCTACCCAGAGAATCAAAGTATTGAACGCCGACACACAGGTATTAACTGGCTCCCACCTTCCTCGTGGGTGAAGCTTAGCATGACAACTAGGAGGCTGTGCCCTTGTCTGTAGAGCAGCTGTCCCCAGATGCTGCCTTGCACACAAGCTAGAAGGTTGTGTATGCAGTGCCTGCTGCCGGGCTGGGGGGTGGGGGATGGGAAGGGACTTGGTAGGGAGGATTGGGGCTATTAAAGATCAAAGGAACAAATAAGCCTTGGATATTGTTTGCTAATAATTCTCATAAGTTTTTATCAGAAGATTCATGAACAAACTAGCCTTTTAAGAAATTTTGTTTAAAATCACACACACACACACACAATACAATCATCCAATCATCACATGCAGATTTTTTATTTTTTAGCTTCCCCACCAGAGATTCGACTGGTTGTAAAATGATTGAAATTCCTTTTCACATACTGCAGACCACTTCCTGCTCTGGGTTATCACAAGCCAAGGGAATTGCTCCCAGGCCTGGGTGGGTGCATGTAAATCTGCCTACAGGGTGTTTGCAGCGAGCTCCCACGTGTGGACCGCACTTGGCTGGGCTGTGGGGTGGCAGGCTGTCTCATGGGTCATTAGATGCCGCACTGGACATACCATCCTCTCCCTGCTGCCTTCCAGGAGACGATGATGGACCACCCTCTGAGGACCATTTCCTACATTGCAGACATCGGGAACATCGTTGTGCTGATGGCCCGCAGGCGGATGCCCCGCTCCAACTCCCAGGAGAACGTGGAAGCCTCCCACCCATCCCAGGATGGAAAAAGGCAGTACAAGATGATCTGCCACGTCTTTGAATCTGAGGACGTAAGGGCGGCATCCCTTCCATGTGATCTGGGCTGCCCTTGGGTGGCCAGGTTCTCTCTAGTTCTCAGAACCTTAATCATATGTGAGACAAATACTTACTGAGCACTTATTATGTGTCAAGCACTGTTCTAGTGCTAGGGATATAAGGCTGAGTAAAATAGACAAGATACTCATTGTAAAGGTTGTAGAGAGACAGAAAATAAATAGATAAATATACTTAATATAAAGTTAGGTAGTGGAAGGTTTGATAAGGAAAAACTAGGTCAAGGGATAGAGGGGCCAGGGGCTATTTCAGGTAGAGTGATGAACAAATTCCTTTCTGAGGTGACATTTGAGCAGAGACCTGAGTAGAGTTGAGAGTGAGGAGAGAGCAGGTGCAAAGGCCCTGAGACAGGGGCCTGCTGATAGAGGTTGAGGAAAGGCAAGGAGGCAAGCCACTAGAGAGGCCAGAAGGGTGGGAAGAATTCAGCCAGACCCATAGGGGCCCGAACAGGTCTCACCTGGCCACTAGGGCATTTGGGGAGGACAGTTCTCGGATGTGCAGGACTGCCCTTTCCTAACAGGAAAGTTAGCATCCCTGACCCTACCCACCAAATGGCAAGAGCACCAGCCACCCACTCCTTAGCAAAACCAGCTGTTCCTCCGGTCACAAAGCCAGTGATCCCTAACGCCCATCTCTCCAGGTGATAAAGTCAACAGAGGAAATCAGTGTACAACAGACGTGGGGCCCATTCTTCCATTCAGCTGTCCTACCCAGTTGTCCCTAGAACTGCCGGCAAGAACACCAGGCTTCAAGCTGTGTTAGCATCATGCTTCTCCCAAAGCTCAACAGGGCTTGGAAACTCCCTCTGGGCCTTGTTTTTTTTTTCTGGCCAAGCCATGAGACTTGCGGGATCTTAATTCCCCGACCAGGGATTGAACCTGGGCCCTCGGCAGTGAAAGCACAGAGTCCTAACCACTGGACCACCAGGGAATTCCCCCCACGATGGTTTTGAACTACAGAGCCTGCCCCAGAGGGCCATGTTGGTGCCGTTGACTGGTCTAACTTTTCCTCCTGCCACAGTGGAATAAGCTGTATTTCTCATATTGAGCAGGGAGCCCTTATATACTTAAAGAAAATTGCCTACAGTAGCCTTGGCTCCTCAGAAGGGGCCATTTTTCTCCAGAAGAGTGTTCATCCAGCTGCTTTGAATGGCCTTCCTCTGAGAAGTTAGGAATCTGAGGCGAGCTGCTTTTCTCCAGGGAAACAGAGCTGATATGGCTGTAGCCACAGACAGGAGGAGACGCTTACACTTTTGTACCATCTTTTACTTTTCTGGTTTTCTAGAAAGCAGCCCCAGGAACACGGTCACTGAGAAGGCAGAGAGCTTGAAGCACCTGTCCTGGCCATTCTCCCCGCTTTTCCTTTAAAACTGAGGCCAAACCTGCAAACTGGGAGAAAATGAGTTTAGAAGGTTCTCGGAAAGTTCCAGAGGAGTTGCATTTGGAATCTTAAGTTTCATGTGTCCTGCAGGCCCATGAAAAGGTGGAGTTAGCTCTGCTCACCAGACATGAGGGTCCCGGTACGACCCTCTGCCACCTCCCCCTGGCTTGGTGCTCCTAAGGAGGGCTTTCTTTCCCCTGGGGCTCCTTTGGGTCTGTAGGGGGAGATGATGAAGGGGAAGAATGAGGAAGCAAGAGTGGACCTGGGAATCTCACTGCTTTGCTTCCAAAGCCCAGGACAAAGGGGGAGAGCGTGGGCTGCAGAACTGGGAGAACTGGATGTGGATCCCGTCTCCCGCTCTACAGAAGCTCAGGCTGTGCAGCTGCTGAGCTTCTGTAGAACGGGCTGCCGTGCGGCTCAGGTGGACACGGCAGAGATATCAGTAGCCTGCGTGTGTTCGCCCGGTGCATCCACTCGTGACGGTCGGGAGGTCCACGGGCCGTGTTCTCAGACTCTTTTTTTAGTTCGTCTGTTCACACAAGCCTCTGATGCCCACGGTGATGCCTCGGCAGGAGGCAGCATGGTGGTCCTTGATGTGACTTGTGGCATGTGACGTCACCAGATTCTCAGAGTGAGAAAAGTTGAGCATTTCTTTCCCCACTGCCAGCCACACAGAAATTTCTGATATCGCTTTGAAAGCAATTCTGCTTTCAGCAAAAATTACCAAAGGTAGGGAAAGGAGGAGTGGAGATTAGAGTTGTGTGTGTTTGAAACATTGCCCTAGAGCTTTTTGTTGTTTTGCGGGCTTTCTACCCACTATTATTAGACAGAGCAGCAGTCCCAGTGGTGGGCAGGAGGTGGGCTCCGGAATCAGGCTGCCAGGATTCTCAGCCCCCATCCCCACCCCAGCTTAAGCTCTCAACCTCTTTTTCCTGATCTGCCCAATGGGAGCAAATAAAACAGATCCGAAGTCTAAGAGCTCTGAGAAACAAAAGGGATTTTTGTACTCAGTTGGCTGATAAACCTGCTTTGAGCTGCCATGAGACATTTTATAGGATTTGTCCAGCTTACCGTGAATCTTACACGTGTTGCAGGAATATTACTGTGTTTAGGCACTTCTCCAGGCTCTGATGGGGTTTTTACACAATGTATGATAAATGCACCCTGTTACCTTTCTAAAATGTGAACATTTCTGAATCCTGAAACACTGCCTTCAGAGCTTAGGATGAGGGCTTATGGACCAGTCATACTTACGTCTTCGACTTGCTATGAGGATTTATGTGACGGTGCTTCTACAGCATTTAACACAGCACAGGCTCAGTTGCTGGTGTCTCTCCCAGGTTGTAATGTTGGTTAATTAATGCAGGGAAAGGTTATCAAAGCCCAGTGCAGGAGAAAGAACAATAGAAGCAGAGTGAGTGGTGTGACCTTGAACAGGTTCCTTCACGTCTCTGGCCGCAATCTCCTCACCTGGAAAATGCATAATAAATATTCTGTAATGTCCCATCCATAGATAATATGAATGAAATGAAATTCATAGATAATATAACCTCCCTTTTTGAAAAATTTTTCACAAAATAACCGGAGTATTGCCATAAATATAACACAAAGGAGAAATAAAAGGAAAGCAAGCTAAAATAAAATAGGTTGATAGACACACACTCACACACACATGCAGAACCACCATACTCTACGGCCCGTGTGCAGGCTGATGGGAATGTGATTTATTGGCAACCCACATCCCACGAATAGCATTGATGCTGATGATTTTCCAAAGTCATGAAGCTTACTCGTGGTAAAGTGTTGGACAAAACAAAATACCATCTTCTCTCAATTTACAGAATAGTTGTATTCTTGGAATGTTCAGTGTGTACTAGAGTGTGCAATTAAAGTCTTGTGTTTTTATATAAATTAGAGTTGAGTCCCAGCCTTTAGACACAGGTGTTATATGTACATGAATGTCCAGTGGGATATTTGAAAATTGTGCAGGATGTAAAACAACTCGTCCTGTGTAGGACTGTCCTTTGCATGGCAGTAGGTCCAGCATCTCTGACTCCTGTCCATCAAATGCCAGGAGCTCCATCAGGATCATTGTCATAGACAAAATTGTCCCCACTAATTTTGAAAATGCCCTCTAGCAGGCACTGCTGCCCCGTGGCGACCCACTGGGCTAGCTGCTGCCTAGGGCTCTGTAGTCCTGAGGGACCCAGGTCGCCCACCAGCAGTGCTGCCCTGTTGACCCCGTCTCCCCTTTCCGGCTCCTCTCCAGGCTCAGCTGATTGCACAGTCCATCGGGCAGGCATTCAGCGTGGCATACCAGGAGTTCCTCAGGGCCAACGGGATTAACCCCGAAGATCTCAGCCAGAAGGAGTATAGTGACCTGCTCAACACCCAGGACATGTACAACGACGACCTGATCCACTTCTCCAAGTCGGAAAACTGCAAAGATGTAGGTACTTGCCAGAAGCTGTTCTCTGAGCTGGGCCAGCCGGGCCCACCCGCGGTAGAAGTGAAGGCAGAGTGGCCGGGTTGAAGAGTGCGCTCAGGCCCGTCTCTGGCTCCCCTCGCATGAGGCCTGATAAAGACTGCAGCCGAGGGCCGTGGCCAGTGAGACAGGGCATCGTCTGCTCCCTGCAATCCAGAGCTGACTTTGGGGTGGGTTCCAGAGGCAGACAGGACCTGAATCCTGCCCTTTACCAAGCCCACAGTCTAGGGAAGGGCACAGAAGATTTTAAATGATGGTGCTGGTACAGGCACTGGTCAGAGACAGCTGTACTTGGCAGATTGGAGCCAATCTCGGCTCTCAGGTCTCAGATGATAAGTGCTGTTGCTCCCCCAGGGACCGAGCTCTAGAGGAGTGTCTGGAGGAAAACGGGACCGTCTGATCTGGTCTGAGGTCTGGGTATTCTTTGGAAAGTGTAGAGGAGTGCAGAGGGCTGAGCCAAAGTAACAGAAGCATGAGGGTCCGAAAGCTCAGGAATTGTCTGGGGAGCCATGAATGAGGCAGCCAGGCTGCAGCAGGGATTGTGTGTAGGAGAGGATGTGAAGAGGCCAGTACGGGGTTTGGGTCAGAACTGGAGGGCTTGAGAGTCCAGCTGTGGTGAGGGGCCTGAACTTTATCCACTAGGTGTGAGAAAGTGATCTTTTTATCCACTAATGAATGTTAAGTGTCCTAGGCTCCCTGGAAGCAGAGCCTGAGATGGGAATTCTTGTTCATGGGATTTGGGGGAAGGGTGCACTCAGGAAAAAGTGAGTGTGGGCAGCAGGGTGGTGGGGATGCCAGGGAGGAATGTGGCCTCACTGGAGATGAGCATCATTTGGATCCAAAGGGAAGCTCCAGCTCACACATCGCAGGACAGACCTTGTCCCACCTAGAGCCAAAAGAGCTGGCAGGCCTTTGTAGCCTGTGCTAATCAATCATTGACACCAGGGTCAGACGGAGGCGTGTTAGTGTGCTTGGGCTGCCGTAACAAAGTTCCCCAGACAGGGGGGTCTTCAACAACAGAAATGTATTGTGTCACAGTTCTGGAGGCTTTAAGCCCGAGATCAAGGTGTCCGCAGGGTTGGTTCCTTCTGAGGGGGAAGATCCATTCCAGGCCTCTTATTTGCTTGTAGATGGTCATCTTCTCCCTGTGTCTTCACTCTGTGCATGTCTCTGTGTCCAAATTTCCCCCTTTTGTAAAGATACCAATCATATTGAACTAGGACCCACCCTAATTATTTTATTTTAACTTGACTGCCTGTGAAAAGATCCTATCTCCAAACAAGGTAATATATGCCATGGAATATAAAGAGGACAGGACGCGTTTGGGTTGGAGTCATCAGGGAAATGTCTGTCATGTTTAGTCAAGACAGGAATAGGGAAAATGCTTCGATTTCTGTCGCTACCCTGGATGGTTGCTGATTCAGGCTTTCTACATGTTTTCCTCCTTTCAGGTCTTCATAGAGAAGCAGAAAGGGGAAATCCTAGGTGTGGTGATTGTGGAGTCTGGCTGGGGATCCATCTTGCCAACCGTGATCATAGCCAACATGATGCACGGAGGCCCAGCGGAGAAATCGGGGAAGCTGAATATTGGGGACCAGATCATGTCCATAAATGGCACCAGCCTGGTGGGCCTGCCTCTGTCGACCTGCCAGAGCATTATTAAGGTAACTGGAGATGGGAAAAATCAACCTCTCTTGTAGATCTGAAGTGACATGAAGTCATCAACATTTGAGCGTATTCTAAGTGTCAGACACTGAGAAGGACACAAATACAAAAGGCGTGGACTTGCACTTGGGTTGTTTACCATCAAGTTGCTATTTACCGATTCCTCCCTGAAATTGTTTTTTCAGGGATGGTATATCTGGCTCACATAGCACCACTCACTAACACCATGCCCTCGCAGACATCACTGATCAATCACAGCATTCTGTCCCATTAAGCCCCCACTCAGCCTCAACAGAATTTTCCTCAGCTCAGTAATCAAGACAGTCACTTATAGTCAGCTGGGTGTACTTGAGGTGACTTGCCATCCCTGTTACAAATCATGGAAATGCTTCAGATCCCAGGGCACTTTCCTTCACTGTGATCCAGGTGAGTGTATCCTCCCCAGAGCCTGCGTAACATGATCCACACATGCCAGGTAGAAGGAAGGAAACTGGTACAGTCTGTATACTCCTTCTAAAACCTGAACATAATTACTTCTTGTTCAGCCTGAATTGATACTGTTGCATGAGGCTGAGAAGAGCTACTTAAAGGAAAATTGAATATGAGTATTTGAGGGCAAGAAATTAGATTTTCTTAGAAATGAAGTATCCATGTGTAGTCTCTTGAGCGCATTGGAACTTGCTGATTGCATGGGAAGTAGGAACAAGTATATTTTTCCTTCACTACAATATCTGTAGACCCTGCCAGCTCTGTACCAAGCAGTGTGGAACAGGCAGACTAGGATCCTATGACTTTCTTTGGTTCCTTGGGGTTTCCTGAAAGACTGTTAACTAGAATATAGCTCTGTATGTGTGTGTGTGAGAAAGAGAGAGAGACAATAAATGTGAATTTATAGAATAGTTATTCTAAGCAGAAGAAAATCACAAAAGACAACATTCTTGGCCAAGGGCCCTGGGATGGAGCGGAGGTCAAGGTGAGTGTATAGGCCAGACATGTCTACCTCTTTGCGTTGTTTGTTTTTTATGTTATATAGGAATTCATCTTTTTTTCTTTCTTTTTCCTGCTTTTTTTATCAATATTTTTTATTGAAGTATGGTTGATTTATAATGTGTTAATTTCTGCTGTGCAGCAAAGTAATTCAGTTATACATATATATATATACATTCTTTTTTTAATATGTTCTTTTCCATTATGGTTTATCATAGGATATTGAATATAGTTCCCTGTGCTATACTGTAAGACCTTGTTGTTTATCCATTCTCTGTATAATAGCTTACATCTGCTAACCCCAACCTCCCACTCCATCCCTCCCCCAACCCCCTCCCCCTTGGCAACCACCAGTCTGTTCTCTATGTCCATGATTCTGTTTCTGTTTCATAGATAGGTTCATTTGTGTCACATTTTAGATTCCACATATAAGTGATATCATATTGTATTTGTCTTTCTCTTTCTGACTTACTTCACTTAGTACGATAATCTCTACTTGCATCCATGTTGCTGCAAATGGCATTATTTTGTTCTTTTTTATGGCTGAGTAGTATTCCATTGTGTATATGTACCACATCTTTATCCATTCATCTGTCGATGGACACTTAGGTTGTTTCTATGTCTTGGCTATAGTGAATAGTGCTTCTATGAACATAGGGGTGCATTATCTTTTTGAATTATAGTTTTGTTGGGATATATGCCCAGGCGTAGGATTGCTGGATCATACGGTAATTCTATATATTTTTAGTTTTCTGAGGAACCTCCATACTGTTTGCCACAGTGGCTATCCAGCCAGCAGTGTAGGAGGGTTCCCTTTTCTCCACACCCTCTCCAGAATTTGTTGTTTGTAGACTTTTTTAATGATGGCCAACCTGACTGGTATGAGGTGGTACCTCATTGTAGTTGTTTTTTTTTTAATAAACTTATTTATTTAATTTTATTTTTGGCTGCGTTGGGTCTTCGTTGCTGCGCACAGGCTTTCTCCAGTTGCGGTGAGCTGGGGCTACTCTTCGTTGTGGTGCACAGGCTTCTCATTGCGGTGGCTTCTCCTGTTGTGGAGCACAGGCTCTAGGTGCGCGGGCTTCAGTAGTTGTGGCTCGTGGGCTCTAGAGTGCAGGCTCAGTAGTTGTGGCACACGGGGCTTAGTTGCTCCATGGCATGTGGGATCTTCCCGGACCAGGGCTCGAACCCGTGTCCCCTGCATTAGCAGGCGGATTCTTAACGACTGCGCCACCAGGGAGGCCCCCTCATTGTAGTTTTGATTGCATTTCTCTAATAATTAGCAATGTTGAATCTCTCTTCATGTGCCTATTGGCCATCTGTATTTCTTCTTTAGAGAAATGTCTATTTAGGTCTTCTGCCCATTTTTCGATTGGGTTTTTTTGTTGTTGAGCTGTGTGAGCTATTTGTATATTTTGGAAATTAAGCCCTTGTCAGTCATATCGTTTGCAAATATTTTCTCCCATTCTGTAGGTTGTCTTTTCATTTTGTTTTGCCTGTTTATTTTTAATGAAACAAATCTAAATCCTCATAAGATAATCACGCCCAGAAAGAAAGTCCTTTTTGGGCTCATTTCTTTTTGTTATAAATAAATTCTACCTCTTGCTTAACATACATTAAAGATAAGATTAAAGGTCCTAGTTTGAACATGTATATTCATTCAAACATGTTTAATTGGGCTTCTGTTAGCCTGAGCTGAACTGTGAAGAAGCCAGAATGAAAAATAAAAATAAATATAAAATAAAAATTTTTTAAAAAGCCAGAATGACAGTATGCACATGGAGGATAATTTATAATTGAAAGGGTTCAGTGGGCCCTAATGGCAACATAGAGGTGAAATGCTAAGAGCCTTTGGAGTGGGGGAGCGGAGAATCTTACCTGATTTTTAAGGTGGGCCTTGAAGGGGGAGTTAGACTCAGGTGGATAGCAGAAAGGAAAGTGGCCTTTGGGAGTTTCTTCTGGAATTGATGGATGGTGGACTGGCTTTGTGTTGGGAGAGACAGGTCTGAGCCAGCCTGAGAAGGCTGATCTGATGGTGTGATAATGTGGAGAAGCCAGGGAGGGCCAGGAGTAGGGAGAAAGGACCCACCCACGTATGGCTTCTCACTCACACATGCCAAGGTTCACAAATGCCCTCTCACACCAGGGAGCAAGTTACTTATTAAACACCCATGCATGTGTGAGAACTGCCGAGGGGCCATGGGAACCAGAGATGCCTCAGACACAATCCGCACCCTAAGGAGCTTGGCCTCGATGGGGAGAAGTGAATGAAAGGACTGATAATAACAGTGACTGAGTGCTGTGCGCCTGGACCATTCTGAGAATGTGTATGTTCACTCGCAGAACCCTACGGCAGCCTTCTGTAGGGTAGGTACTATTGTGCAAGTTAGGAAACAGGCGCAGAAAGATGATACACTCATTTGAGGTCACACAGTGTGTCAGTAGTGCAGCCAGATCACTCGGCCACCCTAATATCGTTCCAGCGGTGTCTGTGGTCAGCCCCTGGGGCAGTGGTTCTCAACCTGGGGGATCTTGACCCCCCGGGGGTCATTTGGCAATGTCTGAAGACAGTTAGGGTTGTCACGACTAGGGAGAAGGAGATGCTACTGGCATCCAGTGGGTGGAGGTCAGGGATGCTGCCGGATATCCTACAATGCACAGGACAGTCCCCACAGCTAAGGATTATCCAGCCCAAATGTCAATAGGTTGAGAAAGCTTGCCTGCGGGAGATAGTTCAGGTGTGGGAGAGAAATCTGGAGAAAGGGAGGTCGGTGAGGGAGGGAGGGTGGGGAGTTGATCTACGTCTGGAAAGGTCTGGGGAGGAGGAGCCAGAAGAGAGGATAACTTGAGCGCAGGTGGGGCTGGGGCCTGGGTGGGAATAAGCAGACCTTCCTGAGGACTGGCAAGGCTGCATGCCTGAGCCCATTTACACACCTGCCCAGCAGTGCCCAGCCCTTGGCACTGGTCACCTCCCTTCCTCTTCATAAAAAACAGCCCGTGAGGGAGGGTGATGGCAAATGCCCGGTTCACAGATGAGTCATCAGCTACTTAGAAGGTGCAGACAGCACGCCCAGGACACCCCAGCTGACGGAGTCCAGGTCCCCGTCCACCCCTCCCTGCCTCTGCACGAAGGAGGCAGACGAGGTGAGGGAGGCTGTGAGACCCATGGCCTGCCTTCCCCTGGTACCACACGGGGACTGGTCTTCTGTCCAGTGCATCACACATCAAGGTGGAAACAGACTAGCGCAGGGCGCAATTGGCGCACTGTCTGAGCAGTTTCCTAAGGGGAAAAGGTTTGTTTGCACGAGTAGCTGACCTTTGATGTCTATAAATGGAGTCTCTCTGGAATCGGAAAATTAAAAGGCCATGTGGTGATGAAAGAGATGTAACTGAGGAAGATGGAGAGAAAGAAAGCCAGCACCTCTGTGGCCACCCTTGGCAGAGAAGTACTTAGCAGGCAGGCCCCAGCTAGGACACAGCTGCCCTTTCTCGGCGCTGCAGCATGCACTGCCTTGTCAAATAGAAAAGGGTGATTGGCCCTGTCCCCCTCTCCCCCCACCCCGAGAATCTTCCTACTGATTTCAGCTAGAATTGCCAGTACCAAAGAAGACGTTTAATGGGTTGTCTCCTTAAGTTCTGTAAAAACACATCTTTTTTGCCTCCCCCTGAGCAGGTACTCACACTGCCCCACCCTCACCCCTAGGCCCCCGCAGGGGAGCATTCTGGGCTTCTTCAAGGCTTCCCATTAGTATCGCTTGTTTCAGTGTTACGTCAGTGCTCCTTGCGATGAATTTAACGAGCAGCTCTCATCCTGGAAAATCAGTGCTTAGCAAACTTTGATTGAATCACCCAGGGATCTTGTTAAACTGCAGGTTCTGATTCGGCAGGTCTGGGGTGGGATTTTTGCATTTTCAACAAACTCCCCGGTGATGAGATCGCCAATAATGGGCTTCGAGTGTTCTGCATCTTGCCACTTTAATGCATGTTGACCTTTTCTCTCCCCTGGTTATAGGGAATAGAGTACATTTCTAGAATAGATTACAGGTATTGAATTATTTTCTGTACTTTCTTCCCTAGCTCTTATTTTTCCTGTCATAGTTCCTAAAGCATAATTATTGGTAGGCAAAGCATGTTAGCAGACCGCCTGTTCATGCCATCGCCTCCACGGTCCTGCCCTCCAGATTTGTTTTCTTTTTGAAACTAGAGCACCGCTTCCTTACCTTCCACAGGATCATCACGGGTCTGCTTTCCCGTTGCTATAGAGACCATTCTGGCTTCTCTCCTCTCCCGTTCCCTCTTCCCTACTCTTCCCTCCCACCATATTTCTTAATTTGCTACGCCATTCCACTGTTGTCATGGGGACGAAATGACCACTTATTTAATTGGCACCTCCAATAAAGTGGCAGCTGAGAAATCCGAGTTAATGGGACCCAACTTGAAGCATTGATGAGGAACAGCAGAGCAAGTGCGTGGTCTGGTTGTTTCAGATTGCCATCTCTCTGGGCTTCGTCTTGCAGCAAATATCCCCAGTCTAGAAATTCTTTCACTCAGGGACAAATCAGCATCTTAAATCAGTGTACACAAAAGAACCCACCGGAGCGATGTGGACTTTTTAGGTAACATCGAGAAAAGAGAGTCCTTCTCTTGCTTTTCAGGAGCTCTCTAAGGTTTTCCTGTACCTCACAGACATACCTGAACAACCCCAGTGTTTCACAGGTGTAAACGTTTAAAGCAGGTAGCTCCGTCTGGAGGGTTGTGTCTCTGACAGCGTGCTCCTCGTTTGCATCATCCTTTGCTCTTGTTTCCTACACACTCCTGGTCTCGTAGTTTGTGATGTGGAGAGAGAGAGGGGAATGGACTCTGGCTGCCCTGCCTGCGCCCGCAGCCCTCCCCTGAGCTGCCGGAGGCCTGGCTCCACCAACTCCCAGCGCCTAACACATGTCTTGGCACATTGCAGGTGATCCATACATATCTACTGATTGAGTGATCAAGAGGAGGCACTCAAGGGAAAAAGAAATATATGCACGAATGGTATCTGAGCAACACCCCCAAAAGAGAAGCCGATTTGTAATGTTTGTTAGAAATAGCTGTTTCTGAGCATGATGGTTGAGATGTGGTGTTGTCAGCAGACATGCTTAGGAAAGAATAAAAATGCATAACAAGGACTGAAATCTTAGCAATTAGAAGTGGAAGAGCCCTTAGTAGGTTTCAGCATTTGTTTTGAAGATGTGGAGACGGAGGTAGAAGGTGGAATAGAGGGTCTGAGACCCCCCCGGGCTGTGGTGGAGGAAACACAGCTGCAGCCCAGGTCTCCTGACACAGCAGAGGCCTCTGTTAGGGGAAGAATTCCAGCACATCCCCGTGGGCATGGGTGACGGGACCTGCTGCTGTGCGGGAGGCCCAGATCTCTGCAGACTTCCTTTACCCTGGGAGAATCGCCCTCAGCACATTCTGTTGCTCTCGTTTGAAAACATTTCTTGAACCGGAGAAGTTTCCTAGAGCTGTTCCAGAAACCACGGAGAGATGCTGGTAACAGCTGCCTACGAGTGCACAAACATCACCACAAGCCAAATCACAGCCGCCGGGAGGCTCCAGTCCTGCAGAAAACAGCAACTCAGGAGACTGAGGAAACAGCTGGGGGTGGGGAATTAAACTGACCTCCTCAAAACTCACACATTGAGAGGACAAGCTGGAATCACCCAAAGGAAGTGGGGCAGCCAGGGAGCAGGAGCCCTGAAGTCTCGCCAGGTAGGCGAGTAAACTAAAAACACAGCCCCGTGCAAGGCTGGGCTAAAAGGTTGTGGGCACAGGTTCATCCTTCTGTCACTCTCCCTGGCTTCTCTGTTGAGCAGGCCTTACTCATGAATAACACACACCCTCCCATTGTCTATATGGGGAATCACGGTGTAGGAGAAAATGCTCTGGGTTTGAATACAGATAGACCTGGGACAGAATCTTGCTGTGGGTGAACTTGGGTGAGTGGTGAAGCCGCAGTTTCCTCCTCTATAAAATGGGCATAATTAGAGCTGCCAGTTTGTCAAGGAGATTGGAGGAGACAGCTCCTGTGACTCCAGGTCGGTGCCTGGCAGGAGTCAGCGTGCAGTGACAGGTGGTTTGGCTAGTTTCGTCATCAGGATGGGTTTTGATGGACAGTGACCTTAGTGGTGCTCACACACATGGGGGTGGCTGACTGGGCACCAGGCCAACTGGCTCTCTGTCACCCTCGCCCTGGCGTGGCTGGTCCATGCTCTCACGGAGCATGCTGGCCACAGGTGTGAGTAGTAAACTGACATCTTTGACTCTGATCATCCCTGAGTGCACGTGAGTTCACTGTTCTGCGGCAGTGGTCTGTACCAGTTGTTCTCAAAAATTGAGTGTATCGCCAGGAAGTGTGTATCAAGTCACCGGGAAGACTCATTAACACACAGATTGTTGAGACCCATCCCTGGAGTTTCTGATTCTGTAGGTCTGGGTGGACCCCAGACTCTTGCTTTTTTTTTTTATTGAAGTATAGTTGATTTGCAATATTGTGTTAGTTTTAGGTGTACAGCACAGTGATTCATTTATCCGTGTGTGTGTGTGTGTGTGTGTATATACACACACACACACACACACACACACACACACACACATTCCTTTTCGGATTCTTTTCCCTTATAGGTTATTACAAAATATTGGGTATAGTTCCCTGTGCTATACAGTAGGTCCTTGTTGGTTATCTATGTTATGTATATAGTAGCATGTATATGTTAATCCCAGCCTCCTAATTTATCCCTCCCCCCACCCTGCATTTCTAACAAAAGCATCCGGGTGCTGCTGGTGTGGGGTGTCCCCACTTTGAGGACCTGTTGGCCGAGCATAGGGGCCAAAAAAGCCCCTATCCATCCCTCAGTCTAGAGCGTATCTTCATTACTTAGAAGTAGAAGGTGTGTGGGTCCCTCCTGCCACTCAGAGGGGCAAGTTATACCCTTGCCACAAATTCTGTTGGCACCGAAGTCATCTAACACCACGTTCACCTCTCTGCTTGGCAAGGTGCTTGTGAGGAAGGCAGAGGCTCCATTATCCCCGTCCTGACCCCACTGAGCCTCAGACGAGGCAGGTTTAATGTCCGTGTCTGCGTCCTCACCCGTAAAATGTGAAGCAGAAGTCCTGACCTCCCACAGAGAGAGTTTGCAGACTGGTCGGAGGGTGACTGTTGGCAGCAGCGGCTGTGGAATTTACAGATTTCTGTTTATAGAATCAGAGGCGATCACCCTTCGGGCTGAAATGGATTTGTCATTGTCCTCCCAGGCCTCTCTTTCCACTTCGCCGATAGAGGGCACACACTGGACCCATCTGTGAATTGATGGGGCAGGGGGGTGAGGGGGGCGTCTCCAGGGGATACGGCGGACTTGGTGGAATAGAGCCTACCTTTGCCTGTCCCTCCTCTGCTGGCGGAGAGGCTGTCCACTCACCCCACAGTACCATCTTTTAGGAAGAACTTCTCCCCTCAGCTCTGGCCCTTTGGAGGAGTGGACCTTGGCAGGCCTGGCGCCATTTCCCAATCAGCTGGCCTCGCAAGCTGGGAGTGCAGTGAGGCAGGCATCAGACGGGAGTGCTGAGTCCTCCCCGCCTCAACTCTCAAAGCAGGGCCTCCAGCCACAAGCGGTGTGGTCTCTCTACCCTGGCCCTTCCCCTGTGTGCCATGACGGAAGCGGGTTGGAAAGCACCTGCTGTTGGCCATTTGGTCTGGAACATCTGGCAAGTGGGAGTTGCCTGAGGCAGAGCTCGCAGGCTGGGGAGATGTTGGGGGGCGGGGGCCAGAGTTCATTTCAGGACTGAATTACTTTTGTCTGGCACCTTCCTCTTGGGTGAGGCTCACAAGTCGGTGGTGGGACCAGCTGGAGCAGAACCTTCCCACCGCCTGAATGAGGGAAAGCGTAGCTTTGTGATGATTTTCTAGGGGTTCTCCTGTGCATGCCCGGGCTCTGGTCCCTGCTGAGCGTGTGTTCAAGGGGCAGGAAGACAGGCCTGAGCTCAGCTTGGATCAGAGTGGGGTGGAGGAAGCTCTCTAAATAGGCTCAGAAACCAGATGGAGTCCCTCTTTATCTTTAAAAACCGATTTTGCCTCTATACTCCATTCCAATTTAGAGGGAGGGACGAGTTACCAGGCAGCGTGAAATCGGAGATGACCATTAAGCCCTATTTCCTCCTACTTCCCTCTCCACCAGCACTGGTCCTACCACCCTATTCATTCTCCTAAGGAGGCCTTCACTGACTGCAGTCCTGCCTCTGTGCCCTGCTTCTCCCCAGATGCTCGTGGGAGTGTTGATAAACTGTAAAATCTCTAACAGGCAGAGAGAATGGGGAAGCAGGAGCATCAGGGGCGAGAGACAGCAAGCCCTGATGAATTGGGCTGTTGTGTGAATTAGTTGTCCTTTGTTAGAAAAGGAGGAATTGCTACGAGTATGCCTTTCAGAGAAAAAGTTCCTTTCGTGCTTGTCTCCCACCGGACCAGGAGAGAGATTGTGCATCCTTCATCTTTCAAGCCAAAATGCACATGTGGCAGTTTTCCTCTTAGCTGCACAGACGATCGCTTTTTTCAGATGCCTTGAATGCAGTCCGTTTCCCAAAATGAAGACATTGCCCACAGAAACTGGTCTCGGCATGGGCTGAAAGGGTTCCATGTAAACCTAATGGTTTTCTCCCCTAGGTTGACAGAATCTAGCTTGGACTGTCCGACTCAAGCGCTGTCAGGCTGGATGCGGGGCACTGGAGTCAACGAAGAAACCGAGGCTCAGTGCAGCATCTTTTGCCTTTGGTGCCGTCTGCATTTATCTCTTGTTGGCATCAATGGTCATCGAATTCCCTGTGCTTTATTCACATTTCAGGGCTTGAAGAATCAGGCCCGGGTCAAGCTGAATATCGTGAGGTGTCCCCCAGTGACCACCGTGTTGATCAGGAGACCAGACCTTCGCTACCAGCTGGGGTTCAGTGTCCAGAACGGAATCGTAAGTACAACCCCACACCTTTTCCAAAAGTCTGACACACGAAACCGCGGCCCGGGATTCGGGTTTTGGGGCTATTCTTGAAAGCTGGTCATTTTCCGGAAAGAATCCAGCAAGGAAGGGACGAATGGGTGAAGGCAGACTCACTTCCTCCATGGGCAGAGAATTCTGTGCCTCCTGTGGGGGAAGAGAGGGACCCTCCCAGATCCATGTGCCCCAGAGCCCAGCAACTCTGTGACGTGCAGGGTGACCCTACCAGCTGCCAGCTTGAGATAGTTTGAGGTACCCACCTTCCCAACCCCCCCAGCCAGCAGCTTCCCAGGGCGGGGGGCGAAGAGCCCTGGGGGCTGGGCTTCCAAACCCTTGGTGATACCAGCGCAGCCCAGGCTGAGAACCCAGCCCTGTAGGGGTTATGCCTGAATGATCTCTGCCTTGCCTTTTTAACCTGAATTTGGCACTTGGGAGATAAAGAGTACTTTCATCGCCTGGATGTCTGCCTTCAAATACTTCTTTTTTTTTCCCCCCTTTATTGTGATAAAACATACACAACATTAATTTTGCCATTTAAATCATTTTTAAGCATACAGTTCAGTGCCTTTAAGTACATTCAAAAAGTGGTTGTGTCCATCAGTGCTATTTCCAGAACTTTTTCTTCATCCCAAACAGAAACTCCATACTCAGTACTACTCCCTTTTTGTCCTGGTTTGCCTTGTTCTGGACTCATAGTAGTTCTGGGCTTTGGTGACAAATCCATAACCTTCTTGATATTATAGATTTTGGATGTGCCCTCCCTCTCTCTGCATTCATCTTTGCAGATAGAAAAACCTATTCTTTTTCCTCCCTTAATTTTTTTTTTTATAAATTTATTTATTTATTTTTGGCTGTATTGGGTCTTCGTTGCTGCGCACGGGCTTTCTCTAGCTGCAGCTAGCGGGGGCTACTCTTCGCTGTGGTACGCGGGCTTCTCATTGCAGTGGCTTCTCTTATTGTGGAGCATGGGCTCTAGGTGCGTGGGCTTCAGTAGTTGTGGCTCGCGGGCTCTAGAGCGCAGGCTCAGCAGTTGTGGCACACGGGCTTAGTTGCTCCGCGGCATGTGGGATCTTCCCGGACCAGGGATCGAACCTGTGTCCCTGCATTGGCAGGCGGGTTCTTAACCACTGCGCCACCAGGGAAGTCCCCTGCATAGGCTTTTAAAGAAAGTTGCACAGTCAGGAGTGAAAAGTCAACTCTGTAAATTCAAACCATGTTCTTTTGGGAAATTCCGATTGCTTTGTGTGTGAGGTAGGGGTGGCTATATCCTGCAGCGCTGAGCCCAGAGCCCTCCCCCAGCCTGCAGCCTCTGCCCACCGCAGTGCCTGGCTGCACTGAGACGAAAACCAGCCACGTTATCATTTCTGCCAGAAGGGATGTTTGAACAAGAACCACTGAGTTGGGACAGCCAAAGGGAGCTTCTGCCTTCCAGCTGGCCACACTTTGGAACACAAAGTGGGGTTCTAGCAGGTTCTAGCCCCATTTTAACTCAGGTAACTGTGACCCTAAAAAGTGGGCTGCTAGCATTACACAGTTCAGTGTTTGAGTCCCAGATAATACTAAACTGGGTTACACAGGCTGACAGTTTGAAAACATTGGCAGCTCTGTGACAGGCCCAAATAGCTCTTTTTACCAAGATCGAGCTGAGATGAAAAGTACTCAGAATTCACTGTGCCGCAAAATCCAGTGACGTGCTGCGTCCCCGGTGCAGAGTGCGAGAACAAGGGGGCCATCTGGGCATCCAGAGTCCTATCTCTTATAAAAAGAAACAAAGAGATGTAAATGTCCACAGCCTGACCATGGCAGCTCCTCAGAGCTGAGAGTGCTGGGGATGGGGGATTCTAGAAAAGACAGTCTCCCACCCCCACCCAGTTCCCTAGCAGGCGGTGCCGGCCAGGGTGGGTAACTTGGCCTTTGACTCTGATAGATCTGCAGCCTCATGCGAGGGGGAATAGCGGAGAGAGGAGGCGTCCGCGTGGGACATCGCATCATTGAAATCAACGGGCAGAGCGTGGTCGCCACCCCACACGAGAAGATCGTGCACATCCTCTCCAATGCTGTTGGGGAGGTAAGGGAGAGTCGGGGGCTGGGGGTCCCCTGGTGCCCTCGCCCCCTCCACGAAGCCCTCCTGAGCGTCCTTCCCTGTCCTCAGCACACCTCCACAACTGAACAGTCTGCCTCGGACCAGAATTTAAACCTGGTAACGAGTGGTTATCTTAGAAAATCCCGTCACGTCACCCTCAGCCTTCTCCCCTGGCATCACTTGCCCACCTCCTCTTTTTAGTTCTCAGATCTGGGCATCTTCTCGCCATAGCTGCCCAAGTTCTCTCCATTTTTCCCAGCTAATCCCGCCAACTGTGCCTGGAAGATTTTAAGTCTTAGATTCAAGTCTAATCAGCAGCTCCCCAGAGCCAGTTCCCTGGTATGGCTGGGCAGGGGTCAGAACAGCTGTTCTGGGGCTGACTTCCTGCCGGCGGAGGGAGGGAGGCAGAAGCAGCCAAAACCCCACAGTGGCCCTCCTTCTGTTTTAAGGGTTTTCTCCTTTTTTAAAAAAAAAGGCCTGGTGAGAGCAAGAGCTTTTGGGAAATAAACCACCTTACCTGGTTTTCATTGTTCACTCTCTATCACCCCTAACTTTTTAGAAGCCCATGGATTCCACACTTCCTGGAGGCCACCTGGGTCAGGCCCCTGTTAGGAATGGTGGGGGGACGAGGGGTGTACCTTCAAAGGCGTCCCATGGCAAGAGGTGCCGCCTCTCCCGCCAGCCCTGGGGCAGTGCCCACACAGCTCCCGCAGCCTCAGTACCCCCGCTAAAGTGTGTTTCTGCCCTCAGATTCACATGAAGACGATGCCGGCTGCCATGTACAGACTGCTGACGGCCCAGGAACAGCCCGTCTACATCTGAGGCCACGCCCCCCCCGGGCAGCATGCATGGAGGACTCTCCTCACTTGTGGTTGTGTTTCTCGTGCTGCATCTGTGTGCCCACTGAGACATTCCCCTCTCATACCCAGCACTCGGTTTGACACAGGAGGAAAAGAATCCACAGAGACCTCCTTCTCTGTTCTCTGTCTCTCTCTAGTTTGCTTCTTTTTAACACCAGGGAAGTTTTGTATGCACTCCCTTGAGGCTGGAGAGCACCCAATATCCACCCAGAATCTGCCCAGGACCATCCTGAAGGGCCCTTGGGGGTCCTGAGGAGGGTTGTCACCTCTCAGGAAGAATCTTCCCTTCCCAAGAGGTGCAGACCTCTTAGAAGGAACTCCTAGGGGTGGTGAAGAAGCCGATTCAGCAGTGCCTACGATCCAACCGCTGATCTCTGCTCTCCTCCAGTCAATTTACGGGAATATGGTAGTAACAGGGAGGACCAGCCCGTGTCTTTACGGATATGCCTGCCCACTGTGTACGTGGGGCATCATACATTATTTGTGCCCAGAATTTCTGAGCCAACCTTACGCCTCTTCTATAGCTAGTTTTAGTTTCAACATAATTGTGTTTTCTAATGCGAACCTTTTCACCCAGGATAGAAGGGGAACTGCCGTGGACAAGAGTACCTTCGTGTTGCAGAGAACTGGGCAATTCCCAGGGCATCTGTGGCTTCCCAAGGTTACCAACCATTAGCTAAACACAGGCAGGTGCTTCCTGCCTCCTTCTACATCACACGTACGTACAGAGTCTCACTTGCATATATTTCAGCCTTCCCTCCTCCCTGCCGCCAGTGAGGCACCCAGAGCCCCTGGAAAACCCACGTCACCTCCCTGTGAGGCCCCTTCCCCCAGCAGGTGAGGCCTGCAGGGACTGGTGAGCCCTGTCTGGAGAGAGCCGCCCCTCTGAGGCTGAGGCCCGGCCCTGCCAGCACTGCCTTGGCTAGAAGTGTTCTGGTGGACTCTCCTCACGCCTCCACCCAGACACACACATCCCACACTGGGAGTCTGGGAGCGATGGACTCTTCCCCTTGAAGATGAGGCCGGGTGGAATCGTGTTATGCTTCCTGGCCCAAGGTGGGACCAGCCTTGTTCTCCGCTCAGGACCATGAGGCAGGATGTGACATTTGAGAGGCCAGAACAGTATATAAACCACAAAACTAAGGGGACAATCATGACCTCAAGCGATGCCCCAAATGTGTTCCAGAAACATCTTGCTGCCTCGTGGGCCTGAAAAAGCTTTTATATGGTGTGGAACGTTACGTGTTTTATCAGGTGCCTCATGTCCATGGGTTTTGTCTCAGTTTGGTGCAGATGTTTTAGTCATATGATTCTGAGCCAGTTTTCACTTCCTCTTGGTCCAAAGAGCATTTTGTTTCCATGTGGGTGGGGTGTGGCTTGGTTTGGTTTTTGTTTTGTTTTGCTCGTGACCTCTGCAAAGACGGGGAGGAGAAACTAATATATTTTGTGATATTAATATAGTCCCTGTTCTCAACATCTGCGTTATTTATGTTGCGTCCGTGGAAATAGGAACCCGGTGAGCACGTGTTGGATAGTATGGATTTATACATCGAATGGAGGGATTTCAGGGAGGGAGAAAGTGAATATGAAAAGATTGGGAACAAGATACTTGCGCCAGAGAGCTGTGTGGTCAGTGCCCCTGGGATCTCTGTGCCGTCTTGAGTTTTTTGCTTAGAGTCAGGAAAGCCGGTTGTTTCAGCGGCGTCAGTGGCTGGACTCCCAGTGTGACCGTGGGACAGGCCCTGCTGAAGAGTGGCTGTGCTGCCTGCATGTCTCCTTTAGGAAGGGGCTGCCCCTTCTCCAAGGGTCCAGGCTGGGCAGTCTGGGACCCGTGGATGACTTTTGAGGACACTTAGCTGAATGCTGCTGGGAGACCAGCCCCAAGGCTGACCCACTGCAAACGTGAGGAGCCGGGAACCTCAGCTCCATTTACCAAAGCGTAGTGTCTGATGACGTATAATTAAATACTAAAGAGTCCTAAGTTCATCTTTCCTTTGCCAGAAGGAGCGAGTAAAACAGGAATGAAGCATTCTGGGTGGTATTTTTCAGGCATGAGGAGCCTTGGGAAATCACTGGAGAGAGGCTCATGCCATCTGCTTCCAGGGTGATCACTTGAGCCGCCTGCCCGAGGGCCCGTTCAGAGCCCCCGCAATCGGCCAGGGGACGGGAACCCCACCAGCACGTCCCTGGGCAGCCTCCCACATAGTTACTTAAGGCTCTTCATCCAAAGGAGAGAAGAGACAGAATATACTTTCTATTGCTACTGCACAAAAATCTTGGGAAGTTTGACAGGTGCTGAAAAGGCCAGTTTGGTAAACTCTCCTAGAAGGCTAACATTTTAGCATAAGATTATCCGCCACATACCTTTGTGTTCGTATAAGTGGCTCCTCACGCCCAGATAGCGAATGTTTCTGTAGTTTGGTCCAGGTTCAGCGGGCTGGAGTGTATTCGTTTCCCTGGTCCCACTGGATGGAGGGAATCAGCCCACCTTCGGAAGTTAACCAAGGAGGCAGAATCTTAATAATAGTAACTCTGTTTTTGAAAGTCCCACGGGAAGTGGTGGTCTGTTTCCCTTCTGACATCCCAGTATATATAGTTACATATGTAAATATCTGAAACCCCGTGTAATGGGGAAGACTATGTACAGAACAGCCTTCCCAAACGTGGCCCCGGGCAGAAAGCCACTCTTGCCGCTTGGCTAGGACATCCTGGTGACTCAGCTTTGGGGACAGATTCCTAGATCCGTCTACCCTTCCTGGTCCAGCCAGGATGCACCAGAACCCACCCTGCCTCTGCCTTCTCAAATGTGAGCATTTCAGGGAGCCACCATCAGCCTTGGGTTCACAAGAGGATGAAGCCCCCAGAGACCAATGCCTGGAGCCTGCTTCCCTCACCAGAGCGGCTCCTCCAGGCCTGGAGCCCATCACAGGGCGCCGGACTCCGAGTCCCTGCAGCCGGCTCTGCTTTCTGAACACTGCCCGTCAGCACCGGCCTCAGAGAGTCCCAGAGTAACCTACTACCTCCCCATCACTCCCACCACCCCTTTTCACACCCGCCACCCCGTCCGCACGCAGATGAGACCCACCCACAAGCCCTCCTTGGGTCCCTCAGCCCAGCGGTGAGGCTGTTAACAATGTTTACAACCAAGGGCACCTCCTCTTAGGTGTGTTTACTCTCCCACTGACAAGGCCACTTGCTGGTTTGAGTTTCATGTCTGTCTGCTCCTTCCCTGGTTGACTCCGACTTGAGCACACAACCCTGATCTTACGTCCCGACCCTCCATCAAGGCAGTCGTGAGGACCGTGTGGGAAGGAAATTCCGTGTACATATTCAGCAGTCCCTAGAGTATGAACTTGTACTATTGTTCTGTAAAGAGGGTGAAATAGAGCTTATTGTAAAGCGCTGGGAGAAGTATAGTATTGTATTTGTAACAATATGGTTCTTTGTATACACAAAACTCAATGATCTCTATATATAAATATAAATAAATATATAAATAAGATCTATATACACGTGAGCCTGGAATGTTGATGCCGCACACCCACTGAATGTACTTCCTCTGACAGTCTGGTCACCGGGCTGGCCCGCCCTCCCCTCCTCCATACCGTTTTGGGGGTTGTGATGTATTTAATGTGTTCTCTTCCTTTATTTAACTGAACGCTAATGTCTGTAAGAGTTGCCACAACAATAAACAAGAACTTCACCTCTTGGCCCGGGCTGAGTGTCTTACTGTTTCGGGGGAGGGACAAGACTGAAAGTGGGGGAAAGATGTCATCGTCCCAAAAGGCCACCTCCTACCCATCCCGTAGGACCTGCTCACTGCCCACAAACCATTTCCTAAACAGGCAGGTTCTGTGAAACCAACTCAGCTGTAAAACACAATAGGCTGTATCTTTTTGAATTATGGTTTTCTCAGGGTATATGCCCAGCAGTGGGATTGCTGGGTTGTATGGTAGTTCTATTTTTAGTTTTTTAAGGAACCTCCATACTGTTCTCCATAGTGGCTGTATCAATTTACATTCCCACCAACAGTGTAAGAGGGTTCCCTTTTCTCCACACCGTCTCCAGCATTTATTGTTTGTAGATTTTCTGATGATGACCATTCTAACCGGTGTGAGGTGATACCTCATTGCAGTTTTGATTTGCATTTCTCTAATAATAAGTGATGTTGAGCATCTTTTCACATACCTCTTGGCCATCTGTATGTCTTCTTTGGAGAAATGTCTATTTAGGTCTTCTGCCCATTTTTTGATTGGGTTGTTTGTTTTTCTGATATTGAGCTGCATGAGCTGTTTGTATATTTTAGAGATTAATCCTTTGTCCGTTGATTCATTTGCAAATATTTTCTCCCATTCTGAGGGTTGTCTTTTCGTCTCGTTTATAGTTTCCTTTGCTGTGCAAAAGCTTTTAAGTTTCATTAGGTCCCATTTGTTTATTTTTGTTTTTATTTCTATTTCTCTAGGAGGTGGGTCAAAAAAGATCTTGCTGCGATTTATGTCAAAGAGTATTCTGCATATATTTTCCTCTAAGAGTTTTATGGTGTCTGGCCTTATATTTAGGTCCTTAATCCATTTGGGGTTTATTTTTGTGTGTGGTGTTAGGGAGTGTTCTAATTTCATTCTTTTACATGTAGCTGTCCAGTTTTCCCAGCACCACTTATTGAAGAGGCTGTCTTTTCTCCATTGTATATCCTTGCCTCCTTTGTCATAGGTTAGTTGACAATAGGTGCGTGGGTTTATCTCTGGGCTTTCTATCCTGTTCCATTGATCTATATTTCTGTTTTTGCACCAGTATCATACTGTCTTGATTGCTGTAGCGTTGTAGTATAGTCTGAAGTCAGGGAGTCTGACTCCTCCAGCTCCATTTTTTTTTTTCCTCAAGATTGCTTTGGCCATTCAGGGTCTTTTGTGTCTCCATACGAATTTTAAGATTTTTTGTTCTAGTTCTGTGGAAAATGCCATTGGTAATTTGATAGGGAGTGCATTGAATCTGTACATTGCTTTGGGTAGTATAGTCATTTGCACAATATTGATTCTTCCAATCCAAGAATGTGGTGTATCTCTCCACCTGTTTGTGTCTTCTTTGATTTCTTTCATCAGTGTCTTATAGTTTTCTGAGTATAGGTCTTTTACCTCCTTAGGTAGGTTTATTCCTAGGCATTTTTGTTCTTTTTTGTTGCAATGGTGAATGGGATTGTTTCCTTAATTTCTGTTTCTGATCTTTCATTGTTAGTGTATAGGAATGCAAGAGATTTCTGTGCATTAATTTTGTATCCTGCAACTTTGCCAAATTCATTGATTAGCTCTAGTAGTTTTCTGGTGGCTGTGTACAGTATCATGTCATCTGCAAACAGTGACAGTTTTACTTCTTCTTTTGCAATTTGTATTCCTTTTTTTTCTTTTTCTTCTCTGATGGCCGTGGCTAGGACTTCCAAAACTATGTTGAGTAATAGTGGCATATACCCAGAGAAAACCATAATTCAAAAAGACACATGCACCCCAATGTCTATTGCAACACTATTTACAATAGGCAGGTTATGAAAGCAACCTAAATGTCCATCGACAGATGAATGGATAAAGAAGATGTGGTACATATATACAATGGAATATTACTCAGCCATAAAAAGGAACGAAATTGGGTCATTTGTAGAGACGTGGATGGACCTAGAGACTGTCATACAGAGTGAAGCAAGTCAGAAAGAGAAAAACAAATATGTATATTAACGCATATATGTGGAATCTAGAAAAATGGTACAGGTGAACTGGTTTGCAAGGCAGAAATAGAGACACAGATGTAGAGGACAAACGTATGACACCAAGGGGTGAAAGGGGGGCATGGGATGAACTGGGAGATTGGGATTAACATATATACACTAATATGTATAAAATAGATAACTAATGAGAACCTGCTGTATAGAAACTAACACAACATTGTAAAAGAACTATACCCCAATTAAAAAAAATAAATTCATCTGTATACCACAACTCAGAAAACTTACCAATAAGAGAAAAAAAAAACAATAGGCTGTGTCACCTGTTAAAGCCGATAATCCAGTCTTGTCGGCCTCCTTGGAGTACACTGAATGGGAGAGAGGAACCCTCTGGACTTCTAAGGGAAGGAAGAGAAATAGAAATTAATTACCTCCCTCAAGAAATGTCCAATGAGGGGAGGTAGCCTTGGTTAAGTAGATAGTGGAAGGGAAGCTCTGCCCTGTCCCGTCTCCCCCACTTGGCCTGGCTGAAGGCTCTTCTGGTGCTCTTTACAATTCTGCTTTTTAAGCTTGCTGGGCATGACTTCCCTGCTGCCAGTGATGGGCTGGGGGCACCCAGTTCCCCAACACAGAGTATCTAGCCATATTTCTAAAGCAAAATGCCCTTAATGCTTCTCCTCTGTGGACACCACTGCCCAGTCTTCCCCCTACAAAACCTAGTCCCTGCTCTTGAGGGTCCATGAGTTAGAGCTGCTGAAGGCCTTTGGGGCCAGAATGTGGCCATTCTGGCTGTCCTGCAGCCTGGCCCCAGGGGCTCCCTCCCCACCTTTCTCCCCTCTCACAGAAGGCAGATCTCACCACATAGAGATGTCTGCTGTCAAGGAAATCAGAAAGAAAACACATCTTACTGATGTGTGGAGAAGTTACAACTTGGAAAATGACCAACAGCCTCTCTTTCAGTACCTTCTATGTGCCAGGCACTGTTCCAGCACTTTACACAGATTAACTCAGTTAATCCTCACAGCACCTCAAAGAGGTAGATGCCACTAGTATGCCCATTTTGTAGATGAGGAAACTGAGGCACAGAGAATTCAAGGACTTATGTTTATTTTTCCAACAGCTCCCAGCTGTGCTAGGACTTCCCGTTCTATCACAGCTGATGAACTCAGCATTATACTTTTTGGTCTCTTGGTTCTTACACTCTTTTCTTTCCAGGTTCCTATCTTTTGCAAACCTCAATTCCTATTCAAAGCTGCCCCACCTCTTAAAGACTTAAACGTAAGACATGACACTGTAAAACTCCTAGAAGAGAGCATAGGCAAAACATTCTCTGATGTAAATCGTACCAATGTGCTCTTAAGTTGGTCACCCAAGGCAATAGAAGTGAGAATAAACAAATGGGACCTAATCAAACTTACAAGTTTTTGCACGGCAAAGGAAACCATAAACAAAACAAAAAACCTACAGAATGGGAGAAAATACTTGCAAACAATGAGACCAACAAGGTCTTAATTTCCAAAATATACAAACAGCTCATACAACTCAACAACAAAAAACCAAACAACCCTGTCCAAAAATGGGCTGAAGACCTAAACAGACATTTCTCCAAAGAAGCAATACAGATGGCCAATAGGCTCATGAAAAGATGCTCAACGTCTCTAATTATTAGAGAAATGCAAATCAAAACTACAGTGAGGTACCACCTCACACCAGTCAGAATGGCCATCATTAAAAAGTCTACAAACAACAAATGCTGGAGAGGGTGTGGAGAAAAGGGAGCCCTCCTAACTGCTAGTGGGAATGTAAGTTGGTGCAGCCACTGTGGAAAACAGTATGGAGGTTCCTCAGAAAACTAAAAATAGAATTACCATATGATCCAGCAATCCCACTCCTGGGCATATATCCAGACACAACTATAATTCAAAAAGATACATGCACCCCTATGTTCATAGCAGCACTATTCACAATAGCGTAGACATGGAAACAACTTAAATGGCCATCAACAGATGAATGGATAAAGATGTGGTATATGTATACAATGGAATACTACTCAGCCATAAAAAAGAAGAAAATGGGGCTTCCCTGGTGGCTCAGTGGTTAAGAATCCACCTGCCAATGTGGGGGTCATGGGTTCGAGCCCTGGTCCAGGAAGATCCCACATGTCGTGGAGCAACTAAGCCCGTGCGCCACAACTACTGAGCCTGCACTCTAGAGCCCGCGAGCCACAACTACTAAAGCTCGCCCGACTAGAGCCCGTGCTCCGCAACAAGAGAAGCCACCGCAATGAGAAGCCCACGCACCACAACGAAGAGTAGTCCCCGCTCACCGCAACCAGAGAAAAGCCTGCATGCAGCAATGAAGACCCAAAGCAGCCAAAAAATAAAATAAAATAAAATAATTTATTTTAAAAAAAGAACAAAATAATGCCATTTGCAGCAACATGGATGCAACTAGAGATTGTCATACTAAGTGAAGTAAGTCAGAAAGAGAAAGACAAATACCATATGCTATCACTTCTACATGGAATCTAAAATATGACACAAATGAACCTATCAATGAAACAGAAATAGAATCATGGACATAGAGAACAGACTGGTGGTTGCCAAGCGGGAGGGGGTTGGGGAAGGATGGAGTGGGAGGTTGGGGTTAGCAGACGTAAGCTATTATATATAGAATGGATAAAGAACAAGATCCTACTGTAGAGCACAGAGAACTATATTCAGTATCCTATGATAAACCATAATGGAAAAGAATATTTTTAAAATGTATATATATGTATAATGGAATCACTTTGCTGTACAGTAGTAATTATCACAACACTGTAAATCAACTATACTTCAGTTAAAAAAAAGAAAAGAGCTGCCCCACCTCCAGGCTAGACTTTGGCTCCAGGTGCTAGGGGCGGGGCTTAGCTTTCCTCCTGTCTCCCTCCCTCTCTGCATGACCCCTTTAAGGAAAGGTCATGGGTGGGAGCTGGGCAGAGATCTCCCAACTTTAGATGTTGGGCTTGGAAAGGTCACAGGCCTCTCCCTGTCTGGGTCCTTCTGCTGATCCAGTTCATTGACTAGGGGCTCCACGTAGACAAACGGTGAGCAGCCCCCAGGCACTGGGGGTCCCTCCAGCCCTCGGCCCCATCCTCCCACTGGCCCCTCAGGCCACAGTTCTCTAAAGTGTACACATCCTCAACCCAAGCTGTGTCCCCAGCAAGTCTGCAGCCCCCAGGCCCACCAGCCAGCAAGCTCATGTGACATCCATTTCCCTCATCCCCCAGAGGAGACGAGGCTGGGGACCCTTGACGTCTCTCACTTGGCCATCCCATGAACCATGTCTCCACCAACAATGCTTTCCACCAGCCGGTCCCTCAGATAAGATGGTCACCAGTGTGGGGGGAGGGCTGGGGCACCCAAACTTCACAAGTGATTCTCTTGGGGTTCCCCTCCCTTGGCTTGGGGCAGGAGAAATACTTCTTTCCTCACCCCATGGGAAGAAGGGGTGTAAAGAGCTCCTTTCCTACATTCTGCTCTCCCCCACATGGCAGCACCCTGCCGCGATCCTCATGTCGCCAGGATGACGTGGGAGCGGCAGCTGGTGATGGACCCTCTTCTTTGGCACCTCTCAGCAAGCCCCCTGGAGGTGTGCTGTCCCCTGCGGGTGGTGTCTGCCCCCATGCGTGCAGCTGCCTCTACCACAGATAAGACCTCATGCTTTCCCCTCTCAGCTTTTATCTCTGCTGCAACTGCTGAAGAGAGAAAAAATCCACCCAACCATTGCAATGCACACAGAACCATTCATTGAGAACCATCACAGAACTTTCACTTTAGTCTTTCGTTTCTAATTTCCCCTTATACCATGATCTCAGTTACTTAACCCCTCGGAGCTTGTTTCCTCATCTGCAAAATGGCATCTACCTCGTGGGGACTGTGTGAGGATCAGGGGCCCCAGAGATCCAGGTCTTCACAAGCTCCCCCAGGATTTGCATGTCCCCGGACTGTACAAGCAGTGGCCACGACTCAGGAGGGCCCCCAACCCTGTGAGTGTATATGCTGTTGGTGTCTCCACTTAGTTCAGGGGACACCAGCACACCTGCAGCCCCAGCCTGGCTTGCTTGCAGAGCACTATGAACTACTAATTCATTTAATTTTCCACAAATGCAGATTTTAGTTCCTAGTAAAAACTTCTGGAATGTCAATGCATACATTTTTAAAAGTCAAAAATCTGACTCTCAAGTGCAAATCAAAACTACATTGAGGTACTACCTCACACTGGTCAGAATGGCCATCATTAAAAGCTCTATAAATAACAAATGCTGGAGAGAGAAAAGGGAACCCTCCTGCACTGTTGGTGCAGCCACTGTGGAAAACAGTATGGAGGTTCCTCAGAAAACTAAAAATATTGATAGAACTAACATATGATCTAGCAATCCCATTCCTGGGCATATATGCAAACAAAACTCTAATCCAAAAAGATACATGCACCCCTATGTTCATAGCATCACTATTCACAATAGCCAAGACATGGAAACAACCTAAATGTCCATCAACAGATGAATGGATAAAGACAATGTGGTATATATACAATGGAATACTACTCAGCCATAAAAAAGAAAGAAATAATGTTATTTGCAGCAACATGCATGCAACTACAGATTATCATACAAAGTCAGAAAGAGAGAAACAAATACCATATGATATCACTTATATGTGGAATCTAAAATATGACACAAATGAACCTAACTATGAAAGAGAAACAGAATCATGGACATAGAGAACAGGCTGGTGGTTGCCAAGGGGGAGGGGGTTGGGGGAGGGATGGAGTGCGAGGTTGGGGTTAGCAGATGTAAGCTATTATATATAGAATGGATAAACAACAAGGTCCTACTGTATAGCACAGAGAACTCTATTCAGTGTCCTATGATAAACCATAATGGAAAAGAATATTAAAAAAGAATGTATCTATATCTATATATCTATATATATCTATATCTATATATATATGTATAACTGAATCACTTTGCTGTACAGCAGAAATTAACACAACATTGTAAACCAACTATACTTCAATAAATAATTAATTAAAAAACAAAAATCTAACTCTCATACAAATATAGAATGAACACATCAAAGATTTATTAACTCATTAATGATGAAACAAGTAAGATGGTAAAGCTGGTCAAAACAGTACTTTGAAGAACTAAGTATTTACAGATTTTTTAAAAAGGAATTAGAATGAAATTACTAGGTTAGATATAATTGGTTAATGTCCTTTAAGTACCTACAACTATAAATTTGGGATTATCTTTTCTAAGCAAAAATCATTTGCATCTCTAGTTGGGGGTAGAGGGAGAACTGTTGGATGATAATAAATGCTATACAGAAAAATAAAGCACAGAAAAAGAACTGAAAGCAGGGACTCAAACAGATACTTGGGCACCCATGTTCATAGCAGCATTATATACAATAGTCAGAGTGGAAGCAACCCAAGTACCTATCAAAGGGTTAATGAATAAACAATGTGGTATATATACAAAATGGAATATGATACAGCCTTAAAAAGGAAGCAAAGTCTGATACATGCTACAACATGGATGAAGCCTGAATACAACTATGCCAAGTGAAATAAGCCAGTCACAAAGGGACAAACACTTCATGACCTCACTTTAATGAGATACCTAGAGAAGACAAACTCATAGAGACAGAAAGAAGAATGGTAGTTGCTAGGGGCTGGGGGAGGGCAGAATGGGGAGTTATTGTTTAATGGGTACGGAATTCCCATTTGAGAAGATGGGAAAAGTCCTGAAGACGGGTGGTGGTTATGGCTGCACAACAGTGGGAATGTACTTAATGCCACAGAACTTTACACTTAAAAATGGTTAGATCTAGGAGCTTCAAGATGGCGGAAGAGTAAGATGTGGAGATCACCTTTCTCCCCCAAATACATCAGAAATACATCTACATGTGGAACAATTCCTACAGAACACCTACTGAACGCTGGCAGAAGACCTCAGACCTCCCAAAAGGCAAGAAACTCCCCACGTACATGGGTAGGGCAAAAGAAAAAAGAAAAAAGAAAAAAGAGAGACAAAAGAATAGGGACAGGACCTGCACCAGTGGGAGGGAGCTGTGAAGGAGGAAAGGTTTCCACACACTAGGAAGCCTCTTCGTGGGCGGAGAAGGGGGGTGGTGGAGGGGGGAAGCTTCGGGGCCACGGAGGAGAGCGCAGCAACAGGGGTGCGGAGGGCAAAGCGGAGAGATTCCCGCACAGAGGATCGGTGCCGACCAGCACTCACCAGCCCGAGAGGCTTGTCTGCTCACCCGCCGGGGCGGGCGGGGACTGGGAGCTGAGGCTCGGGCTTCGGTCGGATCCCAGGGAGAGGACTGGGGTTGGCTGCGTGAACACAGCCTGAAGGAGGCTAGTGCGCCACGGCTAGCCGGGAGGGAGTCCGGGAAAACGTCTGGAACTGCCTAAGAGGCAAGAGACCATTGTTTCCTGGTGCGCGAGGAAAGGGGATTAAGAGCGCTGCCTAAACGAGCTCCACAGACAGGCGCGAGGCGCGGCTATCAGCGCGGACCCCAGAGACGGGCATGAGTCGCTAAGGCTGCTGCTGCTGCCACCAAGAAGCCTGTGTGCAAGCACAGGTCACTCTCCACACTTCCCCTCCTGGGAGCCTGTGCAGCCCGCCACTGCCAGGGTCCCGTGATCCAGGGACAACTTCCCCGGGAAAACACACGGCGCGCCTCAGGCTGGTGCAACATCACGCCGGCCTCTGCCGCCGCAGGCTCACCCCGCATCCGTACCCCTCCCTCCCCCCGGCCTGAGTGAGCCAGAGCCCCCGAATCAGCTGCTCCTTTAACCACGTCCTGTCTGAGGGAAGAACAGACGCCCTCAGGCGACCTACACGCAGAGGCGAGGCCAAATCCAAAGCTGAACCCCAGGAGCTGTGCGAAAAAAGAAGAGAAAGGGAAATTTCTCCCAGCAGCCTCAGGAGCAGCGGATTAAATCTCCACAATCAACTTGATGTACCCTGCATCTGTGGAATGCCTGAATAGACAAAGAATCATCCCAAATTGAGGAGGTGAACTTTGGGAGCAACGATATATATATATTTTTTCCCTCTTTCTCTTTTTCTGAGTGTGTATGTGTATGCTTCTGTGTGTGATTTTCTCTGTATAGCTTTGCTTTTACCATTTGTCCTAGGGTTCCATCTGTCCGTTTTTTTTTTGTTGTTGTTGTTGTTTTTAGTACAGTTTTTAGCGCTTGTTATCATTGGTGGATTTGTTTTTTGGTTTGGTTGCTCTCTTCTTTCTTTCTTTTTTTATTACTTTTTAAATTTTGTTAATAATTTTTTTAATTTTTATTTTAATAACTTTTATTTTATTTTATCATCTTTCTTTCTTTCTTTTTTTCTCCCTTTTATTCTGAGCTGTGTGGATGACAAGCTCTTGGTGCTTCAGCCAGGCATCAGGGCTGTGCCTCTGAGGTGGGAGAGCCAAGTTCAGGACACTGGTCCACCACAGACCTCCCAGCTCCACGTAATATCAAATGGCGAAAACCTCCCAGAGATCTCCATCAACGCGAGGACCCAGCGCCACTCAACGACGAGCAAGCTACAGTGCTGGACACCCCATGCCAAACAACTAGCAAGACAGGAACACAGCCCCATCAATTAGCAGAGAGGCTGCCTAAAATCATAATAAGGTCACAGACACACCAAAACACACCACCAGACGTGGACCTGCCCACCAGAAAGACAAGATCCAGCCTCATCCACCAGAACACAGGCACTAGTCCCCTCCACCAGGAAGCCTACACAACCCACTGAACCAACCTTAGCCACTGGGCGCAGACACCAAAAACAACGGGAACTACAAACCTGCAGCCGGCGAAAAGGAGACCGCAAACACAGTAAGTTAAGCAAAATGAGAAGACAGAAACACACAGCAGATGAAGCAGGAAGGTAAAAACCCACCAGACCTAACAAATGAAGAGGAAATACGCACTCTACCTGAAAAAGAATTCAGAATAAAGATAGTAAATATGATCCAATATCTTGGAAATACAATGGAGAAAATACAAGAAACGTTTAACAAGGACCCAGAAGAACTAAAGAGCAAAGAAACAGTGATGAACAACACAAAAAATGACATTAAAAATTCTCTAGAAGGGATCAATAGCAGAATAACTGAGGCAGAAGAACGGATAAGTGACCTGGAAGATAAAAGAGTGGAAATAACTACTGCAGAGCAGAATAAAGAAAAAAGAATGAAAAGAATTGAGGACAGTCTCAGAGACCTCTGGGACAATATTAAACACACCAACATTCGAATTATAGGGGTCCCAGAAGAAGAAGAGAAAAAGAAAGGGACTGAGAAAATATTTGAAGAGATTATAGTTGAAAACTTCCCTAATATGGGAAAGGAAATAGTTAATGAAGTTCAGGAAGCACAGAGAGTCCCATACAGGATAAATCCAAGGAGAAACACGCCAAGACACATATTAATCAAACTATCAAAAATTAAATACAAAGAAAAAATATTAAAAGCAGCAAGGGAAAAACAACAAATAACATACTAGGGAATCCCCATAAGGTTAACACCTGATCTTTCAGCAGAAACTCGGCAAGCCAGAAGGGAGTGGCAGGACATATTTAAAGTGTTGAAAGAGAAAAACCCACAACCAAGATTACTCTACCCAGCCAGGATCTCATTCAGATTTGACGGAGAAATTAAAAGCTTTACAGCCAAGCAAAAGCTAAGAGAATACAGCACCACCAAACCAGCTCTACAACAAATGCTAAAGGAACTTATCTAGGCAGGAAACAAAGAGAAGGAAAAGACCTACAATAACAAACTCAAAACAATTAAGAAAACGGGAACAGGAACATACATATCGATAATTACCTTAAATGTAAATGAATTAAATGCTCCAACCAAAAGACATAGACTGGCTGAATGGATACAAAAACAACACCCGTATATATGCTGTCAACAGGAGACCCACTTCAGACCTAGGGACACATACAGACTGAAAGTGAAGGGATGGAAAAAGATATTCCATGCAAATGGAAATCAAAAGAAAGCTGGACTAGCAATTCTCATATCAGACAAAATAGATTTTAAAACAAAGACTATTACAAGAGACAAAGAAGGCCACTACATAAAGATCAAGGGATCAATCCAAGAAGAAGATATAACAATTGTAAATAATTGCATATTTAAATATAAATAATGCACCCAACATAGGAGCACCTCAATACATAAGGCAAATACTAACAGCCATAAAAGGGGAAATGGACAGTAACACAATCATATTAGGGGACTTTAACACCCCACTTTCACCAATGGACAGATCATCCAAAATGAAAATAAATAAGGAAACACAAGCTTTAAATGACACATTAAACAAGATGGACTCTGCTAATTGATATTTCTAGGACCTTCCATCCAAAAACAACAGAATACACATTCTTCTCAAGTGCTCATGGAACATTCTCCAGGATAGATCATATCTTGGGTCACAAATCAAGCTGTGGTAAATTTAAGAAAATTGAAATCGTATCAAGTATCTTTTCCGACCACAACACTATGAGACTAGATATCAATTACAGGAAAAAATCTGTATGAAATACAAACACATGGAGGCTAAACTACACACTACTTAATAACCAAGAGATCACTGAAGAAATCAAAGAGGAAATCAAAAAATACCTAGAAACAAATGACAATGAAAACACGACGACCAAAAACCTATGGGATGCAGCAAAAGCAGTTCTAACAGGGAAGTTTATAGCTATACACGCCTACCTTAAGAAACAAGAAACATCTCAAATAAACAACCTAACCTTACACCTAAAACAATTAAAGAAAGAAGAACAAAAACACCCTGAAGTTGGCAGAAGGAAAGAAATCATAAAGATCAGATCAGAAATAAATGAAAAAGAAATGAAGGAAACGATAGCAAAGATCAATAAAACTAAAAGCTGGTTCTTTGAGAAGATAAACAAAATTGATAAAGCATTAGCCAGACTTATCAAGAAAAAAACGGAGAAGACTCAAATCAATAGAATTAGAAATGAAAAAGGAGAAGTAACAACTGACACGGCAGAAATACAAAGGATCATGAGAGATTACTACAAGCAACTCTATGCCAATAAAATGGACAACCTGGAATAAATGGACAGATTCTTAGAAATGCACAACCTTCTGAGACTGAACCAGGAAGAAATAGAAAATATGAACAGACAAATCACAAGCACTGCAATTGAAACTGTGATTAAAAATCTTCCAACAAACAAAAGCCCAGGACCAGATGGCTTCACAGGGGAATTCTATCAAACATTTGGAGAAGAGCTAACACCTATCCCTCTCAAACTCTTCCAAAATAAAGCAGAGGAAGGAACACTCCCAAACTCATTCTATGAGGCCACCATCACTCTGATACCAAAACCAGACAAAGATGTCACAAAGACAGAAAACTACAGGCCAGTATCACTGATGAGCATAGATGCAAAAATCCTCAACAAAATACTAGCAAACAGAATCCAACAGCACATTAAAAGGATCATACATTATGATATAGTGGGGTTTATCCCAGGAATGCAAGGATTCTTCAATATATGCAAATCAATCAACGTGATACACCATATTAAAAAATTGAAGGAGAAAAACCATATGATCATCTCAATAGATGCAGAGAAAACGTTCGAGAAAATTCAAGACCCATTTATCATAAAAACCCTCCAGAAAGTAGGCATAGAGGGAACTTTCCTGAACATAATAAAGGCCATATATGACAAACCCACAGCCAACATCGTCCTCAATGGTGAAAAACTGAAACCATTTCCACTAAGATCAGGAACAAGACAAGGTTGCCCACTCTCACCACTATTATTCAACACAGTTTTGGAAGTTTTATCCACAGCAATCAGAGAAGAAAAAGAAATAAAAGGAATCCTAATTGGAAAAGAAGAAGTAAAGCTGTCACTGTTTGCAGATGACATGATACTATACATAGAGAATCCTAAAGATGCTACCAGAAAACTACTAGAGCTAATCAATGAATTTGGTAAAGTAGCAGGATACAAAATTAATGCACAGAAATCTCTTGCATTCCTACACACTAATGATGAAAAATATGAAAGTGAAATTAAGAAAACACTCTCATTTACCATTGCAACAAAAAGAATAAAATATCTAGCAATAAACCTACTTAAGGAGACAAAAGACCTGTATGCAGAAAATTATAAGACACTGATGAAATAAATTAAAGATGATACAAATAGATGGAGAGATATACCATGTTCTTGGATTGGAAGAATCAACATTGTGAAAATGATTCTACTACCCAAAGCAATCTACAGATTCAATGCAATCCCTATCAAACTACCACTGGCATTTTTCACAGAACTAGAACAAAAAATTTCACAATTTATATGGAAACACAGAAGACCCCAAATACCCAAAGCAATCTTGAGAAAGAAAAACGGAGCTGCAGGAATCAGGCTCCCTGACTTCAGACTCTACTACAAAGCTACAGTAATCAAGACAGTATGGTACTGGCACAAAAACAGAAATATAGATCAATGGAACAGGATAGAAAGCCCAGAGATAAACCCATGCACATATGGTCACCTTATCTTTGATAAAGGAGGCAAGAATATACAGTGGAGAAAAGACAGCCTCTTCAATAAGTGGTGCTGGGAAAACTGGACAGCTACATGTAAAAGAATGAAATTACAACACTCCCTAACACCATACACAAAAATAAACTGAAAATGGGGCTTCCCTGGTGGCACAGTGGTGGAGAATCTGCCTGCTAACGCAGGGGACACAGGTTCGAGCCCTGGTCTGGGAGGATCCAACATGCTGCGGAGCAACTGGGCCTGTAAGCCACAACTACTGAGCCTGCGCATCTGGAGCCTGTGCTCCACAACAAGAGAGGCCACGATAGTGAGAGGCCCGCGCACCGTGATGAAGAGTGGCCCCCGCTTGCCACAACTAGAGAAAGCCCTCGCACAGAAACGAAGACCCAACACAGCCAAAAATAAATAAATAAATAAATAAATTTTTAAAAATAAATAAATAAATAAACTGAAAATGGATTAAAGACCTAAATGTAAGGCCAGACACCATCAAACTCTTAGAGGAAAACATAGGCAGAACACTCTATGACATAAATCACAGCAAGATCCTTTTTGACGCACCTCCTAGCGAAATGGAAATAAAAACAAAAATAACCAAATGGGACCTAATGAAACTTAAAAGCTTTTGCACAGCAAAGGAAACCATAAACAAGACAAAAAGACAACCCTCAGAATGGGAGAAAATATTTGCAAATGAAGCAACTGACAAAGGATTAATCTCCAAAACATACAAGCAACTCATGCAGCTCAATATCAAAAAAACAAACAACCCAATCCAAAAATGGGCAGAAGACCTAAATAGAAATTTCTCCAGAGAAGATATACAGATTGCCGACAAACACGTGAAAGAATGCTCAACATCATTATTCATTAGAGAAATGCAAATCAAAACTACAATGAGATATCATCTCACACCGGTCAGAATGGCCATCATCAAAAAATCTACAAACAATAAATGATGGAGAGGGTGTGGAGAAAAGGGAACCCTCTTGCACTGTTGGTGGGAATGTAGATGGATACAGCCACTATGGAGAACAGTATGGAGGTTCCTTAAAAAACTACAAATAGAACTACCATACGACCCAGCAATCCCACTACTGGGCATATACCCTGAGAAAACCATAATTCAAAAAGAGTCATGTACCAAAATGTTCATTGCAGCTCTATTTACAATAGCCAGGGCATGGAAGCAACCTAAGTGTCCATCAGCGGATGAATGGATAAAGAAGATGTGGTACATATATACAATGGAATATTACTCAGCCATAAAAAGAAATGAAATGGAGGTATTTGTTATGAGGTGGATGGAGTTAGAGTCTGTCATACAGAGTGAAGTAAGTCAGAAAGAGAAAAACAAATACAGTATGCTAACACATATATATGGAATCTAAGGAAAAAAAAAAAAAGGTCATGAAGAACCTAGTGGCAAGACGGGAATAAAGACACAGACCTACTAGAGAATGGACTTGAGGATATGGGGAGGGGGAGGGGTAAGATGTGACAGGGTGAGAGAGTGGCATGGACATATATACACTACCAAATGTAAAATAGATAGCTAGTGGGAAGCAGCCGCATAGCACAGGGAGATCTGCTCGGTGCTTTGTGACCACCTAGAGGGGTGGGATAGGGAGGGTGGGAGGGAGGGAGACGCAAGAGGGAAGAGATATGGGGACATATGTATATGTATAACTGATTCACTTTGTTATAAAGCAGAAACTAACACACCATTGTAAAGCAATTATACTCCAATAAAGATGTTAAAAAAAAAAAAAAGAAAAAGGAAAAAGAATGATCAGAAGAACCTAGGGGCAAGACGGGAATAAAGACGCAGACCTACTAGAGAAGGGACTTGAGGACACGGGGAGGGGGAAGGGTAAGCTGGGACAAAGTGAGAGAGTGGCATGGACATATATACACTACCAAACGTAAAACAGATAGCTAGTGGGAAGCAGCCGCATAGCAGAGGGAGGTCAGCTGGGTGCTTTGTGACCACCTAGAGGGGTGGGATAGGGAGGGTGGGAGGGAGGGAGGGAGATGAAAGAGGGAAGACATATGGGGACATATGTATATGTATAACTGATTGACTTTGTTATAAAGCAGAAACAGACACACCATTGTAAAGCAATTATACTCTAATAAAGATATTAAAAAAAAAAAGATGTGGCAAATATATACAATGGAATATTACTCAGCCATAAAAAGAAACGAAATTGAGTTATTTGTAGTGAGGTGGATGGACCTAGAGTCTGTCATACAGAGTGAAGTAAGTCAGAAAGAGAAAAACAAATATCATATATTAACGCATATATGTGGAATCTAGAAAAAAAAAATGGTCATGAAGAACCTAGGGGCAACATGGGAATAAAGACACAGACCTACTAGAGAAGGGACTTGAGGACACGGGGAGGGGGAAGGGTAAGCTGGGACAAAGTGAGAGAGTGGCATGGACATATATACACTACCAAATGTAAAACCGCTAGCTAGTGGGAAGCAGCCGCATAGCACAGGGAGATCAGCTCGATGCTCTGTGACTACCTAGAGGGTGGGAGGGAGGGAAACGCAAGAGGAAAGAGATATGGGGATATATGTATATGTATAACTGATTCACTTTGTTATAAAGCAGAAACTAACACACCATTGTAAAGCAATTATACTCCAATAAAGATGTTAAAAAATTAAAAAATTAAAAATTAAAAAATAATCTAAATAAAAATGGTTAAAATGGTAAATTTTATATTACGTATATTTTACCAAAATTTTTAAGATAAAAATACACAAGGATGGAAAGAGCTTGGAGGTAGTATTTTATATGGAATGGCTAGAGAAGGCCTCACTGAGAGGAAGTAAGGTGGGGCCCTGTGGGTGTCTAGGGGATGAGGGTTCCAAAGAAGGGACAGCACACACAAAGGCCCTGAGGCCCCCTCTTGCAGGGAGGGCTGTAGGCCAGTGCAGCTGGAGCAGAGAGGGAGGCAGCAAGTGGTTGGAGATTAACTCACTCCACTGGGGTAAAGTGCCATAGTGGTGAATGTAGGTGAGGGCAAGATCTTTGGTGCCACACGAGCACACGTGCACAAACATACACACACACACTCCCCTGATCGTTTCCACACAAACCCCCTCACTCCATCACACTCAGCTCACACTCCTCATCACCTCCTCTGTGCTGCCATCACTAGCAGGAGCTAGGAATTGGCACCCTCCGGTGACGTAACATTGGAAATGCCAAATCCAGATGACAACCTGGATCCCAGATGGTGATTGAGTGAATGAGGAATCTTAGCCACCCATTGCAGGCCCCTTGCTTCCAAATAAGGAAACAAAAGTCCCTGGGAATTCCCTGGCGGTCCAGCAGTTAGGACTCTGCACCTTCACTGCCAAGAGCGCGAGTTCGGTCCCTGGTCGGGGAGCTAAGATCCCGCATGCCACAACACGGAAACAGAAGTCCTAAATAGGAACAGGAATCACCCGAAGCCACACAGTGAGTAGTCAGCTAGAACCCCACTCCCTGGCTCCCAGGCTACTGCTCCTTTGTGTAATCCCAGCTGCTGACCAATGGGGTGGGGGGAGGCTCATCTTCCTATTGGCCAGGCTGGGAGCTGCCTAGGGCAGGCTGAGCACACTGCCGTGACCTCAGCCTTGGGCCACCTCCAGGGTCTTTGTGAGAGCTGGGCAGAAAAGCACAGAAAACTGCTGGTACCCCATCACTTCTGCTAGGCTGGGAGAAGCCACTCCAGGAGGGCTGAGGGTGACAGTGTGAGAGGCAGCAGGTGGGACTCACAGCCTCATCGCTACTCTGCACCCCCTTCCCCAGAGCCCACTCCACACTCTGCTCCTATTGGCCACCTTACCAGCTGCCTAACTATATGACAGCTCTCTTTCCCCTCCACTAAATAGAGTTTCTTATGGGTAGGGACCAAATTTTTCTCAACTTTGTAGTCATGGTGGGTTATAATTAGAAGAAGAGTCATAGACAGGGATTTGAATTATAGCTCAGCTTTTATATTAATTATATTCTCACTGTGTGACCCTGGGCAAGTTAATTAACTACTCTGAGCAACTATGTCTTCATCTGTAAAATAGGCACAGCTTGGCTCAGTTCTTAAGATTAGAGATTCTGTCCTTGAAGCATTAACATGTGCAATAGAGGCAGGCATTATGTACAGAGTACAGAACTGGTCCTGGAGGGAAAGTGTCAGGGAACTCTTTTCTGAGGAGGTGATATCTCTGCAGGGTTTTGAAGGTGCTATAGGAGTTTGCCAGGTACAATGGCTGGGGAGAACAGTCCATGCCGAGGCATAGAGGCCTGGAAGAATGTGGTAAGAGGATCCAAAAGCACTTGGTACTATGAAAGCGTGGCGTGGTGACTTTCCACCGTTGTCAACTTAGCTAAGCTGGAACTTGGTTTTCCAGACTTCCCTTCCCTGTGTGATTCCAAATTAGGGTTGTCCACAAGAGAATGAGTGAGACTTGGACGGCAGATATGAAGCATCAGCCAAAATGCACTGAAAATGTAGCAGAGAGCTGGATGCTGCTGCAGCACACACACAGTGTCCCTGGGCTACTGGTTCCCTCAGTTGGCTCAGGGCGAAGACTGTCCAGCGGCTCCTCTAGATCCTCTTCTAGCCTCTCTGAGTCCTGGGCTAGGTGTGTATTTACAATACATATGTACATACGTGTGTATATATGTGTGCACACACACACATATTCCCTCCAGAGAGCCGGTTGTTAAACCCTTACCAGCACACCTGCTCCAGTCCAGCTTCTCCAGTTGGCTTGGACCATCTCCAAGCTTACTTGTGGGGAGTTAGCTTGCAAATCTTTATTCATAAAATAAACAATAATTTTTTTATGGCCCATGTGAGAGCAAAGTATCAACAAATCTTGGTGAGTCTTGGTCACAGCACTAGGTGGGCAGGCTCTGTGGGGTCCCCAGAGCCTGCCTTGGCAAGATGAGAAGAGAGATGCATTCTGGGTGATATATGAGGGTCCCTTGGGTGCATTGGCCTCAGAGCAAAACAAAATGCTTGCCACTCACCAGGGTTTAATAAATTCTAACCAGCCCCACTAACAGTCATAATGAGAACTTGCATTCTTTGACCACCTCTAAGATGCCAGGCAGATGAGTTGCATGTATGTTACATCATTTCATTGCACAGCAATATCACAAAGCAGATACTGATGAAGAATCTGAACTCAGATGTGGTAGGTTAAGTTGCCCAAAGTACCAGAGTGATGATTTCAACTCAATCCTGGCTATGCAGTGCCGCTCACTCTTCCTGCAGGAGCATGTGGTCAGGGGCGTGGCCTGCAGGTACGCAGGTACCTGGACTGCCAAGCAGGATGCTCATCACAAGATGTCACCTACAGGGGGCTTGGTGGTAGGGGGATTGGATGGGGGGTAAGGGCAGAGGGCCAGGGAGATAGATATGCAGCCACCTTAGAATAGGGGGGTAAATTGATACAGCCACTATGGAGAACAGTATGGAGGTTCCTTAAAAAACTAAAAATAGAACTACCATATGAACCAGCAATCCCACTACTGGGCATATACCCTGAGAAAACCATAATTTAAAAAGAGTCATGTACCAAAATGTTCATTGCAGCTCTATTTACAATAACCAGGACATGGAAGCAACCTAGGTGTCCATCATTGGATGAATGGATAAAGAAGATGTGGCACATATATACAATGGAATATTACTCAGCCATAAAAAGAAACGAAATGGAGTTATTTGGAGTGAGGTGGATGGACCTAGAGTCTGTCATACAGAGTGAAGTAAGTCAGAAAGAGAAAAACAAATACAGTATGCTAACACATATATATGGAATCTAAGGAAAAGAAAAAAAGTCATGAAGAACCTAGTGGCAAGACGGGAATAAAGACACAGACCTACTAGAGAATGGACTTGAGGATATGGGGAGGGGGAAGGGTAAGCTGTGACAAAGTGAGAGAGTGGCACGGACATATATACACTACCAAACGTAAAATAGATAGCTAGTGGGAAGCAACCGCATAGCACAGGGAGATCAGCTCGGTGCTTTGTGACCACCTAGAGGGGTGGGATAGGGAGGGTGGGAGGGAGGGAGATGCAAGAGGGAAGAGATATGGGAACATATGTATATGTATAACTGATTCACTTTGTTATAAAGCAGAAACTAACACACCATTGTAAAGCAATTATACTCCAATAAAGATGTTAAAAAAAAAAAGAATGGGGGTAAGAACAGGATGTTTGGGGCCACAGGGAGCACAGTCAAGTCACAGTGTGTCAGGAAAGGTTGGCTACACTTAGGTTTTGAGGCCCATGCAGTCCAGACAGGAGCAAGTCCATTTGCAACTTCATGGCATTTCATTTATTTCACTCTTCACTAAAGAAGAGCTCTGGGGGAGGGCACACGCGAATTCTACCTGTGCTGTTATTTGCCAGCTTCCATTCTCACACCCGAGACTTCCTTAGTCCATTTCTTCAACTTCTGAGCTTGGTGCCAACCACTGTGCTGGGAACTGAGGATGCACGGCTGGACCAGAGCCACCATCTGTGCCCGGGGGCTCACAGCAAGGGCCCAGCATCAGCTGTGTGGCTGGAGGGTGGGTAAGTGCGTGGTGAGTTCTGGTTCCTTTACTACCTGGGCCCTCTCCAGCACGGAGGCATTTGGTAAGTTACTTCATCTCATTGTGCTTCAGTATCCTCATCTGAGAAATGGGACATGCTAGCAGTGCTTACCACTGAGGGTGTCTCTGAAGTGTAAATGAGATAAACAGATGAGGGACTTGGAATGGTGCCTGGCTGTAGTAAGCACTCCGTGGGTGTCACCAATGATTGTCCCAGGAGAGTCTCAGTGGCCGGCATCCTCATCTGGGGTCCCCATTAAGATACTCAGAATCACCCCATCTGGAGGTGAGCCAGGCATCTCTGTGGTGTCCCTGGCTCTCCTGGCCTCCTGCAATTGCTGGGCTGATCTGTGATATTCTACAGCCCCCTGGTGGACCTTATGGGAGTATAGCAACTAATTCAATAAACTCCATGATTCTGATTCTAGAGGGAACTAAGTCTGAGGGCTGGCATGGTCTAGATTTCACTCCCTATGCATTGCTCAGGGCCTACGTTATCCTCATTTCTCTTTAGTAAAAGAGAAAGTAGTCAGCTGCTATTCCCTTGGCTTATCCATAGCGGGTGAAGACAGGGCACGGAATAAACCCTTCCTGTTCTACTGCTTTGCTCAAGTTACTTCCATGCAAAAATAGATTAGGTGGAGAGGAAACATCTGGCTGGAACCAGGAGGCAGGGGAGGGGTCTCCCCCAACCCCACCCTGAGTTCCAGAACCTTCCATCCAGCGCAGTGGCTCTCGTTGGCCAGGGTTGCAGGGGTCCCAGCCAATCCAGTGGGGGGTGGGGGCACTCTGCAGCTTTGGACACCAGAGCAAGGGACGCCTAGGGAGCCAGAAGCACAGCTCATCCGTGGATGTGTTGACAACCGCCTGGAGCTGCCTTCCCAGCGGATGTGGATATGAGATGCCCAGAAACCCCCTAAGCGGAAACCACCGACACCACCTTTGGACTTGTGCTTCCCCAACCAGACCAGTCCCGCAACTGCTACCAGAGCGTCCAGGGCACCGCGCTGGATCCAGCACATCAAGGATGGCACTTTCACACACTCTCGGAGGGATCAGCCCTGGCAAACCCCAGCCTCCCTTCTGCCAGGGTCCCCGCCTCAGTTACCCACCTCCACCCCCAATCTCTAAGCTACAAATAGAGTCATGTTATTTCTGCAAACACAGAAACCAACAAATCACGTGGGAATAGAACACTTTAAAGTGGATTCTAGGGCTTCCCTGGTGGCGCAGTGGTTGAGAATCTGCCTGCCAATGCAGGGGACACGGGTTCGAGCCCTGGTCTGGGAAGATCCCACATGCCGTGGAGCAACTAGGCCCGTGAGCCACAACTACCAAGCCTGCGCGTCTGGAGCTTGTGCACCGCAACAAGAGAGGCCGCGACAGTGAGTGGCCGGCGCACCGCGATGAAGAGTAGCCCCCGCTTGCCGCAACTAGAGAAAGCCCTCGCACAGAAACGAAGAACCAACACAGCCAAAAATAAATAAATAAATAAATTAATTAATTAATTAAAAAAAAAGTGGATTCTAAATGCACCAAGAAGTCTAGCCATCTAATGGCATTTACTAAACAATAGTAAATCTGATGGTCTTTTGGTGGTGAATGAAATGTTTGGGTTCTTTGTTCAGATTATGGTCAATTCAATTAGCATTTATTTAGGGTTAATTCTGTGCCAGGAACTGGGGACACCACAGTGAACAATACAGACAAAATCCCTGCTCTCCTGCAATTTGTGTTCTAGCGGAAGAGACAAAAATAAAAAGTAAGTAAAATATATAGTTATTTGAAGTCGTGATATGGGCTAGGGAGTAAAATTAAGCAGGGAAACCATAGGAGTGCCAGAGGGCTCCAGTTTTGGAGGCTGGGGGGTGGGAGGAGGCAGAAAAGGCTTCACTGATAAGGGGACGTTTGAGTTAAGGCTGATGGAGGTGAGGGGGCAAGTGATCAGAAAGCATTCCAGGCAGGGAGAGGGCAAGTACAAAGGCCCTGAGGTAGGAACACGTGGACATGTTTAGAAATAGGGAGGAAGTCGGAGCAGCCTGAGCAGAGGGAAAGGGTAAGAGAAGACCAAGCCAGAGATAATCCCAGGGTAGGGTGGGAACTTTACGTGGGGCCTTGTAAGTGACTCCAGGGTTCTGGCTTTTATTCTGAGCCAGGTGGGAGCCACTGGAGTGTTCTGACCAGAGGAATGTTTTAACAGGACTGCTCTGGCTCCTTCGTGGAGAAGGGATCGAAAGAGGTGATGCTTTAGTCCTTTTATACTCTTCCTCCCACACCCTATCTGCTAGCAAGTTCTCCCAATTCTGCTTCCAAAGTATGTAGTCCTCTAAATCAGGTTCCTATGGCCAGGCTTTTCAATTATATTAAGTCCCTATTTTATTTTTTAATTTTTATTTATAACCAATTTTTCTGATTACAAAACATGCATATTCATCTAAAATTTTTCAAAAATTTAGAAAACTGAGAAAAAAATGGCAATCACGTGTAGTCTCAGTACCCAGAGAGAATCATTAGGAACTTTTTGGTATGTTTCCTTTCAGACTGTATTGTGTGTTGTGCTGTGTTCCTAGATCCTACTTCTTTTGTTTAACATTCTATCATAAACTCTTCCCCAGGTCAGTAAGAATTCTTTGAAACCATATTTAATGGCAATATGCCATTCTATCACATATATAATTTTTTTAAATTTTAATGCAGAATATTTTAACTAATCTTCTTGCTGGACAGTAGGCCTAATTCAATTTCCTATTTCAATTTTTTTTCTTGGTATTTCAAACTGTGCTGCAATCATTCTCTTTGTTCTGAAATCCTAAACCTTTCCTAACGGTATTAGCAATAACATTTCAACAGGGGTTCATATTTCCAGTTTTTTCCACTCTAACCTGTGCTCCCTGCTGCCTCTGGGCTCTGTTAGGGGCTCCCATATGCCTCCAGTATAAAGTCTAATCGCCTTAGCAAGGCATTCCAGGGCCTTTACAAGCCTGGTTCTAACACTTCATCCTGCCTCTTCTGCAACTCCTCACTGCTTCTGGATACTATCTTTTCTCCACGTACAGCTTTTCCCATTGCCACTTCATTCTCTGCCTGTAACGCCCTTGCTGCCTGCGGAAACCCTCTTTAATCTTCTGTGGCCCCTTTCAGGACAACTTGCTTGCTGTTGTGTGATGCCTTGAGTACTTTTTACAGCATTTATTACACGGTGCTGTAATGTATCTTCAATCCACCGCTCTTCCCTGCTCCTCTATGAGTGCCTTGTGGGTGGGGACTGTGTCTGTCTTGCTCACTTCTTTACCCATTACACCTAGCAGAGTGCCTGGCACATGGTATAGAACACAGGTACTTGTTCAAAGAATGGTCACCAATTGGCTAGGAGTTTACCAACATGGCAGAAACTTCATTGTCTTATGTTAGTAGCACCACCTCCTGGACGTAAGTGGTTGTGGCAGGAGCCACATCTGAATCCGACCATGTTACTCATGACCTCCACTGCGCCCTCCTTAGAACAAGCCACTGCCATCATTACCTGGATTAATGCAGCAGCCTCCTAACTGATCTCCCATTTACTCTCTTCTCTCCACCTCCCCTTCCAACAGTAGGCAGAATGAACCCGTTAACATGGCGAAAGCATGTTAACCCCCTGCTCAAATCCTTCCAACTGGGTCTCATCACACGTAGGCTAAAACCAAGGGCCATAGATCCCTCCTACACTGCTGGTGCGAATGTAAACTGGTGCAGCCACTGTGGAAAACAGTATGGAGGCTTCTCAAAAAACTAAAAATAGAACTACCATATGACCCAGCAAGTCCACTTCTGAGTATATAGCTGAAAAAAACAAAAACACTAATTCAAAAAGATACATGTACCCCTAATGTGCATAGTAGCATTATTTACAATAGCCAAGATAAGAAGGCAACCTAAGTGTCCATTAACAGATGAATGAAGAAGATATGGTGTGTGTGTGTGTGTGTGTGTGTATATATATATATATATATATATACCATATCTTCTTTATATATATACCTTCTTTATATATATACCATATCTTCTTTTTTCATTCATCTGTTAATGAATATGTATCTATATGTATACACACACACACACACACACACACACACACACACAATGGAATGCTACTCAGCCATAAAAAAAGAACGAAATTTTGCATTTGCATTTGCAAAGAACGAAATTTTGCATTTGCAGCAATATGGATGGACTTGGAAGGCATTATGCTAAGTGAAATAAGAAAGAGAAAGACAAATAATATGTGGTATCACTTACATGTGGAATCTAAAAAATAAAACAAACTAGTGAATATAACAAAAAAGAAGCTCACTCATAGATATAGAGAACAAACTAGTGGTTACCAGAGGGGAGAGGGAAGGGGGGAGGGGCAAAATAGGGGTAGAGGATTAAGAGGTACAAACTATTATGTATAAACTACAAACATACATTGTACAACACAGGGAATATAGCCAATATTTTATAATAATTATAAATGGAGTAAAACCTTTAGAAATTGTGAATCATTATATTGTACACTAGTAATTTATATAATACTGTACATCAACTATACTTCAATAGAAAATAAATAAAATAAACCCAAGAGCCTTACAACAGCCGATATGACCTGGTCCCTGGCTACCTCTCTGATCTCATTTCCTATCAATCTTTTTTTTTTTTTTTTGCTAACTCCATTCCATTCACAATACTCCTTGAACACACACCAAGAGCACTCCTACCTCAGGGCCTTTGCCCTTCCTCTCCCTGCTCCCAAGTGGCTCATTCTCATTTCATCCAGATTCCTGCTGAAATGTCACCTCAACAAAGAGGATTTCCCTGAGCACTTCCTCTAGTGCAGCAGGGCCTAACCTGGTAACTCTGTCTGAAGCAGCAATGCTCATCAGCTCCTATCCTTTATCATGCTTTATTTTTCTTAATAGTTCTTACTATCATTGCTGTTATTTTAATTTTTTTTAATCTGGCTCCTTTCACTCAATTATAATTTGTTTTAGGAAGCAAATATAACACTGATACCTAAACCAATATACAGAAATATACAGACAAGTATTGTTCATAAATATCATTGTTAACTTTCTAAATAAAATATTAGCAAACACAATGAATCTAAAACCACATTCAGAAAATAGTACACCATGAATAAGAGGGATTTTTCAATAATGCAAAGTGACTCACTATTAGAAATCCATTAACATCATAGTCCACATTAAAACAAAATCTAAAGGGAAAAATCATGATTATCCCTATCAAGGCCAAGAAAAATTTAACACCCCTTCATGAAAAAAACAAAAACAAAAAAACAAACAAGAAAAATACACAAGAACTTAGGAACTGAGGTATAAGTATACCTCAACATGATAGAATGTATATACTTTCATCCTAAATCTCTTATTTAATGAGGAAGCATCAGAGGCATTTCCTCTAAGATCAGGAACAAAGCAAGGATGTCAATGATCTCTACTACTCTCCAACACTGTACTAGAGATATCAGCCAATGCAATTAGACAAGAGAAATCAAGTCAAGTTATAAGAACTAGTTGTTGGGCTGCACCAAGCTATAAGAACTGGTTGTAGGCCTACAAGGCCTGTACTCAGCCAGCTTCAAGACCAAAGAAAGAGTCATCAACAGACATCAAAGGTTTAATGGATAGGGGGAGCTTACATGCCTGAAGCAAGGTCCTGGAGTGACACTTCACCATGGGTGGTGGATGGCAGGCAGGGCATGGGGGCAGGCTTCACTACTGGGGAGAAGGGTAGATTGCCATTTGTAGAGGAAACTGACCTCAGGTTGACTTGTTGGTTACCAGGGAAACTAGCAGAGAGTCACATCCTTCACTGCCCTCTTGATAAGAACAGTCACTGGCTGGGGCCTGAGGCTAGTATGTAGGAAGGTCAGACATGTGAGTAGGGTATAGGTGAAGCAAGCACTGGTTGAGCAGGGGATGTACAGAGAGTAAAAGAACAGCCACGTTCTTGAGTGCAGGAGCACCACAAAACTAGGGGAAACAGAGACTCCACTCTTGGGGGGTGCACACAAGGTTTCACATACACTGGGACCCAGCACAAAGCAGTAACTCCATAGGAGTCTGGGCTGGAACTACCTATGAGTCTTGGAGGGTCTCCTGGGGAGGGGGGGGTCAGCTATGGCTTACTGTGGGGGGCAAGGACACTGGTGGCAGAGGTCACAGAAAATATTGATTGGTGTGAGCTCTCCCAGAGGTTGCCATTTTGGCATCAAGACCTGGCCCTACCCAACAGCCTACAGGCTCCAGCGCTGTAATGCCTCAGGCCAAACAACCAGCAGGATAGAAACACAGACCCACCCATCAGCAGACAGGGTGCCTAAAGCCATACTGAGCTCACAGTCACCTATAAACACACCTCTTGACACAGCTCTGCCCACCAGAAGGACAAGACCCAGCTCCACCCACCAGTAGGCAGGCACCAGTCCCTCCCACCAAGAAGCCTGCACAAGCCTCAGGACCAATTACACCCACCAGAGGGCAGACACCAGAAGAAAGAAGAGCTACAATCCTCTAGCTAGTGGAAAGGAGACCACAAACACAGAAAGTTAGACAAAATGAGGTGGCAGAGAAATATGTTTTAGATGAAGGAACAAGATAAAAACCCATAAGAACAGCTAAATGAAAAGGAGATAGGCAACCTACCTGAAAAAGAATTTAGAGTAATGGTAGTAAAGATGATCCAAGATCTCGGAAAAAGATCTCGGAAAGAGAGGCACAGACCGAGAAGTTACAAGAGATGTTTATCAAAGAGCTAGAATATTTAAAGAACAAACAAATGGAGATGAACAATACAATAACTGGAATGAAAAATATACTAGAAAGAATCAATAGCAGAATAACTGAGGCAGAAGAACGAATAAGTGAGCTGGAAGACAGAATGGTGAAAATCACTGCCTTGGAATAGAATAAGGAAAAAAAAAGAAAAGAAAAGAAATGAGGACAGTCTCAGAGATCTCTGGGAAACATTAAATGCAGCAACATTCACAATATAGCGGTCCCAAAAGAAGAGAGAGAGAAAGGGCCTGAGAAAAATTTGAAGAGATTACAGTTGAAAACTTCCCTAACATGAGAAAGGAAATACTCACTCAACTCCAGGAAATGCAGAGAGTCCCATACAAGATAAAACCAAGGAGGAACACGCTGAGACACATATTAATCAAACTGAACAAAATTAAAGACAAAGAAAAAATATTAAAAGCAACAGGGAAAAGCAACAAATAATATACAAGGGAATCCCCATAAGGTTATCAGCTGATTTTTCAGCAGAAACTCTGCAGGCCAGAAGGGAGTGGCATGATATATTTAAAGTGATGAAAGGGAAAAACCTACAACCAAGTATACACTACCCAGCAAGGCTCTTGTTCAGATTCAACGGAGAAATCAAAAGTTTTCCAGACAAGCTAAGAGAATTCAGCACCACCAAACCAGCATTCCAACAAATCCTAAAGGAATTTCTCTAGGTGGAATAGAAAAGGCCACAACTAGAGTCAAGAAAATTTCGAATGAGGAGGCTCACCAGTAAAGACAAGCATAAAGTAAAGGTAGGAAATCATCCACTCACAAATATGATATCAAAACCAGCAATCAAGAGAAGAGGAGAGTACAAATGCAGGATATTGGAAATTCATTTGAAATTAAGAGATCACCAACTTAAAACAATCTTGTACACATATAGACTGCTATATCAAAACCTCATGGGAGGGCTTCCCTGATAGCGCAGTGGTTGAGAATCTGCCTGCCTCAAATCAAGCCTCAGTAAATTTAAGAAAACTGAAGTCATATCAAGCATCTTTCCTGACCACAATGCTATGAGATTAGAAATCACTTACAGGAAAAAAAAACTGTAAAAAACACAAACACATGGAGGCTAAACAATATGTTACTAAACAACCAATGGATCACTGAGGAAATCAAAAAATACCTAGAGATAAATGACAATGAAAACACAACAGTCCAAAACCTTTGGGTTGCAGCAAAAGCAGTACTAAGAGGGAAGTTTATAGCAATACAATCTTACCTCACGAAACAAGAAAAATCTCAAATAAACAACATAACATTACACCTAAAGCAACCAGAGAAAGAAGAACAAACAAAACCCAAAGTTAGTAGAAGGAAAGATATCATAAAGATCAGAGCAGGAATAAATGAAATAGAGAGGAAGAAAACAATAGCAAAGATCAATGAAACTAAAAGCTGGTTCTTTGAGAAGATAAACAAAATTGATAAACCATTAGCCAGACTCACCAAGAAAAAAAGAGAGAGGACTCAAATCAATAAAATTAGAAATTTGCAAAATTTTTCTGTAAAATTTGCCTGTGCTCCGCAACAAGAGAGGCCGCGACAGTGAGAGGCCCACGCACTGCGATGAAGAGTGGCCCCCGCTCGCCGCAACTAGAGAAAGCCCTCGCACAGAAACGAAGACCCAACACAGCCAAAAATAAATAAATTTAAAAAAAAAGAAAATTACAGGCCAATATCACTGATGAACATAGATGCAAAAATCCTCAAATCCTCAACAAAATACTAGCAAACCAAATCCAACAATACATTAAAAGGATCATACACCATGATCAAGTGGGATTTATCCCAGTGATGCAAGGATTCTTCAACATCCACAAATCAATCAATGTGGTACACCACATTAACAACCTGAAGAATAAAAACTGTATGATCATCTCAATAGATGCAGAAAAAGCTTTTGACAAAATTCAAGACCCATTTATGATGGGTCTCTAGAAAGTGGGAATAGAGGGAACTTACCTCAACATAATAAAGGCCACAGATGACAAACCCACAGCTAACATCATTCTCAACAGTGAAAAACTGAAAGCATTCCCTCTAAGATCAGGAACAAGGCAAGGATGTCCACTCTCACCACTTTTATTCAACATAGTTTTGGAAGCCCTAGTCATGGCAATCAGAGAAGAAGAAGAAATAAAAGGAATCTAAATTGGAAAAGAAGAAGTAAAACTGTCACTGTTTGCAGATGACATGATACTATACATAGAAAATCCTAAAGATGCTACCAGAAAACTACTAGAGCTCATCAATGAATTTGGTAAAGTTGCAGATACAAAATTAATACACAGAAATCTGTTGCATTTCTATACACTAACAACAAAAGATCTGAAAGAGAAATTAAGGAAACAATCCCATTTACCATCTCATCAAAAAGAATAAAATACCAAGGAATAAACCTATCTAAGGAGGCAAAAGACCTGTACTCTGAAAACTATAATACACAGATGAAAGAAATTGAAGATGACACAAACAGATGGAGAGATATACCATGTTCTTGGATTGGAAGAAGCAATATTCTGAAAATGACTATACTACCCAAGGCAATCTACAGATTCAATACAATTCCTATCAAATTACCAATGGCATTTTTCACAGAACTAGAACAAAAAATTTTTTAATTTGTATGTACAAAAGACCCCGAATAGCCAAAGCAACCCTGAGAAAGACAAATGGAGCTGGAGGAATCAGGCTCCCTGAACTTGAGACTATACTACAAAGCTACAGTAATCAAGACAGTATGGTACTGGCACAAAAACAGAAATATAGATCAATGGAACAGTATAGAAAGCCCAGAGATAAACCCACACACATATGGTCACCTTATCTTTGGTAAAGGAGGCAAGAATATACAATGGCGAAAAGACAGCCTCTTCAATAAGTGGTGCTGGGAAAACTGGACAGCTACATGTAAAAGAATGAAATTATAACATTCTCTAACATCACACAAAAAATAAACTCAAAATGGATCAAAGACCTAAATATAAGGTCAGACACGATAAAACTCTTAGAGGAAAACATAGGCAGAACAGTCTTTGATATAAATTGCAGCAATATCTTTTTGGATCCACCTCCTAGAGTAATGAAAATAAAAACAAAAATAAACAAATGGGACCTAATTAAACTTAAAAGCCTCTGCACAGCAAAGGAAACCATCAACAAAATGAAAAGACAACCCACAGAATGGGAGAAAATATTTGCAAATTATGCGACCAACAAGGGATTAATCTCCAAAATTTACAAACAGCTCACGTAGCTCTATGTCAAAAAAGAAAAAAAAGCAACCCAATCAAAAATGGGCAGATCTAAATAGACATTTCTCCAAAGAAGACATACAGATGGTTAAAAAGCACATAAAAAGATGCTCAACATCACTAATTATCAGAGAAATGCAAATCAAAACTTCAATGAGGTATCACCTCACACCACTCAGAATGGCCATCATCAAAAAATCTACAAATAATAAATGCTGGAGAGGGTGTGGAGAAAAGAAAATCCTCCTACACTGTTGGTGGGAATGTAAACTGGTGCAGCCACTATGGAGAACGGTATGGAGGTTCCTTAGAAAACTAAAAATAGAACTACCATATGACCCAGCAATCCCATTCCTGGGCATATATCCAGAGAAAACCATAATCCGAAAGGATACATGCACCCCAATGTTCATTGTAGCACTATTTACAATAGCCAATATATGGAAGCAACCTAAATGTCCATTAACAGAGAAATGGATAAAGAAGATGTGGTACATATATACAATGGAATATTACTCAGCCATAAAAAAAAATGAAATAATGCCATCTGCAGCAACATGGATGGACCTAGAGATCATCACAGTAAGTGAAGTAAGTCAGGCAGAGAAAGACAAATATCACATGATAACACTCATATGTGAAATCTAAAAAAAATGATACAGGGCTTCCCTGCGGCGCAGTGGTTAAGAATCTGCTTGCCAATGCAGGGGACATGGGTTCGAGCCCTGATCAGGGAACTAAGATCCCACATGCTGCGGGGCAACACAGCTACTGAAGCCCGCGCACCTAGAGCCCGTGCTCCACAACAAGAGAAGCCACCGCAAGGAGAAGCCAGAGCACCACAAAGAAGAGTAACCCCCACTCGCCACAACTAGAGAAAGCCTGCGCACAGCAACGAAAACCCAACACAGCCAAAACTAAATAAAATTAAATCTTAAAAAAAAAAAATGATACAAATGAACTTATTTATAAAACAGAAACAGACTTACAGATATTGGGAACAAACTTACGGTTACCAAAGCCGAAATGTGGAGGGGAGGGATAATTCAGGAGCTTGGGATGAACACACAGGCACTACTATGTATAAGATGGATAACCAACAAGGACCTACTGTATAGCTCAGGGAACTCTACTCAAAATTCTGTGATAACCTATATAAGAATCTAAAAAAAATGTATATATGTATAACCGAATCACTTTGCTGTACACCTGAAACTAACACAACATTGTAAATTATAAGTCAATTTAAAAAAAAAAAACAACTTAGTTTCAAGTTTCCAAAATCTGGAGAGATTATTTTAGATAGGCATTCCCAAAACATAATTATTCCTGTAGAGTTTACCTAAAAGCTCTTTTTTCCCCTTCACTCTTAGAGATCACACATGATTAAAGTTCCTGAGAGCCCAGGTAAGTCATTTGCATCTCAAAGGCACAAGAAGAGAAATACCAGTTTCTTCTAGAGAGGAGCCAATTACTTAAACCAATTACAAAAGGCTCACTTGGATGCAATAGCAGAGCCATTAGGGGCCATTGTTCTCCAGATCTCTTGGCAGCCCCCATTCCGCAAGGAGAGCCACCACAAGCCCCACATACTAGTGGACGGCCACCCTGGGACGTCCCCCGCAACTTTCAGGATCACCCCTGGAACTTCTGGGCCACATGAGTTAGTGGACGGCCCTTGCAACAACATTCCATTCCCCGTCCTGTATTTCCCGACATCTCAGCGCTCACAGGAGCTTCCTCGGTCTCCTGGCTGCTCCTCCAATTAATGGGCTGCACCCCGCAGGCCTACAAGGCCTGTACTCGCCCAGCTTCAAGACCGAAGAAAGAGCCCGGGGTCAGCGACAGAGACATCAATGGTTTAACCGACGGGGGAGCTTACTTGTCTGGAGCAAGGTCCTGGAGCAACACCCCACCGTGTGCGGCCAACACTGAGCAGGACGGAAGCAGACTGCGCTCCCGGACGGGGAGGGAGATTGCTAGTTATAGGGGAACTGACAGCAGGTGCGCTCATTGGTTACCAGGGAAACCGGCAGAGGGCACGCCCCTCACTGCCCCCTTGATAAGAACAATCCCCAGCTGGGGCCTGGGGCGAGTATGTAAAAAGGTCAGTCAGGTGAGTAGAGTATAGGTGAAGCAGGCACTGGGCAAGCAGGGGTTATGCAGAGAGCAAGAGAACAGCCATCTTGGGTGGCCTGACCATACACTGGTGAATTATGAAGATTATTGTGAAGATTACCTGCTAGTAAGATAGCTCTGGAAGGGCTCATAATAAATGTTAGTCATGATTACTATTTTGCAGTGATACACTGGTGTTAATGTTTCAATTCCCGTGGGTTGCAGTGGTGTTTCCTTTACCTTCCCATAGTTCTGCAGACAAAAAAAAAAAAATGTTGCCTGCCATTTCAGCAAACAATGTTGCCCGCCGTCAAGCCATCAGTCACTGCAGCTGCCCCTAATTGTGAGCACTGAGGAGAATTCAGGGTGGAGGAAAACAGGATACTAGCTCTAGATAGTTAAGATGCATATCTAAGGAATACTGTCAACAAGCCCAGAACTTTGCATCTTCTCACACATAGAAAAACACTAAAATCATTACCTTGAGATGTCTGTTTTTTTGTGATCAGTCACTAGTAATCTTTTGATGTTGTACTACATGTTTTTTTCAACAAAAACTCGTATATACCCTGGCCCCTCCCTTACCTCTTTAGAACAGTCCCTCAGAGCTATCAGAAGCAGTCAGGAGAAATGTAACTTTGCATTTATTATTATTATTATTGGTCTGTCCCCCTCTCACCACTCAGCATTCTCTCCTCAGCACCTGGCTCACTGCCTGCTACTCCGTAGCTCAATAAATACCAGCTGAATGAATGACAGGATGAAAGCTCCTGCAGAGAGAGAGAAATGGAAGAAATGTGGTACCTTCTGGCCCCAGACTTGGCTTCCCTTGCAGAACCCCAGAGATGAAAACCATGTAAACAAAGATGCCCTTGTCCAGGCCCCTAGCCTCACCCCCCCTTCGTTGATCTCTTCTGCATCCAGCATGCCTGGGGGGAGGTGGAGATGCATTCCTTTATTCTGCTTCCCCAATTCCTCTCCTGCTGGGTGGAGGCAACAGCTGCCCCTTTCCTCTGCCAGTTCTTCCTAATCCTGAGGGATTCACCAAAGCCTGAGACCTTCTCGGTGTGGGCTTCTCTGTGAGGGGAGCCTTAGCTGTCAGGCACCCTTGGAGACACTTGGGTGCAGAGGGAAGGGTGTCTTCCTGCCCTCCCCTTCCCAGTCCATTAATCCCTCCCCCTCCATCAATGTCCACACAGAATCACACAGAACTGGGAAACTCAGGCTAGAGTGAGAACCCCAACCAGAACCACTCAAGTGTGGGCTGCACATGAGCCAAGAACTGTTTGTTCCTGGTCCCTAACAAGAGCAAGTTCAGAGTGAGGGTGTTTTGAAATGTTAACTGGGTAGAGTTCTATTATGACTGTTGACTCTAATAATTTAATAATGGGGTTGAATGAGCCACTGAGCCACCGAAAGATATGGAGGAAACTAATGCATATAGACTAAGTGCAAGAAGCCAATCGGAAGAAGCTCTCTGCTGTGTGCTCCAACTATATGACATTTTGGAAAAGGCAAAACTATGGAGGCAGTAAAAGGACGAGTGGTTGCCAGGGGTTGCAGGGAGGGAGGGATGAATTGCGGGAGCACTGAGGATGTTTAGGGCAGAGAAACTATTCTGTATTATATTATAATGGTAGATACATGTCATTATTCATTTGTTAAAACCCACAGAATATACAACACCGAGAGTGAACCCTTGTGTAAACTATGGATTTGGGGTGATAATGACGCATCAGTGTAGGTTGGATTATGACGCATGTACCACTCTGGTGAGGGATGTTGACTGTGGAGGAGACTGTGCTTGTGTGGGGGCAGGAGGTCTATGAGAACACTCAATTTGGCTGTGAACCTAAAACTGCTCTTAAAAATAAAGTTTATTTAATACAAGGTTGGGGTGGGTTGTATTTTGTATGTCTTTTTTTATATTACGGTTATTTCTTTTTCCTGGCAAATCAGTGCTATGGACTGAATGTTTATGTCCCCTGAAAATCCATATGTTGAAGCCCTAATCCCCAGTGTGACGGTTTTTGAATGTGGGACCTTTGGCAAATGACTGGGTTTAGATGAGGTCATGAGGGTGAAGCTCCCATGATGGAATTAGTGCCCTTTAAGAAGATGAAGAGACCAGAGCCCTCTCTCTCCACCACGTGAGGACACAGCAAGAAGGTGGCTGTCTGCAAGCCAGGAAGGTGACTGTTCTCACCAGATGCTGAATCTTCCAGCACTTTGATCTTGTACTTCCCAGCTTCCAGTACTGTGAGAAATAAATAATTCTGTTGTTTAAGCCACCCAGTCTACAGTATGCTGTTTAGCAGCTTGAGCTAAGATAGCTTTTAGTCAGTTTGTTATAGTTTACAAAAGTTTTTGGTCTGTGACAGATTGGAGGGGAAAAAACTGATTCTTCATCCCAAATAGTTTGAGAAGCTCTGACCTGCACCAACAGCCCTAGTCCAGGAGCCGGAAGCACTGGTCTCCTGCTGCTGCTCTGTATTTAGCTCTCTGCCTCAGTTTCCCCATCTGCAAACTGAAGGGGTAGAGTGACCAGACCTAGCAAATGTGGCTGTTCAGCAAATGCTGGTTCTTTCGGTAAATATGGGCAACCTCAGGCAGTTAGGGGCCATGGACCCCTTCCCTACCCCTCACCGTTCGTTGGGACGTTCCAGAGAAAGTAAGTCTTGGGGAAATTCTGCCATCCAGACACAAACGCTCACTGGCAAGTCTGCACGGAACAGCTTGTAAACTTGGGCAAGCCTTGCTATGTCTGAGGACACTGGGACACACAACTTGCGTGAAAGGTTGAGGCAGAGGCATCAGCATTCTGGAGGAGCAGCCTGTGTCCTGCTCCATGCCATGACAGTCTCCTGAAGTGGGGACCAGCCTCTCACTCTGCACCAGTGCAGAGGTAACACTGACTGTCCAGCGCTTCTAGCTAGCAAGATCTTGAACATCACTTACTTCCCCAGTGAAAACGTATTCCAAACACCTCTCATGCCAATTAATCAACCTTCTGGTGTAATTTTGATAAGTACCTTTGAGATGTTTTGTTACCACGTCTGGACTGGATTCTTAAGGTGCTCTAAGTGCAAAAGAGCTGCCCTCCCTGGTACATTCAGTTATACACACACATAAATAGCACATTATTAATGCCTATGTATTCTACAGTATATTACAGGGAACTATACTATTTTATAATAACCTAAAAGGGAAAAGAATCTAAAAAAGAATAAATAAATAAACAAATAAATAAATAAAAGGGACTTCCCTGGCGGTCCAGTAGTTAAGACTTCACCTTCCAGTGCAGGGGGTGTAGGTTCAATCCCTGGTCGGGGAGCTAAGATCCCACATGCCTCGTGGCCAAAAAACCGAAACATAAAACAGAAGCAATATTGTAACAGATTCAACAAAGACTTTAAAAATGGTCCACAACAGAAAAAAATCTTAAAAAAAAAAAAAAACTATAACAACCGTTTTTCTATACACCTGAAATTAACACATTGTAACTCAACTATACTTCAATAAAAAAGTAAAATTAAAAAATTTTTTAAAATTAAAAATAAATAAGAATAAAAATAAAATAAATAATTTTTTGAAGTATATTACACCCAGCAAACTAATAGGGAGATGAATTGTGTGGCCTCTAAGTTCCCTCCCAGGGCAAATATATATTGTAATATATATTTTTTACTTTAATATTCCTTGAAGACAAAAGTCAGTTATCTGAGTTCACCAATACCTTCAGACCATGGAAATACATGGGACTATCCCCAGGCTGAGGGGCAATTCTTCAAAGCTGAGATAGGTCTTCACTTCCTGCTGATAGGCATCAGGTGATGCCCTCAGTCTCTGTGTCCCCCTTTCCTCTTCTGGTTGTTGCTGGCCATTCCCCTTTCTTCAGGATGGCAGGGACCACCCCTGTGATTGTTCCCCTAAGGCTATAAGCAGACACTGTCCATACGGGCAGCCCTCACCTACCTTCCCTGAGCCTTCAAGGTATATGGGGAGGTCGATGATGGCAGGCAGAGGTGAGTGGTAAGGACTTCAGAAAGAAGATAGAAAGGGGTGTTCTCCCGAAGTGGGAAAAACACATAAGCCTAGAAAGGTGAGAAAGGCCAGCCACGCTGAGAGGGGTAAGGCAGTCCTTCTCTCGTTGGCCGTGGGGGAGCAGCAAATCGGTGGCTGAGCACTCCTGGGCCACACCTGGAGACACTAGGTTGGGGAAAGTAAACAGCAGTAAAGGAGGAGAGCAACCAGACAGCTACATGGGCAGTCTACAGCGACAGCGAGCCTGGGGAGGCATGGGGCTTGCAACACAGCGGAGACCCTCAAAGAGGGCAGGGGTTGCCCCAGGGAAGTGGGCCAGGCCCCAGTGGGCAGCTATGGTGCTGACAGCGAGGGCTTCTAGGAAAGACTGCTCACTTGCATGGGGAGTTCAGTGCCTGGGCACAAGCCGATGGGAACGGAGAAACTGTCATTCTGGGAAGCCTCTATAAACCTCCTTCATAAACACAGCCCACCCCAGGAAACTGGGCCAGACCCCAGCCTGTTCACAGCCCCCCATCTCTCCCTCATTTCCAGCTCTACTTCCACAGCTCACTTTGCACCCCAGCTCCGTGCCTCCGGTCTTTCCCTTCTTCTTTACTCAGTGCCCTGACCTCACCCCAATTCCCACTCTGGCCTTGTTTGTTGTCTTGGCGCTGGGGAAGTCTGTGCTTCCACGAACCAAGCTAGAAGTCTCAGCAACCACTTTCTCACAGAAACATGAAATGGCCAACTGCTACTATTTGGGAGGTCGAGGAATGGAGTGCTTTCTGGAGACGGGCGGCTTGGGTGAGAATGGCATCTCTAGCGCTTAACTTGCGAGTGATCTTGGGCAAGTCACTGAACCTCATTTTCCTCATCTTTAAAATGGGGACAATCACAGCTTCCACCTCTTAGGCTGTTGTGAGGGTGACATGAGACTGTCAAGCCCCCAGCACAGTACCCAGAGCCCAGGCGGTACCCGACAAGGACAGCCAGCCTCTTTGTTTAGCACCTCACTGCCACTTTATCCCATATCCTGACCTAAACTAGTCCCCACGTGGCATCGTGATCATCTGAAACATAATTAAATCTGCACTCTTCTGTTGCAAACTCTTCCATCATATCTCATTGTTAGCAAAAAAATCCAGTCTGAGGCTCCTCTCACCTCTCCCCTCGCTCGGGGCTGCAGTTACCGTGGTCCTTGCATTGGTCGTTCCCTCTGCCTGGAACACTCTTCCCTGACCCTCAAAGTCAAGTCCAGTTCAAATGTCATTTCCTCAAAGAAGCCCTCTCTAATGGTCCCATCCTCCTTAGCACTAATCCTCAATCTGTAATCACTTTACTGATTTATTGCTCATGACCCCACGAGAAGGCAGCTCAGTGAAGCCAAGCACTGACTGAATGGATGAAGGATGCATTGTTATCCATGGGGCTTGGATGCTTTTGAGATTAAGCTGCTTTGGTGGCCTGCCCGGACCTGACCCCCTGGCCACCACTGTTGCAAGTTCCAAACCCATTGTAAGGCCTGGCCACCTACGCATAAACAAATGTTGCACAGTGAGCCCGGAAGTCCAAGGTAAACACTTTTATTCTCAGTTCTGCCTTAGCTGTCTCTAGTTTTGCAAGCATGAATAAATGGCATCAACAAGAATTCTCTCCCTAAATGTCTTTCAATAAAATTTGTCACCAAACAAGTTTCCTGTTTTTCCTAAAGAGAGTGTGATTTGAAAGTGACCTAACATGAGGCTTGACCATCGCAGTATATCAGGGTTAATCATCCTGCTTCCGTGCCAGTTCCACTCTCACTTGGCAGCAAATAAATAGCCACCCAGCAGATCTGCCCTTCCAGCCAGGGAAAGAACTCAGTGAGGAAGGGAGCCGCGAGGGGCGCAGCGGGCACAGAATTCTGAGCCGCTTCCGCCCACAGCAGGGCAGACCCGGGCAGAGAAGGAGATGCGGCTTCATTCACGGCCTCCAACTCGGCGCATCCAAAAGCCAAATGGGTCCGGAATAACTTGTCATTCCCCCTCGAGTGCCCTTGGCCGGCAGAAAGGGGAGCCAAAGAGTGGGAATAAATGTTCTCCAGAGTGCCCCCCTTTCTGAGGAGTACCCAGAGGGGGACCCCTACTCCCAGCCAGGAAACTACAGGGTTAGGAAGGGGATCCATCCCCTCAGAGGCCCTGAGTGCCTTCCAGGGCCCATCTTTCTTCCTGCTCCTCAGGAGCCCGGGCCCCGCAGCTTCACAGGACAGTCTCTCGGATGACGCCAATGAGGCTGTGTGGCCTCTCAGCCTCCGCTCGCCGGGGCCTCCTCTCGGCTCTCGGCCTCCCCACGGGGACAAAGGTGCTCAGATCTCCGCAGCTCTGCAGGTGCAGCAGGCCAGGCTGTCTCCTCAAGGGCAGCACGAGGGCCCTGGAAGTGCTGGGTTGCATCGGGGCCATGATCTTTGGGAGAATAAACAGGGTGACAAAGAGGTTAAGCTTCACCAGATGTGATCCTCAGACCTGCCTCCTACATTTATCCATGTAATATTTAGTTTAGTTGCCTTGGGAAAGAAAAAAGGGTGTTTTCCCAAGATGGAACCCACTTGGAATTCCAGAGAGTCTCTTAACATGTTGGCTCTTTTCTGAAGTTCCTAAGAAATACCCCCAATTTTCTATTGTTTCAGCTGTAGACCTACCATGCTTAACTATTTGTCTACTGCAATTTCCTGCTTTATATTTAACATTCTTCTCATCACTTTTTTCCCAATTTCCCTGTGGTCTAAGCCAGTGATTCTCACTGGGTCTGCACATCACGAGAGGGGAGGGGAGCCTGTCAGAAAAGTAGATTCCCTGCTACCCCCTAGCAATTCTGACATGGGAATCTGGAACGGGGCTTGGGCATCTGTATTTTTAACAAGAACTCAGGTGATCTCGATATACTTGAAAATTGTATAACCACCGGTCTGCTTAAGTTTATAAAATGTCACCTAAAACTAATGATGCTTCTAATTGATCTGATAATTCTTCAATTAAGAAAAAATATGATAAACAACATAAAAACTAGGCCAATTTATTTGTAAAAGCTGTTAAGAATGTTTCTACTGCTAGATCTATTTTGCAATGCAGCACATACATAACTTTAAATATATCATATAACAGCAAAAATAGGCAATCCCCAATCCAACTGAGATTGATAAGAGGAGAACTGCTGTGTACATACAGTTTTTAAAATTACACAGTCATGTCTGTATGACCTATATTGCTGTTAGCACGTTGGGAAAAACTCAAGTGCTTCATTACCATCTAACATCACAGAACAATCATTGGGATGTCTTTTTGTTTAGTTTCCACCATTCTGAGATTTTAAGGTCATTAAAAGGTTAATCCCCCCAAAAGATGGGACATCAAATTTTTCTAACACTCTGTTATTATATTTGTCTTTAAGGCTGTCTTTGTTTCCTGAGTAAGAAGAAAATTCCAACATTCATAGATGTTTACTGTTATTACATGGTAAGTTAGGACAAGCGGTTTTGATATTGGTAAAAAATTAAAATGGATATAAGAACACATCCCAATAATACTAGAGAAGGTGAAAATGTGCAAAGCTGGGTAGAGTCAGAAATAAAAGCTCCCCTGCCCTTGTCCCTGCCTCCTTCTGTCTGGGGGATGGTGTGGCATTATGATACCTCACCACTGGGATCCAGTTCTGGAAGCCCCGGCAGATGGCCCAGAGTCTACTGCAACAATCCCTGTACCTGAACTTTGATCCAGTCTGTGCACAAAGACCTAGCAAACATTTATAGTGATAGCATCTGTTGAACTATAAGTGCTTGTTCTTTTTCCCCAAAGCTATTTTCCATCAAGCAAGACTTCGCAGAAGGTCCAGACCAACAGCTCTGCAGATGCTCCAGCTCTTACCTCACCAGAACTTGGCAGCTCCAAATACTTGCTTCTGTTTATCAGGCAATTGGGGTGAACAGAGGGAAGGAGGCAGGGAATGACATCTGGAGGAGACCAGGGACATGTGCATGTAAATCTCTCTCCTACACAGGCTACCAACTGGAGCCTGACCTAGGACTACTGGTTGACCACTTTTTTAGAAAGCAAACAACAAAAGGGCCCATGGTTCATGTACCTCTTCACACGAGTAATCAGACTGTTCTGCTCCCCACGGTCCCCTGAGGGATGGGACAGAATCTGGCTTCTGGCCTCTGTAAGAAGAGGCCAGCAGGTGGGAAGGGGAACAGAAAGGAAAGTGAGATGGGGATTTGTTCAATCTGCCTGAAAAACGTACCTAGGATCCAGTATCTGGCAATGACCCTGAGAATCAGGCCAACTCATCACAAGAAGTATTTGATGGGCATGTAATACCCACAGGCACAGCCAAGTAACACCCGTGAGCCACTGTGCACTGAGGTCTCCAACGGCCACCCCACAGACGTGGAGCTACAGAGCAAACACCCAAAAGGTAAACGCTGCTTTTGAAAGAGGTGGGTGAGGAAAGCTGCGACCCATCTCATCAGAGGGAAATTCCATTCACTCAGAGATATGGGTGTAGAGACCACTTAGTCCAACACTTCACTTTAAAGATGAGAAACCTGACACGCAAGTGGAATATTTACGTGCCCGGTTTTATCTTTTCACAGGCTACTTGTTTGGGGATTGCCATGTGTTTTTTAATAAATGGAAAGGAAAAGATGTTTGTTCCTTTAAGTCTATCAGCTTAGGTAATCTTGCCAAACATTTCATGGGAACGTGAACGGCTCCCAGAATCTCGCCAGTATTAAAATTCACACATGTCCATCATTGTCGAAGGGCTGAAAAAACATGCCAGATCAAGGGAAACGTTCAACTTAGGAAATGGAATGTTAAATGTACTCCACACTGCCCATAGCCCTTGCTTTCATCCCTGGGCTGCTCCCTTTTCTTTTTCCAGGCATGCTTCCATATCTCGGAAAAATCGGTGTCTCTTCTCTTGGGCCAAGAAGGCTGTGGCAAAGTCACCACATGTGAAAAGAAAGCACGCAACTTCCTCCTCTTTCCCCAGACCTCCTAACCCCATTCCCTTTGATACAGTGACCATGAACTTTCTGTGCCTTTGACAGGAAACCAGAGAAGCCGCTTCAGCTGTTATGGAAACAAGTTATCTGATTCATGCCTGATATTAATAATAAAACTACCTGTTCTAGAAAACTGGCACTTGTGATGGCTTCCTCCATGTGCTCCTCATCGGACTTCAAAACAGATTTAATGTTTTCTACAAGTTCATGGATGTCCGGGGTCATGCTGCAGGAGGACTGCTCCAGGAACCTTGCCACCAGCAGCTTGGTGTCCATGTAAGATCTGTAATCTATTAAAGACCTCGGTCTGCATCTCGAAGCTCGGGATTTCAACCCTCTTCTCAAGGTCACCGCAGCCAGGTCTGGTCTTCCCTCAGTCTGAGTCGCGGCTTCACAGCTGAGCACGGGGACAGCTGTGGGCAGAGACAAACAACACGCACCTTTTGGCCAAGCCCCGTGAACACACATCTGTACCTGAAACAGCACAAACCACGAAACTCCATGTGGAAAACATGTGACAAATGCTGACGGCCATGCACATCTTGCTTTTCCTCTTGCAGGAGGAAAAAAAAAAAAAAAACCCCAACAACTATGACATGAGCTTATTCCATGAAGTGTAATTTCAATAGGACACGTCCCCCAGATATTTTATTGTGCCACATAAAACACAACCATCAAGGTAAAGACAGATGACAGAGAAGAGCATCCAGAATGCAAATCATGATGGAGCAATGGTTTCATGGGGTGATCACCAATATATAGGGATGGTTTGGGCAGGCAGAAAAAACACGGTTGACTGATGGAAGAATGTTCCGGGGAGAGGATGAAGAGGCCACTGGAAGAGAGGAACTGAGGAGAGACGAGACTTGTGGGATGAATGGAATGCTCTGCTCACATTGATTGTACCTTTGTCCTAAACATCCTCAGGGGCACTGTACTGACTTACAGTATCGATGTCACACCATGGCTGGGAGGTGGCGCTAGGGCTGACTATTACAGAAAGAGAAATCTAGTGCAGAAAAAGTACACGTCATTCTGGAAGTCAACAGAGGGCCTGGGAAATCCACCACAGGCTAATTTCCACAACTACTACTTCAGCAAGGGTATAAGGACTGGCAGAACATTACTGCACTGGCAGATGGGTAAAGTGAAATCAGGCCTGGTCTCCACATGTTCACAAGCCAGACAGCAGCCTTCAGTGTACACGACACTGGAGATTTCAGTCTGTGAAGGTCTGACAAGCAGGAATTTAGATATTCAAGGAAGAAGGGAGGCAGGGGGTAGGAAAACAGGTGGAGGAAGGGGAGCATTCCTTTTCCTCTGGAGAAAGGCAGGCATGAGGAGTTCTAAACAGGGGTTGGCAGCCGTCTTCCTCGGCTGCCACGTGCACATCACAGAGAACCTGACTCTTCGGGGAACACTCACTACAGACACTCATGTGTGAGGACAGAGTCAGGGACTCCACTGTCACTTGAAGGCGACCTGGTCCCTTCCACAGCAGAGGGCTCCAACGGGTAAACACATGTCATCCTTGCCCCTGCAGCGCTGCAGAAGGGGAGCGCGTTCTGGAAAGATCTCGTTAAGCTGTGTAGACAGCCAAGTTCCTGTGGAAGCTGCAGGTGGCCATCCCGAGTCCTCAGCTTGCCAGGTGGGGCAGAGGACCCCACGGTGAAGACAGGTCCGGGGAGCTGAGGGGCCAGAGGGCGCTCAGTCCCGGGCAGGACTCCTTCCCGCTCAGAAGCCACTGGAGAGACAAGAGGAGTGTTCCCTCTGGCTCCCACACGGTCAGTCCAGAGCTGTAGCAAACAACACAGGCTGTCAGGGGGACAGAATACAACTAGGAGGTGACATGGGGCCCGGGACGGAGCAGGACCAGAGGGTTTGCAAAGCTGTGTTTGCATAGAGCTTGAAGACAGCATAGGCAACTTGTTAGAACAGGTCACCGAAAGAAGCCTGTGCTGGTGGGATTACAGACTTTCATTTTCTTCCTTTATTTCCTCTATTTTTTACAATTCTCTACAAGGAAGAGGTATTTGAAGATGTTGAGGCAGTCATATATTCAGAAAAGAAGATTCAATGTCATTTTCAGTTTAAAATTTTTTTTAATTAAAAAAATTGTGGGGCTTCCCTGGTGGCACAGTGGTTGGGAATCTGCCTGCCAATGCAGGGGACACGGGTTCGAGCCCTGCTCTGGGAAGATCCCACATGCCGCGGAGCAACTGGGCCCATGAGCCACAACGACTGAGCCTGTGCGTCTGGAGCCTGTGCTCCGCAACAAGAGAGGCCACGATAGTGAGAGGCCCGCGCACCGCGATGAAGAGTGGCCCCCGCCTGCCACAACTAGAGAAAGCCCTCGCACAGAAACGAAGACCCAACACAGCCAAAAATAAATAAATTAATTAATTAATTTAAAAAAATAATAAGAAATTGCAGTGAGAATTATAAATACTGTAACAAAGACACTGTACATAGTACCTTATAAAAAAATTGTAACTATTAAAATTTAAAATTATCCAAATAACATCTATACACAAACAAACTCAAAACAGAAAGGGAGAGAGATGGAGTGTGAGAGCTTCGCTCTATCCAAAGTTCTTAAAGCAAGGTCAGATTTAAATAATTCAATCTACTCATACACAGTAAAAAGATAACTAGTGTTAAATTATAGAAGAGGGGGTAAAAAATACACCCCTTTGACTTTTTCCTGGAGGGAGAATGTTCATTCCCACACGACTGTGAGCATCTAGGAATCAGAGCTAGGTTTGCACTACCTTCTTCGTGTGGTACCCAGCACAGTATCACGTGCAACCAAACGCGTCTGATGACAGTACTTGACAAGAAAAATTCTTACCAGCCTTAAAAGACATGGTAGATGTCTATCCTTAACGTGCATGCAGAATACCTGATTTTCCCAAGACCTGTTAGCTCCCTCCAAGCTCTCTCTTGAACCACAGGGCCTTGGGTGGCCAGAGCCACTCGGCACCTATAGGCAAACAAGCACAGCGCGCTGCGAAGAACTTGGGAAATGACATCACCTCTCTCTGCAGAATGATGAAGCACAGGGTCACTCTTGGATCTTGTCCTCAGGGGCTGGAGGGCTCTCCAGCTCCTCGCCGGACGTAGCTGGCTGGAGCAGGGAGTTGACATGGATGCGCTTTCTTCTCCAGGTGTGTTAGGAATGTCCCCACCTGATTTTTTTTTTTTTAAAGAGGAGAAACAGAAATCATTTCTGTTCAGCTGGCGCCTTCAAAATGTTGGGCAGGAAACACCTGTGAGCCCAAACCTTCTGGGACAAGGGTAATACAGTTCATATTTGCTTAGGCTGTGGGCCCAGTAAGTTTTTATCTTGCAGCACCGTGGGAAATGCTGCCTCCTCAAACTACCCCTCCACACCTAAAACAAGCAAACAAAAAGCTTTAAATCCAGGAGCAGAAGAAGAAGCCATGCTAAAATGCCTAAAGGTGCTCAGCGTCTTCCCCAGGGGAGCAGCCTGGTGCAGCACCGGAAAGGTCCTAGCCGTTTTACCCTTTCTGACAACTCAGGCTGACCTTGATTAGGTGGAAGGTAATACCGGTACAGGTGGGGTGGCTGCCCTGGGGCTGCAGGCCAAATGCAGGCAGAGGGTGTGTCTGCGGGCTAGGCTGGGAAACTCCCGGAAAGCCAAGTTAAAGAGCCAGTGGCCACTAAATGAACCAGTCAAACCACTCTGGAATTGGATGACTGCTGTTCAGGAAAATAAAGTCCCATCATTTGTGAGCCTGACTCGTGGTTTGGGAAACTTTTTTAAGAAATGGAAGAATTAAAAACATACTTAGGAAACAGAACCCTGCTGCATAATTCTACTTAAGATGGAAGGTGAACAGAGCAGAAACCCATTCTAAATGGTGCTGCTGAAAAATTACCTCCACCTAAAATAGCTGAAAGTTGATCCATTATTTATCACCATTTGCAATTTTGTTCGGTGGACAGTCCTCTGGGCCATTTAAAACCTCTCCAAAGAGAGAAAGCGGTAACAATGTTCCCTTAAGTTACAAGGATAACTGTAAACTGACTCTAGTATTTAATGCAGGATTGTAAATCAGCATTCAGTACATGTGAAAGCAGTATGACCTGGGTCCTTGGTTATAAATGAGCAAATCACTCTGCAATAGGTAAAACTCTTTTTGTGCCTTTACAAGAGCTTATCTTATTTTAACAGGAGAAAAAAAAATCTTAGATCAGAAAACACAGGAAAACCAAATTAAACTCTGTAATCCATTTCTGAAAAGTCTGGTTATTCATAAAAGATTCTAAAGATATCTTTATTTCTGTTCACATATTATTTCCTACTTGTAAGCCCTAAGAGTTGATAATATTTTTATACCCAGAAGAAAGGATATAGCTTGAACCATTTGCTCCAAGATTATTTGACCTCCAACAAAATATCGTACAGATGATTATTTTACCATTTTTAGTCTATTGAATCATGAGTTTGGGCAGCAATAATGTATTTATTACGTTGAGTCACTGGCATGCAGATCGGTTCCAAAGGGCTGGTGGCAGCTTCTGATCCTTCTGGCATTTGGAATGAAGATCCCTGCAACAAGGAAAAAAGAGGGTTGTCTGTTGATATTCAACTCAACCATCATCTGGACTGGAGTGAACCTGAAGAGATCTACAGGGCATGGTCCCTTCCCCACCCCGCTCCCTGTGTGGCTGCTTTTCCTACTTGCCGTCAATGTACCAAAGAGAAACTCTATGGACAGTACCTGCTGCTGGTCCGTCTGGCTCACCACAGCTTCATAGGGAGGCGGGGGTTCCAGAGGACAGAACACTTCCACGCCTTTGATTCGCGCTCCATAGATATGCGGCAGTGGTATAACATCAGGACCAACCATCCTAGGAAGAGCATCCTGGCATCAGGAAGCATGTCTGGCCATCTGATGGTAGTGGCTCCAGCATACTGGCCTTTACCTCTAGAGGGTTATCCACTGACAATGGGGAAAATCACTCGCCGCTCCATGCTACAACCTCCTGGTCCAGGAGCAGGGGAATAACCTAAGCTGCTCTCTGATGGAGTGCCCAGAATTCTTAGGCAAGTGACAACATAGAAAATGCAATACCATCGTTCCTTTTAAATTTGCTAGTCAAAAAGCAAACAACAATCCATAAGAGACAGAAAGCGAATTAGTGGTTGCACAGGGGCTTGGGGAAAGGGGGGAACGGGGAGTGACCGCTTAATGGGTACGGGGTCTCCTTGGAGGTGAGGAAAATGCTTTAGAAGTAGACGGAAGTGATGGTTGCACCATATTGTGAATGTACTAAATGCCATTGAATTGTACACTTTCAAAAGGTTAATTTCATGTTATGTGAATTTTACCTCAATAAAAAAAAACAACTAAGGATTCAGGGAAACTCAATTATTTGTTACATTAGTACATGACAAAAGTTTCTTGCCTGGGTTTCCCTCATGTCTGATTCATGGTAGAAACTCACTGTTTGTTAAATAAATGTTTGAAATAATGAATACATTTTTCAAAAAAAAAGTGAACAACATCACAGCTCAGAGACATAGCAGCAATGCTGCAGGAGGAATCACAGAGTGCCTCTTCCTAAAGGTGGTCATTCAACAAACACTGATGGAGCGCTTGCTGTAGCTGTGGCTGTTGGCCTGTGGGTGAGAGACCTTTGATAGCAAAAAATAAAAACAAAAAACCCACAAGATTTTCCACCAGCATTCACAGAAGGTTACACACACACACAAATTATCTAGATAACAAAGAACCTAAATTTGAAAACGCCAGTTAAAAATACATGAAAGTTTGTACCTTATGACAAAACTTCCAGTTATAAAATACATGCAGATAAGTCCTGGGGATGTAATGCACGGCATGGTGACTATGGTTAATAATACTGCATGGTGTATTTGAAAGTTGTTAAGAGAGTAGGTCGTACAAGTTCTCATCACAAGAAAAGAAAAAACTTGTAACTATATGTAGTGATGGGTTAACTAGATTTATTGTGGTGATCATTCTACAATATATACAAGTGTTAAATCATTACTTGTTTACCTGTAACTAATACAATGTTATATGTCAATTATATCACAATTTAAAAAATACACAGAAGACCATAAAAAACTGTACTCAGGCCATGAAGTGTTGGAGAATGAAAAAAAAGATAATAGCAAAAGTTTAACATTTGTTCTTGAAATGCAAAAATGGACATAAACTAAAGGAGATTGATGAAGAGACAAACTCTGGGGCCAGCTGCCTACAAGGGACTGCTTTTGTTTTGTTTTGTTTTGTTTTAGAAAGGTGCTCTCTGCATTTATGCTTGTTTCATTTGTGCCCATTTACAAAAACGCAATTGGTGGAAGAAAAAAATTGAAAAAGATGTGATATTCTGTCTTCCTAACAATAAAACTTCTGGAATTCTGGGATTTAGAAGGATGAGACTCCTACAGCCTGAATGAAAAAGTGAGAAACTGCTCCCCTTTTTTCCTGCATCTTTATTCATAAACAAGACTCTCAGCTCGTGCTTGACCTGAGAGGGAAGGAGAAGGTCATGTGCTGACACCCCAGGCAGGGATGTGTGCAGGCTCAGCACATTTGAGGAGAGGCACCTGCAGGAATGGTCCCTCCCTAGCCTGGCTGGGAGGGGTCCCGGTAAAGTCATCAAGAAAGGGATATTCTTGTCCCTTAGAGGAGGACTTGCCCACGGGTTTCACGCCAGCTCTCCATTCCAGCTGAAGCTGTTTAAGAACTATAAACACCAAGTGACTCCAGGAATACAGAGCCTTTGTGGACCTGACTTTGAAGACTTTCCTGACCAATGAACAAGGCAACTTGTTTTACTCACTGAGACCTATGCACTCCTTCTTTCGGCTCCAGAGGGCCAATCTTTAATCCTTAATTAGCATAATCCTGTGAGCATCTTTCCGGCACTTACAAACCCTTGCCTGTCCCCCTTCAGCCAACTCCCCATGCGTTTCTTCACTGCGGTGTCCTTGCCTGGGAAGTTCATCCCCCAGCTTTGCTCGTTAGCTCTGGTGCTGTGTATTTCATATTCCCAACCCACTGGCTACCTGTGTGCTGCTGTAGAAGAGAGAGGGCTTGCTTAGGGCCAAGAAGTGGGAGGAACGGGCTCCACTTTAGATCCTAAACTACTACAGAATCTCTTCAAGAAGGAAAACTGGGGGGAGAAAGGGGGTACACTTTATCTAAATTGGCTGCAAAATGAATGACTTCTATGGTGGTTATTACAATGACCAGCAAAGCCTCATTTAGGTGGAAGATGCTGCTAGAGTTGATGTAGAAGGAAAGTTCCTTTCCTATTAAGCAACTTTTCCTTATTTGTACCGCTTTTGGGTAAATAAGGATCCATGGAGGGAAATCGGTCTGTTTGCTACAGGTTTTGTTCGTGATCCCTTATGGTACTCAACCCAGCTATAGAGTAGAATCACCCAGGAGGGTTCCTAAACTGGGCATGGCCCAGGCCTTACCTCTAGAAACTCTGCCCTAGTTGCCTGTGGTGGGGCCCAGGTATCTGTACGCTGTCAGTGCTCCCAGGTGGTTCCAAGGCACAGCCAGGACTGAGACCACTGCTAAGCGAAATGGATTATGGTGGCTGAAATCAAAACCCTGTTATATCTGGGAAAGGTGATCAAACTTTTACTGAAAATGAGTGTCTTTAGAAAACTGTTGCCTGATAAGGTAGGGGTAAGATTAAGGGCTAAATGTTTCTTAAGAGGAAGACACATGCCAAGAACATCTGAAACCATGCAACTAACAATGGTAGAGCAGGGTCTAAGCTTTTATTTTTAGAAAGATTTTTTTAGCCCATTATCTCATAGCAATCCTCTCAGGAGTCACGTGACAAGGCAGGTGAATGAGGAAACTGAGGCTCAGAAATGGTAAGAGATCCACCCAAGGTGACCCTTTTAAGAGACTCCAGAGCCTGGGCTTATTCAAATTCATCTCAAAGTCTCCAGGAAACCTTCGCTGGTTCATGCTCACGAGATCTGAAGATGAACAGGAAACTCAAACAGATCATGCAAAATACGTTCTGCTTTGATGCTACAAATAGGCCCTGAGAACTTATCCGAGGCTGATGGAGCAACTAATATGACCTTGAACAAAGAACGATCCTCCTCTGTGTGCTGAGAAAGCTTGGCCCTTCCATGGGGCACATGTTGGTAGGGGTGTGGAAGTGGGGAATGAGGCAGGGTCGCCCAGCCCAACAGCTGAGCACAGAGTCAAGCCTAGGCACAGCCCAGCTCCACTTGAGTTTGGGTTTTGAAGTTCATTTGGAAAGGAAATGTGTGGGCCTTGTTGCTTTCACCTTTAAGAAATGCCCAGGTCAACCTGGCTCCCATGCGCTCATCTTCAGTTTTCTCTAGCAGGTAACATTCCCACAGTATAACCAGGTCCACAATCACGAAATAGGTTGGAGACTTTCCTTTTTGACTCCTGGCTCAAGCCAGTTTCTGAGACTGGGGAACTTCCTGGAGTAGAGGAGATGGGGTACACAGCCCCCTCCTGTACTTACAAATTGATTCACAAAGTAGATAACCATCTTTGGATAGAAGCCTTGACTGCAATCAGGCGTCTATTTATGAGAGTAACTTGAGAAGCCCTTTTTCAAGGAGATACCAATGCATGAAATGGTTGTATTTATAGAAGTTAAATAAATAAACCTCTTCTGAGAGGTCCTAATACCTTACAGGAAAAGGGGAGCCTGTATTGCGTGAAAACTCTTAACATAACTGATTGTGGAAATATTAATGAAAACATCTGTTAATATTCTTGCCTGCCTGCTTATAAGAAAGAAAATTACCAATTGGGGTTAAACAGCTAGTGTCTCTGATGTTGATTTATACTGAGAATCTAGCAAAGTCAGTCAAATTTAAAAATATCTCTGATAGAATATGTATCTAAAGGTGAATAAATTTAGCCATTTAAAAAAGGAGAGTGGGCAAGGGGCAGGGGGAGAGACAGGGGCATGGGATTAAGAGACACAAACCACTATGTGTAAAATAGATAAGCAACACAAAATATTGTACAGCACAGGGAAATATAGCCATTGTTTTGTAATAACTTTAAATGGAATACAACTATAAAAATATTGAATCACTATGTTGTACACCTGAAACTAATATAATATTGTAAATCAACTACAATTTTAAAAATATACATAAAATGTTAAAAAAAAAAAAAGAAAGTGGGCTGCACTCAGATATTGGTAGAATTTTAGAAAATGAGGCTATTTGCCCATTGGAGATACGAGCTAGTGCTCCAGGTATATACTTTAGGCCAAGCATTCTTTTTCTCTCAAGGGTGTTCTGCAAAACCCCCTCCCCCATGTTCCTCTGGGAAGTTCTGGTTGGTAGAGCCCTTGATGACAAGCTTGTCTGTCTTCTTCCAACTCAGATTTGGCCAGGGGCTGGCTCAGAGCTCAGAGGGGCAACTCCAGGGATGCACCCAGATCCTCAAAGACCCACAGTGATAAGCATGACTATGGAGGTGCAGAGAAGAGAAAGGAAAGAGGGAAGAAGGGCGGGGGATCCCACAGGTCAGCACTACTTCTAAACCCACATGAGTTACTTTCCCTTTCTGCCACAGCATGAAATTAAATGTCTGTTGCCTCCTCTTAGGTTAACCAAGTGCTCACTCACAACATCAGAGAGCCAAGGAACTCTTCTTGAAGAGGGCATTTCTCTCCCCAGCCATGAAGTAACAGGCACTTTTACTGTCCTTCAATGTGCACTCTGCAGACAGCCTGAGACTGGGCTACGTTTTTAGCAAAGGTGTCCTATGGTACACAAAGAATATGTGTTTTGTTGCTATGTCCCTCTGACCTCTGTAATTCTTGGCTCGTTTCCTAAAAGACTAGCGAAACCATCCTGGCCCCTGAAGCTTCGAAATTCCAGCCCACCAGTCTCTGTACAACAGGGACGCTGAGCTGTCCCCCAGGCCATCTGTCCAGCCAGCTGATGTCCCTTCCAGCTTTGTGGTCATCTCTTATTTCCGCCGAGGTGGATGGGCAGGGGAGGGGCTAGAGTGGGGTTTAGATACGATGCTGAGGGACAAGTCAGGAAGATAACCCATTGAAAAGAATATTCACAGTGTCTGGGTGGGAGCTCCCACTGGTGACCTCTTTCAAAATGACATGTGGCTGCCCTGAGCACTAGAAAATGGATTTCCAAAAACCCCAAGCCTGACACCAAATTTGTTTGACAACTCTCCACGTGTACCTCTGGGTTAAAACGTAGAAATTCCAGGCCCTCTCAACAGCAAGGGAAAGACACTAGTCTTTCTTGTAGAATTCAGAGATTTGCTTTTTAGAAGTTAAATGTAGGGTTGCTTTAGCCTTTAAATTCGGACTAAGATCATCACTTCATCCTGGAAGCCAACCCTGACCAGCTGACTCTTCCTTCAAGCTCTCTGCAGCCCACTCACCAGTCTAGGTTAGGTAGTCCTCCTCTTGCGCTCAAAATCTCCCTTTTGAGTACTACTGTGATCCTTTCAACACTCATTTTTAATGACCTAGACTGTGAGCTCCTTGATAGGGGGAGGAAGTTGGTATGACTCATTTTGAATTCCAGTAACCCAGCACAGTGACTAGTAAGCAGCAGAGGATGGATGGAATGTTTGTTGAATGAACAAATGAAGTCATTCTTTAGAATGGTACAATTCTAGAAGTGGCTAACAACCAAATGAACGCATGCAGCACTTCATTCTACAAATAAAGATTTCTGAGATTTAAGAAACAGACGATCAAATTTCGAGCTAGAATTTGAAAAAGGAGAATAAACACGGTATCTATTTTTTTTCTAGACCAAGGAGATGTAATTAATAATTAATCTTTTTTTAATGGCTGGGAAGAATTTCATGATTTGAGGACCTACTGATGGTTTACAATGAATATCGATTTGGCCTGACTGAGAGCGTTTCCAGGGCAACAGCAGTTTCCAATCATGTCAAATTACAGCAGTTAACTCACTGGGTGTCAGTTTTCTTAAGAAGCTAACTGAAATTGAAAAACTATATCCTTAGGTCAAGGTTTGACTTTTCTTTGGTTTCATGCAATTTGTCAGACCAAAAAAGAGAGAGAAAAACCAGACGATCCTGGAAAATAATACAATGTCTAGATTTTGGAGAGAAGTCAGAGCCCATGCTGTGAGTTCTGGAGACCCTTCGGCCTCAAAACTGAGAGCAGCCCAGAGACCTGGGTGGGGGTATGTAGGGAGGATACCTGCGGTTCGTCCGGGGTGTGCATGAGTAAAACGTGGCGAAATAGGAAGGGGGAGGCACTGGCGGCACAAAGTCGTCAGGGTCTGGGATGCGTCTGTGTTCCTCCACTTCTTCCGCAGAAATCTGGGATTCATCCTAATTAAACAGCACCTCAGTTAGTCAACAGCCTTCACTACAAAGGCTCGGGGAGAAAAGCAACGGATGACACAAAAAGGTCCGAGGGTGGGATCAGTGGAGTCACAGACACCCTGCCACCTTGCATGGACTTACGATGCAGGATCTTCTGGCTGCAAAGATCTGAAGGTAGCGAAGGGCAGCTGCCACCAAGCAGACGGTGGTGGTCAGGGCATTCAAGGCACATAGGGCGAAAAGGACTTTCTGGAACCAGGAAACAATGACGCACCTGAGTACCTCAAAACTGAGGACCAGAATGCAACATAAAAACTTTAAAAAATAATAATAATACTCCCCAAGGAAGACAATTCCCATGAGAAAATTCACGTAAACGACTTAGATGGTGTTTGGCTCATGCTTGGTGCCAAACAAACGCTAGATGGTGTTTGGCTCATGCTAGGTGCCAAACAAACGCTGGTTATTATTAACACTCTCATGCAATAGTGTGTACTTCTTAATTTTAAAAACTTATCGTAGAAGCTTCCTGTCCCGGGCAGACCTGGTATTACCATATTTCTTTTTGCATCAGAATCCTGTCTGGAAATATCCCTTCCAGGAAAGTACTGAATTTCTCTTCTGAAGTGAGTGTCCCCAGTGATAGCAAATCCCAACCTCCCCCCTCCCACAGACTTCCACCAGGACAGCACACTGCTTAATTCGTGGCCACTGATTCTATTTCAGGAGCCACTGGCAGAGCTGCCCCGGGCACCCAATGAGGACAACACAGGGGGCAGGCCGGCCCGAGTGTCAACAGGGCTTGTCTCCTCTAAACACATGTCTCAAAATAGCAGCAAAGCCAATTCCAAAAGTTTCTGTTGCCACAGTCCTGGCTGCTTAGCGGGGCTTTCTCCAAGCAAAGTCCTGGCTCAGAAAGTTTGGGAGTGACTCAGCTACCGAAAATCCAGAAGCCAAAGAAAGAAGGCCATTTTCACATCCTCCAAAACTCAGAGCTGACAGCTTCTCTCTCTTTGCTTACAGACTCCTCTTCCCCACAAGAAAATAAACCCAAAACAAAGATCTAAAGAAAGCCATCAGTGATGGACCATCCAAAAGCTAATATCTCAGGGTTCACCAACTGAGCTTGTCACTCACTGGGCTAACAGACCCTAAGTCAGGACATGATTTTTATCCAATTCCCTAATAAAGGTTAATTTTGTATTTCTCTTCAGCTGGTATCATTTGTTTTTCATCTCTTTTGCTTAGTATAGTTGCGGCCTATTAAACAAGAGGTAGTCTCTTGAATTTCTCTTGTATTTTCTGGCCAATACATCTCCTTAGTCTACGTGTTTTAGAACGGCAGCACTCAACAGCCTACAGGATTCATTTAAGCCAACAAAGGAGCATTAGAACAATAACAAATGGGCATGGACTTTAGAGGTTCTGCTAAAACTACATCTTATATGTGTAGCTACATCATGGGTGTGTATGTGTGCATATGTGCGCATGTATATGTATATGTAAATTCACATACATACATACACATATACATGTGTATGCATTTAGGCTCCTTTACATTTTTTACTAGCTTATAATTCTTGAGCACAAAGACGCTATCCATTCATAACTTAAGAGAAACACAATAATCTGTGGGTTCTCAATTCTGTCTCTAGGTCACTGATAAGGAGTCTCTCATATCTGCCTTCAGCAGGATTATTTGAACGAGGTAAAAGAGGAGGAATATTTCAGGGAGCTTTGCCTTCCTTGGGGTCTCTGTGGTGTAGTTACTGGTGGGGGGTGGAATCTATTCCAGATACCTTGAGTAGAAGGTGAACAGCACTACAAGGCTGAACTGGGAAGAGTTTCAAGGCATTTTCCTTGTCTGTGCATTTGGCTGGTTGAAATTCTTCACAACAGAAGCAAATCTTGCCTTCACCTAAGTCCACCTTAAGGGGAAAAGGCAGAACAACAATTTAATTATTAAGTAAAAATACACAGGCCACACCATGGAACACCAATCCTACAGAATGAGATATGGCAGGGTTCAGTGTCAGGCAACGTCTACATCAGTCAGGACAGCCTAGGGTATGCTGTGGTAACAACCAGCCCCAAAATTTCAGTGGCTTAATCAACCAAGGTTATTTCTTGACTATGCTACATGTCCATTGCAGGTCAGCAGAGGGCTTTGCTCATCATATTCCTTAGGGACCGAAGTTGATGGAGCATCCACTATCTGAGGATTGAGAGTCACTATGCTAGAGACATGGAGAGCACATGATGAATTGCACATTGGCACTTAAAGCAGGTTTACAAGGTAAAAGGTAGGACACTCAGTTAAATTTGAATTCAGATAAACAGGTCATTCCTTAGGGTCAGTATGTCCCAAATATTGCATGAGATATGTTTATAGTAAAAAACTATTACTCTTCATTTGAAATTCAAATTTAATTTGGTGTCCTGTGTTTTCACTTGCTAAATCTGGTCACCCTAGCTTAAATCTTCCTCTTGGAAATGACACTCATCACATGAGCTCAATTTCATTTCCAAAGTAAATCATATGGCTCCACTTAATCCAAGAGGGCAAGGAAGTTCAATCTACCATGTGCCTGGAAGAAGCACAAGGTCTATTTGGTGAACAGTAGCCCTAAACCATGTAGGCTTAAACAGATCTCTTAGTTCACATCTTCAGTGTGTTCATAGATTCTAGTAGAAGTTTTCTTTTCTTTATTTGAAGCGATACCATTACTGATGAGTAATCTCATATATTTTTAGTGAGACGCTTTGCAAACTTTGGGTCACTTTTCCAAGTTTCCGTTGAGTCAGGTTGGGAACATATGTACTAGCTGATTTGGGCTAATAAGACCCATAATTTGGGAGCAGAGGTTCATTCTTACTTGCTCTGCAGCTTGAGCTATTAAAGTTGGCTATTCTATTTTGGCTAAAAAGAAAGGCCACACCTCTTTCATACTTGTTAAATTAAATAGGCGGCTTTGACTTCACTAGCTGCAAAATTCTTCAGGAATCTTTAAGAATGACTGAACATTTACAATGCTTTTGTTGCTTAACAGAAAAAAAAAAGCCTTTTTTCTCATTGAATTAAGATTCTTATCCTCTAGTCATATGGAAAATTTCATGTTATTTTCCATATTAGGAGGAAACTTAGTTCATTCTCATATAAGTTGACTAGGAAGCCAAAGGGAAAAATTTGTACCACTGGATTACACAATTTTTGGTTTGGTTTTCTTTTTCTTTTGAACTGCAATTTACATACACAAATCATAAGCATACCATTCAAGGAATTTAGAGCCATGCATATACCTCTGTAACCCAAACCCTTAACAACATACAGAACATACCATCACCAGAGAAAATTCCGTCATGTCCCTTCCTATTGATCCCTGCCCACACCCTCCAAAGAGACAACCACTGTTTGGATATTTTTTCCATATAGATTAGTTTTGCCTCTTCCAGAATTCCATGAATCCTAGAACATTTTTTATTCCTTGTCCTTAAATCATATTGAAAGGGATGCATTACTAAAATAAACACTGATGCCCAGATTTTATATAAATTTTGCCTCTGATACAAAGAATTACAACTAGAGTTACCTCGATGGCCTCCATAATCTATCAATTCACAACCACTTTGGTTTCTGTCTTTTCCTGGTTTGTCCACAGAGATTGTTATCTCAGCAATGTCCCCACACCTAGATCCATGACTCCACACACAAAGGCACAAGGCTGTTTCAATTTGAATTTTTCTTTCATTGTCTCACATTTTTGAAGGTACATCCTGCTGCTAATATCTAGATTCTTGGCTTCTAAAGGAAAACTACTGTGGCCATTCAGACAGGACTTCCCTAGACAGGTGGGAACTATTCTTTCCCCTCAGGGATCGCTGACTTTCTCTTGGCTGCTCTTCCATAGTTAATAATATCCTTATACCAGGCTAAATTCAGAAGATAAATATTACTCCCAATGGGCTTCCTCCTTGAAAGTCTCCTGCTGAGAACTTCCTGTTTTAATACTAACAGCATTATTTAGTATAACAAAGAAGCAGCTAATAGAGATGATTCATTCTTCTCATGTCTCCATTCTGTTCATGTACACAAGGCCCTCTCTCACCAAGCAGGAACCAAGCTCACGTCTTTCAACGCGACACAGGGCAATTTCCATTTCTTATATTGTATAAGCCTCAAGATCTTACCTGAGGACTTCACCTCCCTTAGGTAAGACTAGGTATCATCTTACAAAGTACTCCCTTCCCACATGAGTCCATTCTTAATCCAAGGCATTATTTTAAGACAGAAACCAATCCTGTGTGGGCTGCACATACACAGCTGCATTAATCACACAACACCGGACATCCAAATACACAGAAACCTCAGCTCTCTCTCTGGAAACTTTGGATGGCAAACTTTTCCAGATAAGTGATAATTAATCCCTTTACACAAAGGATCTTATCTGAAAGTTAATCATTATGCAAACAATAATGAATATCTATCACTGTGCCCAGCTGATATAGGAAAGCCCTGAGGCTTCGTACAAGATGATTCTAGGCAACCGTGCCTTTTGTGTTCCTGATCCTTCACCTGCCTTCTTAATCCCATCTCTGCCCAATATTTCTGAAAACTTATTCTAACTTCTCTTCAATGTCTTTAATCATCTGCAAACAACCCTGTTCGAATCTCCCCATTCTTAAATGAAGAACATCCCTCTTTCATACTTGATACTATTACCTGAAGCTGTCAGATCCTCTCCTTCCTCCTGTCATCAATCACTATTACGGCTCTCTATCCTAGCTGCACATTAGACTCTTCTGGGAAGTTTTCCCAAAAATGACGATGCCATCTTTAGCAACTAGGGAACTGCAAATTAAAGTAACGATGAGATCTCGACTTAGCCCCATCAGACTGGCAAAAAATAGAGAGTAACACTTGCTGTAGGTAGAGGGTTACTGGTAGAAATGTAAGTTAAAGCTCTTTAATAAAGGAACTGTCCATACATTTTAAATTAAATATACTTATTCCCAACCACTTCGGAAAACTGTTGAGCAGTTTCTTTTAAAGTTAGACATACATTTATCACATGACCCAGCAATTCCATACTTATGTATTTACTCAAGAGAAATGAAAACAGGCCTCCAAAAAAACATTATACAAAAATGTTCACAACAGCTTTGTTCATAACACCCCCAAACTGGAAACAACCCAAACGTCCATCAACAGGAGAACTGATAAAACAAATTGTGCTGTTTTTATACAATGAAATATTGCCCTGATTAAAAAAAGAGAGAGAGAGAAGAAGAGCAAACAACTGATATGACCCAAAAACATGGATGAATCTCAAAGACATCATGCTGAGCTAAATCAGTCAGACACAAAAAGGTACATACCACATGACTCCACCTGCATGAAGTTCAAGAACAGGCAAAACTAATCTATGGTGAAAGAAACTGGAACAGTGGTTGCCTATGAGAGAGTTGAGACTGCTTGAAAGAAGACAGCAAATAACTTTCTAAAGTGATAAAAATGCTCTAGATTTTGTCTGGGGTGTATACATGAGTGTATTTGTCATGATGAATGTATACTTTGGTCAAAACTTAATGAACTGCACACTTGAGATCTGGTCATTTAGCTATAGATTTTATCTGTTTTTTAAAAAATGGATAGAATCATCAAATGGTTGAATGTGCTCTAAAAAAAAATGAGACAAACAGAAGACCAATCCTTGTCCTGGGAGCCTACTCCGCTTAGGTCACAGCCCCGATGGAGATCTGCAAAATAGTATTCATAGCAGCTTTGCTTCTATCTGTCAAAACCCAAACCACAACGGACAACAAGAAAATAGAGAACTGACTTGTTCAAAGGAAAAAAGGATGTTAGCGCTGTACCTAATACATCTTAAAGTGAGAAAAACAATATGCAGGGAAGTGGATACAAAAGATCCCATTTCTGAAGAATAAGTCATGAATAACCCCACCCCATACACATCTACGTAAGGTTACATGAGCATGAAACATGAAAGGAAATCCCCCAGCCTGTTACCGTGGATTCAGGGTGACTGGTGTGGATGGCGAGGCAAAGAGGGAAGGAGAGCATCCCTTCCTCAGAAAGACTCCACTTGCCAAATACGTTCCCTAATGAAAAACAATTACGATATGGTCCTGTTGATGAAAAATTAGGTGTGTTTTTATCCATAAAGACATGCAAAAAACCTGTCAAATGGTTAACTATGATGTCCCCAAATAGTGAGATTTCAAATGATTTTTAAGTTCCATCCTACACTTTTATGGCTTGTCCAATTATATAATCAGAAACAATCCCAGAGTTGGTTTTGTGGTGGGAAAACTTTTTAATTAAAAATACACTTTAAAACTTAAAACAATACTGATGCCGAGACCCCCACTCCAGGGCAGTTGAGAATCTCTGAGTATGGGGCCCAAGTTTGGGTATTCTTTAAAAAGTTCCCCCAGGTGATTCTAACAGGGAGTCAGGGTAGAGAAGCACAGAATTTCTCAGAAAAGTCAACCATATATAGACCCTTATGCCTTGTAATTTGGCTTCTGTTTGTTCCAGAGCCACCAGTGATCTAACCACTCAGGCTAACTAACTACTAACTAACCACTGCCCTTGGAATCCTCTCCTCTCCTGGCTTCAATCCACTCCCTTTATTTATTTATTGTTCAAGGCCCATCTCAAATACCTATGTTCCAGGTATCCTTTTCCCGTCTTCCCAAGAGTAGATGTCCTTCTTCTTTTGCACCCCCAGAGCGCTGTGTCTCACTCCGAGGGCTGATCACAGCCTCCCTTGCTTTGCAGTTGGGCATTTATTCTTTCCCTCCACAAACACTGATCAAGCACCCGCCGTGGTTATCCCACTCCTCTTGCTACGTGATAAACGTCTAGGTCAGAAACGATGTCTGACTTTTCTTTCTACTATCTGCAGTTTCTAGCATGGGGTCTTGCATATAATAGATGCTACTCTTTTATCGAACTGTCTTTTAAAATATTATGACTTTTCACTTCTAGCCTGTGTCTGTTCTCTTTGCCCCTTCTAATTTTCTGTGTGATTAGTAACAGGAAGAACAAGCCTTGTTTAAAATTTATTTTCTGGGCACTCTATGTATGTAAAGAAGTCTGTGGGAGGTGCTGTTGAAAACTCCCAAGAAAATACAGAGCCAGACACTGTCCTCAGGAAGATTCCAGACCAGTAGAAGAGAGAAGACAGGTATATGAATACCTTTAGCCCAAAAAAGGAAAGAGAAATGCTTCAGAGATGTACAGAGAGGAATTCTGGAAGATTACCTTCCCTGGGGATCAGGGACTATTTCCTTAAGAAGATCATCGTTGAATGAGGCTTTAAAAGACTGACACCATTTGGATGAACAGGGAAGTAAGGGACAGGGAATGGTTGGGGGAGAGACAGCATTGTCAGAAACAGGAAAGTAGGGCAGGAGCCTGGGTAATGACATGCGGGCTTGGGCTCCATTACAGAGAGTGTGAGCTGCTTCAGCAGGAGAGCAGGATGAGGGCAAATGATACGGGGCCTTAAAAACCAGAAAACATTGTGAGCCTGTGCTTCTAAAACTTACACTTATTAAGCGAGGGAATGACAAAAATCAAAGAAATTGTGAAGGGTTGTTAAGAAACAGCAATAGGTTTTTAGTGAGTCCAGGAGGAGCTTTCCTATCTGGGAAGGCAATGAGTTTCACTGCAAGGACCTGGTCACAGTGTTTTGAGAAACGTGGCAGCCTTCTTCACTTGCATCCTGCTGGTTTTGAAAGGGCGAGATTGCCATGGAACCAAGTTCCAAATAGATGAGGTTTACTACAACCTGTAAAGAGTCCACTTCTTTTGCTTTGTGCCACAGGGAGATATTTGTTACAGAAAAGTCCTCTTAAAAAGTTCAGAGATGGCCAACAATTCCACCTTCCAGGCATATATTCCAGAGAACTGACCCATTTCCATGGCAGCATTGTTCACAATAGCCAAAAGGTGGAAAGAACCCAAGTGTCCTCCGATGGATGAAGGGTAAACAAAATGTGTCCTCTACATACAGTAGAATATTATCCAGCTTTAAAAAGGAAGGAAATTCTGACACCTACTACAACATGCGTACATATTGAGCATGTTATGCTAAGTGAAATAAGCAATTACTAAAAGACAAATACTGTATGATTCCACTTATATCTGGTAACAAGAGCAGTCAAATCCACAGCGTCAGAAAGAGTGGTTGCCAGAGGCCAGGGGGAGAAGGGGATGGGAAGAGTTCTAGAGATCGGTCGCATAACAATGTGAATGTACTTAACACTACTGAATGGTTAAGATGGTAAATTTTTTGCTACGGGTATTTTACTACAACAATTAAAAATCAGAAAAATAGAAATTGACATAGTACAGGTCCATAACCTCTTATCCACAATTCTGAAATCCAGAAAGTTCTGGAAACCAAAGATTCTGGATTACATTCTGTTGTCCCAGACTCCACTGGGATGCTACAGAATAAACAGTATATGCGTCACATTTATCTTCTAAAAATTGGAAAAACTCTGAATGCTGAAACACACCTGGCCTCCAAAGGTTTCAGATAAAGGACTGCTGACCTAAATTCTGATAATATCCATTTTTCCTCTTTAGATGAGAGCAGATAGATATTGATTGTGGACAACTGATCCATCTATTCACTAACTAATGATGCATTTTAATACTGTGGTTCTGGGGTTCTTCTGGCTGGTCCCTGCTTTAGAAAAAAAAAAATTGACAACCTGAGTAAAATACTTAGCAGGAAGTTCTTTGTTTTGTTTTCCCGCTTCCTTTTACCGACTTCAGGTTTTATTTTAAGATGCTGCCTGGTCCTGGGTGTTGCCAGCCACACACTGGCACCCGGGAAAGCCGGGCAGGCCAGGGTCGGCCCAGGTGCACAGTGATGATTCAGAACCGCTTACCAGATCACACCTGGGCACACTGGACACGAACTGGGCCCCTTGGCAGCCTAGGATAAATCCGGCTAAATTCAGGAGGACACACACCACAGACAGCAGCACAAAGAGGTTCACCTGAAACAGCAAGAAAAGAGGCAGTTAGAAAAAAGACCGTGGCTAAATTCAGAGATAGTTTTGTCTGAGTAAAAAAACTCATATTCTTTCCCTAGAGGAAACATTAAAAAAAGTCAGAAAAATGTTTTTAATGTACAAACTTTTTTTTTCATTTTTTAGAATGTTTTAAATTGTGCTGAGGAATGCCCCTGACCCTCAAGTCTTCTCAATTTCAAGTCCCTATTTTTCTTGCTCTTTGCAAATGAGGGAGTTCTGTTAGCTGTACACTACCTTAAGCCATGGCTATTTCCTCCTTGAGCCACTGTTATTTTTTTCCGACTTTTACAGGATCATGGTAACTAGACAAATGGAGAATTCTAGAATATAAGTGGAACCCAGGAAAATCAAGGAGCCCAGAGCCATTACCAGCCAGAAATCACAGTACGTGTGAAAATAAAGATGAGTCTTTTTTCAGTTCCAAACAATGTTGGTACTAAAGAAATGGTGTGCAGTGATCTTCCATGTACTTGTATCCAAAGTTAAATATTACAAATATTACCCTAAATGATTAAGAATTGACAGAAATCAACCAAGAAGCCAGTATTTACTTAGTGCAAATTAGAGACTACAAAGGCTTTTCAACCTGAGAACTCTGATTATTGTCAAAATCAAACCTTAATGTAAATATAAAAGATTGGAGCTAATGATTATCAGTGTTAGAACCAAGCATCATTTCAGGTAGCTGATATGTCAGAATTGGCTGGCAAATGAGTTCACACATGAACTCTACTACAGAAAGCTCATCCTTTATTGCTGGTATTCCAAGAAGCGTGAAAGTATCTCCCCAGACCCAGGTTATGAGTCAATATTTAGTATCACATGATGCCACTTTTCTTAAGAGGAATTCCTCCTTCCTCTCCATGAGGAGCTTATGAATTATAAACACCAAGTGACTCCAGGAATCCAGACCCTTGCTGGACTTGACTGAAGACTCTTTCCTGACCAATGAACAAGGCGACTCGTTTTTCACTGAGGAATCTGGCTTCTGCTTCTCTCCTTTTTCGTTAATTTGTAAAAGGACTATGTGCCCTGTCATCAAATCTTGAGGAAAAAGCTGGAAGCGGCTATTGTGTTACTGTTTCCCAGGCTAGATATTTCCATGTCTGTAGTACTTGACTTGCACTGTGCCCCCTTACAAGAGCCCCCTCTTGCACTGCCAAAGCTTTTTGGAAAATGAGAATGCATAATTGGCAAAAAACAGGACATGGTCTTCTAACATGGGCTTCTTTTATGCCCTGGCAGTTGCTACTCAAAGAGACCTAATACATCTGGAATATTCACACCCAGCAACACAATTATTGTTACTATCGGGAAGTCTTGAACTTGCCTTTAGAAATTTTTTTTTAATGCAATATCAGATACCTTAAAAAGAAAACATGGTTATAATCCTTATGCCTACCAGCCCACCACTAATCTTCATAACTGAAAATTAGCATCATCAGACATAGAATGGGTGAGAGTCCATTACCCAACACTGTACCCCAAATCTCTCCATTAAAATCTTAAATCCAGCTCATCAAAAGACACCATTAAGAAATCAATACAGGATTTCCCTGGTGGTGCAGTGGTTAAGAATCTGCCTGCCAATGCAGGGGACACAGGTTCGAGCCCTGGTCCGGGAAGATCCCACATGCCGCAGAGCAACTAAGCCCGTGCGCCACAAGTACTGAGCCTGTGCTCTAGAGCCCACGTGCCACAACTACTGAAGCCCACGCGCTTAGAGCCTGTGCTCCGCAACAAGAGAAGCCACCGTAATGAGAAGCCCGTGCACCGCAACCAAGAGTAGCCCCCGCTCATGGCAACTAGAGAAAGCCTGCGCGCAGCAGCGAAGACCCAACGCAGCCATAAATAAATAAATAAAAGCTTTTTTTAAAAAAAAAAAAGGGTACTTGCCTGTTTTGGGGAGGAGGCGTGGAGTGAGGGGGTTGACTGGGAAGAGATAAGGGAATTTTCTTGAGTGATAAAAATGTTCTATATCTTGTTTTGGATATTGGCTACATGGGTGTATCCAACTGTTAAAACTTAGCTAACTGAACACTTATGATCTGGGATTTATATCAATTATATTTAATATGTATTTTTTAAATAAGGAAGAAAATCCTGAGTCCAGCTGCCAAGACAGGAGTGTGAGATCATATAATGAATATGATCTACTTCTAAAATGTCAGAACAACAAAAACAAGATGAGAGAAGGCACCAGGGATTCACTGTCTGGTGGGCTTGGCTTCTCTCCTACACTGGAGGGGCTGCTAATGAGAAGTTAAAGCCACATCACCAGAATGCCGCCCTGCAAACCCCAGAATGAGGACCTGGGCCAAGGCACACAGGCTGTGTACAAAATAGCCATGCACTGTTCCCCAAATTTATCCCTAAATTTGGCTTTTTTATTACTATTATTAAAACTCTGGCCAAACATTGGCCAAATGGTCATCTATTTACAGTAAGTCCCCTATATACAAAAAAAATGAGTTCCGTTCGGAGAGCGTGTTGGTAGGTCCAATTTGTTCATAAGTCCAACAGAGTTAGCCTAGGTACCCAACTAACACAATCAGCTGTATGGTACTGTACTGTAATAGGTTTATAATACTTTTCACACAAGTAATACATAAAAAACCAACCAACATAAAAAATAAAGAAAACATTTTTAATCTTACAGTACAGTACCTTGAAAAGTACAGTACAACAGCTGGCATACAGGGGCTGGCATCAAGTGAACAGGCAAGAAGAGTTACTGACTGGAGGAGGGAGAGGAGGTGGGAGATGGTAGAGCTGAAGGATCATCAGCAATAGGAGATGGAGGGCAAGCTGCAATTTCACTCATGCCTGAACGCATGTTCGCATCTTTGAAAGTTCTCAACTTGAAGGTTTGTATGTAGGGGACATACCATACTCTAGTGTAGACCACTGTGGTATATATCAGACATGGCAGCTATTAGGATACCAAGCATATCTCTTTCAGAGGTTGGATCAGGCTCAACCGTACAAAATATTGGAGTTATAAGGGATTCAGGATATACAGGGACCTTCAGAATGGACCCCTCTGGCTTTCACCTAGTTATAATGGTATAACATCCAGGACTCAAATATCCATCTGAACCATCACCAGATGGCATCCCCTTAAACAGAAGACAGTGAAAAATCAGCTACTAGTGAAGAACATCATAGTCACAAAGTCCACACAGCTATACCTGGAAAAGGGAAGAATTTCTTATATTTTCTTCTATTGTCATCATTCTTGCCTTTAAAAAAATCATTGCAGGTGATTTGAGTTTCTCTTTGTGGAAGACACCTGAATTTGGGATCAGGCTTTCCCCTTGCTTGCTGTGATATCTTAAACAACCTCTATGAGACTTGCTTTTCTCATCTGTTAAAAAGGTTTATTGTCCTACTGGGAGAAAATATTTGCAAACGATGCAACTGACAAGGGCTTAATTTCCAAAATAAACAAATAGCTCATACAACTCAACAACAACAACAAAATAACCCAGTTGAAAAATGAGCAGAAGACCTAAATTGACATTTCTCCAAAGAAGACATACAGATGGCCAACATACGCATGAAAAGATGCTCCACATTACTAATTATTAGAGAAATGCAAATCAAAACTACAATGAGGTACCACCTCACACTGGTCAGAATGGCCATCATCAAAAAGTCTACAAACAATAAATGCTAGAGAGGGTGTGGAGAAAAGGGAATCCTCCTACATTGTCAGTGGGAATGTAAATTGGTGCAGCCACTATGGAAAACAGCATGGAGGTTCTTCAAAAAACTAAAAACAGAGTTGCCATATGATCCAGCAATGCCACTCCTGGGCATATTCTGGACAAAACTATAAATCGAAAAGATACAAGCATCCCTATGTTCATAGCATCACTATTTACAATAGCCAAGACATGGAAGCAATCTAAATGTCCATGGACAGATAAGTGGATAAAGAAGATGTGGTACATATATACAATGGAATATTACTCAGCCATAAAGAAGAATGAAATAGAGCCATTTGCAGCAACATGGATAACCTACAGATTACCATAAGTCAGAAAGAGAACGACAAATACCATATGATATCCCTTATATGTAGAATCTAAAATATGACACAGGGCTTCCCTGGTGGCTCAGTGGTTAAGAATCCGCCTGCCAATGCAGGGGACACAGGTTTGAGCCCTGGTCCAGGAAGATCCCACATGCCACGGAGCAACTAAGCCTGTGCGCCACAACTACTGAGCCTGCGCTCTAGAGCCCATGAGCCACGACTACTGAGCCCACGTGCCACAATTACTGAAGCCTGCATGCCTAGAGCATGTTCTCTGCAACAAGAGAAGCCACCGCAATGAGAAGCCCGCGCACCTCAATGAAGAGTAGTCCCCACTCCCCACAACTAGAGAAAGCCTGCAGCAGCAACGAAGACCCAACGCAGTCAAAGATAAATAAATAAATTTATTTAAAAAAATAAAATAAAGTGAAATAAAATATGACACAAATGAACTTACCTACAAAACAGAAACAGACTCACAGACATAGAGAACAGAATTGTGGTTGCCAAGGGGGAGCGAGCGGGAGGGAGAGATGGATTGGGAATTTGGGATTAGCAGATGTAAACTCAATATTATACAGAGAATGGATAAACAACAAGGCCCTACTGTATAGCACAGGGAACTATATTCAATATCTTATGATAAACCATAATGGAAAAGAATATGAAAAAGAATGTATATATATGTATAATTGAATCATTTTGCTGTACAGCAGAAATTAACACAACATTGTAAATCAACTATACTTCAACAAAATAGGTTAAAAAAAAAAAAGGTCTATCATCCTAGGTACCTCCCAAGATTAATGAGAGACTCACACAAAATGATGTATATGAAAATCTTCTGTATCCTGCAAAATGCTAGGCAACCAGTTTTACTATTACTAATAATAAGCATTTCCTCTTTAGGGGAGCAGCTTTTTATTATAAAATGAATTTCACTCGGTCTGATACCAGCACCTTGTATCTTACCCTTGTGATGCACCTGACTTTGTGGCAGCTGGAAAGGATATATACAAACTGTAAGAATGATCTGTAGGTATATTGTTTCCAAAACTTTTCCATAATTCTTTCTGCGACCTGCTTCAGGAACTCACTCCACCACGCTGACCATTGTCATGTGTGTGGGGTGTCTCGTGTTGGCCCCTCCAGATCCTCTCTCTACTCTTCATTCCATCCCCTCCTCCCAGGGAGACTGACCCGCAGACCGTATCATTGGGGCTCCTTTGCCCTCTGGTGTCTGGTTTGGTTCAGTCAATGGGGAGGCCTGGCAGAAGATCCAAGGGAGGGAGGAGAGTGAGGCTGGGGTGTTATTCTCCTGGTTCCTTCTCTGCAGCCTCAGGATGGCTGTGTCCCTCATGAAAAGCCACAGGTCCTCTCAAGGTCTCAAGGGGTCCTCTGTACATGATCCCAACTTCCGGATTCTGACCACCGTTCTCCCGTCAGGACTAGGGATGGTAACAGCTTCACTGTCCCCTACACCCTGCACAGACCTTTGTGAACAGGCCGTTAATTAACTGCTTGTCAAGTTATAGTTTTATTGTCATCTGTGTTTTACCAAGACCTTGACTAATAACAACTTCTCTATAAAATTCTTCCTTACATTTAACCTAATTTTTTTCTGCTCTTTAAGCCTAGCTCCTATTGTTCTCACTTCAAATTCAACATTACTTGTTCAATGAAGTGAACCCCATGGGTTACAGTACCTGAATTCTACTGAAGCCAATTCATCTCTGGGTTTTACCATCAAGAAAAAGAAAAGCCCAGAGTTGATGGAGAAATGTCTTCCTAGAACCTGTACTTTAGACATGAAAGACAGTGGGACTCAGAAAGTAGAAAGCTTGCCTCACTGCATCCTGTGGCTTTTAAGGGTAAAATGCAAAATCCAGGATCCAAAGAGCTGGTCCTCTCACAAGGACAGGCAACATGAGTTAAGCCTTTTATGTTTTTGGTTTTATTGTTACTAACTTGAATCATGAGTATCTTCTGATACTTATATACCAGGTAGCTTGACACAAAAGGTATGTTTTTCAATTGAGTATTTGGAATTCACCTTGACACTGATCTCTTGCAACTGTGCCCCCAGTTCATTCCAGGTCTCAATTAAGTGACCCAATAAAAGAATGTCTGGGGAAACTGAAGCTATCCAAGAAGAAGGATCACCTTCAGTTTGCCCATTCCTACATGCTAAGAAAGTTCCTCATAATCTCCATCACATAACATCATTAAATAATTATGCCTATCACAGCTTGGTATTGTTGAGTGTCTTTTTTGATACAAGATTTCATTCTCTAAATAGACTGACCTTTCCCTGCTGCTTAAGGACTTTCACTTTGCTTTTTACTTCCCTACTGCTCCAAGCTCAAGATGCATCTGAAAAGTCAACTATGTATGTTTAAATAAATAAACAGTTCCAGTAATTGTGTGAAGGTAGAGTAGCTTAAAAATGAATGAGTTTAGTGAATTGAACTTAAGCATTTAGTTCTACTAATTCCTGAAAATCCATTAAAATGGCAATAAAGGAAAGATTTTAAATGCAGAAATCCATAAGGACAGAGAGTACAGAAAAACGGCAGTAAAATTTTAGAAGTTAGAAAACCAGTGGGCAAGCATAAATTGACTCAGTGGTCCTGAGAAAACTCAATCTCCTACAACAGCAATGAGGAAAGCCAAAACAGCAGAATTTATTCCTCAGAATCTCCAAATGTTCAGAAATGGGTGGCAGCAGATACCTCTGGATATGAAAGTGAGGCTAGAAAAGGACTGATTGTGAGTCTAAGAAACAATTAGAAAATGGCACAACCACTATGGGAAACTATTGGCAGTTTCTAATAAAGTTAAATATCTACCACCCTATGACTCAGCAATTCATTTTTAGGTATATACATTAGTGTATATGCCTGGAAAAAGACATGTACAAGAATGTTCATAGCGACTGGTTCATAATAGCCAAAAACTAGAAACAATCCAAACGTCTAAGAATAGGAGAACAGATGAACAAATTGTAGTACACTCATAAATGAAATAAAACCCACTGCTTTGGTTTGAATGTTTGTGTCCCCCAAAATTCGTAAATTGAAATCCTAATCCCAAAGCGATGGTATTAGGAGGTGGGTCCTTTGGGAGGTAATTAGGTCATGAGGGCAGAGTCAATGGGCAAGCATAAATTGACTCAGTGGTCCTGAGAAAACTGAATCCTACAATAGCAATGAGGAAAGCCAAAACAACAGAATTCATTCCTCATGAATGGGATTAGTGAACTTGTGTATGTGCGTGTATTTTTTTCTATTTAAATATCAAAAGCTCGCCAAATTCTTTCCTTTAGAAACTTCTCAAAAACTTTTAATTCAAAAAATACTACTACTTCCTCAGAATCCTTTTCTTTCACACTTTCTTTCTTCTTTTAATTACCCAAGAAGATATCACTGCTACCCATTTAGTCACTATGCCTTTTTTCCCCCACAGGCACTCTTTTGATACTGCTCAAAAATAAATGAAAAACAGAATACCCTTTTCTCCAGTGGGGCACAAAAACATAGGTGGTCTTAAATATTACGGAATGAATGAATGAATCAATCAATCAGTGAACAAATGAAAGAAAATTGATTCTTATTATAAACACTATATGGAGGTATCATGCATCCTTACTAATATTCTGCAACATATACAGACAGGCCCTGAAAGGCAAACACCATACTAACTATCACTGCTTGCATGAAAATGGCTACCGCTACCGCTCCTGGTGGGAACTCACCACTTCCTGGGGAATGAAGATGGGAAGCGTTGGGACTCCTGTCCCATCACTTTGTAGGAAGGAGTGGGGGTGGTGGGTGGTGGGTGGAAGAACAAAGCACCCAGTCCTTAGAATTCAGGTTACATTTTCCCATTGAAACAAGAACATTCTGTGATCTGGCTGGGAATGTGACCAACATTCTAACATTTATGTTCTCAGAGACAAGAAGTCCAAGCTCCAAACCACTGATCAGTCACTGGTTAATAAGACGAATGTCATAGGACCCATGACAGTGAACATAACCACTTATTTGACTCTTAACATTTACAATTTTAATTCAGTTTGGAGAAGCATTTTCATACAAAGGTGTAGAATCATGAGCAAAGTTATCTGAATACAACACCAATGACACCAGGAAAAAAAATCGAAGACAAGACACCAGACTAAAACCTTTCTGAACTAGTTTAGCAAAATGAATCTTCTGATAGACCGCTCAGCACCATGGCAACCAACAAAACATAGTAAATCACAGCGACTCACAAAGCCCAGCCTCCTGCTGCTCTAAAGCCATTTCGGGAGCTCACACATGCGCTGACTTGGTTTGCCAGGGCGCCTTTCATCCTCAGATCCCAAGAGAACCTGCTCCTGGGCTTCACTCCCTTGACATCTTTTAAACTTCTTCCAGAAGCTTGGCAGATATATTACCAATGTCCAGACTGGTTCTCCCTGCCAACAAGCCAAACACAGGCCCGTGGCTGTGAACAGAACCAGCTGCCTCTCTTTCCTCTCAGAGATGTTTAAGTGTCAGATTTACTCATGTTATGGCTATCTCAGATTTTCTTTCTATAAAATATTTAAAGTGTAATAACATTTATTTTGAATTCCTTTTTCAACAGTAGCGAAGGGCTTCTTCCTCTCCCCACCAGAGTGAGACACAAATTTTCACTAGTTTGGGACACAGCTTCGAGGTGAGCTAAAAGCACTTATAACTGAGAGGTGCAAATTCCTGAGGAAAATATACAAATCTCAGGGTATTTTCAAGGCTCCAGCTTGTGAGAGGAAATTCTGCCTTACCTGGGGTCCTCCCCTGCCCTGTTCTCTTGCAGATCCCCCATCCCCCAGGGCTGCCTTTCAGCACATTGCACCCCTCATTTCCCAGGAAAGTGACTCTTCTCATGACCCAAGCAATCAGGCGTAGCAGAGAAAGGGGTGTCCTCATCATGTGTCTGGCTCCATAATTCCCTGGTACAACTTAGGCAGCTCTGCCACTCTAAATTAACATAGTCTCATCAGGAATGTGGCACATGACCAGGAGGAAAATATCCTAATGAGAGTCTCAAGAGAAATAATCAGAGGATGACATGACACAGGGGATGTACTCTTCGAACAAGGTGAAAGGGTCAGGAACGTGGTCTGCTCTGCCCCTGGGGAATAAGGTGGCAGAAGTAAATTTGGATTTGAAGATAAGCAAAGCAGCAGAAAGTTTTAAGCAAAATTGCAGATCTATGATTCTTAAGACTTCACTTTCCTTCAAAGTTATTCTTCTCTTTCATCTGTGCATCTCTACTCTTCGTTCTTTCCCTGCTTCTAGCCCCTTCTCCACTGCTCTTAGCTTCTCAAGGTTCAGCAAATTAGAGAGTCAGATCTTATGACTTCCGAACAATGAAGATCAAGGCTCTTGAGAAACTATCCAGAGCCAACAGTCCTCAAAGACAGCTGCCATCAAGTCCTTCCCTCTGTACTTTACAGGCTGTTCCTCACGTCAAGAGGTGAAGACTAATACATACAATGGAATATTATCCAGCCTTAAAAAGGAAGTACTGACACATGCTACAGCACGAATGAACCTTGAAAACAGTATGCCAAGTGAAATAAGCCAGATACAAAAGGACACATATTGTATGACTGCAATTATATGAGGTCCCTAGGGTCATCAAATTCATAGAGACAGAAAACAGAATGGTAATTACCAGGGGAGAATGGGGAGTTATGGTTGAATGGGTGCAGAGTTTCTGTTGGGGATGATGAAAAAGTTCTGGAAATGGATAGTAGTGATGGTGGCACAGCGTTGTCAATGTACTTAATGTCATTGAACTGTACACTTTTAAATGTTAAAATTGTAAAATTTAAAATATGTAGATTTTACTCACAAAAGAAAAAAAAAAGAGGAAAAGAGGTAGAGCCCAATTTCTAATTCCCCTCCCCTTGATTCTAAGGTGGCCTTGGGAACTTGTTTTACCAAGAGAATGCAGCAGGAGTGACATTCTGGGACATCCAGGCTAGACGGTAAGATGACGCCTGGGCCACCTGGGCCTCTTGGAACACTCATTACAGACAGTCCCTCTCAGAACCCAGTCTCCATGCTGGGTGGCTGTTACAGGAGGAGGTCACATGTTCATGCTCTAGTCAACAGCCCTTGCTGGGCTCCCAGCCGTGTCTTTTATATATATGTACTGAAATATTGAAGGAGGAAATGTGAAGGTTGGGATTTATGTGAAAACAACACAGTGGTAAGGGAGAAGAGAAATGGATGGTTAGGGGTGTAGGGGAGACAAGCTTGAACATGTGTAGCTGGGCAATGAGTACAAGGTGGGGGGTTGCTGTGTTTCTCTCACATTAGGAGTATATTTGAAATTTCCCATATCAAAGGAAGAAGGAAGAGGAGGAGGAGGAGAAACTGGAAGAGGAGAAGGAGAGGAAGAAGGAGGAAAAGGAGGTGGAGGGAAGGAGATGGGGAGGGAGAGAAGATAAAGAAACCAATTGGACTCATCTCTTCACAAAGTCAATTCCTGGAAAAAGAAAAAAAAAGTGGCAGGAAGTGTATTCTAGAATACAGAAGACTAAAGAGACAGAATAGTCAAATAAAATGACTGAACCTTGACTGGGTCCTGGATTTTGAAGAACAGAACAGGATCACATAGAAGTATTCACTTTTGAATGATCCGTCAAGCTGTACACATATACATACACAAATATGCACAAATCATACTTCAGTTGAAAAGCTTTCTGATGAATAAAAAATTATATAACATTTTGGAATAATTGGGAAAGTTTAAATATGGGCTGAATATTAGATGACATTAGGAAATTACAAATAATTTTCATACTTATGATAATGTTATTATGGTGAGGTAGAAGAATGTCTTATTTTTAGGAGATGCCTCCTAAAGCATGCAGGGGTGAAGTACCATGAAGTCTGAAACTTTGAAATACTTCAATGTAAAATATTTATATATAAACATAGCAAGTAAGGCAAAACATTAAAAGCTATTGAATCCAAGTGGAAAGTATATGAGAATTCATTATTTGCTCAACTTTTCTGTAAGTTTGAGAATTTTCATAATAAAACATTAAAAAAATATTGAAGAGGCTTTTGCAGGTGCAAAAGTAACAAGAAGCCGAAGCATGTGCCCACCAGCTATTACTAATGAACTTCTTTATAAAAGAGCTGAGTAATGTGCCTGGGGATATAGGGGTCCTGGTGGAATAGTCCCTCCAAGTCAAGTCTTCTTTCTGGTATAACAGAGTCATCTACTTCTCTCAAGCACACCTTAAAATAAAGCCTATCCATCACGAAGGCCCGCTCAGCTGCACAGAGCTCCCAGCAACCCTCCCACCCCTTAACAGACAAGCCTGCTGTGGAAACAGACCCACAAAAGCAAGGGTAGTGATTAAGAACATGGACTCTAGATAGAAACCACCTGAAATTGCAACCCAACTCTGTCACTTCTAGCTGTGTGACCTTGGGCAAATTACTTAACCTCTCTGTGCCTTGGTTTCCTCAGAATGAGGATACTAATAACATCTTATAGGATTAGTGGGTTAATACATGCATCTTACTTATGTGTTTACTATTATTACTATTCTTCTTCTTATTACAAATTATTACAAACATTAAAAATATTACCAACCTAGTTCTTCAGTCACAACTAGAATTTATGAATAATCAAGGAACAACAGACATTCAAAAATCTATCAGCACCAGACAAGAAGGACCAAGATGTCAACCAGAACTACTGACCCCCATGGAGAAAACATTGATTACTCAGAGAATAGAAAAGAAAAAGACAAAGAAATAAAAAGTATAAGATTTTGAAAAGTTAAGAAACAAAGATGATCAATTCAAGAGGTCCAACATCTGACTATTAGATGTTCTAGAAAAATAGAGCAGAGCAAATGGAGGGAAGGAAATAATCAAAGAAACAGCAAAGAAGATTGCTTGGTGTTGAAGAAAGACACGTCTTCAAATTTTAAAAAACTCAAATACTCAACGGTAAAAATAGTCAAAAAGTATGAAGGAAAAAAGACCCACACCTAAATATACCTTCATGTAATTTCAGAAGACTGTCAGAAAAATTATCTGAAACTTGGAAATGAGCAAAAGAGATTATTGGGTATTCCATTTACTTATTTAGTTATTTGATTGGCTATTTTATAACTCTGTAGAGGCAGAGTTTAAGTTGCAGATTTTTTTTTCAGTAAAGATGGAAATAAATTCTGTCCAATGGAACAGAAAACCTCAAAAGTTACTGTTGATGGCTCTGCTGGACATCAACCACTTTTGTATCTATCCCAGCCATCTCCTCCTAACATCACCTATAAATACTTAGCTCCTCAAATGTGTTTTGAACCAGTTTTCCCTCATTACTGACACATGTTCATTTTATATTTGCCTAAGAGTCATGATCTTTATCTTTTTGAAAATTAAACTTTATCAATATGAAGGTAAAGAAAAGATCCTAAAAGCTTCCAGATAGAAAGAAAGGGGCTGCCCACTAAGGAACAAGAATCAGGTCAGCATCAGTGACAGAAGTCATCAAGCAATGCCTTCAAATTTTGGAAGGAAAATCATTTTGAACCCAAAATTCTATATGTAGCCAAACTATCATTCAAATGGGAGGGCAAAACAAAGACACATCAAGACATTCAAACCCTTAGAGAGCTCGTTTCCCTCACATTCTTCATGAAAACTTTTATTTGAGAATATTCTCTGGCAAAATGAAAAAGGAATTCAAGAAAAAAGAATGCATGAGGCTTGAGATCTAAGGAACAATGGCTCTAATCCAAGAATACCAAGAAAAGAAATATTTAGATGACATCTGTATAGGAGACCTAGAAAACAATTAAGTCCAAACTGGAATAGGAAGTTAATAGTCTTAGAAATGTCCAAAGGAGAAAGTGAAACAACTAGCAAAAAGTATGATTAAGAAGCTAGATAAGGACTTCCCTGGTGGCGCAGTGGTTGAGAATCTGCCTGCCAATGCAGGGACAGGGGTTCGAGCCCTGGTCTGGGAAGATCCCACATGCCGCGGAGAAACTGGGCCCGTGAGCCACAATTGCTGAGCCTGTGAGTCTGGAGTCTGTGCTCCACAACAGGAGAGGCCGCGATAGTGAGAGGCCCACGCACCGCGATGAGGAGTGGCCCCCGCTTGCTGCAACTAGAGAAAGCCCTCGCACAGAAACGAAGACCCAACACAGCCATAAATAAAATAAATAAATAAATTAAAAAAAAAAAAAAGAAGCTAGGTAAGTAAAACTCACACTTAAGAGTCAGCTGATTTTCAACAAGGGTTCCAAGATAATTCAATGAGGAAAAAACAGGCTCTTCAACAAGTGGAGCTGGGACAACTGGATATCCACCTGCAAAAGAATGAACTCGGACCACTGACACACCGTAGGCAAAAATTAACTCAAAATAGATTATAGACCTAAGCATAAGCTAAAACAATCAAACTCCTAGAAGAAAATATAGGAGTAAATCTCCATGACCTTAGATCAGACAAGCCTTCTTAGATACGACAGTACAGCAACAAAAGAACTTCATCAAAATTAAATTCATGAAAATTAAGAACTTTTGTGCTTCAAACGACGCCATCGAAAAAGTTGAAAGATAACCCATAGAATGAGAGAAAATATTTGCACATCATATATCTGATAAGGGACTTGAAAAGGGAAATTGGATAATTTTGTTAGTTGTGAGAATGTTACTGTGGTGAGGTATGGTGAGGCAAAGGATCTGAATAGACATTTCTCCAAAGAAGACATGCAAATGACCAGTAAACGCATGAAAATTCTCAACATCAAATCAAAAACACAATGAGATACCACTTCACACCCATAAAGACGGCTATAATCAAAAATACAATAATAAGTACTGGCAAAAATTCAGAGAAATTGGAACCCACATACACTGCTGATGGGAATGTAAAATGACACAGTTGCTTTGGGAAACTGTTCTTCAAAATGTTAAACATGGAGTTACTATATAACTCAGCAATTCCACCCCAAGGCACATAGCCAAGAGAAATGAAAACATGTCCACAAAAAAACTAATGTTCACAGCACCATTACTCATAGTAGACAGAAAGTGGGAATGTCTATCAACTGATAAATATATAAACTGTGGTATATCCATCAATGGAATAGTATTCAACAATAAAAAGGGGGAAAAGTACTGATACATGCTACAATGTGATGAACCTTAAAAATATTGTGCTAGGGGGCTTCCCTGGTGGCGCAGTGGTTGAGAATCTGCCTGCCAATGCAGGGGACACGGGTTCGAGCCCTGGTCTGGGAAGATCCCACATGCCGCGGAGCAACTAGGCCCGTGAGCCACAACTACTGAGCTTGCGCGTCTGGAGCCTGTGTTCCGCAATAAGAGAGGCCGCGATAGTGAGAGGCCCGCGCACCACGATGAAGAGTGGCCCCCGCTTGCCGCAACTAGAGAAAGCCCTCGCACAGAAACGAAGACCCAACACAGCCAAAAATAAATAAATAAATAAATATTTAAAAAAAAAAAAAATATTGTGTTAAAAAAAATGCTAAGTGAAAGAAGCCAGTTACAAAGGATCACATATTATATGATTCTGTTTATTTGAAATACCCAGAATACACAAATTTATAGAGAAGACAGTGCATTAGTGGTTTCCTAGGGTGGGAATATTGAGAGGAAATGAGGAGTGACTTCTAACGGGTACAGGGTTTCTTTTTGGGGTGATGTGAAAATGTTCTACAATTGATGGTGGTGATGTTTGTGCATATCTGTGAACATGCCATTGAACTGTACCGTTTAAATGTGTGAATGTTCTGCTATGCCAATTACATCTCCATAAAGCTGTTTAAAAATACAAGAAGAAGCTACATGATCTCTGAGATTAGGTACCTTTTTTGCCAACAAGAAAAAGAAGAGTCATTTAGAAACTCTAAGAAAAACGTCACTCTATATATCAGTCATGGTCCAAAGCTGAAGCAAACTAAAATATGACATGATGCTGAACAAATGATAGAGAATAAAAAAGAATAATCGATTTGACTTGGCTGCTTGAAACTGTTCTCTCTCTAGATCCAATCATTCTTCCTGGTGCTACAGAAAATAATGCAGCTGATCCTTTGAACAAGCAGGACTCATGGGCATCAACAGAAAACCACTTTGTTTCCACCCTCACCCCGGCGATGTTGTTCACGCCCACTTTGTAGGGCTAGCTCTTCCTGATCCCTTAGATGAAATCTGAGGCTGGGCCCATTACTCCTCTGGTCAACATCAGATACAAAAAGTCCTCCAGTAACTTCAAGTCACAAAAAGGCCCATTTTGGTAATTAAAATGTCCAGATCTGTGTCCCAGTCAAAACTTGAAACTGCATTTAAATTTCAGCTTCTTTCCTTCTCATCAGGCTTCTTCCTGTAGGGAGCAAACACGTCTGCAGTGGGAAAGGCAGTGAAAAGATATAATCTCCTCTATTTCCTTGCTTTTTGTGTCCACTTCTCCTGAGCCTGCCAGCCACAGCTCTGCCATTCTGGAGAGGAGGGAGCAAGGGGGAGGCCAGGCCAAGTGGGTAAACAAGGTGGCGGGCAGGAAGAGTTCCCTCGATGGTTCACAACTGGCCTTGGCAAGTGTTTACAGGAGACTCTCCTGAATGAGGCTTCCATTGGCTCCTCTGAGATACCCATTTTTGAACCTGCAGTTCCCTTAATGTGGGCATCTGTCAGTGCAAGCCTGGCCTCTCTCTGCTCTGGTCCCCTCACTCCTCTAAGGGGCTCCCTGGGGCAGGATATAAGCTCACCCCAGGCCTACTCTCTCTTACAGGGCCCACCCATCTGGTCGGCTGGAAGTACACTTCTTGGGCTTGGTGTGTGAAAGTACAATTATTTCCCAACTGCAGTCTTTAACTCTCAGGTCACAAGGACTCCAGCCAGCCCTTTAAATTCCCCAGGCAGGAGTCTGACACCAGTCCAGTCAACCACTGCGAGACCTGTCTCAGGCTCTCCAGTGCTTATCTTTAAGCACCGCTCCCCTCCCCCATGCAGAGGTGGAACTTAAAATGCCACAGCAATTCAGTAACTTTCTCCAAACATTTGTCTCTTTAACCCCTAATCCTTTTATAGGCTGGGGGATGGAGATCAGCTAAGGTTTGCAAAGCTGGTTTCACCCAGAAGCTTTGCAAGTCCTGCTTAGATAGTCTAACACACACTGGAATGTGGGAGCTGTTGGCATCAGTTGTATTTTGGCCTCAGGTGAATCTGGAAAGCAAGAATCCAATTCTAACCTCCTATTTCAATCACATTCATATAACGAAAATACTGTAAATGCTATTATCAGTTTTCACTCTTTTAGAAACAATTTACAGACAAAATCTGAATGGTATGATATAGTTTAAGAGTAAAATGTTAACGTTAAATCACTGACCATAGAAAGGAAATGAACGATGTTACCATCAACAGGAGGTAAAAGGGGGAAAGAAGCAGAGCTAACTGCTAATTTCTGCATCTTATAAAAGAGAGAATCAAAAGATACTGTCCAAAGTTAATGAGTTAAGAAACAGAACTTTATAATATTATTTAAAATTATAAGGCCATCAGTAAGAGAAATAAAAATTATTTTCAAATAAAAATAGGAGAGAATTTGTCACCCATGCCTCCCTTTTAGGGAGATGGAGACAACTGCCAGGGGCACTAAAAGCAGAGAGAAATTAAAATGGTTAATTTGGGGGAGAGTGGTCAGGTTTGGATGCTGGGAAAAATGCACAGAGGTCTAATTATTACTTTCAATAAGAGTAAGAAGGCTAATGAGCGCCCCCTTTTTTAAATAAAAAAGATTTTTTTCCTCTTAAAAGGCACTTAGTAATTTATAAAATGTCACAATGTCACAGTGGTATGTTTGAAATATATATATATGGTGTTTATGTATTTGTGTGTATATATCATATATACACATATGTTTGATACATATACATATACTGTGTAATGTATGTATATCATATATAAATAAATATATCTTATAGAAATAAATAGGGAAAAGTCTCAGAGAGGTGATTTATTTATTATGCCCTAAACTATACATCTAATTACGGGACCCCGATCAGATCCAGGTCTGACTCAAATCTACACTCCATCAACATGCAGAATACCTGCTAATACACAATGTCCGTTTATAAATTATTCTTTTCTGTTCACTAAAGAGCTCTACAAGGCAACCCTTTGTATCCTCGTTGAGAAGGGACAGCTAGTCAGACCCAATTCCACCACCACCACCCCCGACAACTGCCCCCCCAGCTCCTCTACCTAACACTTTCCACCCAAGTCAAGCACAAACCATAAATCAATCTAACTTGAGCACCCACTGGATTTCTTGTTCTTCAGCTGAGTTACCATAAATGAGCAAATGTTTAAAATGAATCTCTTTATTTTCGAACTAGTTTTTAAAAAATTCTTGTAAAAGTAACATTCACAGAAGAAAAAAAATCATAGTCCCGCAGCAGTCGTAGTTCCCGATTATGTTATGAACAACAGAAACCAACCCAGACTAAACAAGCAGGCTATCAGGTAGTTCATAGAATCCACAGGAACCAGGCTCAGAAATCTGGGAAGGAGCCAAGGGAAGCTGGGTGCTGGGACCTCTACCAAGGTCATGCCACAGGAAAGCCAGGTCACTGGATGCCAGCCTTGGACACAGGTTGCCTCTTTTGCCTAATGAATTCTAAGCTGCCCCGGTTATTCTGCGTCAAGGGCTCCAGCTTCCAAGTCCTGGGCCGGAGCTTCAGTGGGGGGAGGTCACGGCTCACACCCTGGCTGCCGGCATTCAGGAGTGTAAGCATCTAGCCTGAGAAGCTTCCAGCCAGAGACAGAATCCTGCCTCTCATCAGGACACACAAGGGCAGATAAACAAACCCCCCAGAAAGAGAGTTCAGATATGTAGGTACCGGCAGCCAGAACCCAAACAAAATAGGGAAACTAAAACATCCTCCACTTCACACAACACATGTCCTCTCCAGACATAAAGTGGAAAGTCAGTCTCCTTCCTTCCCATTCCCACTGCACTCAACAGAGGTGCCTACTGTAAACAGTTTCTTGTATATCTTTTCAAGAATTTTTCATGTAACTACAAACACACGTATGATCCCCCAGATGTTTTTAAAAAACACAAGGGGTACCATACACATTATTCCGTAACTTTTCACACGACATCTATTTTAAGATGCTCCCTGATTCAAAATGGTCTCCTCCCTTGCCCCAAATCATTCACAGTCCATGTAGTTGTCTCAGAGTCATATTCAGAAATTGATCACTATGGCCTGTTGGGCTCAGAAGGCCTGGATGCAGGATGGTCAGAAGGCCCTTCAGCAACCCAGACGCACACATACTACAGTATGTCTGAAATACACTTCCAAACACTTCAGCACAGACAGTGTGATATCATGTACATATTGACTGGTCCAAGCTACACCCTCAGGACGATTAAGAATTCAAATTCCAGGATACTCAGCATTTATGAAAAAAGCCATACACCAGAAGCTGCTGCTTTTATCTTTATCTCCCAACAACATCCCAGCAGCTTTGCTAAATTAGCAGAGTGACAATGGAAATAAGTTGTCCGATTGATGAAATTATTTGTTTGCTTAATTAGCATAAGGGATGTTAAGAATGGGTCCTCCAATCCAAAAAAAAAAAAAAAAAAATGGTTCTGACGAATCTAGGGGCAGGACAAGAATAAAGACGCAGACGTAGAGAATAGACTTGAGGACACAGGGAGGGGGAAGGGTAAGCTGGGACGAAGTGAGAGAGTAGCACTGACATATATACACTACCAAATGTAAAATAGATAGCTAGTGGGAAGCAGCTGATTCGCACAGGGTTATCAGCTCGGTGCTTTGTGACCACCTAGATGGGTGGGATAGGGAGGGTGGGAGGGAGACGCAAGAGGGAGGGGATATGGGGATATATGTATACATACAGCTGATTCACTTTGTTATACAGCAGAAACTAACACAACATTGTAAAGCAATTATACTCCAATAACGATGTTAAAAAAAAAAAAAAGAATGGGTCCTCCATGAAATTTACGATAAGAGCTAAAACCAATATAATTTCCAGTCCCTGTGCTAATTCTGGGACTGGCCATACTCTTCTGACCCTCTAATAAACAATACTGAGAACAAGCAAAGATAACTTAGCTACTTGCTCCAAGAAATACTTGCTCCTCAAAGGTAAGATTGTGAACCAACTAAAATAGTTATCAAAACTAATAACTTACTCATCAAATCTTGCTTCCAGGCCCTCCCCTCCATTTGCCCACCAATCCAAAGCTATTATCTCATAGGTTCTGCCCAAGTCCAGTCAATTCCCTATCTTGCAAGACTCACCTTAAAATCACCCAGCCGGGGTCCTAAAACTCTATAAATACCCTCTCTTAGACTCACTCCTTCTGAGAACTACTGGTAAGGTGTTCTCCCTTACTTCAGCAGGTCCAATAAACTTAGCTTTGCTTGATCAACAGGATTTCAGGGAATCAACAGTGGTATTCAAGACAAGGGGATGCAACAAATACTATAGGTAAAAAAAACCCTCATTTTATACCTGCAGAAATCAAGAGATTTCCCTGAGATCATCCAATAATTAGTGGTAACGTGTCAGCATTAAAATGCAGGTTTCTTGAACTCTCAAACCAGGGAGCTCATTCCAAATGACTGACAACCATGAAATATTCCTGAAAGAACCAGACTGCACAAGCCAGAGCTTCAGAGTTCCTTCTAAAAATGTACAGATTCCTAAACTGTGCCTAGGTATTCTGCCCCCTCCTGTTCTTTCATCATCAGGAATGAAAGGGCCACCATCTGTCCCACGGCATAACCCACCTATAAGTATTTTCTGACTATCTGGTGAGACTAGTTCCTCAATCTCTTTTGACAAAGTGTCTGGACACTTCATGACCCTCCCTTTGAGGCACAATAAGATGGAAAGAACCTGGATCCCCAAATGGCTTCATGGAGCAGGACCATCTTACCAGCGTAGCCTACTTGAACTGTTAGCTGAGGGGTAATAAGATATCTGTATATCGTACTGACGCCATTTTTTAGTCTCTTTGGGGAATGAGGGAGGATTTATCCTAAATACTATAATCTTGAAGTTAGAAGAGAAACTGATGGATCATTTTCTAAAAACAGCCAATTCATCTACCTCTTCTGTTCTTAGTCTAGGGTTCAAATCAACAGGACCCGCAGTTGAGAATAAACCACATATGTGACCCAAGAACATCACCAGGGAAGAACCTTCATTCTTGGTGCTAAAGGATAAAGCTGTTTTTTATCAGCTTGAAGGTCATATTCATCCCCTCTGTTTCAAACTGACAAGAAAAATAAAAATAACTATAGCTCAAATTACCACTTCATAAGCAACCAAAACTGTAGGCAGAATGCCTGGCTGGGCTTTCACAGTGGCAATTCTTACCAAATGTACCACCAAAGGAAAACATCTTGTTACCGAGGCTGTTGCCCCAGAATCAGACCCCCGCCCCTCCCTCAAATAGAAACCAATTAGTCTTAATCTAAGCTTCAGGAGGAAGCTGCAAAGAAAAAAAAAAAGAACTGGTTAGAACCAAATAGGCCCAAGATGGCGGAAGATTTGACTTCTAGTAGATCTTGAGCCTCATTACACGTTCATTGTAATACATCAGCAGGTTATGACACACCCACCAGCACCATGACAGTTGACGATTCTCATGACAACAACTGGAAAAGCCCACACAACGACTGAAAAGGAGAGCTGCATCAGTTCCAGGTCCAAACCACACTCTGATTCTCGAATAACTCATGAGTGCTCTTCCCACTCTTTCTAATTCCCTCCCTCCTTTTACCTTGACCCTCCTATATATTTGGTGTCTCTCCCCCAAATTGGGTTGAGAAGTGGATTTGAGAACTAGATTCCCTCTTCTCCATCCTTTGGCCATCGAATAAAGCTTCTGCTGTTCCAGGGTGGGAGGGAGGCTCAAGAGGGAGGGAATATGGGGATATATGTATACATATAGCTGATTCACTTTGTGATACAGCAGAAACTAACACAACATTGTAAAGCAATTATACTCTAATAAAGATGTGAAAAAAAATAAAATAAAAATAAAAACATCTTTATAGTTAAAAAAAAAAAAAAAAAAAGCTTGTGCTGTTCCAGTCTCAGCATCAGTTTTGTTACTGGCTGTGCAAATCCAATAGGAGAAAGAACCTTCCTGGCAGAGACAGGGGGTCTCCACCCCGGCTAGGACACCAGCCCAGGTCCAATCCACCAACTCAGTAACTATCTTATCAAGACAATTCTGTTTTCCAACTGAGGTGCCTAAGTAAGGCAATCTTTGAGGTCATTCCCAGCACTGAGTCTGTGATTTCTAAACAAGTCTAAAACATTTTATTAGAATGAAAACTGAATGATATCTAGAAAATATAAGGACATTCTTTTAAAATGGAAAATGTTTGCTCTTGATGGAAAATACACAAGTATTCTTGATAGAATACCATACACACGCACATATACACACAGATGCATGCACATACACACACCCCCAACCTTAATCCCAGTCACAGCCCAAAATAGCTACAAACATTCACAAAGTGTCTCCCCAAATTATTATTTTGTTCTGGACACCTGAGTATTCTATCAGTAGAAAGAAGAGGACCCAGTGAATAAAATTTTCCAACTCTGAGTTTCCATGAAAACTTGAGTTTGAAGGAACTAGGTCAAACTGACCTTCTTTGTTCAAACCAGTATAAACCTGATGTAATCACTGAAACAAACACAAAGAGGGAGCACAAATGCAAACGCTCTCAAAAGGAAGTGTTCAAATGTTCTAGACCGGTGTGCACCCAACAACTCAACATGAGAACAGCTTGCCTCTTGAAAGCCCCTGAAGAGACCAACCAGCCCCCTCCCAAACTCCACTACCAAAATACTCTCTAACCACCCTGAAGTTAAAAGGTGGTAAATACAAAGTTGAAGAGAACAAAAACAAGTGAGAAAAATTTAAGACAAATGTAGAAGAGAAACTTTGAGAACTAATCCAGGATCTGAGTTTCTTATTGGTTGCCAAATTAGTGCCACCGTTCAAAAGTAAGTGTGTCCTGAGCGCAGTGGTCCTGGGGAGAGACCCCTGTCCTCACAGAACTGACGGACCATCTACTGGGGGAGACAGGTGAGGCGCACTCAGCTACTTACAGACCAAGAAGAAGCCAGTATTCAGTGCTGGGACCCGGTGAGGGGCACAGAGGAGGGGTCACTGCAATCAGGGTGCTCAAGGAAGGTCTCTCTCTTGAGATGACTGCTGAGCTGAGACCCAGAAGAGAAGGCAGCCAAGCAAACAGCTAGGGAAAGAAGGTCCTAGGTTTGTGAAGGACAGCCCAGCTGTGTCAGAGTCACAAGGCACCCCTGTAGGTAGAGTGTGGGACGTGAATGGCGATAGGGCTGTGACTCTGACCAGCCCAGCCCGGGTCTGCAAAAACACACGGGCACTTCTGGGTTCTCTAATGAACACAGCCTCCCACTCAAATCATCTGATGGCAGATTCCCTAAACTCAGAAAGGGGGATGCGTGGGGGACAAAAAAAAAAAAAAAAAAGGTAAAGTATCCATTGAGGGTCACTAGATTATCCTCTGTTCAGAAAAGAAAACTAGACTCAGAGAAGCTAAGTGGCTTGCACGGAGTGACATTAGCTCTTCCGTAAATGAACGAGGACTCAAACTAGGAGGGTCTGACTGGTGCGTCAGTTTCTTTCATCTGGCTTTTTAAATAACAAAAGCATTTGGCAGAGGTTATAATGATATACTACTAAGATTCCTGTGGACTGTTTTTTCCTCTATGATATTGACTAAGGCTCAAATGACCTACTGATATACTCAGAAAGTTTTCCCTTGCACAATTCCTGCCAATTAATTTATCTTCTTTATAAACTGATGTTAATTAACATTTCAAAATGATCACTAAATGACCTTCTAAATACATAATTCATAATAGTCAAAACTTCGAAGCTCAGATGTCCAACAGGCTTATGACTGATGGTAATACAGAAATATGACAAAATGCTGCATAGCAATTCTAAGTGATAGGCATGTGGACTCCTTGTACAGGGAAACATAATAGCTACTGATGTGAACTTAATTTCATATTAAACAGAAAAAGCAGAGGTCAACATGGTATGTACAAACTGGTTACAACTTTGTGACAAAGTACATATACTTAACAAGGATGAGAAATACATTTTTATTAAGGTCATCTTCATTTAAAGTTGCTTGAGCTCACATAATAAATTTACAAGGGCACCTTTCCAAAAGAAAACAATGTTAAAGAAAGAAATGTTTTAAAAGGTGGACTTTCTTAATATATATCTAGAACAAGCACTCATATTCTCTTCACCATTTGAAATTTTAAAAGTACAAATAGCATTAGATTAGTTTTCTGATTTTAAATACCTGAGGTTCGTATTACTGAGCATTTCAATATTGACCCAATGGAAAAGGACAGTGCAAAGATGACGTCTATAACCAAATATTAGTATAAACATTGAACCATTAAAAATTTTTCTGCAGTGACTGTAAACCTAGAGAGTTGTTGTAAAACAAACCCCAAGCATGCATAACACATGCCATAAGACTCATCCAAAGCCTCATTTTCTTCTATCCTGCTGTCTAATATACTAAAATGCTGTATCAATCATTTACTCCTTCTGGAAATATTAACAAAGTTTCACCAAATGCAATAATTGATGGACCTGTAAAATGTTGCCTGCATTGTCTTGTGGGTCTGAAAACGCTTCAGTTCAGTTTTTCAAGATCGTCAACACAGTATTGGGCTCCATTATTCTGACTGTATCCTGAAATGTGCTTCATCTCCTTGTATTTAAGAATTTAACTAGTTTTATATTTGTTACCCATTACCTAGCAAACAGTGGTCTGAAGGACAGCCTGGCTGCGTTATGTATATAAATGGAATGAATTCAGAAAATTATTTAACCCTATTTCAAAATGGATAGGAGAAAAATAAGAGATGCTATACAGAAAAATAAATTTTTTAAAGCATATTTCAAACTGAATTTTCTAGATCCTCTACCTCATCCTTGTAAGCTGGCCTCTCCATTGGCATTTGCCTATTTTTTTATAGTATTCCCTGAATCAAAAGGACATAAATAAAAATAAAGGATGGGAATTTACTAAATGCCATCGAATTGTACACTTTAAAATGGTTAATTTTATACTATGTGAATTTTACCTGAATAACTAAAAAAAGGATAAAGTCAACAATATATGTCTCTATTACAATGAAAATATAATATAGGTGTGATAAAGAGAGAATATAGGAAATCTAAGCAAGGAAATTCTGAGATTGCCCAACCAAAGTATTGTAACAATAAAAAATAATGTATGCATGATTTAAGCTGAGATTTGCTTTAAAAGAATGTGGAGGAAAAAAGAATGTGGAAGGGGTGGGGAATGGGTAAGGGTCTAACTGAACAAAATTGGCTAAGGATTGATAATTGTTGAAGCTGGATGATTGGTACAGGGAGTTCATTATATCACTTTTGTGTATGTTCAAAATGCCCAGAGTAAGCCGTTTAGTGTTTTTTTTTTAAGACTATTTTTAAAAATTAATTAATTAATTAATTAATTTGGCTGCTTTGGCTTATTACTTGCAGCACGCAGGCTCTTCGTTGCGCTGCACAGGCATCTCTCTAGTTGTGGCATGCGGGCTCCAGAGTGTACAGGCTCAGTAGTTGTGGCGCACGGGCTTAGTTTCTCCACAGCATGTGGGATCTTAGTTCCCTGACCAGGGATCGAATCCCCTGCATTGGAAGGCGGATTCTTTTTTTTTTTTTTTTTTAATTTATTTATTTTTGGCTGCGTTGGGTCTTCGTTGCTGCGCATGGGCTTTCTCTAGTTGCAGTGAGCAGGGGCTGCTCTTCGTTGCAGTGCACAGGCTTCTCACTGTGGTGGCTTCTCTTGTTGCAGAGCACGGGCTCTAGGTGGGCGGGCTCCAGTAGTTGCAGCGCATGGGCTCAGTAGTTGTGGCACGTGGGCTCAGTAGTTGTGGCCTGCGGGCTCTAGAGAGTAGACTCAGTAGTGGCGCATGGGCTTAGTTGCTCCACGGCATGTGGGATCTTCCCGGACCAGGGTTCAAACGCGTGTCCCCTGCACTGGCAGGCAGATTCTTAACCACTGCACCACAAGGGAAGTCCCGGAAGGTAGATTCTTAACCACTGGACCACCAGGGAAGTCTCAGCCATTTAGTTTTGTTTTGCTTTGCTTTTGTTATATCTTTACAATAGATCTAATCCTGGAACTTGAAACACATGTATAGAATTGGGTATATAAGAAGCTTAAAGTGCATCAGAAAAGCAGCAAAATTATCATCTTACTTTACTGTCATGAGAACATCTGGCTTCTAATATTGTCCATTGTTAACTTCTTTTTTTAATGAACAAGGAAGCTTTAGCATTTCCTCAATTTATTTCAACAGACTTCATAAACAGCACATTTTACAAAGGGTAAAAATTTATAAGATCAGTACATACCAGGAGTATCATAGGCCGTTTCCAAGTTGTTAATCCTATGATTCCAGAGAGTATCACCTACAAGGATAAACAGGATCATAAATCTAGAAAAGGGACCAATTCCAATAAACGAATCCCCAGTCTCTGAAGTATATATTTTTTTAAAATACTGAAATTTCAAAGGCTTCTAACTCAAACATTTAATATTCCTGTTAATTATATGAGCCCTGGTATAGGGTTTTAGACTATCTTTCTTGTCCAAGTTCCTGAAACTTTTTCACTGACTGCGTATGTTTTTTCTTAAGGTCAGTTAAGAACATACAAACAGAAACTAGCCTATCCTCTGAGTTAAGGAATCAGTATTTCCTATCCAGGTTTCCTGCCCCCAGTAGCACCTAATCTGTCACCAGAGTCAGCCTCATAAAAAGAATGTCTGGCTGCAACCCTCCCTTCATTTGGTGGGTACCCATCCTTCACGGGACAAGTCAATTCCTCAAAATGGTAAACAAGGCCTTCCAGGATCTTCCCCTGCCTACTTCTCAAGCCTGGTTTCCATGTACTCCTGACCCACCCTCCTTCCAGGCATATTTGTCCTTCCTCAGACTGGCCAGGTTCTAGACATTCCAGGACTTTGTGCTTCTCTTTGTCACAGAGTCCTCTCTTCCCAACTCCCCTCCTAGCTGCCTGAGAACTCCTATGCATTCTGCAAGGCCCCAACACACAGTCATCACCTCTGATAAGCCTTATTAATCTTAACACCCCACACTCCTGTAAGCCCTCTACATATAATTTTTTCCCCCAAAAAAACTCATTGCATTTTTGTCTTGCCCACTGACTGTGAATGCCTGTCCTGTCTCTCTGAATCCCCAGCTCCTAGCAAAGTGCTTGTCACATGATTGGCAATTAGTAAATGTTCCTGAACTTTTATTACTCAAAGGGGGAGAGACTACAGTGAGAAATATCTCATGTTGCAAAATGACACGTCAATAAACAATAACCTAAAATCCTTGGTAAAGAAGAACCAGCATTTTGCCAAAACGTAATCTGGAAGACAACATCAGCCTTTTGAATAACACAGTTCACTAAGCAGTTAGGAAAGGATAAGCAAAGTAATTATTCAGCCCAGGGTCACTCTGATGACCTTTGTGTACGTAATAAAGTGCATCTGCTGAAAGCAGTTATGAGGATTTTCTTTCAAGTGCACTTTTCACCAAAATCACTCAAATGCACCATTTCACAATAACTATTTATTTAACTACAAATCAGTAAGGGTTACAGTGTTACTTGAAACCCAAAGCTCACAGGCCTACCTGCGATACTCTCCATTCTCCATTTATTGACTGAGGGTAATCATTTCACAACAAACCAGTAGAGGACAAGTCTACCCATTTATATCAAGGACCAAAAAACATATATGGGCAGACAGGAGACAATTTCTTTGTATCACGTCCATGTTTAAACATACTATCAGCTGCCTGCTCACTGGGCACTATATCCTTTCATCATCTTAAATTCAGTAGGATATTTCCTTCCTCTAAACGATTTCTTCCTGGAAACACACTTGGTGGGGCTTGTCTAGAGGGTATGGGTGACGTCTACTTACAAATTGGAACTTGGAATCCACGAGATCTTGGGGTCCAGGTTCCTTACTTGGCTTTGAATTATACACACACACGCACAGGCGTATGATTTTTACAAAAAAAAACAAAAACGAATCATAAAAGATACTCTTCCTCCTCTTCTTTTTCTCTCTCAACAAATACTTCACTGGAAATCACTTCATGTTTACTGGACTAGCTCTCATTCATTTCCATTTAATGGTTACATAATATTCCTTTGTACAACCACTACCTAATGTATTCAATCATTTCCATATTCATGGGTATTCACTCTTCTTCCAGTTTTTTGCCCCCAAACAATGTTGCAGTAAACATCATGGCCATATATCCTTACAAACAAGTGCTTTTTATTTCTGCTGAATAAAGTCCCAGGAGTAGCATTGCTAAGTTGAAAGGGGCATGTGTATAATAAGTACATAAATAAATAAAATGTTTTTAATAGATTATGACAGATACAATTATCATTTCAAATGAAGGGTCTCTGGGACAAAGGAACTAAGCTTTCTTTCTTTCTTTTTAAATTCAAGATTTTTTTTTTTTTTTTTAATTTATTTATTTATCTTTGGCTGCGCCGGGTCTTAGTTGCGTCATGCAGGATCTTCGTTGCCACATGCGGGATCTTTAGTTGCAGCATGCGGAATCTTTAGTTCTGGAATGCATTATCTTTAGTTGTGGCATGCAGAATCTTTAGTTGTGGCATGCAGGATCTCGTTCCCTGAGCAGGGGTCAAAGCAGGGCCCTCTGCATTGGGAGCATAGAGTCTTTTTTTTCTTTAAAGATTTTTTTGATGTGGAACATTTTTAAAGTCTTTATTGAATTTGTTACCATATTGCTTCTGCTTTATGTTTTGGTTTTTTGGCCCCGAGGCATGTGGGATCTTAGCTCCCTGACCAGGGATCGAACCCACACCCCCTGCATTGGAAGGAGAAGTCTTAACCACTGGACCGCCAGAGGAGTCCCCTAAGCTAGATAGTTTTCTTCCTCCCTCCCTCCCTCTCTTCCTCCCTTCCTTCCCTCCCTCCCTCCCTCCCTTTCTTTTTATTTATTTATTTATTTTTTTTATTTTTTTTTTAAAAATTTATTTATTTATTTATTTTTGGCTGTGTTGGGGCTTCGTTTCTGTGCGAGGGCTTTCTCTAGTTGCGGCAAGTGGGGGCCACTCTTCATCGCGGTGCGCGGGCCTCTCACTATCGCGGCCTCTCTTGTTGCGGAGCACAGGCTCCAGACGCGCAGGCTCAGTAATTGTGGCCCACGGGCCTAGTTGCTCCGCGGCATGTGGGATCTTCCCAGACCAGGGCTCGAACCTGTGTCCCCTGCATTGGCAGGCAGATTCTCAACCACTGCGCCACCAGGGAAGCCCCCCTCCCTTTCTTTTTAGAGAGGACTTTGCATATATGAGCAAACTAAATTTAAAACATAATTATTGGGACTTCCCTGGTGGCGCAGTGGTTAAGAATCCGCCTGCCAAAGCAGGAGACAAGGGTTAGAGCCCTGGTCCGGGAAGATCCCACATGCTGCGGAGCAACTAAGCCCATGAGCCACAACTACTGAGCCTGCACTCTAGAGCCCGTGAGCCACAACTACTGAAGCCCGCGTGCCTAGAGCCCATGCTCCACAACAAGAGAACACCGCAATGAGAAGTCCACACCGCAACGAAGAGTAGCCCCCGCTCACCGCAACTAGAGAAAGCCCGCGCACAGCAATGAAGACCCAATGTAGCCAAATAAATTAATTTTTAAAAAATTGTTAAAAATGTACAAAATGTATTTGACATATAAGAAATATCAACAGGGGCTTCCCTGGTGGCGCACTGGTTAAGAATCCGCCTGCCAATGCGGGGGACACGGGTTCGATCCCTGGTCCGGGAAGATCCCACATGCCGCAGAGCAACTAAGCCTGTGCGCCACAACTACTGAGCCTGCGCTCTAGAGCCCGTGAGCCGCAACTACTGAGCCCGCGTGCCACAGCTACTGAAGCCCACGTGCCTAGAGCCCATGCTCCGCAACAAGAGAAGCCACCACAATGCAAAGCCCACGCACCACAAAGAAGAGTAGCCTCTGCTCGCTGCAACTAGAGAAAGCCTGTGCACAGCAACGAAGACCCAACATAGCCAAAAATAAATAAATAAAAAATAAGATAAAAAAAAAGAAATATCAACAATCTCAAAATATACATGACAAAGAAACTTAAGACCTCAGTAGGAAGAAATATAGAGCTTATTGAGCAATATTAAATAAAGACCCAAATAAATCAAGACATATACCACATTCATGGGTTGGAAGACAAAATACTTAAAGATATCATTTCCATTTGAATTGTTTTGTAGACTCAGCACACACAAATGTTAAATTTCAACAGGATTTTTGTAAACCACCTTCTTTATAGGGATGCTTCAAGAAACTACATTCTATTTGTAGGTGGGAGTTGTAGTTACATCCACCTCAGTCCTGAACCCTGCAACAAAGGCACACACCAACTTCTACTCAATTTCTCCCATTCTTCAAGATTAAGTAAGCCAACACACTTGGGGAACCCCGTGAGTGGTGAGATAGAGAAGGGGAAGCAGAGGAAGTAGGAAGCCTCTGGAATGTGCAATAAAAGTGCTGCAGTTGGGGATGAATCCTTTAAGAGCTCAAGACTGAAGGGAACGGAGGTTCACATTTCGGGGAGGGGTGTGCAATTCATGACTGGGGAGAGAGGATGGAGAAGTGAAAGAGGAAGAGGCAGAGTATTCAATGCCTCCGCTTCTATCAGTGGCAGCAGCAGCTGGAGCTCCATCAGAAGGGACTCAAGATCCCTTAACGCTGGCCTTCCATTACCCCATAATGCTATTACTTGCTCAATTGTGTTCTACACTCACTTGCAATCTCATGAGGGCTTGGATCTCTGAATATTCACTCAAGTACTACTAAAGGCTCCTAGAGGCACTCAACTAGTTATGGCAAGAGTCAATGAACAACTGAATGGATGATGAATCAATGAATGAATGAAGGTCAAAAACAGGAGATGAACTTGCTCAAAGATGACTATGTAAGCCTAAACATATTTTTCACTCCTGTGCTTCTTAAAAGAGTACATCAACAGCAAAAAGCAACTCCATCAGCATTCTTTCCACCCAGTGCAAGATGCAACTTGCTCGGAATAAACAGGCGAGAACCTATTTTCTAACACCAAATTATCTCTATATCACTATAATGAGATTTATTACAATTTTGGTTTCACTCACTTGTGACCCATTCTTTGTAGCTTAGGGGGAAAAGCAGAGGCCTTTCTTTTTTTCTGATATTGCAAAGAAGGATTCTAAGATACTCCAGGCAAGAATCACTGTTACCCACCATATGTGGTGAATGTGCCTTAACTTTCCAGCTTAAAAATCAAATCATTAAAGTCAAAAGCATATAATTCTACTACCTTATTTTTCTGTGTTAATCCATTAACATACCTTAGGGCAAAAATGTTCTGAATTGTTTGTCAAAAGTTGCCGTATCTAAACATAGAGTTAAAAAGAGCCATGTTATAGGTGTCCCATATTTACAATATTCACACTTTTTTTAAAAAATAAATTTAATTAATTAATTAATTTATTTATGGCTGTGTTGGGTCTTCGTTTCTGTGCAAGGGCTTTCTCTAGTTGCGGCGAGCGGGGGCCACTCTTCATCGCGGTGCGCGGGCCTCATCGCGGCCTCTCTTGTTGCGGAGCACAGGCTCAGTAGTTGTGGCTCACGGGCTTAGTTGCTCCGCGGCATGTGGGATCTTCCCAGACCAGGGCTCGAACCCGTGTGCCCTGCATTGGCAGGCAGTTTCTCAACCACTGCGCCACCAGGGAAGCCCCAATATTCACAATTCTTAATAACCTATCTTGCCCTATAGCTTTTACACTGGATATATTTTTTAAATGTATGTGTGCATGTATCATTCTGTATCTGCCCAGGGTAACTCAGTAAAAGATCTGACAAAGTGGACAACTGGGTATTTCTCATGTATGCTTGTTGGTTACCACAATGTCCCACCAAAAAACAAAAACAAACAAACAAACAAACAAAAAAACTAGCCTGTTCACCTTACCTTAATTAAATATTGCCTGGATGTTTAAAAAACATTGACAGAAGTTCTAGTATGTGCCAAGCCTGGGGCTAGGGCTCAGCAACGAAGCATTTTCCTAAATGTTCTCTAATTACACTCTCACAAAATCAATTCTGAGGCAAGAATCATCCCACCCATTTTACAGATGAGTAACTGAGGTTGAGAGGCTCAATGACTTGCTCAAGAACTTATCATCATGGATGGACCTAGAGACTGTCATACAGAGTGAAGTAAGTCAGAAAGAGAAAAACAAATATCATATATTAACGCATATATGTGGAATCTGAAGAAATTGGTATAGACAATCTTATTTACAAAGCAGAAATAGAGACACAGACGCAGAGAAGAACAAACATATGGATACCAAGGGGGAAAGGGGGTGGAGTGGGAGGAATTGGGAGATTGGGATTGACACATATACACTATTGATACTACGTATAAAATAGATAACTAATGAGAACCTACTGTATAGCACAGGGAAATCTACTCAGTGCTCTGTGGGGACCTAAATGGGAAGGAAGTCCAAAAAGGAGGGGATATATTCATATATATATACGTATATTCATATATATACGTATAGCTGATTCACTTTGCTGTACAGTATAAACTAACACAATATTGTAAAGCAATTATACTCCAATAAAAAAAAGAACTTATCATGTGACTCTGCTGTGTGTAAAATAAAGGACCAAAGAAAACTAAATTCATCGCAAAAGTTATACTTAAAAATACTCCTTCAATATTAAAGTAGTATTTGATGATTATGACAGAAAAAAATGTATTTACTGTTGTTTAACTGGTAGAGACTTTAGAATTTTTGTGTTAGTTTCCGCTCGGACCATTCATTCTTTTTTTTACATTCTGTCATTGTAAATTTTTTTTAATAGGTTTACCTTAAGGTTCACCAATGTCTGTCTCTTTATAAGGAACTGGAATCTTGCCAAAGAATCACAGACTTAAGGGAGGGGGGATCATGAGTTCAGGTCAGTGACTTCAACAGAGAGACATGAATGTATGTAGATGATAAAGGCTATTAGGGCCCCCAGAGAAGAACAAAAAACAATAACTAATTCTCTACCACTTGCCTGAAATATCTCCCAAGGATCATATACGTCATCAGAGTCAGGAATTTTGTTTTTTGAGGGAGACACGAACCAATGCAACTCTCTCTACTCTTTCATTAATCTAAAACAGTGTGGTAGGCTGGTCTCCCGTAGTCCCAGTGGAAGCTAACTAAATTAACTAACTATGCCTCCAAATCAGGAGCCAGGATAGCGTGGCCTGAACACGGACATGGAGATCCTCCCTCTGCCCTCACCTGAGTCAAATTTCAGCATGTTTTTAAAGTGTCTACTCGCTTAGTTTCATGAACTTTGGGAATAATAATAGATTGAGTCATTAACCAAGGACACCAGCAAGAAAATAAATGATCACAGAGTGCTCAAAAACAATGAGCACATTAAAAACACTCCCTTCAAGTTGTTGACAGTAAGTATGTAAAGTATGGGAAAAGAGTCTTTATAGGACTTGTTAATTCTCAAACATATATTACAATAGATAAAATACACCTTCAAGGTTCAGACAAGTGAAGGAAGACTCCAAATCTCGGGCTCAAGGTGAGAATAACACTTACAGCGGTATATATGGAAAACTATTCTTGAACTATAGTGTGTTTAACAAAATAGTCCTTTCAAATGAATATATTTGTCCCTTATGAGCAAAATTTTTACTGCAGCCAAAAGATTTGCTGACTTAGTTGATACAGCAGGCTCAGGCATATAATGGTCATTCAAAGCTTGAAATATGAGGATATCCTTCTACTGTGTTCCTACGTGGGTTTGAAGTAACCTTAGACTTAAGCTGGCACTGCCACTCAACTACCTACTTTCATATGCCAGTCAAACTTCTGAGCGATAAATAAAACATGGTACAGCAACACAATGGGATCTCATTTGGTCATAAACAGGAATGAAGTAGTGATACATGTCACAACATGGATGTACCTTGAAAATGTTATGCCAAGTGAAAGAAGCCAGTCACAAAGGACCATTTGTTGTATGATCCCATTTACATGAAATGGCCAGAATAACAAATCCATAGAGACAGAAAGTAAATTGATCAAGAAATGGGGTATGACTGTTAATGGGTACAGGGTTTCTTTTGGGGGGTGATGAAAATTTTCTAAAATTGATTGTAGAGATGGTTGCAAAACTGTGAATTTAATAAAAATCATTGAACTGCACACTTTAAATGGGTGATATAAGTAGATTTAAATGGAATGTGAATTATATCTCAATAAAGCTGTCAAAAAAAATTCTGCAGTCCTCAAGTCATAATTTTTAAGCTTTTCTCATAAAAACTTTAGTTTAGCTGTCTTTAAATTAGTTACAACGTGCTATCAAGCCCCTTCCTTTTAACTATTAAGCCCCTTTCTTTTAGAAATACATTCTGAAATATTTAATGCTGAAACTACAATACTGGAGATTTGCCTTAAAATAATCCAGTGGGTGTTACCAAGGGGGAGTGGGTGTGAGTATACAGTGACCATGTAAATGTTGATAACTATTGAAGCTGGATGACGGGTCAATGGGGGTTCTTTCTATATTTGTTGAGATTTAAAATTTTCACAATAAAATTTTAAAGGTAGAGTGGAGTTCTTAAGACTTCCTGGTCACTTCTCTGCTGTCTCTCTAGTCCACTTATATTTTCTTTTTAAAAACATACATGTATTGAAATATTTACAGGTGTAATGATGTGATGTCTGAGATTTGTTTCAAAATAACGTGGGAAGTGAATCTGACAAATGGACTAGAGTGCATGCTGAAGCTAATTTCTACCCTGCTTAGAACACCCATCCTTCTTGAGTTATCAGAACACATAGAGGGAATTCCCTGGTGGTGCAGTGGTTAGGACTCGGCGCTTTCACTGCCGAGAGCCCGGGGAACTAAGATCCCACAAGCTGCCCGGTGCAGCCAAAAAAAAAGAACACATAGAGCTGGCAGCAGAGCCAGAAAGAGGTACAGGAGATAAAACAACGGTTAGAGCTGGGTGAGGGGTATATGAAGATTCATTGTACAGTGTTTGAATAAATTTAAAATTTTCCATAAAGCAGAGTTTAAAAAAAACCCATCTCTCTCACACACATAAATTCAAAAGGTATGCTACTGCTGAGACTTTTTTCCTGCAACACCAGGACAGTCATGGGGCTTAATGCCATTCTCAAATCCTATTCAGTTGTTCTGGACATGTACTATCTGTTGGTTCTGTTGTCACTTTGCAAATTCTGAGGACAACCTCAGAAACAGGCCACAACAAATAAGAATAACAAACAGTTGCAAGTTTGCGTATAGAGTTGGGGGCACAGTGTGGGAAAAGGACCCTGTGGAAGAGACTTAGTTCCAAATCACTCATTCTTTCCCTGCTCTGGTTTACTGGGTCCCGGAGACAAGGATGTACCCAGCCAGCAGGCCCAAGCTAGCAGCCTTTATCTTCTGGCTGAGTCCTCTTTTTTTTTTTTTTTTTTTAATAGTTCATCAAATCTAACTATGGCTTGACTGACATCTAAAGTGTATTTACCTCTGAAATAATTCACAATAGTACACTGATTTAGGGGTTTAATTTTAGGAGGGAAAAAAATAGTTTTCAATAATCCTAAACTAGCTATCTTTGAGAAGACAAGAGATTATGATTTTACAAAGAGCAAATCCCTAAAAATGTATGCAAGAGTCACTTCTGGCCCATGGTATTTAGAGAAATAAAATGCAGCCACCATTTGGCTGAATTTAGTCTGACAAGTGGACTAAGGAGCACAACGGATCTAATCCCTACCCTGTTGGGAACACTCCTCTTTCTGAAGTTTTAAAGGACTCCCAGAGGCCAGTGGGAGAGCCCAAGGGTAGGGCCAGGAGGGTGGGATTCCTTTTACACGATGCACAGATTGTGAATTCCACCCACCACAGTAAGATCATCCAGCATCAAAGTATTTCAAAAGGAAGAACAAACTGGCATCAGTTTAAGTATAAAATGTCAGGCCAGGCTCTAGGTACCTAATGGTCTTACAGTTCTTATTCAAACAATTACTTTGGGTTCAATTAGTTCTCCCTATATTCTTAAAATTTGGTCTTGAATCTGGGTTTGTGTGGACCTGCAAGGACAATTTTCAGCCATTCAAAATATACATTCATTACAGATCTTAGTAAAAACTATAGGCATTGCCAGGCTTTTAGATTTAGTTTAGAGAAAGGCCGTTTACTTTAAATATTCATCTTCCACAATCATTCCACGAAAACCTATTTCCAGGTCTCTCAATCCTCAGCAAACCTCAAGACGCAGGATGCCTTGGAAGCTGTGAAATCGTTAGGAGGCAGGGATGAGTAGCCACCAGTTTCCAAAAACGCTCGAGGGCAGCAGCCTTTTGCCCCAGAACAGCCTTCCCTGTCGGAGGCGGCAGGGCCGGCAGGGCCTGTCCCGGAGCGGGGCAGACATCTCCGGCTAGTTGGGACTTCGGCAAGCTCATCCACGATGGGTTCGGGTTCTGGAGAATTAAATTCTGCCCATCAGTCTGCGTGGCTCCAGGAACCTAGTGCGGGCTTAGGGCCCTCCTTTAGTGATCAAGTACGTGGGTGCGTTCACACACCCTGTTATTACCTCCTGAACTCGCCCCCAGATACAGTGAAGCTACCCTACACCAGACACTTAACATTTACTTGTGCCTTAGTGCGGAATAAAAACAAAGGACGTGCGCCAACCTGTCACTTCATCCATCCCACAAATACTCCTACTATTTGCCAGGCACTGTTGATACATCAGTGAACAAAACAGATCAAGATCCTTGCCCTCCCCGTGCGGACGTTGCCAGCGAAGTAAATACTGAATAGCTGAAAGAAGTTGACTCATTTTCTTCCCGCTTTTTTGTCACCCACCCCCATCCTTCCAATCTCCCAAAGAGCCGGAAATTGGGTTTATTCTATTAGTTTGACAGGAACAACAAAACCCTTTAGCCTACAAGGAATAGACACTGTCCAGGTGCAACCCAATTCACCCCAGAATTCCTCTCTCTCTTTACCCCTTTTTTCCCCCAGCCTCAACGCCTCCAAAAACTTCAACTGGCCTGAGGGGCTGTGCTCCCGAAGGGCAGCCCTGGGGCGATCAATCACGGGGCAGTGGAGGCAACCGGCCTGAGCCCCCTGCTCCCCGGGTGGGCCCTGCTGAGGCGAGCGGGGCACGCGCGGCACTCACCGAGGAGCCGGCCCAGAACGGGCACGAGTTCTTCACCTGCGGGGAGCTGCTCAGCGACAGCGCCCCGAAGCTGAGTGCCACCATGCAGCAGCCCAGGATCAGCTGCAGCAGACCGAGCGACAACAGCGGGCGTGCGGGCAGCAGCGCCGAGCCCGGGGCCGCGGCGGCGGCGGCGGCGGCCCGGCGGTAGGAGAGCGCGGGCGGCGGGGCCAGCACCCCGGCGGCGGCGGCGGTGGCCGCGCAGCGAGGCCGCGCCGGGGGCTGCAGCGCGGCCCGGGACCAGCGCGGCCGTAGCGGGGGCAGCGGCGGCTCCTGGGCGGCGGCGGCCGCGGCGCCCGGGCCCCCGGCCTGCGGTCCGCCCGAGAGCCCAGCCACAGGGCAGCAGGAGCCCGGGAGCACCACGGGCAGGGACATGGACGGGCGGGGAAGGAGCGGCCGGTGGCGGCGGGAAGAGGACGCGGAGCGGGGCCGCGGGCGCCGCGCACTGGGCGAGCGGGCGGGCTCCGAGGCCCAGGGGGAGGGAAGGAAATGCGCACGGCCCAACCACTTGCTGCTGCTGCTGCTGCCGCCGCCGCCGCCGCCCCGACTCCCGCCGGCCGCACCCACCTGCCAGCCGGCGGGTCCGCCTCCGGCCGACCGGGCGCGCCCCACTCCCACCCGGGCACACCCACGCGCGCCCTTCGCTCACGCCGCGCAGCGCCGCCACCCTTTGGGGTCCGGCCGAACCCGCGCTCGCTCCCGGGTCTCCAGGAAAGGTGCCCTGTCCCAATATTTAAAATTGGTCCCTCGGGCTAGGAGGGAACGGCGGTCTGGGCGCGGAGGTACAGGCAGCCGACGGTCTGAGACTGTCCCCACCCGCCAAGCTGGGGCGGGACAGGAGCGCCGCCGAAGCGCTGTGGACCCTCGGCCCCTTCAGGTCCAGCCCAGAGAGCGACTCTGGCAACCTTTAATACGAAGGGAGCCTGGCTTTAAACTTTTTCCCCCGGGGAGGGAGGATGGCAGGAAGAGGAGCTGTGGGTGACTTGGTGGGAAAAGTCTAAGGCTCAGGGCTTCGGGGAAGGACAACGCAGAGCGAAGTTACCGTTCGCGTGGGGCTTCCGGGCGCTGACATTGTGCTGCGGGCCCTCCGCCTGGAAGTTGGGGCGTGGCGGGGGGTGGGAGTGCTTTCCCGGCACCAGAGTAGGAGCGAGCAGGAGCCCAAGGTTACCTTGGAAGTATCCCGCCTCCAGAAAGAAAGAAGCGGGGGCGGCCCGGAGCGCGTGGCAAGGGTTACACTCTGTCGCCGACTCATCTTGACTCATGAGCTGTATTAGGCATCACCTGGTAGAACGTAGAATCCGCAACTACCAAAGAAACAGCCTAATAAAATCCTAATCTGTTTTTGGTAATTTATAAGATATATTTAGAGCTTAAAAAAACTGACTCGCCTTTGTAAAATGATTTTTCCTAATAGTTTACCCTTCCCTCGGAAGAATTCTTATGTGTTGAAAGTGTTCGTATACATAAAATGATCATAATAGATTTTTTTTCCAGGTTAAGAACCAGAGCAGTGTCGCTTTGCAGTAAGACAGCCTCTGTATTAGGGTTCTCATTTTATCAGTAAGGTGAGGGTATTTTATATCCTCCTGTGCAATAAACCAAAGGAAATGTGTATCCGTTTTTATGCTCTGCTTGCAAAGGCTATATTTATTTTGGTCATTACTTACTTCAACCCACAGTGTGATGCATTGCCAATGTGTATGTGTGTTTACATGTACACTTTTTGAATAATTAAAGCACCTGTGACAGGGAGATCTGTTCGGTGCTTTGTGACCACCTAGAGGGGTGAGATAGGGAGGGTGGGAGGGAGATGCAAGAGGGAGGGGATATGGGGATATATGTATACATATAGCTGATTCACTTTGTTATACAGCAGAAACCAACACAGCATTGTAAAGCAATTATACTCCAATAAAAATGTTAAAAAATAAAATAAATAAAGCACCCGTGATTAATAGTCCCAAGGACTTCTTTTACAAACTCCTCTTGAAAGTAAACTTAAAATCCTGGAGAAAAAAAAGGACCTGTCTTTTAAAATAAACATTTAAAGTATGTTGTTTCATGCACTTTAAAACATTTTACAGTACATATTCTTAAATTGCAGGTGATGTTAAACTGAAAGCTTCTTGTGTGCTAGTTTGTACATTTTATTTTATGCACAAGCTTAAAGGTATTTAATTTTTAAGATTCTACTATATTGTGAAATATAAAAAAGTCTGATTGAGTCTTGAGAAATTCTGTCAGCTTAACAAATCTATTCCTCTGGTCAGTCCCTGACACCTGAAATGTACTGTCAAAAATGTATTCTCTGGGTCTGGGTAGGTTGGTGCTAGAAGTCAGATATCCTCTTTTCCTTTGGATGGTTAATGGCTGGAAAGGGAGAGCTCCAGGGGAGCTGATAACCATCTGTTTCTTGCTGTGGGTGCCAGTTACATGAGTGAGACTCATTTTGAGAAAATTTATGGAGTTACATTTTGTGCAGTTCTCTGCATTTTATATTTAAACACTTTAAAGTATTTCTAAGTCCTTTATTCTTAATTTTTTTGTCTATTTCCCTATACAGAAACGATGATAGCCGAGGGTAATTAAAATCCATAGATAGTTTTATCCAATAGCTTTACTTATTTTTTCAGGCCACTAAACGTTTTTCAAAGCTGCTAATTAAGAGTTGTTATGCAGTAATTTTATTTTATGTTGTTGTTATTGGCCACATTTATAGCTGTGAAGATTCTTTTTCATAAACACAAATCCATAAAAAATTGCCCCAACCTTTAAGATTATACCAAATAGCACTCTTGAGTATTTGAGCTTTGGCTTTTATAACCCAAGCTTGACTCTTTGCATCCGCCAAGAAGTTGCTTACAATAAGTCCTTATTTATACATGATCAAGTTGAGTTGTATGTAACTAAATTCTTATATGATGATTCAGAGCCATTGATTTCAGGTTGGCTTTAAAAAATTAAGTGAGGATTTTAGAAAACAGTCTGGCAGTTCCTCAAAAAGTTAAACATAGAATTATCATTTGACCCAGTAATTCCACTCCTAGGTGTATACCCAAGAGAAGTGAAAACATATCCACATAAAAGCTTGTACACAATTAGCATTATTCACAGTAGCCCAAAAGGTAGAAGCAACCCAAATGTGGATGAATGAATAAACAAAATGTGGTATTATGGATGAATTTGTTTATCCTGCATAAACAAAATGCAGGATAGCCATGCAATGGAGTATTTTCAGCAATAAAAAAGGGTGAAGTACTGGAACATGCTACGACATGAATGAACCTTGAAAACATCACGGTAAGTGAACGAAGCTAGTCACAAAAGACCATATATTATATGATTCCATTTATATGAAATCTCCAGAGTAGACAAATCCATAGAGAAAGAAAGTAGATTAATGGTTGCTTAGGGATGGGGGCAGAGGGGGTGTATTAGACGATTGAATTGGGGGAGGGTTATAGCTAAAGGGTCAGTTTACTTTTTCAGGTGAAAAATATCTTCTAAAATCTGTTATGGTGATGATTGCATAACTTTGTGCATATAGTAAAAACCATTGAATCGAACACTTTAACTGGGTGAATTGTATCTCAATAAAGATTACATGTGAATCTATCTTTATGTCTCAATAAAGCCCTTACCAAAAAATATGAAAAATAATTAAAGAAGAACATGTGGAAAATTTGACCAGGCATTTCATTATGTAGGTAAAAGTTCAAGGAAACAACGTTTGTAGTGTATTGTTGGGTGGAACCCAGCTGCCAGCTTTCCTCCATATCAAAGCCAAATCCGAGGAGGAGAAATTTCCATCAACTCTTCCCTTCCCTGTACCTCATTTTCCACTCCCCGAACTCAAAGACTTTACCTCCCAGGAATTCAGGCTCTCTCACTCAGGTTACGCTGGACACTTTTACACAAACTCTTCAGTTCTTCCCACCATTTCTCAGAAGCCCCAACCTGTCAGCTAATTACAGGAGGTTATTCCCCGTTAGAGTGAGAGCTGTTGCAGAAACTCCTCAAAACATGTTCCCTGGCAACCTGCCTCCAGTGCTTGCATTTTACGAGGAGAAGAGCTTCTCTGAGTAAGGCAGAATGGAATCTAGAAGTCCTCATTTAATATGGTTACTCTGGAGCAGCTTCGCAAAGTTTGGTCCAAGGACTAAATAACCACTCCGGAAGCAGGTCAAAATGCAGGTTCACGGGCTTCCTCCTCCTGCTCGGAATCTGACACTCTGGAGAGGACTGGGAGCCTACATTTTAACAAATTTTTAAAAAATGTTAATGGATGGTAGTAGCCAGACTCGAGAATCTTTACATGGGGATTTTTATATGGGAGGGGACCTGAAATAGCAAATTAGTTGGAAGGGAAAGGCAGAGGATTTGGCTTGAAGACAAACTGAGATGTAAATATGTTGGAGGGAGGAGTTTGGCTGGTCCCCAGGCAGGCACTGCTGCTCAGGTGATTCTAATGCACAGGAAGGACTTTGACCACTGGGTTCTAATGGAAAGGGGACCATATTAGGAGCCAGACATCCAGGGCCCTAGCCCCTCCTCCACTCTGTGATCTTTAGCAGCACCAAGCTTCTCTAGCCTCAACTGCTTCATCTGTCAAGTGCAAATTTGTGATGCTTCATCTGCCTGAGGCTGGACCATGTAATCACATGGAATCCCCAAGGCCTGCATTTTGAAATTAAGCCATTCTCATCACCATGATTTGTCAGGTCACCAGTAAGAGAGCAGAGACCAAGAAAAGCAGGTGAATTGGGGTGCAGAATGGTAAACTTTCAGACCCAAAATACCCAGGCAAAATGAAAAGTCCTTCATTCTAAACTTTAAGGCCTCCAGTTCCATGGTCTCCTGTTTTTCCATGAGGTACAATTTTGTACAAGGATTGTGTCCAGGAAATGGCGTGGCAACTTCCATAATAACAATTCACTTCGCAAAGAAAGAGCTGTGGAATTTTCTTTTTTAATTGAGAGAGAGAGAATGGAAGAAAAGAAAGTAACCCTGAGCAGAGCTGGGCAAACCAGGCACCCCATTTTTCTGAAATAATGGTGCAGACTGGTTGTTAAGGATTTCTAACGCCACTGGCCCCAAGACAGACTTATTTGTTAAACGGAAGGGCTGCAGCCATACTTTTCACATTGCTGAAATTAAATACTGAAGAGCTTCTTATAATGCAAATCTCACAAAATACAATTCAAGTCAACTGCTGTAAAAATTATTTATGGCTTATAACTTTCTAGGGGAGATAAGCTACAAAAATATATGTAATAAAGTGTGTTTTATAAGTGTGTGTGTGAGAGAGAACTTGTGTATTTGTGTGTGTGTGTGTGTGTGTGTGTGTGTGTGTGTGAAACCTTGTAATACCAGAGCTTCCTGCAGGTTCAAGTTTCTGTAGAAGTCAAAGCTGTAATTAATTCATCTTTGAGCAGAGACCATTCCTTTGTTTTAAAGAAATGTCTTGAACAAGACTTTTAGTTATGCAAATGTGAAGCCTAGACCTTTTAGGAACAAAGATGTTTAGGAAAATGCTGTAGGATAACAAGGTAGGCTGTGTTTGCCAGATGTGAGCAGAGTTCATATCCTCCACTAAGGGGCTCTTGGTCTGGGGTGATTGTCAGACTCACCAGGGGAGCTTAAAAAATATATCCAGGGCTTCCCTGGTGGCGCAGTGGTTGAGAGTCTGCCTGCCAATGCAGGGTACACGGGTTCGAGCCCTGGTCTGGGAAGATCCCACATGCCGCGGAGCAACTGGGCCTGTGAGGCACAACTACTGAGCCTGTGCATCTGGAGCCTGTGCTCCGCAACAAGAGAGGCTGCGACAGTGAGAGGCCCGTGCACCGCGATGGAGAGTGGCCCCCGCTCGCCGCAACTAGAGAAAGCCCTCGCACAGAAACGAAGACCCAACACACCCAAAAATAAAAAAAAATAAAAAAAAAAAAAAATCCAACTTCTCCCTCACCTATTCCACTCATCTCACGTCTCCCCTTCCCCTCTGGAACCATCTCTGTATAGATGAGGAGATTAAGAGGTACATATTTCCTGGGACTTCCCTGGCGGTCCAGTGGTTAAGACTCCATGTTCCCAATGCCGGGGGGATGGGTTCGATCCCTAGTCGAGGAAATAACATCCCACATGCCACACAGCGTGGCCAAAAAAAAAAGAGGTACACACTTCCAGTTATAAAATAAATAAATCACAGGGACTCTAATGTACAGCACAGGCAATAGAGTCAATAATACTGTGATAACTTTGCATGGTGACAGATGATAACTAGACTTATCATGGTGATCATTTTGTAATGTATAAAAATATTGAATCACTATGTTGTACACTTGAAACTAATATAATATTATGAGTCAATTGTACTTCAATAAAAACAAAAAAGAAATAATTATATATATATATAATATATATAATATTATATATAATTTAATATATACTTAATATTATATATAATATTATATATAATTATATATATATATATATATATAATTTCTAAGCCCCCAGTTGCAGAGATACTGGTTTATGAGGTGTGTGTTGGGGTGAGGCCCATGCATATCTATTTAGTAAAAGTTCCCCAGAGGTTGGAGATGCCCTCAAAAGCTATGTCTCAGAGACCAACATACCTTTCCATCTGTGTGCGTGTGTATGTGCATGTTTTCTTCTTTCTAGCAACTATTCACAGAAGACAAAACCTCGGGCCCCCAAAGAGAGTCAGAGGATGGGCGTTCCTGCCCATCAAACCAGAGGAGAGAGGACGAGAGGGATTTGGCCTGGGCTTGGCATCGGCCCATGTAGACGGAGCTGTGGATGTCCCCACATATTGGGTTTTTCAAGACTGACTACCTATGGGAAATGTACAGATTCACTGGATTTAAAATGCGTTAGCCATTGACCTACTGAAGACCACTTGGTCACCCAGGGAGAAAGAGGTGGGGTCTCCCCCGCATGGAGAGGGCACCACTGCCGTCAGTCATCCTGTGAGAGGATGTACCTGGGACGGGAACTGAGAATGAGGAATGTGGAGCTTAAGATGCAGGAAGCAGAGCAACCTTGTGCTTTCTCTGAACCTTCTCGTAACACTAGCTACTGGTCTTGGCAGTCTGCTATGACCAGGCTTTGCGTGTGTTATTTGTAATACTCACATCTCTATGAGGTGGCTCCTTGGCTGAATTGAGCCAAAAAAGAAGAGGAAGAAACGAAAGGAAAACTGTTCATCTTTGGGCCGCTTGCGCTCATAGTCACTGTTTGTCTCTCAACAGTCCATAGCACGAAAATAAAGTCGCTCTCCATGAAATGGTATGATACTAAATCACTCTCCCACCTCTTCTGATTTGAGAAACAGGCTGCCCTTGATAGCAGATGTGAGTTCTGTGCACTTGAAAGCCTTTCACATGCTTGCTTGCACACCTTGCTCTGATTTTATAAATTGGTATCTTGACATACATCAGTCTTTTATCCCAGGCTCATTTTTACTTTGGGGCTTTTAAATGTGCTGTTCCCTCTGCCAAAAATACTGTTGCATGCTTACCTCCTTGGTGCCCAACCTACCTAACATTTTCCCAGGACGCTCCTACTCACCCCTAGTTACAGACTGGAGCTCCTTTGCTCTGGAAAGTTGTCCTCGACACCCCCACGAGGCCCCCCCAGAGGCCAGGTAAGGTGAGCCTGCTTGGTGCTTTGTTTCACTCTCTACTTCCCAGCATGGTCTTTGCCACACTATATTGTGATTGCCTGACATCTTGTCTAGATTCCTGTCTAGACTCTGCATGTGGGAGACACTTCAGAAAGGTAGCTCATATTTTTGTGGCATGGTCAAGACAGGATCATTTTTGAAACACGGGAGGACTTCTGTTTCTGCTCAGCCCTGGAAGTGATTACCAAGTGAAGAGCCAGCCATGTGTGCCCTTCTTGCCAGCTCTCAAGACTAAGTCCACCCAGACCATCTACTAAGTAGTAGGCTTGGTTATGAAGGAGTTGGCTGTGTATTTGTTCAGATTCTTTCCACCAAAGCTCAACAGGCTAATCCATACCAGTTTGACTAGAAAGGGGATGTAGGGACTTCCCTGGTGGCGCAGTGGTTAAGAATCCACCTGCCAATGCAGGGGACACGGGTTCGAGCCCTGGTGCGGGAAGATCCCACATGCCGCGGAGCAACTAAGCCTGTGTGCCACAACTACTGAACCTGCACTCTAGAGCCCGTGAGCCACAACTACTGAGCCCGTGTTCCACAACTACTGAAGCCCGCGTGCCTGGAGCCTGTGCTCCACAACAAGAGAAGCCACCGCAATGAGAAGCCCACGCACCACAACGAAGAGTAGCCCCCGCTCGCCGCAACTAGAGAAAGCCTGCACGCAGCAACAAAGACCTAACACAGCCAATAAATAAATTAATTAATTAATTAAATTTACTAAAAAAAAAAAAAGCAAGGGTGTGTGTTTTGGCCATCAGAGACAAGAAACAGGGATGCAACCTGCCAGGACCATCTCTCTACCTCTTGTCATTCTACCAGGCTTGTGTCCATGACAGCAGACATGGCTACAGGAACTCTGGCATCTCATCTTTCCAGCTTACATCCAAGAAAAGAAGAATCCTCCCATCTCTCTAGCGAGAAGAGTCCTTAGAAGGATCATGATTGGTGCAGCCCAGCTTCTCTGCTCATTCTTTGAGCAATCCCTGAGGCCAGGAAAATAGAGCACCATAACCGGCCATCTTGGGTCACATTCCTACTTTAGTTTAGGAAGTAGGGTCTGTACTAGGAATGGAGAGAGGAGGGACTGCGCTAGACAGACAGAACAAGTAGCTCCCATACTGCCATACCAAACCTCGCCACAACCCATCTGGCTGTCATTTTGGTTTGCCGTCCGTCCTGCCTGCAGCAAAACCTTCACATTACCCCTTGATGAACCGTCACCTTGGTCACAGGATGTCTTAGGGGCCCCTACTCCCTGCTGATCCCCAAGAATAAACTAGCATACTGTATTCGCTGGACCTTTCCATGGCACTCTAGACTCTAATTTGGGGGACGGTGGGTCCCTGATGAAAGGAAAAGAAGATACTTGATACTACATATATTCATCACTCAATGCTAGAATAATGTTGTGAGTCAAACAGCCACACAATTTCAGCATGGAGCCCCATTTCTTTTCTTTTCTTTTTTATTTTTATTTTTGGCCATGTTGGGTCTTCGTTGCTGCACACAGGATTTCTCTAGCTGAGGCAAGCAGGCGCTACTCTTCGTTGCAGTGCACAGGCTTCTCATTGCGGTGGCTTCTCTTGTTGCGGAGCACGGGCTCTGGGCGCACGGGCTTCAGTAGTTGTGGCTCACGGGCTCTATAGCACAGGCTCAGTAGTTGTGGTGCAAGGGCTTATTTGCTCCGCGGTCGGTGGGATCTTCCCGGACCAGGGCTCGAACCCGTGTCCCCTGCATTGGCAGGTGGATTCTTAACCACTGCACCACCAAGAAAGTTCTGGAGCCCCATTTCTAAGCACCAGCATACAGCTCAAGAGGAGAAAGCTCTATTGAGAATCAAAATATATGTGTACCTTTAGGAACACTGCCTTTTAGAATCATAGAGGATTACGTCTCAAGGACACTTTAGTCATTCTCTAAGGCCATGATTCCCCACCTGTAGCTCAAGAACCACTTGGACACCATGCCTTATCTGAAGACTGAATAAATAATGCTTCATATGGATATTTTTCCAAACGTACACAGGTATGTTCATAATTAATAAAATAAAGTCATTAAAAGCATAATGACTCCATGATCTAGGGTTAACAGATACTAAAAATAGCTACTGTCAAATGATTTTCTGAGAAATACTTGAACTTTAAAAAAAAGCTCAGACAATTCAACTTCTAAGTATAAACACTAAGTAAAAGAGAAATGAGTGCTTATTGTCCAAACAAAAGATGTGCACAAGCATGTTCATGGCAGTTTTTTCATAGGAGCCCCAAACTGGAAACAATCCAAATGGCCATTAACAGGACACTGCAGAAACAAAATGTTATATTCATCTAATGGAACACTACACTGCAATGAAAAAAATAGCTACTGCTACTCTCAATAACATGAATGAATCTCAAAAACACAATGCTGAGTGAAAGAAGACAGGCACAAAAAAAGTGCATCCTGGGAATTCCCTAGCGGTCCAGTGTTTGGGACTCCACACTCACTGCAGGGGGCTCAGGTTCGATCCCTGGTTGGGGAACTAGGATCCCGCAAGCCACACGCCGAGGCCCATAAAAAAAAAAACAAAAAACAAAAAACATGGTGCATCCTGTATGAGTCCTTCCACACGAAGTTTAAGAGCAGACAAGCTTAATATATGCTGATAGAGGTCAGATGGTGATCTTTGCCAGAGGGGAGGGCGGTGTATTGGGGGTGGAGGGGAATGGGGGAAGACATAATAAAGGAAGCTTCAGAGACACTGGAATGCTCTACATCTTGATATGGGTGATAGTCTCAGATATATACACACATAAAAATTCATAAAGCTGTGCATTTAAGATTTGTGTATATCTCTGTACTTAGTTATAACAACCACAACAAAAAAAGGTCAGGATACATGAAAATTGGGTACTCACTCATTTTAAAACTAAACATTAAATTTTAATTAAAATTTTAAAAGCAACAATCTGATCTTCCAAGAAGGCTTGACCTAGATGACTCACTCAATAGAACAGGTCTGATCCCCAGCTCAGAGCTGTTTCTATTATGTTACACTGAGGTACTGGGTCAATGTTGTACACATGGGGGACACAAGTTCTGTTCCAACCCTGGGCAGCATGGTGACTCTGGGTTTATATAGTCATCCTCAAACCTGGACACATTATGGGGCATGAAGTCCCTTGGGATACCCCTGATGACTCAGTGACAGTGTGGTTTGATGAAGGAGCTCAGGATGGCGAATCTAGACATCTTGGTCTTATTGGCCTCCTTACTGCACCAGGGCTTTTGCACTTGCTGTTCTATCTGGAATGCTCTTCTCCCAGATATGTCTTGTTCTCTTATTTTATTCACTATTTAGGGAAACCATCCCTGACCTTCTTATCAAATGTGGCACTTCCCCTCCTCCTTCACTCCCTATCTTCATATTCTGGATTTCTTCCTGGTACTTAACACCATCTGACATTACATTGTTTATTATCTCCATGGAGATATGACAAATGTAAGCTCCACGAGGGACTTGGTATGGAATAAGCCTATATTCTCATCTCCTAGAGCAGTGCCTGGTAAATAGGAATCAATAAACTTTTTTGAATGAATGAATGATCTTTGCCTTTTCTCTCACTTGCTGTGTGATCTTAGACAAGTCACATCACCTCAATGAGCTTCAGCCTTTTCCATTAACGGGGGATGGGATAGAGATGGGGTGGGATTTAGACTGGATCATGTACACGGTTCTTTCCAGCTCTGACATATAATTCTAAATTCAAGCATGTAGAATTTCTCTCTTCTCCAGGTGCCTTGGTCTCCTTTGAAGAGGAATATCCTGCTTATGAATCATTTCAATGGGAAACTACAAAGAAAGGTGTGTGCGTGTGTGTGCGTGTGTGTGTGTGTGTAAATGAAGCTGAAAGACAGGCCAGGGCCCCACAGCCCTGGTGTCAGGCTACCTGCCACCCACATATCAGATGTCCCACTTGTGGTGGCTATGCTATGGGTCAGCCTCAGAACTTAGCTCAGAGAGCAGGAGCTGTGCCCCTCTTCAACTCATAGGCTTTGCAGCTTAGACTATGACTAAGGATGAGCTTGGCTATGACAGACCTCTGAGGGGACTGACATAACTAACAACCGAACCATCTTTGCTGGGATGGAGTGGGTGAGTGGAGACCTAAAGTGGGAGTGGGGTGGGAGGCAGTGGTGCCTGGTTTTCAGTGTTCTTGGAAGTGTGGCTGGATGCAGCCTGGGGAAAACCTCTGAGGACCCCAGAGGCCACTGATAATGGGCCTTATAAACAGAGACTCCCAATGGCAACATGCAGTGGAGGGGTAGATGCTGCACTTAACCAGAGTTAAACCTGAAACAGCTCCAGGAAGCAGTGGCTATGGATCAACCTTGCAGGATACCAAGGATGAGAGAGAGTGAGAAGACAGACACTGGACACTCATACGTCTCATGTTTGTGCAGATCTTTCAGTCACATCATCTCATAATACACCAACAGCCATGCTGGGTAGTAAATTTTCACTCTTTAAATAGATGAAGAACTTGAGGTTCAGAGATATAGAGTGATTTCCTTCAAGTCAAACTGCAAAGTCAAAGGAAAAACCTAGGCCTCTGACTTTTAATTCAGTCTCTTTCCCAGTATGCCACAGCAATATTTTGTGCACAACATTCCTGATGATTCAGAAAACGTGGGAGAGGGCCCACAAAGAGCTGAATTCAGGAAGCCATCTTCAGTTCTCTCTGTCCTCCTTTGACTGTTCTTTGCTTTACCACGACCATGCGTTTCCAGTCAGGGCTGCCATGTTCTTGCCTGACTCCACCCACATCTGCAGATTGGGTCTGGGGCAGGCACCTGATCTGAGGGGACCCTCTCAGCACTGCCCCTCAGGATCACAATTGGTTGGTCCATTTCAATAGAACGACCTCATCATTGTGACTGCAAGTCAGACAAATCCATATGAAACGTCCAAATAAAAAAGTAAGCTATCCCTCTAATATTTCCTAAAAAGATGTTTGATCAAGTTCAGCATCTATTTCTCTAAGTGAAAGAAGCCAGTCACAGAAAACCATATATTAGGGCTTCCTTGGTGGCGTAGTGGTTGAGAATCCGCCTGCCAGTGCAGGGGACACGGGTTCGAGCCCTGGTCCAGGAAGATCCCACATGCCGCGGAGCAACTAAGCCTCTGCGCCACAACTACTGAGCCTGCGCTCTAGAGCCCGCGAGCCACAACTACTGAGCCCATGCGCCTAGAGCCTGTGCTCCACAACGAGAGAAGCTACCACAATGACAAGCCCATGCACCGCAATGAAGAGTAGCTCCCGCTCGCCGCAGTTAGAGAAAGCCCGTGCACAGCAACGAAGACCCAACACAGCCAAAAATAAATAAATTAAATAAATAAAAATTAAAAAAAATATATATTATATGATTCCATTTACATAAAATGTCCAGAAAAGGCAAATTTATAAAGAAAGAAAGTAGACTAGTGGTTGCCCAGAGTTGGGAGGGAATGGGGATAAAGTTAAAATGTTTGAGGTTTCTCTTTGAGGTGATGAAAATGTTCTAAAACTGACAGTGGTGATGGTTGCACATATCTGTGAATATACTAAAAACCACTGAATGGCACATTTTAAATGGGTGAATTATGCGTATGTGAACAATATCTCAATAAAGTTGTTTAAAAATCCATTCATGATTTTTTAATCTCTTAATAAAATAAATGGCATAATTTCTTAACATATCTATCTCAAATCATCATCAAGAACATACAAAACAGTTTCACTAACTTTAGGAAAAAATTAAGAATGTCCGTGTTCTCCACTTTCTAGCTTTCTAGCTAAGCAATGACAAATATTTGAAAAAATAATAATTATTATGATTTCAAATACATGATTTATACCTGGACAAAGTAGGATAACCTTAAATATCTGGAACATGAAAGAATAAAAGAATCTGTCACATTCAAATATCCTTCAAGTTAAATTTTAAAAACTATTTAAATAGCATAGGCTCCCATCAGTTTTAAGGCTGGATGGAAAAAAGACATTTTCGTACGCTAAAATCAGATAAGTGCAAATCCAATCAAGTAATCATCTGGGGTGGGACTCCTAGATTTTATGAGCAGGCAGAGACTCAAGTATTTGGATAAACTGAATCCAGCTAGTGGTCTACATGAGCCACATTTCTTTTTTAAGTTTGGAAGTCATATCACAAAAACCAAAAAAGGCAACCTCAACATGACAGTGGTGTGGGTGAGAAGAAATGCCCTGGATGTCTGCAGCTTCAGGCCTCAACACAGCCTTCATTTCTAGTCTTAAGTAATCCCAATTAACTGAGATGGTACCATATCTCACCTAATGTAAGACACCATTATTTTAAGTACCATTGAGAAAGACTAACTACTGCCAATTAAGGTGCCATTGATTGTAAGACACATCCCAATTTCAGAGACGTTAAAATGTGGAAGAAAAAAAAAAGTGCATCTTAGAATAAGATGAAATTTCCTTAGTGAATGAGCATCTTTTAACACTGGAAGATTAAGAATTAAATATTCTGAGCTCTCTGGAATTCTATTAGTATTCCTTAGTGAGTACCAGGTTTTAATTCTGGGAAGATTTAAATTAAGCATTAAAAATTTTAAGGGGTGGATTTCCCTGTGGCGCAGTGGTTAAGAATCCACCTGCCAATGCAGGGGACACGGGTTTGAGCCCTGGTCTAGGAAAATCCCACATGCCGTGGAGCAACTAAGCCCATGCACCACAACTACTAGAGCCTGCGCTCTAGAGCCCGCGCACCACAACTACTGAAGCCCACGTGACACAACTACTGAAGCCCGCGCCTAGAGCCTGTGCTCCGCAACAAGAGAAGCCACCGCAATGAGAAGCCCTTGCACCACATCGAAGAGTAGCTCCTGCTCGCAGCAACTACAGAAAGCCCGTGCACAGCAACAAAGACCCAATGCAGCCAAAAGTAAATAAATAAATTTATTTAAAAAAAATTTTTTTTAAGGGGATCAAAACCATGGTATTAATACTTTGGTGTTTAGAAAGACTCTAAATAGATTTGATATCCTATATGTTTGTAATATTGAAGAGAATTTGTTCCGTTAGAGTGACAGCCTTGTTAACTCCAGTTTAAAACGTTCAATTGAATAATTTAGACTTAAGATATTATGTTGAAATCCTACCAAGTTCAGGCACAGAACTGGAACACTTATGAAAATTTTACGTTTCCCTTATTTATAAGGCTAATTTACTGCATTTATAAGAGTTATTTAACTCTTCAGGAAGATTGGCTTGTTTGGTCAAGCAATTAAAATACTTTAAAAGAAAATCAAATATATTAAATTGATAAAGGATGTTTGAAATGTTGAAACAGTTTCATTAACTGAGTTGTCAAACAGACCAAACGATATTTAAAGCACTTAAAAAGTGTTAACAACTGCAAGATAAGTAGAATTAAAAGTTCTGTAAGAACTAGAGCTATAATACATTGAGAACAACTTGTTTAAACCCAAAGTAAACTTCTGAAGAGTCTTTTCCACAGATAAAACCCACTCTCAGTGTTACCAGAAAGGTTGCACTGACTGTCCAGAGGGGCACATGACCCCAAGTGGCCAATCAGAGATCTTACCTAGAATTTTTTCAAACTGGAACTGGGGGAAAAAAAGAGTCTCTGGTGTGAGCTTGGAGTCCAGGGTCTTGTGAGCTGCCCATAGTCTCGTCGTGGGCTTCGTGGAGGAACCCAGCCTGCATGGAGAGTGGAGATAATGGGCAGAGAGAAATGGAAGTAAGACCCAGAGAAAGAGCAAGAGAGCAAGAAGAGGGGGGAAGGGTAGAGAGGAAGGGAGAGAGAATTGTCCTAGCGGCATTCAAGTCCTAGTTCCAGCCATTCCTCAGGACCAGCTGCACCTCAGACGTCCTGCATTCAGGGTCTTCAACTCTTCCTTCCGTTACATGAGATACCTTGATATCTTTCCAACAAAATCGCCTTTTCTGGCTACTTTGATTTAGATTTCTCCCTCTGGCAACACAAACATTTCAATATTCCCAGGGACCTTGACAAATTCAGGTAAGAGCTGTATAGCAGGAGAACCCCAGCTCACAGAGGGAGAGTTGTGTCATAGTCAGTATCACCAAGTTGTTATTAATGAAGAGCCTTGGGAAATTCTGCAATAAGGAAACTTGTATTTAAGCTGCTTGTTGTGTACAGAATATTAAACTTCCACAATACACAAAAATCACCTCATAAACCTAAGGATAAGGGCTAAAACCATAAAATCCCTAAAAGAAAACATAGGAGTAAATTTTCCTGACCTGGAGTTAGGCAATGGTTTCTTAGATATGACACTGAAAGGACAAGCAACAAAAGAAAAAATAGATGAATTGGACTTCATCAAAATTCTAAAAATGTGTGCTTCAAAGGACACCATGAAGAAAATGAAAAAACGATCTGCAGATTGGGAGAAAATTTTCACAAATTATACATCTGACTGGTATGCTAAAGAACTCAATAATAACTCTTACAACTCAATAATAAAAAGACAAGGAACTCAATTTTAAAATGGGCAATGATCAGAATACACATTACTCCAAAGAGGATATACAAATGGCCAATAAGCACATGAAAAGATGCTCAACATTGGGGAAAAATCATAATGAGATACCACTTCACACCTACCAGAATGGCTAGAACAGAAAAGACAGGCAATAACAAGTGTTGGAGAGAATGTGAAGAAATTACATTAAGAAAAGCTGTGAAAGAATCATATGGCATGAATGTCTGTTACAGGTGCAACCCAGTTTGGTGTATAATGAAGACAGAAAATAAACCATTAGCACTTAGATAGTCCTATCCTCCCCTCTTTTATGTTAATAGCTCCTGCTGGAAGAATCCCAGAGCTAATCAGTTAGCCAGGTGGCTCTTCCTTTTTTTTTTTTAACAAAAAATTTTAAGTGAGTTATATCACCCTTCCTATTGTTTGCTCCCTCCATATAAGTGCCAAAATGTTTGGTTATGTTCTGCTCCAAATTTCACTACAACCACTAACAAAGTGCACACACAGAATTAACTGTTTCAAAATAGTTGTTTCCTTACAGCCTCACTCTTCTTGAATTTTAAATCTCTATTGAAAAGAACCCTCCAGAGTGTCTATTTTCTGAAAACAAGCTGAAGAGCAATCACCTTGCTTTTCCAAAGAAGCCGTACCGCATTTGGTTTTTTCATTCCAAAAATAACGGAAAATTTTGGAGCCGGTTACATAGCAGGGAACTAAGCATTGGAATGCAAAACCTTCCTGTCTCTTGTGGAAGGCTCTTGAGTCCTTAAGTACTTACATTCCAACATCACAAGGAAGCTGAAGAGGACAAATGGCAGTGAGGAGAGGGTTAGAGGCAGCCCTGGCATTCCTCTCCAGGGAGATACCAAGTTTGGTCATGCCCTAGAGACGTTAGGGTGCTCTGCAAGAGGTGTTGCCACCGCCATAGTCCTGGAGGCTACCTGGAGGGAAACAGCGTCTTCTCCAGGTTCTAATCAGCTGCATACAATCTCCTCAAACACCCACCTGGATGCTATCCTGTTTTACTCCTCACCCTCCTCCTCACTCCATAGAGTCACACACAGCTCAACTTTGCTACTTCACCTAGGGACAAAGACGCAGATCGATTTTTTCCATTCTCTTTCCCACCAATCTTTCTACCCACTTAAAAATGCAAAACAAATAGATCAAATGTCTCCCTATTTTCCTTAGTTTTTAACAGCACATAGGTAAGCTAATTACTCCCTGGGCAATCCTTCCCTCTTACCTAATTATCATCTTTACCCAGTGTTCCTATACTTGCCACAGCCTAGATCCAATTATGTCATTAAAATCTGTTCTCTGTCTGTTGGTCTCCTCTCCTGTTTGTGAATGAGAAATAAATAAAAGTAAGGATCCTTTAAACAAATGGTGCTGGATCAATTGGAAATCCCTGGGGAAGGAAGGGAGGGAGGGAGGGAGGGAGGGAGGGAGGGAGGGAGGGAGGGAGGGAGGGAAGGAAGAAAGAAAGAAAGAAAGAAAGAAAGAAAGGAAGGAAGGAAGGAAGGAAGGAAGGAAGGAAGGAAGGAAGGAAGGAAGGAAGGAAGAAAGAAAGAAAGAAAGAAAGAAAGGAAGAAAGAAAGAAAGAAAGAAAGAAAGAAAGAGAAAGAAAGGAAGGAAGGAAGAAAGAAAGAAAGAAAGAAAGAGCATTGACCTAAACCTCACACCTTATACAAAAATTAATCCAAAATAGATCACAGGTTTATACATAATATTAGAGTTATAAATCTTTCAGAAAAAATAGGATGAAACCTTTGGAATCTAGATCTAGGTAAAGAGTTACTAGTTCTGACACCAATCATACAATATATGAAAAGAAAATTTGAAAATTGCACCTCATCAAAATTAAAAACTTTTGCAAAGAGCTGTTAAGAGGATGTGAAGATAAGCTATGAATTGAGAAGAAAATTTGCAATTGTGTATCTGGCAGAGGAGCAATTGTGTATCTGACTGAGGACCGGTATCTAGAATACACAAAGAACTCTCAAAACTCAACAATGAAAAGACAAACAATCCAATTAGAAAATGAGCAGAAGACATGAGGTGAGGTTTCACAGAAGAGGATATATACACGACCAATAAACACATGAGAAGGACAGACAAAATGACCACAATATAAATTACCATGAGGTGTTTTGCAGCAGGGGAGAGGAAGGATTGGACAGAAAGTGTCAAAATACTTTAGGAAATTAAAGTCACATATCAAAGAGGTAACATCAGCAAGATGGTAGACTAGGAGGTCCCAGACCTCATTTCCCCAGAAAAACCAAGATTTAACAGTTTTTGTATGTGATTGAAGTTCAGTTGTTATCAACTTAAAATAGATGGGTATAACTACAAGATATTTTAATGCAAGCCTCAGGATAACTACAAAGAAAAAACCTATAAACAGATACACAAAAGACAAAGAGAAAAGAATCAAAGCAAATCACTAGGAAGAACAAAACAAAACAAATAACAAAGGAAGACAACAAAAGAAGAAGAGAGGGGCAAAACAACTGCAAAAAAGATAGAAAACAGCTAACAAGATGATAATAGTAAGTCCTCCTATTAACAATTACTTTAAACATAAATAGATTACACACCCCAATCAAAAGAATGGATGAATGGACTAAAAAAAAAAAGATCCAGTGATGCATTGTGTACAAGAGACCCACTTTACATTTAAGGACACACACTGACTGAAAGTGAAGAGATGAAAAAAATATTCTCTGCAAATGGTAACCAAACAAAAAACAAAAAAAGGGAGAAGTGGCTACACTTCAACAAAACAGACTTTAAATCAAAAGCTCTCTAGAGACAAAAAAGGCTATTATATAATGATAAAAGGGTCAATTCAACAGGAAGATATAAGAATTATAAATATATACTCACTGAACATTAGAGCACCTAAATATATAAAGCAAATATTGACAGATCTGAAGGGAGAAACTGATAACAGTATGAAGATAACACATATTGACGAGGATGTGGAGAAAAAGGAACCCTCGTATAATGTTGAAGGGAATGCAAATAGTTACAGCCATAATGGAAAACAGTATGGAATTTCCTCAAAATATTAACGTAGAACAATCTTACGATTCAGCAATCCCACTTCTAGGTATATATCCAAAGAAAATGAAGTAAGTATCTTGAAGGGGCATCTGCACTCACACGTTCATTGCAACATTACTCACAATAGCCAAGATATGGAGACAATCTAAGTGTCCACTGACCGATGAATGGACACACGTTATATATACATTGTATATACGTATATATTTTTGTATATGAATATGTGTGTATATATACTCACAATGGGCATTTTGATACACAGTATGCAGATTATATATATATATATATATATATATATATATATACACACACACACACACATATATATCAATATATACACAATGGAATATTATTCAGCCTTAAAAAAGAAGGAAATTATGCTATTTGAGACAACATGTACAAACCTGGAGGACATTAACCATGGCTGAGCCTGGAGGCTAAGTGAAATAAGCCAGATACAGAAAGACAAATACTGCATGATCTCACTTATATGTGGAATCTAAAATAGTCAGACTCATAGAGGCAGAGAGTAGAATAGTGGTTTCCAGGGGCTGGTAAGAGGGGAAATGGGGAAATTGGTCAAAAGGTACAAAGAGTCAGTTGTGCAAAATGATTAACTTCTGGAGATGTAATGTATAGCAATGTGACTATAGTTAATAACACTGCATTGTATACTTGAAATTTGCTAAGAGGATAGATCGTAAGTGTTCTCACCACACACACACACACACACACACACACACAAAAGGGGAAAAAGAAAGTTAAAAAAAAAGAAAATGGTAAGTATGTGAGGTGATGGATGATTGTGATTATTTCATAGTGGACACATATATCAAAACATCAAGTTGTACACCTAAATATGTACATTTAAAATTTTTCAATTGTACCTCAATAAAGATGGAAAAATAATAAGGTTGTATATCAAAAGTCAACTTTTTTTATTAAGCAAGTTAATCAGAGTTGTACCTGTTTAAATACATTGAAGGTTGTGACTACAGATTTTTAAAGCAAATGTACCAAAATTTTCATGTGTTCAAATAAATGGTTTTTCTTGAAAACTGGTGGTTTTGTGAAGTTACCACAATGAAACGTTGAAGTGATGCATCCATGCACAGAGTTGAGGTAAGTTGTTGATAAATGGAATATTTATAAATGGAATGGAATATTTATAAATGGAATATTTCCTGCCATATCAATAAACAAAGGATGTCACAGTCACCAGTGATTGCAGCCCTCCAGCGTGAGCTGGTGAGCCCTGAGGAAACTCAGGGCTGAAAAGAATACCTGCCAACTAGCAGCCATCAGACTGCAGCCACTCCCTGTGGTGAGCCCTGAGGAAACTCAGGCTGTGAAAATACTGGCCCCAGATAGCTGAGGTGCACATCAAAGGAACGATTTCAGTAAGCCCAGACTCTTGCATCTTCCCATACATAGAAAAGCGCTAAATTCCTTAACTTGAGATATCTGGTTTTCTTTAACAATAATCTTTTGATGTTCCCAATTACCTGCTCTACGTTGCAAAACTCCTATATATCCTGGTTCCTCACCTCGCCTCCTGGGAGCAGTTTCTCAGAGTTATCTGAAACCCTGTCTCCCGGGCTGCAGTCCTCATTTTGCCCCAAATAAAACTTAACTTGCAACTCTCACGTTGTGCATGTTTTTTTTTCAGTCAACATTGTGTACAGACTCATCTGCACAACTCCCTCCTGGCCACCCCCAACCCTCCCTTCCAAAGAACGAGGGGCAGGTCTCCATATCCAAGAGCTTCGGGAAGGGGCTGAGAGGGGACCAATAGTGTGGTTCCCACAGTCCTTGTGAGGGACTCCGTAAGCCCATTGCATTTGCCAGAAGCCAGTTGTGTGTTCTTTGATTAGACCCAATATCTGCTGTAGGGGAGGCAAAGCTCCCCTTTGAGACCTTCCCTTCAACTCTTGGAAGTCCCAAAGACGAGGCAATGCCTGTTGATGAGCCTTCTCTGGTCTGGGCTATTTAGGATCCAGGATCAGGATTCTTTAGGGAAGATGTTCCTCCTACGTTGTGCCTGGCACCCAGAGAGCCTATTGCTTCAAGCGCCTCCTGGTGATGGGTGGTATCTGGTCATTCTCTCCCCACCACTCAGAACCCACATGGGACACACAGGATCAGGCCCATAAAAATAGCAAGTGTGCAGGGCTGAACAAAATGCCCAAGTGTGGCCCTGTGTTGAGCTTTTGCTAACGACTACTGATCTATAAAACACCAATGAAACCAGAATTGAAAACAAACTATTATTTCTATTCTGGATTTTGCATGTAAACATTTTTGTTTAAATTGATGAAGGTGGTAGGAGAAAAAAACCTCTACAGTTTATCACTGCCATAAACATATCTGCTCTAGTTCCCAATCAGAAGGCTTTTCTTTTATCACTTCCACTGCCGGGAAGATAACAAAACAATTTAGAGCCTATCGGAGGAAGTAGATTCGACCTTGGCACAAACCTTTTTGTCAAATCAAGGGCTATAGAGGCTGAGCATTCTTTGGGAAGTGTCTTTGAATATCTAGTCAACAGAGGATCAGGGCAATGCAAGAACTGCCAGCACCAGGACCGCTACAGGGACAGGACTTCGGGTCCATGAGGGTTCGCCCCACAGGGTGTGCGGGGGCCTGGGACAGTACAGCGTGCAAGAAAGAGAACCAGGTCACAGAAGCTGTATGTAAGGTTTTCCACACCCAGAGGGAGGGTCCAGACGAGGAGCAAGTGCGAGTTCCATAGACAAGTCCCTGAGTCAGTCAGATGGGTCTCCCTGTGGTCCAGATTTTGCCAAGGGTATTATTATGGGGGATAATAGGAATGTTACACTATTTGCAGTCCACTTGATAGTCACAAGTTAACCTTGACTTTCAACTGCGTCTGGTCATCTGAGAGCTAAACACCTGGACTGCACCCTTCTGGCCACTTCTGGAGGTTCCTTAACTTTTACTTCTGTGTCACTCCTTTCTCACATGGAATACACATACAGAAACACAGGACGTGTTTCAATGACACACTGACACTGCCTACTGTTTCTGCTGCGGGGCTGATCATGAAGATACTGTCCCTTATATCACGCAGGGCTTCCTGGCAGTTGTAGGAAGGGAAGTTCCAGGAAAAGTTCTGCCTCTCCCGAATAGCTGATTTATTTTTGTTTTAGCAATTGTGTGATTCTTGTTATCGATGGCACTGCCCCCTTTGTTTTGGCTGCCAAGTAGTTCAAAATCCAGTTGGTATTGTACCACCAGCAGAGAGTGTAGGATCCCATGGCATGAAATGTGTATACCCGAGTCATCCCTGGGAACATCTTTTTTTTTCCTATACCAGGCTTTCTTCAGTGTGATGGTGTCAACTTTTTTTTTTAATCCTATTTTACTGTGACATCTCTGCAAGCCACTTTAAACACCCTGTAGGGGAGAGATAAGGTATGAACAAGTGAAAAGACAAATCAAACGGGTAATTGACAGAAACAACTTGTTTTAAAATACGTTCACCTCCCTTTTTTTGGGTAATCTTGCCTTGCCTGTCTTTCAACAGCTCTGTTTACAAAGCAACATTTTCCATACCGAGGTGTAGCATGTGTTTTTAAATGACCTTGATATTTTTAACTTTTGAAGAATTTATTCCCATGATGGGTCTTCTTCCAAACGATGTGCCATAAGGAGCTTCTACTGAGTTCTGCTAGAGCATTCTGGGAGTGTTTTCCACGACAAAACAGACTTCTAGCTATCCAGGGAGCACCAGCAAACCTGGGCAGTGGTGAAAGTCAGCACAGCCAAGGGGAAGAACCCAGAGGTCTGACGTCACGTGTGTGATGTGCAAAAAGTAGGACAAGGTCACACTGGTCTGTCCCTCCCCACAGCCTCCTTCCTCTGGCCACAGTGAATGAGCCACCTTCCTCCTCCAGGCCTCAGGTTTCTCCTCAGAGAAATGAGGAGAGTTGCCTAGTGGTTCTGTCTGGTGAGGAGGAGAGAAAGGCGGCGAGAGGCCGGAACACCCTCTGGGAGGACAGGGAAAGCACGGATGAGAGGCAGGCGGAGGAGAGCACCCTTGCACAGTTTCGTCTGTGACTGATGCTGTGTGACACCTCATCTCCTGATTCTGAAGCACCGGGACTTTGGGGGAAAAGGGCAGAGCAGGAGAGTAACCCAGAGCATCTGTACAAGGAATGGATGGATGGGTATGTATGAGGATGGAAAGGGTTACTATTGCTTTTATTTTATTATTATTATTACTATTATTATTTTGGCTGAGTGGCATGTGGGATCTTAGTTCCCCGACCAGGAATGGAACCTGCGCCCCTGTGGAGGAAGCGAGGAGTCTCAACCATTGGACTACCAGGGAAGTCCCTACCATTGCTTTTAGAGATCAAGCAATGCTTATGACATTAACATATACTTTCTGTTTCTCCCTCTCTACTTCTCTCTCCCTAGTAAGTAACACTTTTTAAAACTAGGCATGTCTTTTTATGTGGTGAAATATATATGTTTCATATATATGAAAAATGGTTAAAATTTACCACTTTAACCATTTTTAAGTGTACAGTTCAGTGGCACTAAGCACATTCACATTGTTGTACAACCATTACTGCCACCCATCTCCCCAGTTTTTCCCATCTTCCCAAACTGAACTCTATACCCTTTAAATCCCATTCTTCCCTCCCCCAGCCCCTGGCAACCACAATTCTACTTTCTGTCTCTGTGAATTTGAATACTCTAGATATTTCATATAAGTAGAATCAGACAATTTGTCCTTTTGTGTCTGGCTTATTTCACTGAGCATAATGTCTTCAAGGTTCATCCATGTTGTACACTATGACAGAATTTCCTTCCTTTTTAAAGCTGAATAATGTTCCATTATATGTATATAATTCATTTTGCTTATCCATTCATTCATCAACGGACTTTTGGGTTGCTTCCTCCTTTTGACTACTGTGAATAATGCTGCTACAAACATAGGTGTACAAATATCTGTTCAAGTCTCTGCTTTCAATTCTTTGGGAGTATATGCCTAGAAGCAGGATTGCCGGATCATCAACATATATTATTTATTTATTTAGGCTGCACCAGGTCTTGGCTGCGGCATGCAAACTCTTAGTTGCAGCATGTGGACTTCTTAGTTGCGGCGTGCATGTGGGATCTAATTCCCCGACCAGGGATCGAACCCGGGCCCCCTGCATTGGGAGCACGGAGTCTTACCCAATGGACCACCAGAGAAGTCCCTAGACATATCTTTTTAAAGTATTTTTATTATGGAAAATTTCTAACATTCACAAAAGTGGAGAGGACATTATAAGCAGCCCCATGTAGCCATCACCCAGTTTCAACCACTACTGGCCCAAGGCCGATCTTGTTGCATCCATGCTCTCTATGCCCTTTACCACTGAATTATTTTAAAGCAAACCCCAGACACCTGTCATTACATTTATAAATACTTCAGAGTCTACTTCTAGCAGAAATGATCTAGATATTTTTAAGGGAGTAGTGTACATTGTGAGCACCTAACTACAAATACCAATATGGGTAAATACTTATTGAATATTAACCATTGTTTGGAACTTTGTTTAAACTGGCAGCATTTTAAAAGAAATGTTTTACGATAAAAAATTTGAAACATACTACAAACTGGAGAAAATTGAACAAGGCACCCCCATGTGCCCATCACCCAGCTTCACTGGCTGTCAGTAGCAAAATGGTACTCCTTTTAAAAATGTAGGCATAAGATTGCTCAAATGATAATCTGACTCTTTATTCCTCTGGACGAGAGAACAGGAATCGGAATGGAGTTGACAGCAAGAAGAACCCTTTTAATTCTCGAAAGGTTTATTACTCATCACTTAAGCACATATTTTTAAATGACTGAATCTTTGCTATAAATGCTCATAAATATCAGCCTGAGTTCTCAGCCACAATGTGATTCGTGGTTTATCTGAGCTCACTTGTCTTTCCTCTTTGGCCTAAATCTGGGTGACTTTCAGATTTTTCCAACGTAGATGGTTATTCACAGAAAGAACAAGTTGACATTTAAATAAAGGCAATGCCTAAGAAGTTATTTCTCCTTTTATCATAAGCACAGAAAATGTGTGTCAAGAATTGAAGTTGTACACATGTCTAACTTTTATTTAATGAGGAATTTGTATAATTTTAGAGACAGATGCATTTCCTAGTTATTCTTATAAATGATTGTATCACTAAGCTTTTGTTGCCTAACGATCACCCCCAAAATTTTGTTACTTAAAACAACCACCATCAAGATGGAAGGATTTTTCTTTGTTAGACATCAAAACTTACTGTATGTCATTGATTCTAAGACACACTTTATTATCTTTGAAATTAAGCTGCATGGATCTAACAATTTATGACAGTGTGGAATTACTCTTCACCAGGCAGCAGTCAGGACATATTTGTTGCTACCTTCACAAAGACTGAACTTGGTCATGGCTGTTCACAGTATCATCACCTCATTTGAGTAGAATGCATTATTGTATGCATGTGTTGAGTTAAGCGATCTTCAAAAAGATTGCACTAAAATTCAGCATGGAAATGAAAAGTTATTGTGTACAGAGAAAGGTGCTGAAACAGATCAGTTGCATAGAAAATTGATATTAAACAAATTTTCATTGTTGGAGAAATGACCTTGATTAGATGGATATGCCCTTGCAGGTCTGTGCTTTATGAGACCTAAGAAAGGACTAGAGGACACTGTGTTATATTCTGTGACTAAAATGCATGCAAAAGAATTGCCCATCACATACTAAGAAACTTCTCAAAATGGGTGTCAGAAACTTGGCCAAAAATTCCTGTAAACAATAGTTTAGCACTCCTTTAAGAAGTACTACATTTTCAGTGCTCTTGATGATTGACAGAAAGTCCAAAATACCATTGGCTCAACAAACTGAAAGTTTTTTTCTCTGAGATATAAAAGAATTCCAGGGGCAGCCTGTACAGGATGGGTAGATAGCATCACAAAGTCATCAGGGATGTAGGTTTGTTTGATCTTGCTGTTCTGCTATTTTCTGTACATGACTCTTGCCTCATGGTATAATATAGCAGCTTCAGATCCAGACATCATGTTCATATTCTAGGAATGAAGGAAGGAATGAAGAGGGAGCAAAGGGCAGGTGCCAGCTGACTTTCTGGAGGAGGATATGCTTGTTAAAGGAAGGGAAGGAAAAGTCTGCAAAGCCTGGGTCTCCAGGAGAGAAGCACCCTTTCCCCAGCCATCCACTCTCATCTACTTTTAGGTCCTGGCTGGTATCAGCAGATAGTGACCTGAGAGTCACAGTGCTGGGAACCCAGAAGGGTACTTCCATGTGGACTCCTCACTAAGGGGTAGCCCAGAAGTGCTAGTAAAAGGAAAGGAGCAGAAGCTTCAGCCTCAGTCTCCTCTCCTCCCTCTCCTTCGGGCCATCTCTCCCCCATCCTGCTTGTCTCTCATTCTTCCTTCTTTTGTTTAGCATTTCCCCATAAGACTCTAGAGCATTGTTCGGGCTACAGAGTCAGTAAAACACAGTCTTACCTGTATCCAACATCTGGTGCCTAACAGTCACTCAATGAATCCCCTCAGAGTATGCAAATAGAGGCAATTGATCCTGCCCCCTCTCAGCAAGGACTGAATATCTCACGAAATTCTCTGCAACTTTCAGGTACCGTCCTGAGGAAATGGGCATGAATGAAGAATCGGGCCCCAAAGTACATACAAGGCTTGAGGGTCCTCTTCATAGAGCACCTCAGAGGTTTGCAATCCTTTTGCCACCTTTGGAATATCAATACATTGACAGCACGAGTCCTCCCTTAGGACATTCAGAATGTAACCCTACTGGTCAAGCTAGGGACACAATCTTTATTCCCAGATCTTCGCCAACACCCAGCCCTCCCCAGGGCCCCCTTGTCCACACACGTTGCCAGAGCTGTATGTGTGAGGCTCTTTGAACACATCTTAGAACGAGGCTGACTTAGTCTCTGCCTTCACAGAGCTTTGTCCTTCAGGTTTGTCAGAAGATTCAACTGTTTAAACTTAAGGTCCCTGTCATGGGGCAGTGTGTTTCAACCAATCTGGTAACCACTATTTACCTAGGCTCTTTGCTTTGGCCCTCCTTTTTCTTGGACTTGCTCTCAGGGGTCTCGCAGGGAAAGTAGATGAAACATCTATCCTTATAAGTATATGTATAACTGATTCACTTTGCTGTGCAGCAGAAACTAACACAACATTGTAAATCAACTATACTCCAATAAAAATTAATTTTAAAAAATTAAAAAAAAAAATCTATCCTTGTTTGTCACAGAAGAGCCAGCCATTACTCCTTCCCAACATCATCACCTTTCCATATTTCAAAATGTAATTATCCAGTCTTGGAAGCACCTTGGTATAAGCTCCCTTAGTGACCTGTATGTAAGTGTGGCAGACTATTTTCCCAAAAAGGTCACAGCAAAATTTCCAGTCCCACATTCCTCTAGAACGTTGCCTCTCTCCAAAAAGAGGCAGATTCTATTTAGTCTCCCCTTGAACCTGAATGGGATTTGTGACTGCTTCAGTGAAGAGGATGTGGTAGAAATTATTCAAGATTTGTGAGGCTAGGTCAGAAAAGGAGATATAACTTCCTCCTGGCTCCCTCTCTTGGAGCACTTGCCTTCAGAACTCTGCCGCCATGCTGTGAGGAAGTCCAAGCCAACTCTCACAGAGGAAGCACATGGGAAATTTGAAGTGGAGAAGAACTGAGGCTCCAGCCAACAGCTGGCATCAACTGCCAGATGTGTGTGTGGATGAGCCCTCAGATGATTCCAGCCTCCAGCCTTCAAGGGCTCCAGCTGAGGTCCCAGACATTGTGGAGCAGAGACAGGTTGTCCCTGCTGCACCCTGTCCAAACTCCTAACCCACTGAATCCATGAGCATGATAAGTGGCTATTTCCACCACTTACTTTTAAGGTAATTTATTAGACAGCCAGAGTAACTAGGACAGCAAACCAAGCATAAAATGTGAAACCTTCTAAGGTCCTTACCTTGGCATCTGCAGGCTCCTACTTGTCCCGTGTCACAGTAGCAATGCACCGAGACTGGAGGGGTAACCACAGGGAGGGTTCTGCTGTCACAGACAGCTCAGCCACGAGGGAGGCAAAGACATGAAAAATGGGAAGAGACCTGCAGAAGCATAAGAATAATTGGGGGGGCTTCCCGGTGGCTCAGTGGTTGAGAATCCGCCTGCCAATGCAGGGGACACGGGTTTGAGCCCTGGTCTGGGAAGATCCCACATGCCGCAGAGCAACTAAGCCCGTGCGCCACAACTACCGAGCCTGCATTCTAGAGCCCGCGAGCCACAACTACTGAGCCTGCGTGCCACAACTACTGAAGCAAGCCTGCATGCCTAGAGCCCATGCTCCACAACAAAAGAAACCACCGCAATGAGAAGCCCGCACACCACAACGAAGAGTAGCCCACGCTCGCTGCAACTAGAGAAAGCCCGCGTGCAGCAACGAAGACCCAACACAGCCAAAAATAAATAAATAAATAAATAAATTTATTTTTAAAAAAAAAGAATAATTGGGAATTGACTGTACAGTGTATAGAATGTAATTTACCCAAGCCTGACCATTTCTAACCCTGATGCTGTGTCTGCTAGAACTCTATTTTTGGCAGTGGCATTTTATTGTCACCCCTACCCCATTTTTTTTAAGAAAGAAGAAAAGATATATGGGCAGTGGGGCTTTGAATCATTTTATTCCCCTGGGCCTTATTACCTCCAGCTTTTTGGCTTCCTCCAAAGCCTCTCTCCCGTTCATACGCATCTACTCATTATTGCTTAGTTTGCTAAAAACAGAATTTGTGGAATTTAATGAGCTGAATACCCAATAGTGGTGGTACCATCAGCAATCCTCCCACCAATAATCCCCAATCATCATAATCACTGTCAACATTGTTGTCATCATTATCTTTGTTATGACCAAATAATGCTTAATCTTATGAAAAGTATAACTCCAAACCACTTGAGTATATTCTGCTGTTTTTTATTCATCTGTAGCTATCTCACCCTGGGTCCCCCAAGCAGAACCCAAGACAAGGACCTATGTGCAGGTGGTCTATGTGGTAGGAGATCCCAGGGAGCCAGAGTGAAGGAGAGGGGAGAATAGACCTGCAAGGAGGAAAAACCAATAAAAGGGTACATTTTTGAAGTTGCTACTCTAGATCGTGGAGCGTGATTACATGGGACTTCCTGAGAAGCATATGGAATTTCTCTACTGTAGGATAATATCGGCTAGTATTTGCTGGGCATTGATTGTGCTACGTATTTCCAAACACAGTTTAATCACCACAACAACACCGTGAGGTGGGTTTTAATAATCCCCATTTTATGGATGACAAAGCTGAGGCTTAAAAATCTTAAACTGCCCAAGGCCACAGAGCTAGGCAAAGGTGGAGCCCCACGCTCTAACTTTAAAATCTTTTGCCTCTTTAGAACCGCTTCTACTGTGCAAAGAGGGCAGACAGTTTCATTGGTCTCTCTCAGAAGCTCTTAGAAAATGCAAAATTATCTTTTTCGGCCTCAAATCAAAAGGCCTCTGAGGAAAAAGTCCCCAAGTGTACAACAGGAATTGTCTGGCACATTTACACCCAGGGTTCCCAGCTGCAAGGCGACCTGAGAAGGAACATTCTCTGAGACCTTTGATAAGCCTCTCCAGCCCATGTTATTTTTGTGATGATGCAGCTGACAAGATTTCACAGAAACATGTGGACAGTAAAACCACAGACCGATGGAAAACCTAGGAGCAAAGAACAAAGCTGAGTTTTAGGTCTTACGGAATCCCTGGCAGGAAGCAAGCAAAGCTCCTCGTGGCCCCATCGCTGTCGCCCTTCTTCATCAGTCACAGTCCTATTCTTAGTTTGAGGTATCTCAGTGGTCACCGAAGAGAACTCTCAACTGGCTGAATAATTCCAGTGGCTCAGAATAGCACATCTGAAGCCGGGAAGAGCGAGCCAGCAGGCACGCTGCTACATTGTTAAGTGAAACTGGGTGGGGAGGAGGGAGATTCTGTGGACACTGAGAGCCAGGTCAAAGGGCCTTTCTTTTCACTCAGGGAAAAGGCCGGAATAGCTGGTTTTGTTGCAAAAACAATGCTTTAGGGGAGAAGAAGTAAATTCAAAGTAGAGAGCTAGTACACAAAGGCCAAAAAAAAGTCTTCATTCATTTAATGCCTTTTCTTCATTTTGCCAGATTTAAAACATGGAATTAACTTTGTTGTCTTGTAGTTATAAAATCAATATATTCTCATTGTAAAAAAAAAACAAAAACACAGACATACAGTAAAGTATAAAAATGAAAGAAGGGACTTCCCTGGTGGTCCAGTGGTTAAGACTTTGCGCTCCCAATGCACAGGGCCCGGGTTCAATCCCTGGTCAGGGAACTAGATCCCTCATGCACAGCTAAGGGATCCCGCGTACAGCAACCAAGATCCCAAGTGCCGCAACTAAGATCTGGGCAAATAAATAAAAAGGAAAGTAAAAATCAGCAGTAATTCCATTATCTAAAGCTCAGAGATACAAACACTATTCACTTTACGGTGAGTTTTGCAGTTGTTTTTGTTGTACATAAACAACTGGTATTTGCTACCTAGAACTTTCTCTCTTTCTCTCTTTCTCTGGGCAAAATCCGCCCAAATTCCTTTGGCACCTGTTCTCTCTAGTTCTCAGCCTGGTGGTTAGGGATTGCCTCACTCTTGGTCCCACTCTCTTGGGACACTCAAACAAAGATTCTCTCTATGTTCTACTGGAAGTGAATGAGGAAACGTAGCCCCAGGGACCGTTGGCAGCTATCTTGGGATCATACGAGAAGAAGCAACTCCACAGAATGCAGAAGAGAGAGACAGAAAGAAACCAGGCTCTCCGGGATGTCACTGAGCCCCTGGCAATCCTGCCTTTTCAGTTACAGGAATCAACTGACTTCATTATTAAATCAGCTTTGAGTTGAGTTTTCAGTTACTAGCAGCTGGGGAAGTATCCTAATCAATGTCAGTTTCTTTGGACTTCTTTCTGGCATACACACCAACCCTACTCCCACACATATGGCTTTATGAAAAAAACAGGGATTGTAATATCTTTTCAGGCTGAGAAATACAGGCCTACATAATAGTGATTTCTAATGTCCTTCTTGCCATGTAAAGCTCTACTTAAATATCATCTCAGTCAGGCTTCCTCTGACCTACTTAAAGTAGCCCCATCCCTAATCACTTTTTATCACAACACCCTTTTCATTTCCATCATAGCACTTACACAACCCAGCTCAAAAAAGTTTTTATCTATTTATTCCAGGTCACCAACCCTTAAAATGTAAGGTCCATAAAAAAAGAGATATCTGTATCCCTAGATTTTACAATGATATTCTCACAACGTATGTGCTCAGTGAGTGCTTACTGAATGAATGACTGAATGCCTGAATAATATTTCATGTATATACCATAATTTATTTAAAGCAAGTTCCTATGTTGAATATTTAGGTTGTTTCCAAGTTTCTGCTCATAAAAACAGCTATCTTTGTACATTTATTATTTTCTTAGTATAAATTCTTGAAGTGGAACTGCTGAGCAAAGGCAAACATGTTGAAGGGTCTTGATGTATATTGCTATGTCGACCTGCAAAAAAATGTGTACCAATTTATACTCTAATTTTAAAACATGAGACTCTAAGGCTCCACTTCCTTCCCCACAGATGAAAAATAGTAACTCTTTGTTGTCTTATTTTTCATGTCATTATTAGTGGAGTTGAATATTTTTTCATGTCTTTATTAGCTATATGTATCGCTTTTTAAGGAAACTTTATCTTTTGCCCATTTTTCTATTGGGCTTTCAGTTTTCCTTACTGACTTGAAGGAAGGTTTTAAAAAAAAATAGGGACTTCCCAGGTGGCGCAATGGTTAAGAATCCGCCTGCCAATGCAGGAGACACAGGGTTGATCCCTGGTCCGGGAAGATCCCACATGTCGCGGAGCAACCAAGCCCATGCGCCACAACTACTGAAGCCACAACTACTGAGCCCACACGCCACAACTACTGAAGCCCGCGTGCTCTAGGGCCCGAGTGTCGCAACTACTGAGCCCGTGTGCTGCAACTACTGAAGCCACTGTGCTTAGAGCCCGTGCTCCACAATAAGAGAGGCCACCACAATGAGAAGCCCGTGCACCGCAAAGAAGAGTAGCCCCCGCTCGCCACAACTAGAGAAAGCCCGCGCACAGCAACAAAGACCCAACGCAGCCAAAAATAAATAAATAAATAAATAAATAAATAAAATAGATTGAGAGCACTAACCCACACGTTTATATTCTATCAATATCCAGACATCTATATCTGAGCCTTCAGACATTCTTTTGAGGTTAGAAAGTGCAATTTCTGGTCCTTTCCTTGTTGGTGAGCTTCTCAGAGAGGGAAATGATGGGATCCCGGGGTAAGTCTCAAAGACATGGTGGGCATGCCTATGGTAACAGGGAGCAGAGTGGCTCAGTAGTCAGCGATCTGATCTGCAAAGATCTTGATGTGGGCTAGTGGATCATGGTGATGTAGATGGCTAGGCTTCAGAAGTCTTATTTGATTTGTATAAGCTGAAAAACTTTAGGTTTGGGAAGAGACTTGCATGAATCACGATGAAGAGGCATGGCCCCTCAGTCAATTTCCATTCACATATGAGCCTCCAAAGTATTATGCTAAGTGAAAGAAGCCAGAAACAAAAGGTGACATATTGTATGATTCCATTTATATGAAACATCCAGAATAGCCAACTCTATAGAGACAGAAAGCAGACTCATGTTTGCCAGGGGCTTGGAGGCAGAATGTATGGGAAGTAACTGCTTAATGGTACAGGGTTTCCTTCTGGTGTGATGAAAATGCCTTGGAAGTAGATAGGAGTGATGCTTGCCCAACACGGTGAATGTACTAATTGCCACTGAATTGTACACTTTAAAATAGTAAATGGTTAATTTCATATTATGTGAATTTTACCTCAGTTTAAAAAGAAGAACTTTTGCATCTAGGTTTCTTTGTTTTTGTTTTTTAAGGCTTACATCTGTTGAGCACCTACCATGTGCCAGGCCCTGTGCTAAGAAATTACCTGTATTATAGCATGTAACCCTCACAATCAACCTCTTGAGATAGGTGCAATTTTTATGCTTAGTTTACAGATGAGGAAACTGAGGCTGTAACAAAGAGCTTATAAAGCTAATCAATAGTTTTCAGAGAGGGATTCAAACACAGGTAGTCCGCTCAGGGGCCAACATCCTCAATCACTGTGCTTTGTGAATTCATTGCCTTCAGAGGAATTCTACTCCCTATAGGCTTTGTCAAAAAAGAAAGAAAGTTGACATACATTGGTGGTAGGTTTGGGCTGATATTCTTGTAGTGCCTACCCTGGGCCAGTCACTTAGGTAGAATCCTCATTTAATTCTCACCACCACACTTTGTAGAAGGAACTACTTCAACCCTTATTTTGTACATGAGGAGCCTGAGGCTCAGGCAACTTACCCCAGGTCCCAGGACCAGTGAGGCACTGCAGCCAGATCAGCTGAGACACAAGCCCTTGCTCTGAACTGAGGATGGAGGGGACTAGCTCCACCCCAGCCTCTCAGGTTCTCTCTCACAGGACGCTTTTCCTCTTTCAGCTCAATCATCTGTGCAGCAGATAAGAAAGTGACAAACAGGGAGAAGGCACTGCCTCCGCTCCCCATCCCACAGAAAGAACGTTACCATCCTTCCGTCCAGTTAGTACAAATGCACAAGACTGGAGAGCTGGTTCCCATTCCCCTCTGTCACATCCATATCTATAATAGATAAGTATTGACTAATTTAGGAAATGTTAATTCATCTAGGCCTGAAGAGGAATACAGGCCCAGGGACAAGTCCAGCAGCTGGGCCTAAAACCATTATCTAATCTCCTGTAATGCCCTGGACTACATTCTATTTCTTTTTTTTTTTTTTTTAAATAAATTTATTTATTTATTTATTTATGTTTGGCTGTGTTGGGTCTTCGTTTATGTGCGAGGGCTTTCTTTAGTTGCGGCGAGCGGGGGCCACTCTTCATCCCCGTGCACGGGCCTCTCACTATCGCGGCCTCTCTTGTTGCGGAGCACAGGCTCCAGACGCGCAGGCTCAGTAGTTGTGGCTCACGGGCCCAGTTGCTCCGTGGCATGTGGGATCTTCCCAGACCAGGGCTCGAACCCGTGTCCCCTGCATTGGCAGGCAGATTCTCAACCACTGTGCCACCAGGGAAGCCCTACATTCTATTTCTATAGAGAAGTCTTCAGTATGCATTTCCCCAGACCAGCTCCTCAAATGTGACCTCCGCAATCATCCTGCTAACAAAGGTGGACAGCCATCCCTCTGAAATCCCATTTGGTCCTTATTCAGCAGAGCTTTGGGAGCTAATTTTCTAAGCAACAAAAATATATTTGTCACCTTCTCCCAAATCCCTATTTCTTATTCCAACACATTTCAACTGTAGTAGACACAGAGAACAGGACCTGAAGAGCTATACTCATGAGTTCTTTCTAGAGCCAGGTGAAATTTCTGGCCCGTCTTGTAGAGTAAGTTGCAAACCATGGTAGGGAGCAGCAGAGCTCCTTCTGCACGTTCAGAACACTGGCATCCCTTGCAGTTGCGTGGACGCTGCACACTCAGCATCCAGGGTGGGGAAGGGATGCAGGGAAGAGGTAAGGGAGGGTTGCAGACTCAACGCCCTCACCTGTCATGAAGGTCATATTAGTAAATGAGCCTGGGTGGGTTCTATATGGGGCAGCAAACACCCAGCCCCAGCCTATGGTTGCCATGCAAAGATGTGCGCCCAGAACTGCCACATCTACCATTTTTAAAAGGAAAGCCCCCAATCTGGACTTGTACGTAAAATCTGCTGATTTTTAAATTAAAAAAAAAAAATTTCATCACCCTGTGCAGGCCAAACAAAACATGTTTATGAACTAGATTAGTTCCATAGGTTCTGGCAATTTGCAGAATCCGCTTCAAAGTGCTTTTTTTATTTTAATTGCAAATAGAAAACAATACAACATGATCAACAAACTATTTTGAGAGATCCTATAGAAGGGGACTCTAGAAAGAAAGACTGGAAGACTGGATTCACAAGCAGAAAACTTTGTTTTGAACCCAAACTATAAATGTGTTTTATCAGCTGAAGGATTCAACAAGTTATACAACTAAGTTATAGATTACTTATAAAACTGGCATAGCCACACCTGCCATTCTTACTATGCAGGGCTGTGGCAAAGAACAGATCAGATTATCAATTTAGGCATTTCTCAGGCAAATAAAGTAATTTGCAATGTAAACCTCTGAAAGGCAGAGAATAGTTCATATTCAGTACATAGTGCCTGTGTTTTATCTGCACAGAGACACTCAATAAATATTTTTCATTGACTTAGCTTACCGAAATTCCTGCTATAATCCAAATTTAGAGAACAAATCTTTCTAAGGATCTACAAAATATTTTTTGTGTGACTATGAAGCATAATAATTCACATAGTGACTGATGAGGGCTAAAACTATTGATCAAAGTTCCCAGACAGAGTCAAATTGCACGCTAATGTGTAGATTTTTGTCTGGTAGAGATGCAAATAATTTCTGCCTGGTGGAAAAGACAAAGACAAAGGTTATCATTTCCTATCCTGTAGGATATTAACCAGTTTTTATTTAACTCTGAATTCTTATTCTAATATTGCTTAATTAATTGCTTATCTATAACTAGTTCCTCAGATGTTCTTTAAACCAGTCTTAATATCTTATTGGTTCCCTCATTAAGTAATGGGCTGAAAAAAATCTTTGACAAGGATTCATTTTATATTTGCATGAGAATCATAATTTTATCCTTTTGAAAACTATACTTCGATATTAGCCTGTCTTTTGCTAGCCAAACTAAGTTCTTAATAGTTTTTCTCAACTTGTTTTACTAAAGTTCTCCAGTTTATATCAGAGCTATCAGTGTTGAAGTTTAAACTGGGCACAATGTTAGAAAATCTTATGTCACTGACATGCTTTTGTGACAAAACACAGACACTGCATTTAATTTATTTCTCCCTTCATTCATTCATTCCATTTTCCAACAAACATTTCTGGAATATATGCAAGACACTGAAGAGTATACATAGATGAATAACACACACACACACACACACACACTCCTTTTAAGGAAGTTTAGAAGTGAGTGGTGAGCAGTTCTGTACATTGGTAACTAGAATATCAGAGAATATAGATGAAGGGCTATGGAAACTTACTGAAGGAGTCAGTGTTAAATTGGATTGGGGGCATCAGAGAAGGCCTGCCAGAGAATGTGATATATTAGCTGATTGGAAAAATCCTGGAAAAATGCCTAGGATTTTGAAAAACAGTGAAGAAAAGGGAAAGGTATTCCCAGCAGAAGAAACAGCAGAGAATTCAAGAAATGCAGTGAGGAGAAGTCCCCTATGAAGTTGGAACATACATGACTTTGCAGGAGAAAGTTGCCTGCAAAAGGATTTGGGGGTCTATTGTTACAAAGCAAACTACCCCAAACTCAGTGGCTAAACACAAAACTTGTGTCATATTTCTCATATATCTGCTGATCTAAGCTGGGCTCAGTTAGAATGTTTCTGCTCCACATCCCTCTCATCCTGCCTGGGACACAGCAGGTAGCCTGAGGAGTTCCCTGGCATGGGATGGCAGAGGTGCAGGATAGCAAGTCACATGGTCAATCCAAAGCCAAGGGGTGGGGAAATACATTGAGTCTTTAGAGGAAGGAATTGTAAAGTCACAAGGCAAAGAACATAGATACAGAGAAGGGTGAAGAACAGACTCGACAGGGACAAATAGTAGGAAAACCTGAATGCCATGATTAACGATTAAACTTTGTTGCTAAGAGACTAGATCTTAATTGTTCTCACCTCAAAAAAGAAATGATAATTATATAATATGATAGAGGTGTTAGCTAACACCCAGGTGGTAATTATATTGCAATATGTAAGTGTATCGAATCAACAAGTTATACACCATAAACTTGTGCAATGTTGTATGCCAACTATATCTCAATAAAAAAATGAAAGAAGTAAACTTCGTTCTAGGCAAGGAGAAGTCATCACTGTTTTTTTAAGCAGCAGGGAGACATTCTCAGATCTATGTTAGAAAGATGATTATGCCTGTTAGCTAGTGGAGGATTAGAGAATTTACAACCAGCTGAACTAGGGTAGTGGCTGTGGGAAAAGGGACAGAGAGACAAATTAAAAATAGTTTTTACGTAGAATAAAGTAGGTCATCATTTGGATGAAGAGTAAGAAAGTCAGACACCACTCAGATTTCTAAACTGATATGGGAAAACCACTGAGAATTATATTACTAGCTACTTTTATTGAGCATTTATTTTGTGCCAGCTACTATTGCAAACATTTTATGCAGATCATTTGATTAAAGTGCCATATAAAACCCACGACACAGTGTTATAATTTTCTATCCCTATTTTATAAATGCAAAAATGGAGCCTTAAGATAGTTGAGTAACTTGCCCAAGGTTCTAAGCTAATACCTGACAAAATCGGGGTTTAAACATAAAACCATTTTGATTCCAGAATCTGAGTTCATAACCTCTATGGGCTGCCTCAGCAGGATAGGGATAATGAGGGAACCAGCTCTGGGGGGAACTAACATTTGATTTGGGGAAGGGACTGGATTATTGACTTTATATCCTGGCCATCATACTATTTTTGAGTAATAAAATGCCAGTTTATTCATTGGTATAAAACATCATTTTGATATTTTAAAATGCCTGAAGTTTGAGTCATTTATATTTTGGCTCAAAGGTGCATTCATTTGGAAAGATTCAGAATCCATCCCTCCGCTCTTTCAAACCCTTCCAAAGTATCTTGCTATAATTCCCTCTTCCTGGGCTTCTAATGAGGTTTATGTGTATTCACCATTTGTTTCTCACAGATCCTTTGGTCCATCTATACTTACAGTAGTCCATAATGGAGTTATTTTAGAATGGCGGGGGTGGGGGTGAGGGGGTGGGGGTGGAGAGGAGCGGGTTGTGGAAAGCAAAGAGAGCATTCAGTGGGGGATTTGGGAAGGAGGAGAAAGGGCGTTGGGGAAGTTTCTAGTCCAGCTCCAGCCCCCCCTCATTTTTTCTACTCCTCTCTTCTCTCGTTCTCAGAGACAGATCTACTCTCATTAACTCAACGCATCTCTCCCAGGATGATTTATATCAGTCAATATCTTTTCCCCAACCATCCTTCCTGGAGAGACTTAAGCTCAGAAGGACAGAGGAACCTGGACTCTGGCCCTCTCTGAGGAGGAATAGCATCTGAGGACAATGTAGAAGCAATGAAACCACATCTCACTTTTTATTGCACAAAATAAATACCAAAATACTATATTGCCATTGCAACCACTAGTTTGGGGAATGTAGATTGTGCCAATTTTATACCTATGTACATATAGGCATGATTTAAATAAAAGGCAGGGGGCCTTCCCTGGCGGTCCAGTGGTTAAGACTCCGCACTTCCACTGCAGGGGGCGCGGGTTCCACCCCTGGTTGGGGAACTAGGATCCCACATGCCACGTGACATGGCCAAAAAATAAAAAAATTTAAAAAGTAAAAAAGTAAAATACAAGGTAGGATGGCAATGGGTTGTATTTATCTCCCTATTTACACACATATATTTTAATTGCCATTGAGCCTTTTATTTTAAATCTCATTTCACTACTTATTATTTATTTAATTTTTAAAATAAATTTATTTATTTACTTATTTTTGGTTGAGTTGGGTCTTCGTTGCTGCACACAGGCTTTCTCTAGTTGCGGTGAGCGGGGGCTACTCTTCGTTGTGGTGCGCGGGCTTCTCACTGCAGTGGCTTCTTTTGTTGAGCACGGGATCTAGGTGCGCGGGCTCAGTAGTTGTGGCATTTGGGCTCAGTAGTTGTGGCTCGTGGGCTCAGTAGTTGTGGCTCGTGGGCTCTGGAGCACAGGCTCAGTAGCTGTGGCGCACGGGCTTAGTTGCTCTGCGGCATGTGGGATCTTCCCGGACCAGAGCTAGAACCCGTGTCCCCTGCATTGGCAAGCAGATTCTTAACCACTGCGCCACCAGGGAAGCCCACTACATATTATTTTTAAATGTCACCTATTTTTTTATTGGGACTTCTCAACTCTATTATTTGAATCCTTTTTATTCATTTTGTTTCTCATAATTTTTTTTTTTTTTTTTTTTTGGCCGTGCCGCACAACTTGCAGGATCTTAGTTCCCCAGCCAGGGATTGCTCCCAGGCCATGGCAGTGAAAGTGCTGAGTCCTAACTACTGGACCGCCAGGGAATTCCCTGTTTTCTCTTAATTTTTAGGGCTTTTCTACTCATTAAAACTAAATTAACTCTTCTTTATTTAAAACAAAATACACGTACATATATAATATATGCATATGTGATTATATAAATATCATATAAAATCTATAAAGATGTGTAAATATATGTAATTTTCCTTCTTTTGGTCCATTCAGTCATTCGTTCATTTGTTCATTCATTCACTCATGCTTTAACACTGGCTAAGAAGTACAGCTGCAGGGGTAGCCTGTAAGGATACCGAGATGATTAATTTTGTGTCTACTTGGCTGAGCTATGGTGGCCAGATTATTTGCTCAAAGGTTATTCCGGATGTTTCTGTGAGTGTGTTTGGGGGATGAGATTAACATTCAAATCAGTGGATTTTGAGTAAAGCAGACTGTCCTTCATAATGTGGGCAGGCCTCATCCAGTCAGTTAAAGGCCTGAATATAGAACAACTGATCTTCCCTGAGCAAGAAGGAATTCTGCCAGTAGGCCATCGCCTTTGCACTCAGACTACAAGTCTTCCCTGGGCCTCTAGTCTGCCGATCTAGGATTTACCAAGCCTCCCTAGTGCTATAAGCCAATTCCTTAAAATAAATCTCTATTTGTACACACACATCCTGCTGGTTGTGTTTCTCTGGAGAACCCTGACTAATATGGGTACGTAGGCTTTCCCCCTCCACTCTCCCTAGCGGATAGTTCCCTTGTTCTTCTCGTGTTCTCCAAGCTCATTCTAAGACACTAGACAGAAAAAATCCCCCGCCTTGGAGGGCTCAGTAGATTCATAGCCCAATCATCATCACGTTACAAGCAGTCAGGGCTCCTCAGGATTTGAACCGCTGCATGCTCCAGCCTGTCAACCGCCTGCCTCTGCATTTCTCCGCATTGCTTTGCCTGAGTGGGGGAGGGGTAAGGAGAGGGAGGAGGGTCAGGACACCCTCTCCCTCATCAATATTTACAATAGCCAGGACATGGAAGCAACCTAAGTGTCCATCAACAGATGAATGGATAAAGAAGATGTGGCACATATATACAATGGAATATTACTCAGCCATAAAAAGAAACGAAACTGAGTTATTTGTAGTGAGGTGGATGGACCTAGAGTCTGTCATACAGAGTGAAGTAAGTCAGAGAGAGAAAAAGAAATACCGTATGCTAACACATATACATAGAATCTTAAAAAAAAAAAAAGGTCACGAAGAACCTAGGGGCAGGACAGGAATAAAGACACAGACCTACCAGAGAATGGACTTGAGGACACGGGGAGGAGGAAGGGTAAGCTGGGACAAAGTGAGAGAGTGGCATGGACATATATATACTACCAAACGTAAAATAGCTAGTGGGAAGCAGCCGCATAGCACAGGGAGATCAGCTCGGTGCTTTGTGACCACCTAGAGGGGTGGGATAGGGAGGGTGGGAGAGAGGGAGACACAACAGGGAAGAGATATGGGGATATATGTGTATGTATAACTGATTCACTTTGTTATAAAGCAGAAACTAACACACCATTGTAAAGCAATTATACTCCAATAAAGATGTTAAAAAAAAAAAAAAAGCAAGCATACTTGCACTGAGCAGCCCTCAGTCAGTCTGAAGCCAGCTGGTGAACAAACAGCCCAGCCCCTGCCCCCAACTTGGGTGGGAAAACTCTGAGGCACGCGTTTCATACCATTCACCAGCATTTCCTGGGGGGGATTAAGTTCTGGTCTCCCATTGTAGAGTTTCCTTGTATTTCCCAAACCAACTACTTGAACTCAAAACCTGATCTTGGGGTCTGCTACCCAAATTACCATCTCCCCCAGCCTCCACCCCGCAACTACTGCTGTTTCCTTCACCAGACAAAAGCGCGGTTGACAGAAGCAGTAAAGTCAGGGATGGATAGAAGGTTATGCTGCACTTCTCTAACCAGCAGAGGCTGAACACCCTGCTCATGAAGCAGGACTACCATGCAGACTCGGGGAGTCTCAGGTTGGAGGGCAGAAGGTGCCCCAAAGAGACCTGCTGAGGGTACGAAACTTCACATAAGTCCCCTGTTTTATCCTACAAATTCGTGTGAGGTTTGCACTCTGCTGCATGATCTACCCTGTGTTTTAAGCACCCACCACCCACTCTGAGTACAATGGATTTTGCAGAAAGATGGATACCGCATTTTCCTTGGGGCTTCATGCATGTCATGCTGCTATTTGAGAGGGAATGGCCCTGAATGCTCTGGAATTGCTCTCTGGATTAGATCAGAAGTCAGAGCGATGTTTCTACACTGCAGTTTTAGGTGCTTTCTCCAGAACATTTACTGAATGGCCCTCAGAATTATGCTACTGCCCTACAAAGAAAAACACAGTAAGAAATGGACCTCCAAAATCCTCCTTGCAAGTAAGTGGTCATGATTGCATGAGGCAAAATGAGACCCCACAGAATAAGAAGAATGGGGGAGATGAGAGGATTCTGGGACTTCCCCCCTTCCTCCATGTAGAGTGAACACCATGCTCACTCATGTTTGTCCTTCCTATTCTGATATTCTTCCCTTTCCTCATTTGCCTAGCACCATTTTTTCTTCCTTATACTCCACATACATTGTAGGCAGCCTTAAATCCTCCCTAGGACAAAGCTGAAAATGAACTAAAAAGGTGTGGGGCAGACACTGGTGGCCCACGGGGCACCACTGGGACATTCTAGGGAACAGAGGTCCTTCCTTCCTGCCTGCACCACCTCACGCATCACAATGGAGCCAGATGACAGCCCAGCTCCTGATCAAAATCCTCCTCTCCTCCCTTCCTTGAGTTTGCAAAAGGGCTCATTCCTGCATTTAAAGAACACAAGCAAACTAAACCATCATATATTTAACCTGGTTTTTTTTTTTTTTTCCATCCACAAAAGGTGGCTTTTATTTATGAAATATGCAGATCTGAGTCAGTGCCTTGAAGCCTGCTCAATTCAAGGTACTGCACTGAATGGTATATAAATTACAGCACCAAATTGACAGATACAACCAAGGATAAATGTATAATGTAACTCAGTTATGAGTAAGCTGAATTACCAACTCGGCTAAACACACGCTTATCATCCTTGTGTGAATTCATATTACAAAAAGCCCTTAATGGAACCAAGACTCTTCTCCTTTCCTAAATTCAGGGTACTTTTGATTCACACAAACTAAATTCCTAGGCTGTTTAAAATTCTAAACATATTTTAGCCTTTAAGAGTGAATGCAGGAGTATATAAACTGATGCAACTTTTCTAGGAAGCAATTTGGCAGTAAACATCAAGAGTCTTAAAAATGTTCCTCTGCTTTTACTCAGTAATTCCGTTTCTGAGTACCTACCTACAGAAGAAGACTGGAATGCTGATCACTGATATACAAAAATGGATTATATATAAAAAGGTGCATCTCATGTAAAAAGCAGCAAAAAATAGGAAATAATCCAAACGGCCAACACTAGCAGAACTATCTACTTATGCAGCAGCGGTCACGGCATATATTATTATTCTGCAGTTATTAGCAATGATGTTGCGTGAGTTTTACCTACCTGAAACGCTCAAACAGAAAAAGTAGGAAAGAGAACTGCACAGTGTACACCCAGCTATTACACACATGGACATCCACAAATATATAATCGGAGGAAATGCACCAAAATTATCTGAGGGATGGGGCTATAAGTAATTTTTATTTTCTTTTTCATATGTCTCTATTTTCCAATGTTCAGCGATGAGCAATGTCCTCACTTTTATGATCAGTAATTGAAATAAAAGCTGCACTTCAAAGTAGGAAGCAGTGTAGAAATCCACCACAAAGCACCTTGATTACAATGTCCTCCTTTTTATTAAATTATAAAACTGACTGCAGTCAATACACACACTTTTGGGAATGTGTTTTTCTCAAGTATCTGCTTTCGTGGAACACACAGTTTTAAACAGACAGACAAAATACTTCTATACCAGCTCCTTGGTCTTCAAGCTATTTAGCGCTGGTAGCCAAACTACCAAGTATAGCTATTATATATACAGTCAGAATTTATGGAAAATATTACAAAGACAAATGTCTTGAAAAGATGACACAGTGCAGAGAAAACCATAGCTCTTAAACTGGTATAAAAATTTAGTCAAAATGTTTTAGTCCATTATGGCTTTGCATAAAGCTTCAAAAGAAGAAAATTTAAGACACTTCTCATCAAAGGCACTTACATAGTTGTAATAAAATACTTCTTTGAATTCAGTTTGAGTCAGACGGTATTTTTATTTATTTTTTTCACATTCTGTCTCTTATTGAAACGGTCCTGGAAGGCAGCTATTAATGAGGAAAAATAGTTATCATTTCTTAATATATATGTTAAAAATACGCAAACAGAATTAATACAGATTTTGGTCCACTGAAGCAGGTAACAGTATCAGACGGTAGTGTTTCTCTTAATTCTGAGCCAAAAGCCATAAGCATCCCAGACTCAGTCCCCTGGGCTCCCCAGGGAGTGCCCCTACATCTCCACAGTGCATCAAAACTGCAAAGAACCATCCTCCCACGGTTGGTGGGAGTGCTGCTCTGAGGGGGCGGCTGCGGGGCGCACCAGAGTCAATCCTCGGGCATCTATAATTCCGTGTCTCGGTATCGGGAATGCTGGCCGTAATAACTGCGTTTTGAGTGTTCTGACAGCTGCTGCCGGTATTCTTCCTCCTCGGCGTCACTGCCATAACTTCCTCTGGGATCCTGATAAAGTCTGGCAGGACCTTTCTGCGGCTCGGGGGACCTGGAACTAACAAAGTGAGAGGGTTACATGAAGCCGAAAGCTCGGGCCTCCCCGCCCGTGATGCACGCAGTGGTCAACTGCCCAGGATGGCTGGCTCACCTGAGTCGCACTCTGCTGACAAACCAGGGCACTCCTGGCCCGGCTCCAGGTTCCCAGAGTGGTAGGAGTGAGGATGGGAATAACAGGTCAAGGCCAATGCCCACTTGAGCAGCGAGCGGGGAAGCCAGCCACATGCTCCCTGACCTAAGAACTCTCCAGCCGGATGCGGGTGCCTTCCTAAGCTCACTGGCTAAAAGCTCACAAGCAGAGCAAGTTCTTTGCCAGTTTCAGTCAATTATACCAAATCCCCTCTGTTGCCAGGGGCCACCTGGTAGGCTGTGCCACAGTTCAACTGGTAAAGAAGAAATCTGCCTCTAGTTTTCTGTTGCGTTAAAACTAGACTCTAGTTTCCAGTCAGAATGGCTGCAAGAAAACGTGATTTTTTTCTTTTGTTTCCTATTCTCAGAAGCAGGAAATGATCCAGCGTAAAACCTCAACAGGAAGACACTGTGATAATTACTAGTGCTTATGTAGCACTTTAAACATAAAGCATCTTACCAACACCGGTCGATTGATGTCATCTTCCGTTCAGACCACAGCTCAGCACAAGTGGCCTGACTTTGCTAGGCGACGCAAAGGAATTAAGGAGCTTGGCTAAGAGCTAGAAAATATTAGCAATGAAACAACTGGCATCTAAGCCGCAGGAATTTTGCTCATGTGCTATCCTAACATAATTTAACACATCTGTGCTCCAATGGGTCTAATGGGACTGACTTGGAATGTCAATGATTACACTGTGTCAGTTTTAGCACACAATCAACACTACCATAAAATTTTGACTCTATGATCTTTACAATTAAATTTGACTGAATAAGCAGTTGACCAGGAAAAAAAAGAAAAACCTTCTTGTTACTTCGAAATGTAGGTGAAAAAAATTCTTTCTTCGTCATCCAAGTCCTAGACAAGCCCCTTTTTTAGACCTATACCTTCCGAGCAGCTCTTACCTTGTGTACTGGGGCGGGCCGGGCTCCGGCTTGTGTGTTTTGACTGGAACTGCATAGATATCAGGATGCTTCTGAGCAATTTCAATCTGTGGTGATTAAGAAAAAAAAGAGGGAAGGGATGAATGACTAGACAGTCAGCTTGCTCATTTCCTGCTGGTTCCATTTTCCAATCCCATTTCAAGGAGAAGAGGAAAAATAGAAGCAAATCTCTAGTTTCCAGGGTTGTATGTGATGCCTAGTGGTATATGTCAAATAGGAAAAATGTTTAAAACTAATGAAATTCTGCTGCATGCTACAATATGGTTGAACCTTCAGGACGCTATGCTAAGTGAAATAAGCCAGTCACATAAAGACAAATACTGTATGATTCCACTTATATGAGGCTCCTAAGCTGTCAAATTCATGGAGACAGACAGTAGAATGGTGGTTAAGGGACTGGGGCAGGAGGTGATGGGGGTCATTAATATTGACATATACAGAGCTTCAGCTGGGGAGGATGACAAAGTTCTGGGGATGGATGGTGGAGGTGGTTCACAGCAATGTGAATATACTGAATGCCCTGAACACTTACAAATGGTTAAAATGGTAAGTTTTATGTATATTTTACCACCAAAAAAAAAAGGAAGAAAGAAAAGAAAAAAGAGGCCTCTTGCCTTCTGAGATGGCCCACACTCTGTCTGTGGAGTGTTTCTCCCAGGGCCACTCTTGCCTGTTGAGATGAACAGTGTCCTGTCTATGGAATGTGTATCTCTAAATAAATCCACCTCTTATCTATCACTTCATCTCTCACTGAATTCTTTCTGAGATGAGACATAAAGAACCTGAGCTTCCCGCTCGGTGCTTTGTGACCAACTCGAGGGGTGGGATAGGGAGGGTGGGAGGGAGACGCAAGAGGGAGGAGATACGGGGATATATGTGTCTGTATAGCTGATTCACTTTGTTGTACAGCAGAAACTAACACACCATTGTAAAGCAATTATACTCCAATAAAGATGTTAAAAAAAAAAAAATGAGCTTCAGTAAGTCTTGACACCAGGAACTAAGGCCCCCAGCCAGGTGGAGGATGGAATGATGATGTTGACCCTCCTGACTTCAATCAGCTAAAGCTTGGACTCTGTCAAGCTCTGCCCCAATTCTATGCTGAATTCTCTGCTCAAGCCCCCTGATGAATATGCACGTACCCTTAGTTTAAAACCTCCCCAGTTTTGCAGTTCGGGAGACGCTACTTTGAGAAAAGATCCCCAGTGTTCTCCTTACTTACAGTGAGTAATAAATCCTTCCTTCTCCCGCCCCCGCCACCAAAAAAACAAAAAAGAAAACCAGAAAAAGGCTCAGAAGCACTGCCACTGTTGTGACAAACTTAAATGAAAAAAACTCCCATAACCACTGGGCAGAATATGCTTAAATTTTTCTCTGGCTTCTGAAAGGCTTTTGTGCACATGGCACAAAAATTCAAACAGTATCAAAAAGGACAATCTACGGGCCTTTCAATTTTAGCACCCAAGGTGTGCACAGTTTCTATGGCAAATCTGGGAGCAAATTAAAACTCAGTTATCAACTGTTTTAACAAAAAACCATTTCAAAGAGGCCACTGATTCTCTTGTCACACTTCCCCATTCTAGAACCTGATACAAAGTTCTTAAGTATGAAGGGCAGAATCCTATTCGCCTACAATGTTAGGTTTTCTTGACTGGAAGAAAAAGGGATGCACTGATAGCTGGCCATCTGGAAATGACACACATACAGGATGTGCCTTTGTATCACGCGTGTGAACATCCTTTCATGTTTGTGGCAGGGGCAAAAGGACTGCAAATCATTATACTGCAATGAAACTTCTTTAAAATTCTTACTGATGACATGCTAAGATGACCTAGTGGTTGGAAAAGAATTACCCTTGCACTCTGCGCTTCTTGGAGCTCTTGCATTCTCTGTAATCTCGCCTTGTGATCCATCTTCTCAAATATTTTTACTTTGCCCAGGACAGACTTGGGGGCGCTGTCCTGCTCCTCACTGCCCTCTCCCACCTCCTCACTCTCTGGGGGAGGGACGGGAGTGGACGGCTTCAGTATAGGCCGTCCAAAGGTGGGTTTTGCTGCAATAGGAGGTGGACATCCTTTGGTAGATGTCCCGGGAATTTCATCACCGGCAACAGCTGAGGGGTTTGACTTGTATTCATAGGATCTAGAGAAGTCAATGGATTCTTCTTTGTTTTGGGTTTTGACCTGCAGAGAGCAATGACATAGTTTTAACCGTGAGCTTTTGGTTTATTTTCAAATCTCTATTAGTGATTTAATACACTCCATTTCCTGATCAGTTTCCAAAGGTGGTCAACAAATTCCATTCCGACAAGGAATCAAATACGGCAAGGCACACGGCCACTGATCTAGCATCCGGAGCCCTACCTCACTCCCTATAGGAGAGAATTAAGTGCTCAGGAAAGCAAGAGGGTGCTGGGGACGTGCTAGGAGGCCCGCAAGTGCTAGAGGTGGATCAGACCTCACTTTGTACTAGAGGAGATCAGAATTTTGGAGAAGACCTCAGAACAAGTCAGGCTTCAGGATGGAATAGTGGCTCCTGAGTTCACACCACACCGAGGGTGCGTGCCCTGGCCCGGAGGTCCAGCCAGAGGTGCAGGAGACTGGGGTGGGGAGCGGGGAGGGAGCATATCACGCTGATGGCCACTTTTTCTTCATACTTCCATCCTAGGCCTGCTTGTCAATTTTCACTGATCTATTTTAGGAGGTCACCAATTACTTCTGAAAGCTCAATCAATTATTACTTTCTTCTTATCTAAAGTATTGAGTTAGAGAGAGAAATTTTATTGGGTTATAAGGAAAAGCTATAGTCATAGCTTTGATTCAGAGAGGGGCAAAGCATCGTATGACATACGCCCATGTGTCCTCGCATTGATTCTGTTCTGGACAATGGTTTATTTAAAAAAGAAATTAAATGGTCCTCATAATGAGACGCATTGTCAACAATGGTGGTGATTGTTTTCTTTAGCAAGTCACCAGGAAGGATTTTTCAGGTGCATCTAAATCAGACTGTGGGCAGAAAAATTTAATTGGACAGAAGAAGAAAAACAGATTCTAAGACAGGTGATTCTGGGCATGCAGTATTTATCAAACTTTTATTCTTTCTACATAAACAAACAAACAAATAAAACAAAACAAAAGGAAACAAACACTAATAGTCCTAAAATTATATACTCTTCTAAAACTGCCTTTCCATTCTACTTTTTCACCTTTTCCTAATTTTTGGTTTCACCCAAAAGGCCAAAAGATAGGCTCTAATAGAGAACCTGGTGAGTCAAAAACATAATCCAATGCCATATTATTGTGCGTGCTCCTCCCTGGCTATGCGAGGAGCTCCAGGGGCATGTGCTTTCTTCTCCTTCCCATCCTGGGCTTCCCAGCCACGTACCTTGGGCGGCTCTGGCTTGAATGCCGGGGGCGGGCTATTGTCCCTAAGTTGATCTCTGCTAGCAGCCCTCCTCATCTGAGCTCGTGGCTCTGGGCTAGGTTTCCTTATGCTCTACAAGACATAAACGTTCATTCATAACAAGAACATCCCAGCAGAAAGAAGAGAGCACTGGTCTGCTTTGCTGGAGTTCTTCGAACTTGTGGGAATTCTGACCAAGTGCTTCTTTACTGAAAAGGCAGATACCAGGCATATTCTCCCACTAGCAAGTGCTTAAGATACATTTTCCCAAAACTAGCTGCATCTCTCCCTTTAAAGTACGAAAACAAAAGGTCTTCCTAAAGTCTAAAATCTCTTTTGTAACTAACAGCTGTTAACATTTTAAAGCATTAGCTCAGCTGTATCTGCAGACTTTCATGAGTTAATTTATTCTTTACAACTTGTCCAGCAGTATATACTAATTGGTCATGGTGAGTTGTTCCTCCTTTCAACTTGTATTTTTGGTACTTATACTTCGTAAAGAATAAAATCATTCATTGAAATGAGCTAAACTGCTAAAGAGAAGTCCACAGTATTAATTATCCAAATATATGGAGAGTCTTGTCTACAAAGGTAATTATCCCAATGTTCTCTGAGGTGTAACTAATAATCGCTCTGGTCCTTAGTGCTGGCAATGTGATTCCTAGGATCACAGAAGCTGTCTATTCGCTGGTCAGTGGATGCATAGTACATGAGATCAGACATATAATTAATCAGTGAACTCAATCAAAAAATTGAAATACAAGAGAGAAGGAAACTGATGGGGAAACAGGAGTTTTTGCAAGATTAGAAAGGTTAAATGTAGGGTGGAGAAGAAAAAGCACGGATACCTAAGAGTACAGAGAGAGACCTAATCAAAGGTTACAAGTAAATACACCAATACTGTATTGTAAAATAATGTCCCACTTGTAATTTGGACAGCTGGCCCGATATCATGACGTCATGCCCGACAGCATCTGTGTGATGAGTGCTGATCACTCAAGCTCTCCCACCGCTTAGTTCCTGTCCCACTCCCCCATGGACCACGTCCACAATCATACAGGCATTGGCTTGGAACGAGAGGCTCCCTAGACATCATCCGCTCCAACCCTTAGGAATACCTTCCACAGCACCCTGAATAAACAGCTGGCCAGAGGAATTCAAGTGAAACGCCAGAACCTCCTTTTCCTGCCCAGGGCCGGGCAGCCTACGGCCTCCTCGCCTCACCTCCTCGTGCTGCACCGGCTCCGAGGAGCGGGTGATGGCAGACACCAGAGGCTCCTCAGCCGGCTCATCCAGCTCATTGTCAGTGTAGGCACCTCCTTCGCCGTCGGTGTCTTCAAAGTCACTGATGAGGCGGCTGTCGCAACTCAGATAGTCCACGCCCATGGCGGTTAAGTAGGACATGCGGTCTTCGGGGTCATCATCCATCCCTTCCATCTAGAGGAATTTGTTTTGGAGGGTCAGTGGGATCTGACATGGCTCCTGGGAGTGAGGACTCAAGAAAATTCCCAAGGGCACAGCCAAGTGACTGAAACCTTGACTTGTTCTAGAAAGGGAAGTCACCTTTATCTTCCTGAAATCACTTGGCTTTAAATTACTATGTTAATTTTTGTGCAGAGACTCAGATTAGAAACCCTCCGCCCTATCTCTCCTTGCCACCATCCATCCTACATACCACTACTGAGCCAGGCCTTCCTCAGATTGTTGCACTTTTCTTCCAGAATTTGGCCCTCCTCCAGCTGTCTCTGTTGTATTTGTCTCCTAGCAATAGTGCACGCTGCCTTTAGCTGCACACCTCTCCGCTCATCCATGAGATTCTCAAATCCTTGAGGGCAGAAGCTATGTCCTGTTCAACTTGTTCTCACCACAGAGGCTAGCACAAAGCCATAGTGGGTATAAGCACTCAGTAGATGCTACTAGATACTCTGACTAAACACGCAGTTCCTAAAGGGCAAGACTAGGCTCAACCATCTAATTGGTAATGGAGGCACTTCTGCAACAAAAATCGTACCTCTAACGTCTCACAAACTACCTCAATTTATCTGGACCACAGAATACCAGCACCAAAGGCTCCTAGAACCACAGGGAATTCTATAGTTTCTTTGCTTCCTCCCTGAAGTAGGGCTGTGTGTAAACTGCCTCCACAGATGAGATGCGAGCCAAGGTTAGGCGCCTATACAAGTACCCAATGCTCTCTCATCACCTACTCAAATCCCTAGGACACATTCTCTGCCAAACTTCTTTCTAAGCCAATGATTCAAACTCCATTAGCTTTTCTTCTTTCTACTAATTTTTAACCATGTTCTCCACATAGCTCGGCCTCACCTCTCCACTCTGGGTTTCCCAAGTCCTTAGTAATAAGCTGTGGAGCTCAACACAAGGTCTTGTAAGCTCTGATTAGTGTGCTTGGAACAAAACACTAGTTACTACGTTAAAAGCAAAAGGGAAGTGAATGTAGGGCTTCATACATCCCATTCTGCTTTTCTTGTAAAAGTCCCTTCATTTTATTACTTTTTCAGAGAATTTATAAATTTTCGAACTACTGATGCACGTGTTGGGATCACTTGAAATGGGCATGGTTTTACTACATTCACTACCCTCTGGAGAAAAAACTCAGAACGCGGACTCTCACCTCACAGCAGAGTATCTGTGCCACATACCTTTCCTTCGGAGACCCAAACTGCTTCTCCTTGCTGATGCTGAATCGTGTCCTTCAGGCTGCCAAACCAGCTATCGTTGGCTGAATTTAGGTTGATTGTAGCTATAGAAATGCAAACCAAAAGGTGTGCCTCAATTTCCAGAGAAATTTTTATTAGAAATCCCATTGGATATAATTTATCCTAACTTTCATATTTAAGTTAAAACTTTGGCAGATGAAAGAGAAAGTGTTTACAAATATTTGAACACTAAATCCCTTTAGTCTAATGTAATTAAAACTATTACCATCTTGGGGCTTCCCTGGTGGCGCAGTGGTTAAGAATCCTCCTGCCAATGCAGGGGGACACGGGTTCGAGCCCTGGTCCAGGAAGATCCCACATGCCACGGAGTAACTAAGCCCTTGTGCCACAACTACTGAGCCTGCGCTCTAGAGCCCAAGCTCCGCAACAAGAGAAGCCACCGCGATGAGAAGCCCGCGTACCGCAACGAAGAGTAGCCCCCACACGCCGCAACTAGAGAAAGCCCGTGCACAGCAACAAAGATACAACACAGCCAAAAATAAAAATAAATAAAATAAACAAATTTATATTTTAAAAAAACCTATTACGATCTGGCTGTTGGAGTTTACATTACAGGTGGATGTTATAAAGCTAAAAATGGATTAATTTCTTTAAAGAATGTCTATTTTTCAGAAAAGCTACCTTTAAAAAATTTGTTGTTTTTATTTTGGCCGCGCCATACGGCTTGCGGGATCTCAGTTCCCCAACCAGGGACTGAAGCCAGGCTATGGCAGTGAAAGCGCCAAATACTAACCACTAGACTACCAGGAAACTCCCAAATATGTTTTTAAACAGTGTGTTTTCAGGGGCAAAGATAACACATCTGAACCAAATATAAATGTGCTGTATTTTAAAGATCAATACATAGACAGGAACATTATAAGTGAGAAAAACATATACCAAGGTACATGTTATCTCCAATAAAAAACTAAAGATAACATTTAAATGAATACCATTTTGATAGGATTAAACATTTTAGAATATAGACATAAATTAATGAAACTGTACAGGTGTGTATTTACGGAACATACATTTTCTATGTATGTATGTACTTACTACGACTGACCAAGCAGTTTTCCAAATACCTTACATGGATTAGCTCATTTCATGCTTCAACAAACCTCACAAGGTGGGTATTGCTATTATCCCTGTTTTACAGGTGAGAAACTGAAGCACAGTAGTGAAAGTAACTAGCCCAAGGCCTTGCACCAAACCAGTGGAAAAGCCTGGATGCAAACTCAGAAGTTTGCTTTTAGAGTCTATGGTCTTAGCCACGGCATGACAAACATGAATTTAGAGCACCGGTATAAAATACCAACCAAGTAAAACACATGTGATCGTTCTTCAGCAATATGTATTTAGGGACCTAATGGGGATAAACCAGATAATCAAAATTGGGCCTAAAATGAACAAACTGAAGGTAAATTAGGATTTTTAAAAACTATATCACCATGGCCTGTTATTAAGGGGTACTGCATTATGTGGCCCCCAAAAGAAAATTGGAACTTGTTGATAAAAGTTGTTCGGCAGCCTGTCCCACCTATCCTGAAGTCTGCATAATTCTTTGTAAAGAGCCAAAAAGAACCAGTAAGCAAATTTCGTAAGCAATTATGCTTCAGGTTTTCTTCCTAGTAACGTGTAGCATTCTTTCATTTAAAGAGTCCTAACACTGACCTTGGAAAATCCTGAATGAGCTTACAGTTTCCTTGGTTATTAATTATTTACAGCATTAGAATAAACTGATACCTTGGACAACTCAAGGAAAATTAATCTTGATTCCTTGGACTTTAGTATCCTTATCATGGTATTTTAAAAAGATTATTGTCTTCTTGGTAACAGAAGTGAGATCGGGCACCCTATAGACAAAATGAGTGACTTGCACTCAGTGTATACAGAACATTCAGCTGCCTTTTAAAGCTTTATGTTGGAGTTGTCTGAGATGAGTACAGTTTGTATTTATCATGAGGAAAACCTAAAGTTAAAAGGGGCATTTGTGAAACGCAGAAAATATGTTCATGCCCCCTGATAAAATGAAAAAAGTCAGAAACCTCTTATTGAACCCACATTGAGTCAAGTATATGAAAAAAAAAAAGAGCTTTACAGTAACTAATTTCCTAAGCCCCATAAAAAGGTAATTTCCAACTAAGTTGGGAACATCCAACTCATGCACGTGACCTCTCTTTAACAGGTGGGTGCACAGCTATGATGCTTCCCTTCACTTGGGATCAAGTTCCTTTGGTTTACTGTTGGCTTCTGCTCCTTAACTTTTTCAGATTCTTTGACTACAAGCAATACTGGTTAATTCCTGTTGTTCCCAACCTCTGGACTAGACCCATGTTCCCTTGGATAGAACGCCAGAAAGTGAAATACTGAAAGGAGCTTCACTCAGCCTCCATCTCGGCTGGGAGTCCTGGGATTCTATGGGCATCCCTTCCCAGCCCCCGCACGAATGCGCTCGGTGCTCCTTCTCCTTCTCCACCCAAGGAGGTTGGGGAGCACGGAGAGCAACAGCAAAAGGTGACACGTGAGGCTGGAGGGGTGGGGAGAAATCGGGAGTGACTGCAATGGGTATGAAGTTTCTCTTCTGGGTGATGGAAAAGTTCTAAAATTGATGGTGCTGAGGGCTATACATCTCTGAATATACCAAAAACGACTAAATTGTACAGTTTAAGTGGGTGAATTATAGGGTATATAAATTAAATTTCAGTAAAGCTGTTCATATGGCAGGGACCCTCTCTAAATGGACAAGCATCAGCTGAAGTGCCCGGCCAGGGAGTATGGCAACTTCCGTCTGCTTCCTGTGGCCCTCAGAGTTCCTACATGTCCTTGGGAAACCAAGAACTGCCTCCTGAGGTTTGGGTACTTTTGACTAGTACACGATTCACTCCTCTCCCTAGGCTTTCTCAAACACTATATTATGGCATAGAAAATTTCTTTTTACAATATGTAACGTTTAAAGATTTTTAAAAAGTGTAAAATAGTATCACTAATAAATAGCATTTATTTAGCATTTCCAAAGTCTCAGGACTGAATTATACAAATTTCACATTAATGAAATCTGAGAAAACTGATAAAAGTGCTACCCTTTGGTACTTTAAAAATCCCACAATTTCATACAAAGGGTGGCCCTGTGTGGGTCTCTAAGTCCACAATTCCATTTCCGTGGTACTTAAACCATGAACTGAGTGCTTCAGGAATTCCAAGAAAGCATGTAACTTAAACTTCAGGTTTTAAAAAATAATTTTTGCAACATGTGCATGCAAATGTATTCTACAAGAAAATTTTTTAAATGAGGGGGGAGGGTTGGGCAGCCTAATAGTTTAATTTACATTGATAAGTTAATTTGCTTTTGGGCAAATCTCAGAATGAAGTTTCCCTGGTCATCTCCACTTAACTAAGAAGTATCTTGAGTTTGCAAGAAGAGCCATTTTATTTTAATTTTTTTAGTTTTTATTTTTTAGGTAAAAGGCATTTATTATATTGTAAAAATAGTAATGGACATATGTAAAAAAACAAAAGACCAAATAATTTATAAAATAAATTATACCTTTCAAAAATGACCAAGACAGAACAATAAGTATATCAGTACAAAAAAGGTAAATCAACAAGCACTAGCAATGTTAGCTTTTCCTGTAACCACTATTATTATCATACTAAGCCCTGATTTGTCCTATATCTGAAATACTAACAATTTACCAACACACTAACAGTTTACAAATCTTCAGTTCTTCTACTCAATCACGTTTACTACACAGTAACTTCAAGGAGAGCCATTTTCATACCGTCATAATTAAATAATCACCTGCGGGAAACAAGATTTTCTTGTTACTGTGCAACAAGGAAAAAAGAAGGATATTGAGCCTGGTGAGACCACCTGCAACATAAGCCTTGATTTTGAATTACTGTTCATCATAGTAGCTCTATTTTTCCCAATTATTAATTCATTAAAATGACATAAATTTAAAATAATAAAAAAAACCTTGGATTTTGGCCATGGTGCACACAATCAAATCACAGCCTGGCCAGGCTGAGTGAGACACGAGGCATAGAAAGTGCTCAGTGGGGCCATTCACACAGCTCTCAAGAGTTAAACTTAGAAGTCTGGAAGATTGCTGCGAAAGGCCATCTCATAGACAACTGGGGCCTTTTGATAAGTTACCTGGCACCCTGCTCCATCCATCTTGATGACCAAATAATTCCATACTGAAGCCTGCCAACCTATGCTGAGAGTGGATCACCTCAAAGTTCTAGATGAAATTGGACACTCACAGTGTCACAGCCTCCAACTTTAGTTATCCCGAAAACTTCAACTTCCTGATTAGCTTAATCGCAATCATATGGACCTCAGTTCAATGGGCAAATTATCTGTTAAATGGAGGAACAGCACTATATGACCCCTTTCAACATTAGGATAATACGTCTGTGCTGTAAAGTATATAGAATATTGGACCCACAGTCAGAGACACCACAGTGTTAGTCTGGGCTTAGCCATACACGGATGTGTGACCTTGTGGAAATCACCTGGCCTTTCCTATGGCCTAATAAGACAGTGCACATGAAAGTCTGTATCACTGTTAGCCATTGCTATAATAAAAATAGTAATGATGATAATAATAATTATAGTAGTACTAGTAAAAACAACAGAGGAAAGATTATATACGAACATACCAAAAGCACAAGCTCTTAAGACGCTACATTCACAAAAACCCCGTTTATGACACACCATTCCCTTCTTTGCATTTGGCTAGATTACCTACCTCTCAGTTAGAGCACTTCACCATAGTGGTAAGTAGTGCATCTCACTCTTTAACAAGAAAAGCCAGTAAGAGTAAAATAGGGTCTAATGTGGACATTCATCATTCATTCACCCCCTCCCCTTCCCTTCCCGGTGTCAGATAAGCTAAAAATGACACAGGTTGGTGATGACTGGCACTGAACTCAAAAGAGCTATCATTATCCTAAGGATATTAATTACATCCACACAGTCTCCTCACGTTGCTCCCACAAAACTGCATGACCAAAAACTTCATGCTACCCTGTTAGACCCTTAATTATACCACATTCACAGAACTAGTCATTTTCATAGATAGTGCATATATTCAGTTACTAAAACAGGTCACATTCTTAAATCATTTTACTTTCATGAATAACAGTAGCAGTAGGCAGTAGGTCTTCATTTCAGGAACTTTAAAAAATATTCTATGGGACTTCCCTGGTGGCACAGTGGATAAGACTCCGCACTGCCAATGCAGGGGGCCCGGTTTTGATCCCTGGTCAGGGAACTAGATCCCACATGCATGCCACAACTAAGGAGCCCATGGGCCACAACTAAGGAGCCCACCTGCTGCAACCAAAGAGCCCATGTGCCGCAACTAAGGAGGCTTGGAGCTGCAACTAAGGAGCCCATGAGCCGCAACTAAGACCCAGTGCAACCAAATAAATAAATATTTTTAAAAATTCTGGAAAATTGTAGACATACACAAAAGTGGAGAGAACAGTTTAACAAACTCCCATGTACACATCACCCAACAACTATCAACTCTTGGCCAGTCTGGCCTATAGTCCCACTTAAGATTATTTAAGCAAATCCCAGACATGATATTAGGTCATCCATAAATATTTTATTTAGCATATATGCCAGAAAATAAGAACTCTTAAAAAAACCCATAATCACAATATCATTTTCACCTTAAAATAGGAGTAATAAATCCTTAATATCACCTAATATCCAGAGTGTTCAAGTTTCTATTTCAAGGACATTTTAAAATAATGAAACCACGTTCTGATCACCTTGTAAGTCAGCGCATGCATGGATGGTAAGCAGAGAACAATGACACAATCCATAGCAGATATGGGTACTTGGTGCTACACCAGGCTTAATCACTAGCTTTGTAGTCCCACCCCAAACTTTGAGCCTCATCAAAATGACCAGGTATTGTGTATTATGGATCTTTATGATCATTTTCAAACAGTCAAAATTACAAAGCTAAATGTACAAATGCCATGAGTCTAGTATACTCACTTTATAGGATTAGCGACTTTTCAAGGAGTCACGAATAGAATTTCAGATTACTATTCTCCATTCTGATTATTTTCCTATTCCTTCCATTCTACAATTCTCTATTTCTCACTTTTGAGCAAAGAGACTACATTCTGCATTTCACTTACCTGTGAAAAGATGTGCACAAGTTTTTTTAAGCTTGTTGGCTTGGTCGAATAGCTTCCGAGAACTTTTGTTGGATGATGGATTCAACCTCTGTCTCATGGTTTTGACACCTTGTCTAGAGTCTGGGTTGAAAAAAATCACAATCGGGAACCACTGAGTATAATTCAACAGGTCCACGGCTTTAGGAGTCACATCCAGGAGCGCATGCTTTTCCTGTTAGAAATGGGAAAAAGTTACATAAATGGGTATGTGAATGGATATGTAAAGCCACATAGCATCAAAGAGTTTGTATTGATAAGTAAAGGCTGCATCAGATAAAATGTACCAATTTAAATCAAAAAGCAGAAAATGCTTCCCTCCACTTTAATATTACCAATCTATGAGAACTTCTGAGAAAATGAATTAACAGGTTATTTGGTATAATGCTTAGAACTCAGAGAGAACCAACATATCAGTGCCACAGAACGTCAGCTGGTTTCCACGCACTGAAACAGCTTGTGTTTATATTCAGCTTTTATCATTAACAGTTAATAATTATTAAAAATATAGATTCTGGGCTTCCCTGGTGGCGCAGTGGTTAAGAATCCGCCTGCCAGTGCAGGGGACACGGGTTCGATCCCTGGTCCGGGAAGATCCCACATGCCGCAGAGCAACTAAGCCCGCGAGCCACAGCTGCTGAGCCTGCGCTCTAGAGCCCGTGGGCCACAACTACTGAGCCCGCGTGCCTAGAGCCCGTGCTCCGCAACAAGAGAAGCCACCGCAATGAGAAGCCCGCGCACCGCAACGAAGAGTAGCCCCCGCTTGCCGCAACCAGAGAAAAGCCTGCGTGCAGCAACAAAGACCCAATGCAGCCAAAAAAAAAAAAAAAAAAATATATATATATATATATATATATATATATAGATTCTATTCTTGAAAAGACTGCAGCAATCCATGACCCAATTCTTTCTGACAGCATGGCCTTCCGGTGAATTTCCTCACCTGTTCAATAATTTGCCTCACGGTATTTAACCGCACCACCCCGGTGGATTTCTCAGATCCCGCGTCTCTTGGTTCCGTTTCTGCAAAAGCAAAAAAAAAAAAAAAAAAAGGTGGGGAGGGACTGAATAAAATTTTAGAAACCAGTGACAACCAAGTACACCAACCTAGCATCAGCAAGGACGGGACAGCTGACATTCGCTGTCTCCTAATGAGAGGCAATGGGAAGGACCCACACTACCTGTTTAACCAAAATCTAACCAGGGGAAACAGGGCAGGCCAACAGGGAACATCCTATGAGACAAATGGCTTGGACTGTTCAAAATATCACGTTACAAACTAATTTAGAAAAAGCAGGAGACCAGAAAGACATAAAAATCAAATGTACTGCATGCTCCTTGGTTGCATTCTGAATTAAAAAAAAAAACAGTGCCAACAAGCTATGAAAGACATAATTGGGATAACTGAAGAAAATTTGAATAAAGGACTATATACTAAATAAAATTATTGTATCAATGTTAAATTTCTTGGCTGTGATAATGGTACTGTGGTTGTATAAGAGGAGAATTAGGAGATTCACAGAGGTAGGAAGTGTTATAATGCCTGCAACTTAAACTTTCAAACAGTGCAGCAGAAATTATAAAAATTTGTGTGTGCACCTGTGTGTGTGCATGTGTCTGTCTATGGGGGAAAGAGTGTAGATGGCAAAACGTTACCTGTTGACAGTGAAGGGTATGTGGGTGTTAATTATTTTTTCTCTATGTTAGATATCTTTCAAAATAAAAATTGGTGGAGAAAAAAAATATCACTGACAGACTTACTAGCAGTTTGGAACAGGTCAGGCAACTCATTTGCCAACGTCTCCAGGGCTATATCTGCTATGGGGCCAAATAAGACCACAGGTCTCTTGAAACCAGCTGAAATGAGAGAAAAGCCATGAAATTAGGTATAAAATAAGCTAAAGGATATATTGTACAACGTGGGTAATATAGCCAATATCTTATAATAACTACAAATGAAGTATAACCTTTAAAAATTGTGAATCACTATATTGTACACTTGTAACATATAATATTGTACAGCAACTATACTTCAATTAAAAAAAAAAGCCATGAAGACACCTACATGTCCTTAGCTCTTAAGATAAGAAGCAAAAGTATTTTATATATTGATAACACAACTAAATGAAAGAAACTGTGTGTTCTCCCACCTCCAATTCAGACTAGCTCTTTTCTGAAAAATAAAAGAGCTCCCTCTTTTATTATAGTTCACTCCTCCCACTATTACTAAAGATAAGCTTTGCTCTACAGAATATATAAAAACTTCTGAATGGTAGTATTAAAAAAAAATAACTGAGATTGTAGAACTACGAGTTTGCACAGCTCACTTTTTGGTAAGTCTTATTTCATGTTTAAACATGATTCCAACTCTGTAAGCTGGCTTGGTCTAAATGATACAGATAAGTTGGAATGTGACCATTAAAGTTAAAAAACAAAGAAAAACAGGCTCTGAGCCCAGTCGGATTATTTTCTGGCCCACTTGGCTTCCACACCTTCTCGAAGCAAAACCCTCTCGTAAGCCGGGAACTTGGTGCTGACCGACACAGCGGCCGTCAGGTCTTCCCGGCTCTTCCGTAGGTTCTTCTTCAGGCCCGATCTCTGGCCGCGCATCCTCCAGAAGTCTGCCCTGTCCCCAGTGCTGTCTCTCTGCGCAGTCTGAACGCTGGCCATTTGTTCTGCTCTGAGAGAAGAAACCAGGGGAAGTAAAGCTCTAAAGCCAGGAAATGCGCAAATGTGTGTGTGGGTCACTAATCAAATCCAGTCAATGTCACTCATGGACTTAGAGGTGCAGCTTGACAATGAGCAAGTTTCACGGGGTGAGAAACACAGGGCCTTTCTCTTCTGGATGGAGGCAGAGAAAGGCTAGGTGCACATAAAATCCAGCAGAAATAGCTCAGTAATAAACATGATGACGTGGCTTGTTCTGTTTAGGCTGATATACAGACACACCCTGTCTTACTGTACTTCGCTTTATTGTGCTTTGCAGATATTGTGTTTTTTTACAAATTAAAGATTTGTGGCAACTCTGCATCGAGCAAGGCTATCGGTACCATTTTCCCAACAGCATTTGCTCGCTTTGTGCCTCTGTGTCATAGTTTGGGAATTCTCTCAAAATTTCAAACCCTCCACCAGCAAAAACACTATGACTAACTGAAGGTTCAGATGATGGTTAGCATTTTTTGGCAATAAAGAATTTTTAATTAGGGTATGTACATTTTTTTTTTAGACATAATGCTATTGCACACTTAAAAGACTGCAGTAAAATATAAACATAACTTCTGTATGCACTGGTAAACCAAAAAATTTGTGTGACTTGCTTCACTGTGATATTCGTTTCATTGCGGCGGTCTGGAACCAAACCTGCAATATCTCCAAGGTCTCCTCATACACAAGAAATGGATGATGGGAGAGGTCGTGATGACAAACGATGAAGTCATATGGGGCTTTCTTTGGGGGGGGAGGTGTTGTTTACTTGTGGGGGGAAGGCTTAAAGGGGTTGCGTGGGAGTGTGCAGTCTCAGATACCTGCTTTTGTTGGGGATTAAGCCTTTCTCCAATTCATTTCCGATCCTCACGGCCAGCCAGTGGCCCAGTTTCCCATCGTACAGCGTATCTACCACACGGAAGACCTCCCCTCTGGTGAAGGCCAGGCTCTGTGGAGTTTCTTTCTCACATTCAAAGTGGCTTCTTATAAAAAACGAATCCCCTCTGCCACAAGCCAGTATGTCTCTATACACTGAAAGAAAAAGCATCATTGCATGTGGTACTCAGCTTGGCCAGAGGTCTTTTCTGGAAGGGTTATCAGCTCTCTGAACTCTGATCACCCTCTTTACTTTCTTTGCATTTAGTGAACTCAGCACACAGGCCCCACGGGAACCATAGTTCAAACAGGAAGAAGGACAAGTAACTAAGTTCACGAGTTGCTGTGATGGTTAATTTTATGCATCGACTTGACTGGGCCATGGGGTGCCCAGATATTTGGTCAAATATTATTCTACGTGTATCTATGAGGGTGTTTCTGGATGAGGTTAACATTTAACTCGGGCAGACTGAGTAAAGCCAATTGCCCTCCCTGATTTGGGTGGGCTTCAGCCAGTCCATTGAAGGCTGGAACAGAACAAAAAGGTAAACCGTCCCCCGAGTAAGAGAAAAATGAACTCTTCTTGCTTTCAAAGTGGGACATCAGCTTTTCTCCTGCCTTCAGACTCAAACAGATACACTGGCTCTTCATGGATCTTGAGCCAGTCTGCCTTTGGACAGCAACTACACCATTGGTTCTCCTGGTTCTCAGGCCTTTGGACTTAGACTGGAACTAAACCATTGGCTCTCTTCGGGTCTCCAGCTCACCCACTCACCCTGAAGATCTTGGAACTTGCCAGGCTCCATAATCATGTGAGCCAATTCCTCACAATATCAATAAATAGCTCACTTTCTCCCTTTCTCTGTCTGCCTGTCTCTCTCTCTGTCTCTGTCTCTCTCTTTCTATGTATAGAAAGATATACACACACACACACACACACACATACACATCCTATTGGTTCCATTTCTCTGGAGAACCCTAATACAGTTGTCAATCAACTGTACTAGTTGAAGCAGACAAGAAGATTCTATTAACCCCCATTTTACAGATGAGAACAATAAAGCTTGAAAGGTGAAGCAACTTGTCAGACTGATACGGGTTAATATGAGAGCTGACCAGCAGGTGTGGCCCTTTCCATCTGTCATGGAAATACTCAATAATAACTTCAGGCAGTAATTAAGGATGGATCTCTGTCCAGAAAAGCAGTTTTGCTCCAAAATCACACAACTAGTGAAATTCTTTCAGTAGGTGCACAGATGTGTATAGAAAGTTAAATGGTACCCGAATTCTTTCCACATACCTATGACCTAGAGATCAGGTGTCAGGATCCACTTCGATTTTTTAATACCCAGATTTTCCTATTGTGCTCCCAAGCTACCTCCCTTTCCTACCGTCCACGAAACTCATAACCAAACTTGCTCACCATCAGCTCGGCTCTGGGCTAAAATGGTCACCATTTCACCTTTGGGGATTTCTAACAGGTAGAGAACGGCATCCTCCCGAACGAGCCCTCTGAAATCCTGTGTGTTCACCTGATAGGAGGGGCAAACAGAAAAAACAAAACAAGAAGAAATAAGAAGTTGTTTTCAAGAAGGTGCCACCTGCTTTTGATCTGTTTGTTTTCATCAGGGCCTGCCCAGAGCAAACCTCAGATGTAAAGAAGTCCTTAGTGCCCTACTCAGGGACTCCTAGCACCCGGTCTGGGCTGTGGGCACCACCATACCCTCCTGCCTCCCCACACTGCCCACCCCTTAGGACTACGCCATTCCACCAAGGACTCAACACTGGATCAGGTTAGAATTTCTTGTAGTTGTGTCCGCTTCCCTCTCTTCTTTGAATCTCCTGTAGAGGTGGTCAGGAAGGTAATGTACAATTACAAATCCAATAACTGTAATGCAATAAGGAGTGGTGGGGTCTATGGTAAATGAGCATGCTGGCCCAGCTTAAGGCATTAATACTTTTCAAATTGATTCAAATAAAAGCCTGCAAATAAGGATTCTGACCAAATCCACCTTTCTCTTACAGCTTCTAGCACCTGAAATTGAAGAACATTAGTCTTATGTGGCAGACCATTAGCCTAATCTATAGGCTTTTAGGTTTAAGCTTCTGATACATAATGGGCAAGAAGCTCACATTTATTCCCCACTGAGTAGGGTACACTGTAAATAGCTCTCAGAAGACAAGTTAGAAAGCAAGTAAAATTGAAAAGTGGTACAAAGAAAAAGACATTTTGACATCTTTGTCCTGTACCTTGAAAACCACTTTAAAACAGAATAATTACACATAAGTAAAATGTAAAAATGATTTTAAAGTACCTAACATTTTAATAATGTATTACAGAAGTGAAGATATAGAATTCCTCTGAAATACTTTCTTCAGTCACTGAGGACTTGTAGAATCCTTTAATCAAAGAGTAATGCCTTACTACTGAAAAAAAATCATTAATTGAGTCTAATTTAATTAAGGTTGGAATTTACCATTAAGTGAAAATAGGCATGAGATTAAAATTTACTTGGTGCTTTTAAAATAGAGTGATTTACTAAACCAATCACGTTAACTTTTCCATTGAAACAATATTTATAGCATTTAAGACAGCTCATTTCCATCTCTCTGTCCTTGAATTAGGGATATTCACGCTTTGGTAATTAATCCTTTCTTGCGCACCATCTGCAGATCTACATCTGTGTCTATATGTGGCCACGTGTATGTTTTTATATGCACTGTACATGCTTGTATTTGTTTACTTAAGTAAGATAGGGCCACAGGGCATGGGGGAAGACCTTGGAGGTCCCTCTGTCCATCTCTATTCAGAGACTGACCTTCTGTCAAGCCAAAAACTATAATGGTCAAAATTAAAGCAACACATGGTAGCTAAAATCCACATGGTTAATAACCAAACTTAGCTTTTTTTTCTCTTTCCCTTCCTCTAATAGTTTCTGAAAGAGAAATGACAATCATACCAGGTAAAAAAATAAGCAAAGAGATAGGTAAGCCAAGCACTAAAGCATGTGTACTTCTGTTATTTACAAGGCACACATTTCGCCACAGCACGCTCACTTTTTCGTTCCACATGTCAAGCTGTCACCTTTACAAAAGGAAGAGCTGCACTTAAAAAACCCACAGCAGAGTGAAGTGCTTAGTGTATGTACATTGTACCCTGATATATTCAATTTGACCATGAAAAGGAGTGCTGAAACAAATTAAAGGAAAAAAGGTCAGGACAGCACTTTGGTTAGGTGGTACAGCCCTCCCCAATAAATATCTTCTTTCATTATCTATTTAGTAGTCTACACGGTCTAGCTGTGTCTGCTGTGAGCCTGAAGAGGATTCTGTGTCAGCTACGCTAAGGCTGTGTCGCAACTTCTCTGCCCCAGTAGGTGAGCTCAATCTTTTTCATCCCTTTGAAGAATTGAGGGCTCATTTTGTAGTCAACAGAAAATTTCCACACACCCAAGAATAAGGACCATCTACTGCCTGACCTCCAGATGAGACTACTGCAAAAGAAGCTGGTTCCCCCAGTTTCTTCCTTGTCACCAAGGTGATAACAGGAAACAAGTCACTTTCTCAAGTAGAAAACATTGTGTATCACAACTTTTACACATGGAAGTGACTCTCCTCATCTTTAACGACTTAGAGAGGCCTGTCAAGCCCCTAAGTGAATTTACTATTTTTTTTCATGAAAATTCTGAAAATCCTTTTCCCCCCAGGGTACAAAAATATGTCATCCTTGAACCTTCATGAGCAAAAGCTTCCAAATTCCTACCTGACTTCCTACGGTCCCACATCAGTTAGGAAACACGCTTTTTCTTCTTTGGCATCAGCCCACGAGTAAATTGGTATGAGCTGGCACTCAAATGGGGTTCTTATCGGTAGCACTTGGTAAGTAGTATTTCCTAGGATCATGTGGTACCCTGAGGTTCATTCAGGTACACTTAGTCTTCTAGGATCCTGTCCAGAGCCAAAGAGGGTCTAGAATGTCACTGGAAAGCTTCAGCAAAGCTCATGGTCAAGGTTTGCTCTTCATCGGCTCCAGAAATGAAATCTGAACTACCACCATGAGGCCAAGGGCCAAGAAGGAAAACGACCACCTCTTTTTGTGCTCTGCCTGCTTCCTTTGGGAATTCTGCTTTTCTCCACTCTCCTTTGAGGCTAGATGCTCTTACCAGACCCCCTAGTATGCATAAGAAATGCAAGTTTACAGAAGCAGAAATTCTGGTGTAGACAATTCCCCAGCATTCTGTGTTTTTATAGTCACAAGGTACTCAGTGTTCTTGAAGTTAATTCTGAAGTCAGTGGAAAATACATGATAAAATGTCAGAGATGAGTTGGTTATCATTTTTTTAAACCAATAGATTATACAAACATATATATAGTAAATTGAAAAGTACCAATATTTGATTAACCAGGGATTCTCCTTCCTGGACAATTTTAGATGTAAGTAACACACTGAGTGGCAGCAACTCGTTAGTTTCCAACAGGATAAAGAACAGACACTGACCTTCCTACTCTGTGCCGAGAACTCTGCTGGGCGCCTTGCGAGTATCATCTGTTCTAATGTTTCCAGGGTGCCTGCGAGGCAGGTATGCTTATCCCCATTGAACGGATACAGAAACCCGAGTCTCAGAGGCGAAGCCAAGGCCACAGACTAATATGAAGCTGGGACAGGATTCAAATCAGATGATCTGATGCCAATACCCACCTTTGTTCAGTTACAGCACACGGCCTGAAGAGTGACAACCAAGCAGGGGAAACAACTAAAAACCAACCATTAGCAAGATCTTTTGAAAGCTCTTCCACCTAGGCCTTTAGCTGAAGTCTCAATTTTTTTGTTAATCAAACTAATAAAAATCTTTGTGAGGGTCTTGAACACTATAAAGTCCCACAGACATAGGGATGAGTTTTGGGTGCCAGGACTGAGGAGACAGGACCCATTCGAAGGAAACAGACCTGATGCTTGGCAGCAACAAACCTGCAGTCGGTCTATTTTCACAAGCTGGACCACTTTCCTGTCCCTTACGTAAGACCCTCCAGAAAACCCCACTCTTTCCCACTAACATTTAGAAACAGGGCTGGGATTTCCTACCTTCAGAATCTGGTCCCCTTCTTGAAGACCTTCTTGCTCCGCTGAGGTACCCTCTTGAATGCCGGCCACAAATATCCCGACATCATTGCCACCGGCCAACCGGAGGCCCACGCTATCTCCCTTCTTGAACCTCACCATTTTGGTACTGGGGCTGCAATGGGTTCCGTTTCAGGAAAGAAAGATGGGAGATTTTTTTTTTTTTTGTGGGGGGGGGCAGGGTAAAGGGAAACCAACATTAGCAGTGAGCAATTTAATTTATTCTATCTATAGAGTGATTTACCCTTTTAAAAGCTCTCTCTCATTTTTCTCATATAATCTATAATTTTATCTTCCTTGGGGCTGTGAGATGAATATCAGTAGGCCACTTTACCAGTGAAGAACAGAAACAGAGAATGTTTAAGTAAACTCATTCAAGATTAAAAGCAAATAATGGGCAGGATTAGAGCAAAAATCAAGGCCATCTGAGTCCTACTTCAGGATTCTTTCAAAGGAAAGCCTGCTGACCCCATAGGGATCCTGTCAAATGGAGACACAGCCTGGGTCCAGGGAAGCAGGATCCTAAACCAGAGGCCACTGCTCCTGAACACCACGGAAGCAGGGGTTCTCACTGTCAAGTGCAGAGTACTGTATCACTTCTCCCCTCCCTCCACACACCAGGATCACCTGTCACTATAGCCCCTACAGAGGCACCATACTTAAGCAATACTTCATCCATCTGGGCGTTCTTAATCTAGCAAACTCAAGTATTCAGAATAACATCTGGAAAACTAGCCAGGTAAGCAGACAAGCAGACGAAGTTAACATTCACTCACTTCCACATTTTACTCGTCCTACAAATGATTTCTCTTTCTCACAAAAAGTAGCAATAGGGGTTGGTTAAAGGGCAGCTGATTATATGCAAAATCACCATCTATAGTTTAAGAAAACCATTCTTCCAAATTTCCATTAAGGAGACAGAGCTATGTGGAGGAAGAAAGGGGGAAAGCAAGAAAGACTGAAATACATACCCATATATTGCTAAATCTTCAGGACTCGGACGAAGAACAGTTCTTGGGGTTGGTTTTGGTGGAGGAGCTGTGGATTAAAAAACATCATTACCAACCTGGACTAACAGGCTTTGTCTTGTCTCTAAATATAAAGATCACAAAATCCACAAAAAATTCAAGTCTGTACCCTATGCTACAAATATGTTATCACGTCAAACAAAAATGTCTTAAGTTTAATTTTGAGGCATTAGTAGGTGTCAATGATTTCTCAAAAGAAGTGAGAAGAAAATGAACCTTTAAAATGCAAGGTGCATAATCACATTTACAAGCAGGTAGCATTTTTTAAATAACTTAAAAGCCATGTAATAATGCTGTTTTTTTCCATGGATAAATACTTGTGCATTTAAATCATGATAATTTTATGGGGTTGGGGGCAGGGGTAGGGAATGGAGTTGAGATCAGAAATGGGACATAAAAGGACTTCAACTAATCAAATTTGACAAAATGTGACTGTGACATAATTAGAAGTATGTATTTGGTCTCTGCCCCACCCTCAGAGATCCTAAAGTCCCTATAATCTCTGGAGTGAAAGGGGTGCCAGGAGTATCTTTTGCTCTAATGCTCTGTCTTTGAGCCCAGTTCCTGACACAGAGGTCCTACATCCCTTGGAATTTCCTGGGTGATGGGAGCATCCTTTGTTCTAAAGAGATGACTCCTGGATAGCCTCAGGATGGGGCTGGTCACCAGGAAGAGGAAGCCATGCACACGACAAAGCCACCATAAACAAGGGGATTCAGAATGCTTCAGGGTGGGTGAAAATATTGAGGTGTTGGGAGGGTGACGTGCCTGGAGAGGGCAGGAAAGCTCTCCACCCTCTCCCCATACATTGCCCTATGCATCTCTTCCATTTGGCTGTTCCTAAATTGTATCTTGTATTTGTAAAAAAAAAAAAAAAAAAAAAGTCATAGTAAATAAAGTGCTTTCCTGAGTTCTGTGAGCCATTCTAGCAAATTATCAAACTTGAGGAGAGGGTCATGGGAACCGCCAGTTTAGAGCTGGTTGGTCGGAAGTGAAGGCGGCAACCCGGGACTCGTGACTGGCGTCTGCAGTGGGGGCATCTTGTGAGACTGAGCCCTTAACCTGCGGGGTCTGCATGAACTTGGGTAGTCAGTGTCAGAACTGAATTGAACTGTAGGACACCCGGTCGGTGTCTGGAGAATTTGAGAACTGGTAGTTGGGCGGAGGACAAAACCCACACAGTTGGTGTCAGAAGTGTTGTGAGCAGAAAACAGTTCAGGTTGGGATCAGGGATGGGAGACAAAAGGACCATGACTAATGAAATATAACAAAAGGTGACCAACCTGTTGGCACACAGAAAGAGCTGTTATTCTTTATATTTTTTTCAATATTAAATGAGATAGGAGTGCCTCTTCCATATATAAAAATGATTTAAAATAATTTCTCTCTCTCTTTCCAGACACCCTCTGGAATTACCAAGCACTGACACCTGAACATGACTGTTTAAAATGAGCCTCACCTGGGGCTTCCTCTTGGTATGTGGGTTCCTTGCTGGGCTCTGTGCTCACTGCAGCTGCAATATCCCCAGTGGACTTAAAGGGAGTGGGTGTGGTGCCCATCCTGGACCATCTGCTATGCGTGTCCTCTCTTGAAATTAAGCACACGTCATGTTAATGGTCTCATCATGTGACAGATTTGCAAATACGTATGTGCGTACACTCACAGGGATGTGTGCAAGGGAAAATACTCATCATCTTACTTTGGTCTTTCCTTCAGCTTTTCATTCGAGGAATGATAATCATAATCGGAATACTGCTGTTGTCTCTCCTCCGGAGAAAATGATCGGTTTGACTCTACTTCTGAGATATCTGATTTCAAAAATAAGAAAAGACTTCTTAATAAAACATTTAAGACCTGTGCCAGAAATTATTCTATTCTCTGGGCAAGGAAACAGGGGAAACGGAAGAGAGGGCAGGCAGTAAATGTGCTATTAGTCTGATAGTCTTTCGTTGAAAAAAAAAAGAATCTGATCGTTTGAAAGGAAAGGCATTAATTAACAAAGAGGGCTCTAAATCCAGAATTTTATGTTCCTCTTTCATCATACTTTCCATCAAAGCTGACACTGAAGAGACAAAATCCAATGATGGGAAAATATATATGTGTGTGTGTATGTGTGAATCTATATTAGTGTGTATACACACGTACACACACACACACACACTCATTTTGAGTGTGCACATAGACCAGTGCTTCTCAAACTTTAATGTGCATACATATCACCTGGGATCTTGTTAGAATGCAACTCTTCTGGGCCGGGCCCGAGATTCTGCAATTCCATCAAGCTCCTGGATGACACGATGCTGCTAGTGGGCTGAAGAGCACACTTGGAGTAACAAGGAAATAACCTGTAAGCTCCTAGCACACTGGGATTATTTCTTGTGCTCTACTTGTTTTCCTGTATTCAGAGCAGTAACCACCTGATTAGACATTTTATATAATAGAAATTAAACCAAGTTTTAAGGTTTTATCAAGTAATTCTTTTAAAAATCAACAAGTCCATTTCTAAACTTGAGAACTTAATATTTTCTAAACTTTTCTGCACAAAGCCAATACTAGATGGTTAAGTAGGAAATAGCATGCCTACTTATTTTTATTGGTAATTTTTACATGGTTAAAATGTTATCGTATGTACTGTATGTCAACTATACTTCAATTACCCCGCCAAAAAGTAAAGGGCTAAGAAGACACAAGACCATTTTGAAGGACAAGAAGTTGGATTTGGCTGTGGAAATCAATGAAGAGAGACCAAATAAATAAATGTTATCTTATGTAAAATTCATATTCAAATTAAAAATAAAGAAACGACTATAGCTTCATAAGAGAAGAGGTGACACAGATTGCTAACCAATGAATACCACAATATTCAGCCATTCTGATTGAGTCTGTTATAGTGTCTACCAGTTTTAACTATCCTCTACATTGTCTTCTCTTTGTTGGCAATATTAATAGTCACTTCAAAAAGAATCACATGATAAAGCACAAGAATGAGCAATTTACAAATGTATGTGGTTAGTTCTGTGAGCCACTCCTACATACATTTTTTTACTAACAAGTTTTGTTTTCAGTGGCCTAAATCAGAGTCCACTGGGATTCACAAGTACACCAGAATTTCACACTGGAATCCTAATTTCAACAGACCCTTTAATAAGAAAAATAACCAAACCTGGAATTAAAGTTTAAAAGAGAGGCTTCCGTTAGAAATTTAACTTCCCGGTGAATGGCTACACTAAATAGAGATGACAATGCACAAGCAACAGTCTTACTCTCCTCCAGCTCAGCTCACAGCCTCCCCTTTCTTTACCTTCTATTTCTGAGTCGCTGTCATTTAATGAGGGGATGTTGATGAGCGTCTGCTTGCTGTCCCTCAACACCACGAGCTGGAGTTTTCCTCTTGACTTTTCTATCAGTTTTCGAGCATCCGTTAAAGACATGTTCTCAGTTACGGTTCCATTTATCTGTGTTTATGAAAAACAGTAATGTTCCATGCAATACAACTACCCACAGCAAAATAGAAAATTCTTATTTTCCTCTTCTAAAAAGTTAAAGGCTTTGCTCCGTTACTCAAACAGACGTGGGCTTTAGGACGACTGACTGAATAAAAATGAATTATCCTTTAAATTAAATATAACCCTGCATGCCTGGAACCCAAACACAGGCCTGAGAAAGCTGTAGTGTACTTAAGTTACTCTGCTAATTTATTTAACTTCCAAGCTCAAGATGATGGTTTGGTTTACTACTGGAACATGTTTCCTGACTAGAGAGGTTTACAAAAACTATTAAATATTCAGCATTCATATCCCACCAACTTGCCCTCTCATCTTTCCTTCGTTTAGAGAACAGGAGCTTAAACTTTTAATAAACAGGGAAGAAGAAAGACTTTGTTGAGATTTTTTAAAATTTATTTTTAATTTATTTTTATTTAATTTATTTTATTTTTGGCTGTGCTGGGTCTTTGTTGCGGTGCGCGGGCTTCTCATTGCGGTGGCTTCTCTTGTTGCGGAGCATGGGCTCTAGGCGCGCAGGCTTCAGTAGTTGTGGCTTGCGGGCTCTAGAGCGCAGGCTCAGTAGTTGTGGCGCACGGGCTTAGTTGCTCTGCGGCATGTGGGATCTTCCCAGACCGGGGCTCGAACCCGTGTCCCCTGCATTGGCAGGCGGATTCTTAACCACTGCACCAGGGAACCCCCAAGATTTTTTTTTAAACTGACACTACACTATTACAAATCTCCAAGTCTGGTTTTCCTGATAAAAATGATCTCTCTGCTGCTCTTCCTGGCTTTGTCTTATTATTGACTCCTATCTCAACAAAGTTTCACTGAGTTGGCACTTGAACGCGGAAATACAGACTAGGAAGCTGAGCATGAACCCAGCTGTTCTCTGCCCTTTTCCACCCACCTTGAGAATTATGTCTCCTTCATGCAGATTGCCATCTTTAGATGCTAGACCTGTTCCGGTCATTTCCTTTATGAAGATCTGACTCCCGAGCCGGAGACCATACTCTAGAAGACAAACACACAAATAAACACATATTTCACCAACGTGTTCAGAAAACTAAGGCTGGCTTTTAGGATGATTTAAAAATATGTATGCAAAATTAATTTTGCATGTGAGACAGTCTGTAAGCCCACTGGCCTTCACTTGTCAAAACAGTCGATGTCATTAAAAAAAAAAGAAAAACAGGCAGAGGGACTGTTCTAGATTAAAAGAGACATAAAAACCAAATGCACTGCATGAAACTTCACTAGATCCTCAATCCAATATGGGGTAGAGGTGGGGGGTAGGGGTGGATTACATTATTTTGGAGCAACTTCAAAATGAACTGCACTATAATATATTAAAAGGTATATTAATACTAACTTTCTTAAGAGTGATAATGGCATTATGGTTATGAAGGGCAATGTTTTTATCCTTGGGAGATACCTGCTGAAATATTTAGGGGTAAAGGGTCATGTTGCCTGCAACTTACCTTCAAGTGGTTCCAAAACACCATTTAGAGACAGAGAGATGCGGTAGGGGAGGAAGATGGGGGAGGGAGAAAGGGAAAAAAAGGAGAAAGAAAACAAATGTGGCAAAATGTTAACAATTGGTAAAACTAGGTGAAGGCTATTTGAGTTATCTGCCACAAAATTAACACTTTTCAAAACAAAATGTTGGGGAGAAAAAAAAACAATTCAGTACATCTTAACAGGCATGTTCTACTGACAATACAGTTGCCTACAGGAAGGTACCACAAATAGCAAACCCTCTATCTGTAACAATTTAGATTGTGTGGGATTTGGCACTGAAAAAATGTCACTGTGTGAAGAAAAGGGGTAAATAAGCCAGCAAAGCAACAAATAAAGTATTCAACTAAAACTGGCATAGCTCCGGGGATTTATGGGCTTTGCATTGCTCTCAAGAAAAACCACTGTATTTACTAAGTATGTATATTTTAAAATATTTTAAATACTATTCAGACTATTCTGATTTTACTTATTAAACTTGTAAAAATACACACTTTAAGGATGAATTTTGGTTATTTTAGGAAGCTACCTAAACCTAGCAGGTTTTAAAAGAGGCACATTCAAATTTTATTATTATTGTTATGGACTCAGTGAAGTCAGAAACAGAAAAATAAGTATCGTATATTAACGCATATTTGTGGAATCTAGAAAAATGGTACGGATGAACCTATTTGCAGGGCAGGAATAGAAAGGCAGACGTAGAAAACGGATGTGTGGACACAGTGGGGGAAGGGGAGGGTGGGATGATTGGGAGATCAGGTTTGACATAAATACACTACAATGTGTAAAACAGATAGCTAGTAGGAACCTGCTGTATAGCAGAGGGAGCTCAGCTTGGTGCTCTGTGATGGCCTAGTTGGGTGGGATGGTGGGTTGGGGGGGAGGGAGGTCCAAGAGGGAGGGGATGTGTGTATGCATACGGCTGATTCATGGCGCTGTGTGGCAGAAACTAACACAACATTGTAAAGCAATTATACTCCAATAAAAAAAAAATCTTATCAATTCAAAATAAAGTAACTTTCTGCCACTTAGAAGTAGATTTAAAGACAAGTTTTAAGTGACTTATAGTAAGTTAGATTCAGATCTTACCACAAGGATTAAAGCTGTTAAGGTCCACCCCCGCCCTTTAGGGAGCTGATACTCAAGAAAGAATAAAGGTAAGACAGACAGCATTTTCTTCAGGGATGGCAATTCCTTACAGGTTAAACAGCCTCACAGCCCAGGACAGAAGGCTGAGACAAACTTGAGCAATGACTTCTTTCTCACGTGTCAACAATTCCTCCATCCTCTTAAAAACTGCACTCTTATTGTAAAATTACAAATAGGTTGCTATTGGTATGTTTGTGGGCACCTCTCAAATGAGGAAAAAAAGTCAGTTGGCCAGCTTCTAAGACTTTTACCAGCAAGGCTATCTGATGCCCATGAAACATGTAAAAGCTGGCCATGTGAATGGATCCTATTTTTCTTAATCAAATGTAGGTTTTGCCTACAGCCAGATATTTTTAAAGATTAATTCTTATGCAACTCTAGCCAGTGATAGCTAAACTACTGTGTCATCTTAGCAAAAGGTGGCTTAAAAAAATCTTTTAAAAAGTAGAACTTTGGAAAAAACAAACAAGCAAACACTGAATTCTAAGTTTAAAAAGCAAAATGGCCCAGAAGCAGTAAAATGTCGTATCAGCAAAGGGGCATGAGCCCTCTTTGTTCCTTAATAGTATTACTAAGACCAGGCATGATGTGGGCAGTTTCTTAGGACAAACATTTTTTTAATTGTGGGTCACAACTCATGAGTGAGTCCTGAAATCAATTTAGTGAGTTGTGACCAGTATTTTTTAATTTAATGTAACAGAACCTCTCAAAAATCATCACACAGAGTAAGTACCGTTCCATGAAACACTTGGCCAAGTTTTTCACATATTGGTGCCTCCACGATTATTTGCAAGATGTGGTTCCTTCTGTGGCAGGAGGAGGAGGGGGAAGAGAAGGAGAAAGAGGAAGAAGGGGAAGAGGAGAAAGAGGAGCAGGAAAATACTGAAAAGCACTGCAGCGGGGAACTCAAGAATCTGGGTGCGAGTCCTACAGGACATGCATCAGACCTCTGTGAAGGAGGCCTTGTGTCAAGTTATCTTTCTCAAAACTTCTCTACAGTCCACAATCTGGAAGCAGAATGGTTTTTACTCTGCAATTCTTGGGGGTTGATGAATTAATATGTCATTATCCACGGTTATAAAGATTTTCTAGAATTCTTAAATCTCCCAAGATGCACATTCCTCAGAGATAGTACAATCTCAACTTTCACCTTTATTTTCTGGACCTGGGCTCCAGGTATCCCATTATTCGCACCCTTGCAGTTACCTCAATATCCTTTCAATAGGTACCCAATTGTATAACTCAACTCCTTATGCTCCTCTAGAAGAACTAAAGAAAACAAACCCTCTCATCTGATAGGCTCTTTAAAATGCAAATTCCCAACCTAAAAAGCAAGAGGTCTTTCACTTTGCACTCTTGGGTACTCTTCATCTTTTTTCCTCTCGGAAGGAGGACAATTAGAGAACAAGCTGAGATAAAAGATATGTTACCAGGAATTCAAAAAGTTGGAAGCCAAGAATCAATGCAAGGAATAGCTCAACACGGGGCTCTAAATCCCTGTTCATTCACCTACTTGTTTCCTACCATCTATTTCCAAGAGATGAAGCTTGAGCTCCAACTCCACCACTTACTTACCAGCTTCAAGATGTGGGCAAGTCACCTCCCCTCTCTGAGTTTCAGAAGCCTCACCTGAACTGCAAGTGCTACTCGCCTGTCCAGCTGCCACAAAGGGTTCTAGTGAATCTGGATGTGCTTAAGTGTATGCAAGTGCTCCAGGCATGCAACATGGGACGGGCAGCCTGGGCCAGAGCCTGCCTCATCTGTGGACACACCAAAAACCTCTCTGCACCTTGCTATACCCACCTGTAAAAGAGGAATGAAGTCTCCTACCTACCACAAAGGCTTCTGGCGAGGATTAAATAAGAAAGTATTTATTCCACAGAGGGCCCTGGCATGGAGCAAAAACTCAATCAAGATTAGCTGGAGCATTGTCCCCTACTGTGGTTTCATCAGTTTAAGTTGCACTGGGTTCACCAAGAGAGCTTGTTAACACAGAGACTCCAGGGGCCACCCCAGTGCTTCTGATTCAGTGGGGGCTGGTCTGGGGCCTGAGAATCCACATTTCTAATAAGTGTCCAGGTGATATTTATGCTGCTCTGAGAACCACTGGCCTATCAGTTTAAAGCCAGATTCCCACCACCTGGCTCAGCCACTGATGATACAACTTTGTGCAAGTCAATGAACTTTTCTGTGCCTCTAGTTTCCCTGTCTATAAAATGAAGATATGACTAACTCCCACAGGGGGTGGTGGTGAGGACAAAATGAGCTAATCTGTGCAAAGCATTTATTAGGTCAGTGCTTGGCACATAGCAGGTACCACGTAAGAGTTAGCTATTAGAGTGCTTTTTCTTCATCAAGCATGACTACCTTCATTGGCTTTGCTTTTCATCAGAAGGACCCCGATGGGCCTGTCCGAGTCCAGCCGCCCTTGTGGCTCCGGGCTGGGGCTGCGGGAGTGGAGGTGCTCGCGGCTGCGGCTCCGGGACGCCCCGTACCGGGCATCGGGCTGGGCCCTGCGGCCATACTCCGCCTCCGGGCTGTAGGCGTGATCGTAGGTCGGGTCAACGCTCCGGCCGCAGCTGCTCTGCAGGGCTCGCCGGTAGTCATCGTCGTCGTGGTCCAGGCCCCGCTCGAGGCTGCGCTCTCGGGCTCGCACGTAGTAGTTGTCGTCGTGGTCCAGGCCCCGCTCCAGGCTCCGGCCACGGCTGCGCTCTCGGGCTCGCACGTAGTAGTTGTCGTCGTGGTCCAGGCCCCGCTCCAGGCTCCGGCCACGGCTGCGCTCTCGGGCTCGCACGTAGTAGTTGTCGTCGTGGTCCAGGCCCCGCTCCAGGCTCCGGCCGCGGCTCCGGTCCCGCTCCCGGCTGCGCGCCCGGTCGTGGGGACGACCCCTCTCCGGGCTGTCCTCCCAGCTGCGTCTGCGCCCTCCGCCGCTGCTGGGCCGGCTCCTCTCGCTGTACCCGCTGCGCGCGCTTCTGCCATCAAACTCGTCCGGCAGCTCGAAAGCCCGGTCATGCTCGTGGACGGGAGGGCTGCCCTGCGGCGGGGCCAGCTGGACCTTCCGGGGCCTCTTGACCACCTGTCACAAAACAAACAGTGGGGACGCAAGACAATCACAACCAAACATAGCGAATGCAGTGGTTAAGAGCCCGGGTTCTCCTTCCAGTAAAACTCTTGTGTCCCCACCCAGTCGCTAAGCCTCAGGGTCCTCATCTGGAAAACGAGGACCCCTCAGGGGGTCAAGGATAAAATAAGACAATGAGTATAACACTCTCAGCACAGTGCCTCCAAAATCTGCTTCTACTCAAAGTGTGAAAAGCACCAAAGGGCTTTAAATCACTAAGTTACAAAAATGAAAATCCAGAAAGTGAGACATTCCGTATACAACTGCGTAGGTTCATCCAAAAGTCAATGTCATTCAAAAGGGGGGGGGGGCAGGTAAGGGGAGAGAGGAGGTAAAAGAGGGATCCTTTAAGATTAAAATGGACCGGCGCCTGGGCGCTCGGGCGGACCACTCTGCTCTCCCGCGCCGCACAGCCTCCCGCGCCTGCGCCTCCGCCTTCTGTTCGGCCCCGCCGCCGGCTTTTCCTCCCCAGACTGCGCTCAGCCCGCGCACCAGTCAGCTCCGCTATGGCGACCCGCAGCCCCAGAGTCGTGATTAGTGATGATACACCAGGTTATGACCTAGATTTATTCTGTAGACCTAATCATTATGCTGAGGATTTGGAAAAGGTGTTTATTCTTCATGGACTAATTATGGACAGGACCGAACGGCTGGCTCGAGGTGTGATGAAGCAGATGGGAGGCCATCACATCGTGGCCCTCTGTGTGCTCAAGGGGGGCTATAAATTCTTTGCTGACCTGCTGGATTACATCAAAGCACTGAACAGAAATAGTGATAGATCTATACCTATGACTGTAGATTTTATCAGACTTAAGAGCTACTGTAATAATGACCAGTCAACAGGTGACGTAAAAGTAATTGGTGGAAAATGTAAAACCGATAGCTAGTGGGAAGCAGCCACAAAGCACAGGGAGATCAGCTCGCTGCTTTGTGACCACCTAGAGGGGTGGGATAGGGAGGGTGGAAGGGAGGGAGATGCAAGAGGGAGGAGATACGGGGATATATGTATACGTATAGCTGATTCACTTTGTTATACAGCAGAAACTAACACACCATTGTAAAGCAATTATACTCCAATAAAAATGTTAAAAAGAAAGTAATTGGTGGAGATGATCTCTCAACTTTAACTGGAAAGAATGTCTTGATTGTTGAAGATATAATTGACACTGGCAAAACAAGGCAAACCTTGCTTTCCTTAGTCAAGCAGCATAATCCAAAGATGGTCAAGGCTTCAAGCTTGCTGGTGAAAAGGACCCCTTGAAGTGTTGGATATAGACCAGACTTTGTGGGATTTGAAATTCCAGACAAGTTTGTTGTAGGATATGCCCTTGACTACAATGAATACTTCAGGGATTTGAATCATGTTTGTGTCATTAGCGAAACTGGAAAAGCAAAGTACAAAGCCTAAGATGAGAGTTCAAGTTGAGTTTGGAAACATCTGGAGTCCCATTGAAATCACCAGGAAAATTATCAAATGTTCTAGTTCTGTGGCCAGCTGCTTAGTAGAGCTTATTGCATGTATCTTCTAAGAATTTTATCTGTTTTGTATTTTAGAAAGGTCAGTTGCTGCATTCCTGAACTCTTTATTTGCACTATGAGCCTATAGACTATCAGTTCCCTTTGGGTGGATTGTTGTTTGACTTGTGAATGAAAAATCTCTTAAACCACACCACTATTGAATGAAAATATTGAAATTGTATCTGTAAGAAACATTTAAAGACAAGAATATATTAGTTTTTTAATTGATATTTTAATTTTTATATATTCAGGAAAGAACAGAAGTGATTGAATATTGTTAATTATACCACTGTGTGTTTAGAAAAGAAGCAGTCAGTTTCATATCAGTGACAGCATTTAGAGGTATTGTTATGTTGGATAAACCATATGTCCTGGAATTACTTTAGTAGATTTCAGTAGCATTAACTGTATTTTCCCGCTTGTTCAGATTATTTCTGGCGAATCTTTGCCAACAGCTCCTTTTCAATATAGGTCAATAAGTTCTAAAAACCTACCACTTTTTGAAGTCTTCAATGTAAAAATCCTTAAAATAAAGGCTGTCTCTTTAAAAAAAAAAAAAAAGATTAAAATGGACTAAAGTGATTAGGACCAAATATGATGAGTGAACTTTGATTGGATCCTGGATGGGGAAGAAAAATAATCTACCAAAGTCATCTTAGGGTATGGACTGTATATTAAATGATATTGTAGAGTTATTATTACTTTTTTTTATTTTAAAGTAATAACAAGGATTTATCTGATTTACAGAAAAGAAATACAATTAAGAGATTAAGGACAAAACTCCATTAGTGTAAAAGTCACTGGCTACTATCTAGCACAGGAACAACTGGATTGCTTCCAGCAGTTTTGAAGCACTAAAAGATCTTAAAATGTAGACGGAGAAATAGATGTGTATATTTCTTTACATTAAATTTAAATATGAATTTTTTTCTGACAAATCAGACCCAGAATGTTACTTTATCAATTTTTATGCATTCGAACATTTGCAACATATAGCAATCCTTTGTTTAGTAATCTTCAGTATAACTATAAAAATCTGAGATACATGAAAATGTTTTTCAAATCATACTTCTATTTCTTCACAGCTTTATATGTGCAAAATTATAGGTAATTATAATTTTCAAACTTTGAATAGCCATGTTATTTGATATATCTGTACAGAAAGAGTAAGATAAAAAACATTTAATAAGATTAAATATATCTAATTTGCAAAATTGATGTCTGACATTTGTTGTGTGCTCGTGCAAAGAGTGCATAGGTTATTTCTGCAGCAATCAAAAACATAAAATCTTCTTAAACTCAGATTTCAAGTTTCCTCTGATAATTATTCTAATCCCTGGAAATACTTTCAAATTTTGATTTCTAGATGCAATGGGCATTTTGTTACATATACATATATTTTATCCTTAAACTTCTATATTTTCAAACCATTTGAACATTATAATCAGATTCAGCATGATGATTTTTTCTTAGAATCTGTAGAAGTCCTCTGTGCAGGATTAATGTCGAGATCCCCAGTGCACCAATGTGAAAAACCAGATAAAGATAGTATTACCACTATGCTTTAGTGGGATTTCCTGCATGTTTGGGATAACCATATAGGAAAGTAGCTCTTATTACAAGGATGGCTCCAAGGGAAAAGACACTGGTTGGTACGAAATCTTGTAGTCAAAAATAAGATATCAGTGTTGATAATATTATGCACAAAGAGGTTGTAAATCCTTTTAAAATGTTATCCACATACTTAATAACAGCAGCTATTACAAGGCCTCCCAGTGCCTGAAGAACAACAACTATCCATGTCAGCCGGTTACACCCCTGAAAAAATCCATTCTTTGATTCCAGTTCTCCATCATAAACATATACACCCATTAATCCAAATATACTTCCAAAGAAACCAAGTTGAATGTTTCTTATCCACACTGATTGTTTGGTTTCTTTTAAGATTTTCTCAAAGTAAAACCGAGCAAAGCCACTTGAAAAACATGCTGTGCGAACTGCCATGAGGCCTACGAATTGTGAGCCAGGTGAAAGTTCCTTAGAATTAAGCACTTGTGGGGCTTCGATGGCAGCTCAGTGGTTAAGAATCCACCTGCCAATGCAGGGGACACGGGTTCAAGCCCTGGTCCAGGAAGATCCCACATGCCGCAGAGCAACTAAGCCTGTGCGCCACAACTACTGAGGCTGTGCTCTAGAGCCCGCGAGCCACAACTACTGAGCCCACGTGCCACAACTATGGAAGCCCGTGTGCCTAGAGCCCTTGCTCCACAACAAGAGAAGCCACCACGATGAGAAGTCCGCAGGCCACAACGAAGAGAAGCCCCCGCTCGCCGCAACTAGAGAAAGCCCGCATGCAGCAACGAAGACCCAACGCAGCCAAAAATAAATAAATAAATAAATTTATAAAAAATTAAAAAAAAAAGAATTAAGTGCTCGAGAATCTGAGGGCCACTGTACAAAAGCAACTCCTGTCATCAAAATTACTAGGGAGAGCCACTGGTACACACCTAATTTTTTTACTAAGCATCGACACAGAAAATAATGCAGTCGTAAGAATTTTCAACTGATAATGTGACCTGATAAGTAGCTGCATCTAGATTTGACAGTGCCACATAGAGTAAATTATTCTGAAGAGTATATATCCCTGATGGAATAGCAAGTTTAAGCGTCTCCATAGGTTTGTTAAGAATTTCACCATGTAGTATTCAATTCAGTGCTCTTAGACTACATTTGCTGTCTTTGTAGACTAATAAAATGCAGGCCATTGTCTTCAAAAGTTCAGCAACAGCCACAGCTGTAGATGATAGATAATGAGGCCCCTCTTCTTTTAAAGTCCCAGAATAACACATTGTTCGAACCAAACTGGTAGTCTGAAAGACCAAAATTCCCAAGGAAAGGTGTTTTAGGTTGGCTGACAATGTCTTATCTTCATTTGCCTGCTAGTGTTGGAGGGTCTCCTGCAGAGGCGGTGGGCAGCTGAGGCTCACCATGGGGACAAGGACACTGGCAGCTGCAGTTCTGGGAAGTACTCACTGGCGTGAGCCCTCCCAGAGACCGCCATTAGCCCTGCCATACAGCCTGTAGCTACTTCTCTTAAATAGGATAATAGTAGTATAATTATGTAGATGAACGTCCTTATTTAGGAGACTTGAGAAGAAGGATTAAACTGTCATGTCTGCAACTTCCCCTCAAACGGTTCACTAAAAATATGTGTCTTTATATACATACATAGAGAAAAATCAAGTGAATATGGCAGAATATTAACATTGTAGAAGATACATGTGTTGATTATACTAATCTTTGAACTTTTCTTTTTTGTTTGAAAATTTTCATAATATAAAGTTGAAAAAAAAGTTAAATACCACACATCCGATGCATTTCCCCCAGCACTGCCCCTAACACACTGTGTTCCAATTCTCGCTTAGTGTGTCCACTTGCCCCACTGGAGTGAACACTCCTTGCAACTCAGACCTGCTTCAGGGCCAACTTGATTTTCAACCAATGTTTGCTGAAAGACTGAGTGAGCTAATAAATGAGTGAATGGTACAGATTGCCAGTATCTCCTAAGAAACAGGAGTTTATGAAGACAGAACAGATCCTGTGAGGGCCTTTACAAATGAGTTTCTGAGCTCATAATTTAGTCTCTAAATTAATGCTGTTTTACCGTTGTTTTCAATCTAGTTAATTCTCTTAGGGAATACTTGTTTAACCTGGCTCAAGGCAAATTCACTCAGACAAGAGAAGCACTGGTCTTAAGTTAGGAGTAGGATGAGGAGAAGGCAGGGAGGGATCATTCACGTACATCTTTACATCACCCTTAACATCACCCTCCCAAAGTACTGAGGATATGGAAATAGTGGTCCCTAGATAGGGCTGAAGAGCAAGTAGTAATTTTCTTCTGGGCATAAAAACAAAGTCCTACCGAGGTGAGCTGAAAACAAACCCAGAACGTACAATGGCAGCGATCTTCCCACTTTTCCTCAGCTGCTGAACAGCAAATGAATGGAGCACGTCTTCCATGGGGGTGCCGTTAACCATGACCACCCTGTCATTTTCTCTGCAAATAAAACAGAAAAACGGAATGTGAAAAACTCCCATCTCGTCCCTCTGAATCATTTATTTAGGAACAAATAAAAGTGGCAGATTGACCCAAAATGCTTATTAAAGGGCTCAGTGTCTAATGACTCCTGAGGCTTAATCCATCAACTTGGTCTGAGCTCTTCTGAGGAAGGAACCCAGAAGCCACTCAGCCCACTTTGGACAGTGTCTCCTGGAAACCACCTGGGGAGAAGGACCCAAACCCACGGGGTCCCTCCAGGAGGCACTGGACGGCAGCGAGGTTGGAGCACAGATGGAACTTGTGTGTCAGGGCCTCCTTACCCATGGTACACGGTGCGCTTCAGCAAGTCTACAGACCTCCCCAAAGGAGGTTGATATTCACTTGTGTTTTAGAGGGGATGAAATCAAGAGCTCGCCTCAGATTCTTAAAGAAATTTTGAGGTCACAGAACCCTAACTCTTACTTTGTCTCATCCAAAAAAATCATGTAAAAATTCTACCATGCTCTCTGTATGAAAGAATACTAACTTGGAGAGGACCATTGAGATGAAATGCCAAGAGAAGCTAAATTTTGGAGCCATGTGGCCAAGGCAGCTGTGTAATTAACTTTAGATTCTGCCCTGAGAAATTATCCTAAGGGGACTCAGACATGCATCTTTTCCAATAGCATTTTCTCTTCAGACCAGAAGCCTGGCAATTGGAAAACTTGGGTTTCCATTTGGTAAATTTTCCCAATTTCTACAACCCTCTTACAAATTAGATAATCATTAAGCAGATTATCCTCATTCTTAACGAATAAAAATGAAAATAAATATAGACAGTGTGGGTAGGCATTAGGGGAAAAAAAGAGCATGCCAATTTTACACTCCATGTTCATAAATGATTCCTAAACCCAGGAATGATAGTTACGATAGACAGTTATAGCCATCTTTCTGTGGAAATTATTGCTTTCCTCTATTCAAAGTCTGGATGTTCCCAAAGGTTTGGTGATTGTTAAAACATGGTGTGTTATGGTCTCCATTACTGCCTGAAGACTTTTCAATATACATATATAAACGTTCCTTTTCTTTTTGAATTTTAAAAGTGCACACCACTCAAAGGCCCCTGTCTAGGGCCAACCAGTGGGCTGGCAGGGGTTGGGGGCAGGGAGTTAGGACACTCACTGAAGCAGCCCATCGGCGGGCCCACCCGGGAGCACATCAGAAATGACGATTGATGTCTCCCCATTTTCAAAGTGTGGGTTGTCTCTGCCTCCGGACACTGCAATTCCAAATCCTCTCTTGGAATCCTGTTCATTGGGGTTAAGAGAAAAATTAAAATAAAATCCTTCTATAAGTGGTTTTCAGGATTTATTACAAGCAGTCGATAAAATAAAGGTCAAACCAATAACCAGAGACAGCTCAGGAACAGAAGGCTTAGAGAAACAAGTGAGAAACAGAATACAGCGTCATCATGGTTAGCTGACAGGTTTATAAAGGGAAATTCCTTATCTAAAAGAAACAGCCTTGTGAAAGCTGGACAAGATTGATAGCACAGACTGGAGTTATCAGTAGAAGCTGGCAGGGGATGGGAAATTACATCTTCTGTCCAAATAAGGATGTGTTACTGGATTCACCAATCACACCTGTTCTCATATCCAGGCCTGAGCCAGATGGGCTGGTCACAACTGAATCTATGCTAAAATCATATTTTTAAAGAATACCTTTAACTTCCAAGTTAGGGGAGCTAGTGGTTTCACTTTCATATAGGGTCAAAAAGAAGGAAATGGATTTTAAAGATAAAATACGAAGACGAACTTAGTTTTGAGATCTCATGAGAGAGCAAAGCGTTAAATTCTTTTCTACGTGCATATAAGACGGAAATACAGATTAATTAGATTCAAGATTAATAGAGAAATGTATAACAGTGAACCCAAATAATACAGAATCCCAGTTCATTTCGGTGTTTAAAAAAGCTAAGCTCCCGGATTTCATCCAGATCACAGGGGCATGTACGTGACTATCACACTAAATACGGGTTTCATTACGCAAAAATCTTCTCAGAGAATGAAAGAGCCCTCACCTCAAGATAAGTTCCCACGTGGGGTCCACTGTGGCAATCGATAACAAACAGTTAGCAACACAGACAGGCTGGCTTGTTGTTCTTTAATCGCACGGCTTTGAATTTGGCAGCGCTATCCCCTGGTACCTGGTTTTACACAGAGAGAGCTCCATCCTCTATACCAGGCCAAAAATGTTTCTCACCTTTGCCAGTTTAGGGTCCAAACTCAAATGGTATGTGGTGGAAGGGCAGAGAGAAGAGTCAGAAGATGACAAGAGGTGAAAAATAAGACCTAAAGGGGGAAGCCTCTCAACTGAAGAAACCAAGATTACTGCTCCAGAAGTTTCAGCACTTGAGCACCAATCTGTGTTTTTCTACCTGGATAGATTTAATACACATTTATTAAGAAGCAAATTTGCACTGAAGTCAAGGGTTGAAGTTCATGGTTTTGACGGTCAAAGGAAAACTCTCCCTTTGAGGAACTTACAATCCATCTAAGAGGTGACAGAGACTGGAGAGACTCAGAGTGGAGAAAGAGCCCTGCAGGGCCCAGGAAAAGCTAGATGCTGACCAAGGCAGTTTGATGGAATAAGCCTTTGGGATCACGAGTGCATGTCTAGCTCGAGCCGCACCCAAGTCACTTACAAACGCTTGGTGGCTGCGCTTGTTTCGAGCGGGGCTAGCACCTATCGTGCCCACCTCAAACTCTGCTGTCAGAATAAAAAGGAACAGAGCTAACATTTATTAAGCAGTGATTATGTGCTGGACTCCAAGTACTAGAAGCTCTTTGTATTACCTAATTTAATCAAGAGGGGCAATACCTGTGAAATACCTTTAAAAATTAAGTAAAATACACTTACATGTGATCTTACTTCTACTTTCAACCCCACTGTGGGGAGGGGGCTGTTGTTTAAAATCTGATTAATTCAGCACCTATTAATATAATCAGGAGTGGGACAAAGACTACAACCCATGTCTCCTGAATGTTAAACTAACATTTTAAAATTTAGTTTGGGGAACTCCCCGGCGGTCCAGTGGTTAGGACTCCGAGCTTCCACTGCAGGGGCACGGGTTCATTCCCTGGTCAGGGAACTAAGACCCCTCATACATGTGGCGCAGTCAAAAAACATTTTTTTTTTTTAATTAAAAAAATTTTTTTTTAGTTTGGACTTAAAACTCACTGAGGGAATAAGTTATAAATGCTATAATTAAAATTACAAAAGTTATAGAAGCTACCTCAACGTCCTTAAACAGAACAGATTATTTCCATTCCTCCCTTCCTTTCCTCTCTTTTTTCATAAACTATTCTATCTGGAGACAGGTGAATACATTAATTAACCTCTATAATTTTCTATATTATACAGACCTTAGCCAAAAAAATAACAACATGCAAATCCTTGTTAATGCAATAACTGTGTTTGCATAAAAATAAATAAGATTCATGATCTGTTGTGGTATACATACACAATGGAATATTAGTCAGCCATAAAAAAGAATGAAATAATGCCATTTGCAGCTACATGGATGGACCTAGAGATTATCACACTAAATGAAGTAAGTCAGACAGAGAAAGACAAATATCATATGATACCACTTATATGTGGAATCTAAAAATGACACAAATGAACTTATTTACAAACTTGAAACAGACACAAAGACATAGAAAATAAACTTATGGTTACCAAAGGGGAAAGGGGATGGAGGGATAAATTAGGAATTTGGGGTTAACAGATACACACAACTATATATAAAACAGATAAAGGTCCTACTGAACAGCACAGGGAACTATATTCAATATCTTGTAGTAACCTATAATGGAAAGGAATCTGAAAAAGTGTTTGCGTGTGTGTGTGTGTATGTTTTTAATGAATCACTTTGCTGTATACCTGAAACATTGTAAATCAACTATACTTCAATTAAAAAAAAAAAAGATCCATGATCTGTAAACTGAAGAACAGACTGTAGCAGATATGACATGTGTAGTACTCACCTTCTGTAGGGTCACAGTGTACTGTTCCCATATCAACTCCTCCATGCCTGGGGCCTGTTTTAGAACAACCAAAACCAATTTGATTAAAACCACAAACATTTCAATGTTAGAAATAAAACTATAATTCAAAATGTCTCCATAGAAAGGCCAGCTCACACATTCTATACACCAAAGAGTGGATATTTTTTAGGAACATTATACTACCTATTATATTTTCAAATATACTCTCCTTGAATGAAATGGCAAACTTAATAATACTAGAAAATTACATAGGGAGCAATGTATCCTAAAAAGAATGAAATATTAGGGACTTCTCTGGCAGTCCAGTGGTTAAGACTCTGCGCAGCCAATGCAGGGGCCGCGGGTTCGATCCCTCCTCAGGGAACTAAGATCCCACATGCCGTGCGGCACGGCCAAAAAGAAAAAAAAAAAGAACGAATGGAATATTAAGTGTTAAGCTTTTTTATTATCACCACTCCAAAACACTGTCATGATAAAAGCCCTTATCTAGAGTTGCAAACAGATATATTTTCATTCTTTAAAAAAGAAAAAATCCCCCTTCCTCAGGTCAAAGGTGACCTCCTAGGCAAGTTTCATGCATTTTTGTGTGTGTGTGGGGGGGGTGGGGGGAGGCCCACGCTGTGCAGCTTGCGGGATCTTAGTTCCCTGACCAGTGATTGAACCCGGGGCCATGCCAGTGAAACTGCTGAGTCCTAACCACTGCACCACCAGGGAGCTCAAGTTTTATGGATTTTTATGTCTAAAGGAATCCTTGGCCTTATCACAGAGACTGCCAAATTGTGTAATCTGTGGGACCCCTTGGCCTTTTCTCCACCAGTATTGCGGGTGTGAAAGATGATGATGCCAGCATAAAGACCACTGGGCTTCAGTTTCTGACAATATTCTAAAATAGATGTCTAGACAAACCTGAAAACAGTGGATATCATTCAATAATAATAATAATAATAATAATAATAATCCATTAAATGCAGGCTGCCTTTGAGGGGAAATCCTTAAAGGCAAGAAATGCCAAGAAAGCTCAAAGCCAGAAAAATAAGGCAGCACTGAAGCAGGCATTTCAACAGGAGGCCAGGAAAAGAGAGAAACTGTAGGATCCAAACAGGGTGGAGATCAGATCAGAGTGAAATGTATTAGGGGCAAAAACACTACCAGGCAATGGAGACAGCAGGGACAGTCGCCTACCTTATTCTTGGCTCTGGGTAGAGTGGAAATAACTAAAAATATCTCCATGGAGAATTCCTGTATCAATAGACCTGTACTCACTCAGGTTTGAGACTGAAATTCATATTACAGATGTGACCACACCCTCCCCGCCCCAAAACCCTCACACTCAAAGTGGTACTGCATTGGTAGCACCACCCAGGTACATGGAGGAGAATGAAATTCTCCCCCAGAAACACTAAAACACAGGCTTCAGAGAATCCCTCAGATAAGCATTTGAGGAACATGAGTTCACAATTTAAACACACACACAAAGCAAGTGAGAGTTAAAAGAAACAAAAAACTGCAGAATCAAAGACTATAAATATTGGAAATATAACCACAGACCAAAAAAAGGATGTATAATGTTTCATGGAAATATAACCATAGACCAAAAAAAGGATGTGTAATGTTTCATATGTTTGTTTATTATAAGAAGTTAAAAGGGGAAATTAAAAGTATAATCAAAGTACAAGAGAACATCGAAAACAACCAAGCCAGACTTCCCTGGTGGCGCAGTGGTTAAGAATCCGCCTGCCAATGCAGGGGACACGGGTTGCAGCCCTGGTACGGGAAGATCCCACATGCCACGGAGCAACTAAGCCCGTGTGCCACAACTACTGAAGCCCGCGCGCCTAGAGCCCGTGCTCCACAACAAGAGAAGCCACCACAATGAGAAGCCCACGCACCACAACGAAGAGTAGCCCCTACTCGCCACAACTAGAGAAAGTCTGCGTGCAGCAATGAAGACCCAACACAGCCAAAAATAAACAAATAAATAAATAAAATAAATAAATTTATTAAAAAAAAATGACCAAGCAAATCTAAAGAAAAAATTTTAGAAATAAAAAAATATGATAATAAAATTAACACATTTTTGACGGGAGACATATTATGGCCACAGGTGTTAGTTTCTGCAAAAATCCCCCAGTCAATAATGTATTAAATTTAAAAAATGGATTAAACCACATATGACACATGGTTGAAGGCAATAATGAATTAGAAGAAAGATGTGAAGAAATTACCCAGAATACAGCACAAAGCATTAAAAAAGTGGGACACATGAAAGAAATTAAGAGTGAGAAAGTCTTACAATGTGTCTAAGATTTCCTGAAGGAGATGATAAGAGAGTGCGGGAGAGATGCAATACTCAAGGTCACAACAGCTCTTCAGGACTTGATGATTTTTCAGGTTCAAGAAGGCTTATACATCACAAGCAGGGTAAATTCAAAAAGAAAGAAAAACACTTTGAAATTCATGGTAATCTTACTGTAGAAAAAGATACAGAGATGAGAGCATATAGGTAGAAGAGGCTACAAAAGAGCAAATAGAATAACAGCCGACTTTGAAACAGCAATAATGAAAGGCTGAACTCGGTAGAACAGTATCTTTAAAACAGTATCTGTTGATTTAGGGGGCAGAAAGACATTTTTTTTTAAAACAAAAATTGGGAAAGGTTATTACAAGCAATAAAAGAACTTCCAAAGGATAAATTTAAGAAAGGAATAATCCCAGAAGGAAGACCTAAGACGCAAGAAGGAATGTAAGCCTGGACATATATTGGCTGTATGCAACTAATCAATATAATAACGTATGATTTGTGAGAGTTAAACAAATAAGACAGAAGTAGAACACTGGGCAACATAGCATGTAAATCCAGAAGACTTTAACATGATTTAATTATTCTAAATATTTTATTCAAGAGTAAACTGTAGATTAATTTTGAATTTCACTGAGTAAAATCCGCATGTTAAATTTTCTGGCATATATAATTTCCAAGATAGCAGAGAGGAAAATAAAATGAAAACAAAGCAAAACAAAAGTCAATCCAAAAGAAGGCAGAAGAGACAAAATGGGAAATTTAGAAAAAGCAGGGCAAATACAAAACAAACTGACTGCAGAAATGAATATAGAAGAATATAGAAGAGTAATCACAATAAATATAAAGACAGATGGTCAAGATGGATTAAAAACAAGTAGATCCAGTTACATGTTTTTTTTTAATAGAGACTAAAACATAAGGACACAAAGGAAAGGAATCTAATTATATGAATAAAAAGCCTTGCTGTACTTATTATATACAAATAATTTAAGAAAAACTATCTAGTTCCTTTACATTAAAATTTTTTAAAAATCAACTTTGCCATTCCCGCACTGCTACTAATGACAAAGAAAAGAATCAAAACATGTCCAGATAATGTGCTCCTGTTTTACCCAGTTAACAAACTCTTAGGCTTGCGGGGGAAAGACGTTTAGCACAAAAGGCAATTCTAACAACTGATATATTGGAGCAGATAATTTATCCTTTGATAGAACGGGATTAGGAAAAGGCAATTTTGTTTGTATGTAGAGAAGAAAGATGAGCCAGCCACTCTTGAGTAGCTATAACTGATCACTCAAATTGAGAGGAATTTATAGTCTTTTAGTTCCCTCCTCCCTCTATGTACTCACTTTAGGGACATTTCCCTGGTTAATACCATCTGGCTCCAAGAACTCGCAGAGATTTAAAAATAGAATTCAAATCACCGCTAGGGTTAAAAAGAAGTTTAAAAATGGTACCTGGAAAAGGTGAGAACTAGGATCTGTGCTATCAGCACGCATGGGACTGGGTGTTATGGTGGGGGGATGGCGGGAGCATCAGCATCCAAAAAGAGGTGATGTTTAGGATAAATGAAGGCACATCAACACAATGAAATATGTAAACATTCAAAAAGGGTCATTGTCTAAATTATGTAAATCTCCCCAATTATTTAAGTTTGTTCACCATGACCACTGTTTTTCAATTTAAAAAAAAAAAAAAGAAAGTGGATTTTCAGGTGAGCTTTTTATATCTCACTCCCTCACATTTGTCCCATATCTCCTAGAACAGTGTTTGGCACACAGAGTAGGCACTCAAAAAGGTTTTCTTTTCAATAAACTAACAGATGGATACACTATTCATTCATCACCCAATTAGTATGATGAAGGCACTGATTGCTACTACTTACAAGTTTTCTTAAAGGAGATTTCTATTACATTCAGTGGCCCTCTGCTTCTTTCATAGCACACCTGAGATGGTTAGCTGGAAACTCAGGTGCCTGTGGTCTGGTGTCCAGAGACGAATAGTTTATAGCCATTCCTCTCTGGAATTTTGTGGTCTACGTCTATAACAGCATTTTCCAATTTGTGCCAGTATAACACAACTTTTAGATGATTTTAATAAAGTTTTCTTTTTTTTTAAAAAAAAGAAGGACTTCCCTGGTAGCGCAGTGGTTAAGAATCCGCCTGCCAATGCAGGGGACATGGATTCAATCCCTGGTCGGTGAAGATCCCACATGCTATGGAGCAACTAAGCCAGTGCGCCACAACTACTGAGCCTGCACTCTAGAGCCCAAGAGCCACAACTACTGAGCCCACGTGCCTAGAACCCGTGCTCCGCAGCAAGAGAAGCCACCACAATGAGACGCCCGCGCATCGCAACAAAGAGTGGCCCCTGCTCACAACTAGAGAAAGCCCGCACACAGCAATGAAGACCCAACGCAGCCAAAAATAAAAAATACATAGATAGGGCTTCCCTGGTGGCGCAGTGGTTGGGAGTCCACCTGCCAACGCAGAGGTCGCAGGTTCGGGCCCTGGTCGGGGAGGATCCCGCGTGCCGCGGAGCAGCTGGGCCCGGGCGCCACGGCTGCTGAGGCCCACACGCCTGGAGCCCGCGCTCCGCCGCAGGAGAGGCCACCGCAATGAGAAGCCCGTGCACCACAACGGGGAGTGGCCCCCGCTCTCCACAACTAGAGAAGGACCACACGCAGCCGCGAGGACCCAACACAGCCAAAAATAAATAAATAAAATAAATAAATTTATTTTTTAAAAAAATACATAAATAAATTTAAAACAACAAAAAAAAGAATATTTTCTTAAAGGGAAATAGTAAGCAGAAACCCAGCTGATCAGAACTGATCATCTCTTTCCATTTCCAGAGAACACCTCCTAACTTCTTGGCACCTTCGGTTTTCAAAGTGGCTTTTGTACAACCAATCCACTATCACCCGGAAGTGACCTTACTAGCATGTATGTTTTCCAAGTTTCTTCTCTGCTCTTTACTATACCTTAAAGCTGACAAATTTCAACAAAGTAAATTACTCTGTAAGTTGTGGTAAAATAAATACAGTTGCCAACTCCTCTTTTAATATAGCTATACTCCCATATATTAAGAAAAACAGCACACAGTACCCCAGCCCAAAAATGTATTTAAAAGTCATCAGAAAAGAACCAGTACCATGACAATGACCCCTAGGATTGGGCAGTGCTATAGGGTGGAGGGGAGCACAATGTCCAAAAAGAGAGCGATGTTTAGGTTAAATGAATCAACACGATGAAATACATAGGCACTGAAATAATCATTTAACTTCTGTCCATTTTTAAAGTTTTGTCTTTATGATACCTGTGTTTTCAATTAGAAAGAGAGAATTTGTTTTATATTTTCAGGTCTGCCTGCTGTTGGTAGAAGCAGTGGGAATATAAATTGGTATAAACCTTTCAGGGGGCAAATTATTAATATGTCTCAAAATGTAAAATCTACATACCGTTTGATCAATCAATTCCACTTCTAGGAATTTATTCTACAGAAATATTTGCACAAGTGCACAAAGATATACATATAAATTTGTTTACAGCTGCTTATAATTTTTAATAATCAATGAAATGTCCAACAACAGATTGGTTACATATATACATATCTATACTTAAATGTCTATTGAGGGGAAAAATCAAGACACAAAACATCATTGTTTGTTTCTGTTTTTTATTTCCCTGATATATTTATTTTTATAAGCATACAGGGAAAAGACTGGAAGAGTAAATACCAAAAAATATTAAATTTCCCCAGGAGTTGTGGTATGGCAGAGAATATTTTTATGAGTACATTGCTTTTAGAATATATGTCAAAAATAAAAACAGCAAACTCTCCATTAAAAGTTTTGGATTTAAAATTCTTTATCATTTAACAAAATAAGTGCATTACTACAAAATTTTATTTTCAAAACGTTGTCCAAGCACCTGGCTTTTGAAATTCACTGTTCTTCCTCAATAAGATTATACTGTCTTTAAGCATTCCTGTGCTGCCTGCAGCAGTAATTTAAATTCGATTTGGCAGAGAAGGGATGAATCCCTTACCACTACCATGCCAACAGGACTGAATCAAATTTTTAATCAATCAGACCTTGCCAGGTGCCAAAGACTTCACCAACTTGTCATGAAACTGGTCAGATTATAAGTGACTTCTTCTTACCTAGGGTTAATGGGTTGTGACACAAACCACTGACTACTTAAATGTAATATTAAAAGAATATATTAAGTGATAAATTTTAAATCTTAATTTTAAAGGTGAGGAAATTAGAGTAAAATAAATTTTAATAGTGCCTTTGAGAATTAAAAGTACACCATGCTGTGTTTAGCCCACAAAGCTGTGACTTTTTACAAAGTCTCAGAGAAAACCCTTTATTCATTCATTCATTCACTTATTCACTCACTCACTCACTCAAAAATATTTACTGAGCATCCATTATGTGCCAAGCATGTGGTTTGTGGCACCTGGACTACACTGGTGAAAAAAACAGCCAAAGCCCATGTACAGCATACCAACCACAGGTGTGCCCCAAAAAGCCAATCACTGAGAGTCTGCCTCAACTATATACTATCTTTCCAGAAACACAGACACCCCACACAATCACACATATTCCCCAGAAATCAGCTCCGGGTACATGGCTGGGGACAGCCTACTGGCGTGCAGCAACTCAGCTGAGAGCTGAGATCAGGCCTTTCGAACTGGGCCAACGGGCTTGGGCCCCACCCAACCTGTGCTGGGCTGTGCAGAGATCAGAGAATTGCTGTCAATATTTAGACTGCATGAATGCCGGCAGGGAGCTGCTTAGCCTTTGGAGAGCTTTACAAGCACACATATATCAGAGTAAAGGTACGTGTATTCACAACGCAGTGATTCCTCTCCTGCGCAGAGGCCCGAGAACAATGTGCCAGTATGTGCACACAGATCCACATAGAGAGTATTCACAGCAGCAATGTTTCAACAGCCCAAACCTGGAGACAGCCCAAACGATCTCTCAAGAGCAAAAGTGACAAATAAATTGTGATATACTATTAAAATGCAATGTTATACTGCAATGAAAATAAACTAGAGCCACACATCCACAACACAGATGCATCTCAAACATAATATGGAGTGAAAAACATCCCAGAAGAATTTATAGAGCGTGCTATCAGTTTTATAATTCAAAGAGCAAACACTGTCTCATAAAAATGTGAATATTCTTAATATATTCTTGTACACTTAAGAATGACTAAAACGATACGTTTTATGTTATGTGTTTTCTACTACAATGGAAAAAAAATCAAACAAAACCAATCTTTTGTTTAGAGATGTTTGTGTGTATGTATGTGTACGTGACCTGGGATGAGGCAGAGGAGTGAGAAGGGACCTTGGGTCCATTTTGGTGAGGGTCCATGGGTATGTGTGATGGGCTCATGGGTATATTTTATAATCATGCTTTATGATTTGGACACATAATTCTCTTATATGTACCAAACATTTTGTAAGTTAAAAAACAGAGGGGAGAGGGGAGCGGGTTCATGAGTGAACAAAGGGTACTCAATGATTCCTGGCCCAAGGACCTCATACCAAATATTTGTTAATGCAGTACAGACTTTGCAAAGCCAAAGAGAAGAAAGTGTGACCGTTTGGACTGGAGAAGGGCAGGGTGGGGATCGTGGCAGTAATTTGAGAGGTGCATGAAGGCAGGCGAGGTGGAGGAGCAGCTAGCTCTGAGGGAGAAGCAGGCTGCAGAAGATGCCAAGTCTCCTTTTCACCCCAAGAGTCAACATTCCAGCAGCAGGAGGACCTCCGCTTCCCCGCATCACTTTCACTTTTCCTGTAAGTAGTGTGAATCATCACTCCCACAAAATTGTAATGACTCATTCCTAGACAACACAGGAAGATAAAAGGGGGCCAATTTTTTTTTTTTTTTTTTTTTTTTACCATAAATAAAACACTGTGTTAGCAGTAAGGTATTTACATGAAGAATGAGAAAGGGACAAAGACAAACAGTTATTCGATCTTTTAAAAAAATATTCTCTAGTTGTTATAAAGTTTCTTTCCTTTGAAAAATCTTGGCCAAACAGGTAAATCCCATATTTTACATAAAGAATATGGAAACGTGTTAAAAACCAACCAGAAGGCAAACACCAAAAGTCTTCACTGCCCCAACAGGAAATCTTTAAGCTTTTTGTCTACAAATTGTTGCTTCCCAGTGATGGAGGGTCAGAGCCAAAGCTAAAGATTAATCAATATCTGCCCATAAGGGACATGTTTGATAAAAATCCCACCCACCATAAAAGTAAACACTTATACATGTTATAGTGCTACAGATGTTCAAACTATAAAAGGAAAAAAAGAACAAGGGAAAAACTTTTTTTCTATCATTTAGAATCTGAGATATAAGAATATTTTAAAAAAGAATAAGAATATACATTTCTGCAGGATAAGGAAGCAAAAAGTTTTTTCCCCAAACAAGAAATTACAATTACCCAAATACAAACATCTAATAGGCAAACTATTAAGTTATCCCCAGGAAGCAACATCGTGCTTGCAGCTTCCCAACACATGGAAAACAGCAGCCTTTGATTCAGAAACCCCGTAAGAGGCTATCAGTTTTGCATACATCTGCTAAAAATAATACAAGTATTTTAAAAACCCACCAATGACTACAATCTGAATCTCACAATTTGTTACTGAAAGCTGCCAGAAGCACAAATAAATCAGAGGAAAAAGGAACCACTGTGAGAAGGCTCCCCTCCACCAACTTCCCACAAAAGAAAGGTCAGGAAAGAAAAGGGGGAGAGCTTATAGAGGGACTCACATGGACTTTCAATCTCCCCAACTTTTTAACAGCCTGGATCCACATCTTCTGGAGGACCTGAGTGGTCTTCATGGCTTCTGGAGGTTAAGCAACCAGACCACTGCCTACATCCCAGGCTGCTCACCCATTGCCATCACTCCACGTGGTTACGTAAGGCAGATACAATAGTGGCCCACATTCCCAGCAAATCCTGTTGTCATCTCTCAGTGACACATCCATACAGCAGGGATGCCAAACGCTTTGAAAAGCACCACTTGTGAGGAGAAAAGAAAGCAGTCTGGATTTGCAACGCTCTTTTGGCTTTCTTTTCCTCCCTCTCTCCTGTGCCAGGGAACCAGAGAACTGGAGTAAATATTCCTTTTAGACATGTAAAATGATTCAATATGCAAGTAGAAATTATTAAGTAAGTAGGGCATTCTAGAGACACGTAGAGAAGTTTTATTTACATAGATGCTCACACACACAAGAAAAGCATAAGTTGGCTGAACAGCTACTGGTAATGTTTCAGAAGAATGGAATTGTTACTGTTACCTAGAAAATTAAAAGGCATTTAGATAAGAAGTTGCTCATCCTTGGAGATACGTAAATCTGTACTTGGGCTGTTGGTGCAGCTCAGAGCCACCGCAGGGACAGAATGCTCACTCAGCAGAGCTTCCTCCTCTCTCTCCCCTTTCTGTACATTTTGAAGATAAAAGAATAACAAAGAGCCCTGCTATCCATTTCTCTCTTTGTCTTTACCACTTGGGGGGGTGGGGTGGAAAAGCACATTTTGGGTTTCTGAACAGCTAAGAAAGACTGTATGGGATACCGGGGGTTTGAAAGTTGGGCTTGGGATTTTGGAAGCATGGTCTCAGGGAGCTGGTGGTCCTTCTCGCTACCACAGTGTATGTGACACCAATGGGCCAGAGTTAGTGAGAATGAGCCCTTTGACTTATTTAAGGTTGAGATGTGAAATGAATGTGGACCATGAGATGCAGACCACATAGGAAGCAACTTGAAGCGGAGGCAAGGACGTTGAGTTTTAAAGGCAGACGATCTGGGGGCAATCTCTGTTCCGTCACTTAGCTGTGGGCCTGGGATAATCTGTCTCCTTTACAAAATGGGGATAACACACCTACACCTTGGGCCAATATCAGCCTGGAATGAGGCAACCTTTCCCTACAAAGTGCACTGCTGAACGGGCACTTGAAAATGTTCACGTCCTTCCCTTGGACTCTGCAAGAGTAAGTCCTTCAGAAGTGTTGGGACAGCAAAATGGGATAGGAAATGAATGAAAGTTTGTTTCAAATCTTACACTGAGGAGGGCAGGGAGGACAAAGGAGCCCTACTGAAGCAGGAGCCTTAGAAGCTGAGGGGATGCCCAGGACTCGACCCCGGCTGTGCGGACGTGAGCAGGAGCCCTGGACCAGCCAGGACCAGCCCAGGGCCCCAGGCGCAGAGGGGCAAGGACGGAGGGCACAAGGCAGCTCACTCCTTTACTGTGACTGTCGTTAGGTAAACACTCCTGCTTCCCTGATGAGGAAATACACACTTCTTTCCCTTAAATTTATGCATATTGCCCAGAAGTCATAGGCATCCTACAAGTTAAGAATTCCAGATCCTTCTTCAATGATTTCCAAAAGTCAGTTTCTGCCATCACTCACTCTTTTTTTAAAAATTGTGCTAAAAAAACTGCATAACATAAAATGTATCAACTTAACCATTTCTAAGTGTTCAGTTCAGTAGTGTTAGGTCCATTCACGTTGTTGTGAATCTCGAGAACTTTTTTGTCGCCAATCTCCAGAACTTTTTCATCTGGCAAAACCGAAACTCTATACCCATTGAACAACTCATTCCTTCTCCTCTCAGCCCCTGGCAACCACTATCCTACTTTCTGTTCCCATGAATTTACTCTGAATATCTCATGTAAGTGGAATCATACAGTATTTGACTTTTTTGGTCTGGTTTATTTCATTTAGCATAATGTCCTCAAGGTTCATCCTTGTAACATGTGTCAGACTTTCCTTCCTTTTTAAGGCTGAATAATATTCCACTGTATACATATGCCATATTTTATTTATTCATCCACCAATGGACACTTGGGTTACTCTCACCTCTTGGCTATTGTGAATAATGCTGCTATGCACGGAGGTGTGCACATATACTCTTTACTCATTCATTCAACAAATGTTTACCAAGTACAATATGCCAGACCTTGAGGATCAAATGAAGACCAAATCATACACAGTGCTGCCTTCAGGAAGTCTGACAGGAGCTAGCACCGGACCTATTTGGCTGAGTGGGGAGTGGGAGGTGTTTCCCATGAGCAAGGGACATTGAGATGAGGTCTGTAGAATGAATACAATTGGGGGTGGGGTGGGGTTATGCAGGACCCAGAGAACAGCACAGGGCAAAGACCCTGAAAAAGAAAGGCAGGAGGGGCCGCTAGCGAAAAGGCCATCGGAACCACTGCAGCCCGTTCTGATGAGCAGCTAGTCTACCAGTGGCATCAAAACGACACTTTGTGACGGACAGCTGCCTCCATGAGAAGATCTCAATAGTTTAGGGATTTACCTTTTCCAAGATCCCTAACTTCCATAGTCACATATTCGAGAAACATCTACCGAGCAACTAGACACCCGCCCTGTGGATAAAAGAAAAATTACCCTATATCATTACCCTCAGGCAGCCATAGTCCAGTGGGAAATTGGGACACGTAAACAGTAATCACAAGTCAATGCAACTACAACAGCAGACGAATATACAAGGCTCATTCATTCAACGAATATTCCCCAAGAACCCGGGACATGTCAGACACTGCTGTAGATGCTGGGGGGAATACAAGCCAGAGTCCTCCCCTCACAGGGAGGATTTTAACGGAGATAACAGACAAGTAAACATATATTATAATCTCCAGTAGCAGTAAGTGCCATGGGATGTGACACTGGAAAGAATGAATCATAAGAAAACCTGGACCTCTCTCCAAGGAGAGGGAACAGCAGATGCAAAGGCCATGAGGTGAGAAACAAGCTTATAATCATGAAAGAAAAAAGGCTACATGGGGCTGGAGCAAGGCAACCCCTGAAGTAATGGCAGGTATATACAATGTGAAGTTGATGGCATGAATGCGTGTTATTAACCGGGATGGGAGGTCTGGGGTGGATGGAAGTGTGCCCCAGTGGCAGGGGAGGCCCTCCTGCGTTCTACGCGAGCTCAGTGCTGAGAGATGACTAACTTGTCGGGTGGGTGGATGACCTGGGGAGGGAACCGCAGGCAGAGCAGGAGGGATAACCTGTAAGGTGTGTGCAAGACACTGCAAGCACTCGGTGTGGCTGGGAAGTAAGCTGTTTAATAGCACACATGGGATGCTATGTTCTCAGCACGGACAGATGTGTTAAATAACTTAATTACAGCTTGGGAGTCTTAAAACACACAGCCACCCTGGAAACAGGAGACCAGACGGCTATGGGAACCGGAACGGAAGGAAGCCATTAACACTCAGCAGGCACCTCGCTCATGGCTCTCTGTACAGATGCCCACAACCCTGTGAGTTAGCTACGACTGTCTCCATTCTACGAACAGGAAAGCTGAAGCCGTAATTCACACAGTTAACGCTGTCAGATACGGGTGTGAGGCTGGAGCCCCACCCCAGATTTGATTCCTTTTCTATGTGTAGAATGTGATGTGTACTTTGCACACACTAAGCCCTTAATAAATGTTATGTGGACACCTCGAAGGAAGGAAATAAAAGGAGAGAGGAAGAAAGCAAATAAGACAGAAGGAGCACAAAGTGAAATCATCAAGGTTCCCAGGAGGCTCCATGCAGCAGATATGAAATCTTAGGAGACCACCCCCAGGATAAACTGGGCTAATGGTTTTCTGCACCAGGATTCCTGTGGTGTTTTTATGCTGTGTCCAGTATGTCATTTTAGAAGGCATCTCAAGAGAGAGTATAAACAAACAGCCAGCCAGCCTCAGGATGGGTGGGCAAACCATAGCCCACCTACCTCTAGCTGATAACGGGGCTTTTGTGTTTCACCCTCCCCCCACCCTTCCCCCAGGAAATTGGTCTTATTTTAATGGCTGTGAATTATTTAGTCAAAATTCTCTTCATCAGACCCAGTTTTGAAACACCTGTCAAATAAGTAAACAGGAACCCCTTTTCCCTAGAAAAGGCAAAAAGTGAGCTCCACTCTTGCTCTTCCTAAAACGAGTAGTTTTTAAAATTATAAACCAAGTCTTTGGCTTCAAGGCACTTGCCTGTGTCTCTTCAAAGCCAAACCCTTCCTGGTAGCAGTAAACTAGTAAGCAGTGAGTTAAACAACCCCTTATGTAATTCTTGGTTTACAAAAAAAAAATCTTTCATAGTTTATTCCATAAGTATTTCACGTTCAAATGCGATTACAATGTCACCACTAGCTTCTTACCCTCCCTTCACAACTCATGAAGGTGAGCGCTGACAGGGAACAACTAGTGTGCACAGTGTGCTCATAGTACACAACTCACAGTGGACAAAGTCTGAGTGTGACCAGGGTTAAAGAAAAAAGCTACACACAGAAGTTTAAAGAGGGATTCTTGATAGCTCAACACAGAATTCACAGGATTAGATTCTAGAGTTATTGCTGATGGGTACCAGAGTATCTACCTAAGGTAAAATTTCAGTGCATATTTAAGGAAATAATAGAGAACTGGGAGAGGATGACAGTATTCCTAGGGGTGCAATCTGCAGTTTTGAAAGCAGTTGTGCTGAAAGGCACAAAGCAATGAACCCAGACTCCCAGGAAGACACTTCCAGCCAAGACCCTGCCCCTCCCAACTGACCCATGACCTTGGGCACCCACTCAATTCCATTGCCACTTGGTGAAAACAAGTATATCATCATCTGTTTCACAGGGTGAAATGAAGCAAACTCCCACAAAAACACTGTAAAATCCAGGCCAGTAAACCTTCAATGGGGAGGTGGGGTTGTCATAAATACCCCTGACAATGGCAGCCACATAACATGGTGGGAATAGCCCTGTAGGCCATTGCACATGCCTGGGTCCAAGTTCATCTCCCACACACTCTACAAGCTCTGTGACCTTGAGCAGTTTGCTTGTTGAGGCTCAGTTGCCTCATCTATAAAATGGGCTCAAAATCCCTACCCTATTATAATTGTTGTGAGGACTGAATGGAGTAATGCTTGTAAAGAGCCTTGCCCAGTGCTCATCACACAATTACCACTCTCCGTAAAGGTTCCCACCATTAGTTCTGCAGCAGCAATGTAAGGTGACCACTCCCAAGTAAGAAACTGTTCTCTTTCTCCCAGAAGAAATCATACTCTCCCAGAGTATGATTAACTACAATAAGAACACATATGGAAGCCAAGGGAAATGAAAATATACGTCCACACAAACACCTGTACACAGATGTTCACAGCAGCACTATTTATCATAGCAAAAAAGTGGAAACTGGGGCTTCCCTGGTGGCGCAGTGGTTGAGAATCTGCCTGCTAATGCAGGGGACACGGGTTCGAGCCCTGGTCTGGGAAGATCCCACATGCCACGGAGCAACTAGGCCCGTGAGCCACAACTACTGAGCCTGCGCGTCTGGAGCCTGTGCTCCGCAACAAGAGAGGCCGCGATAGTGAGAGGCCCGCGCACCGCGATGAAGAGTGGCCCCCGCTTGCCACAACTAGAGAAAGCCCTCGCACAGAAACGAAGACCCAACACAGCCAAAAATAAATAAATAAATAAATTTTAAAAAATAAAAAATAAAAATAAAAAAAAAGTGGAAACCATTCAAATGTCCATCAAATAATAAATGGGTAAACAAAATGTGGTATATGCATATAATCGACTATGATTCAGCCTAATAAGGAAAGAAATACCAATACATGCTCCAACAAGGATAAACCTTGAAAACATTATTAAAGAAGCCAGAAGCATAATATTTTGGGAAATCACAAAATATTATGATTCCATTTATGTAAAATGTCCAGAAGAGGCAAATCCATAGAGACCAAACGTAGACTAGTGGTTGCCTAGGAATAGAGGAATACGGGGAGAAATGGGGGGTGACTTGCTAAATGGGTACAGGGTTTCCTTTTTGGGGTAATAAAGATGTTCTAAAATTGATACGGTGTTGGTTGCACAACTCTGTAAATATACTAAAAACCACTGAATTGTACACTTTTATTTTGTGAACTATATCAATACAGCTTTTTTTTTTTTAATTTAAAGAATGCCTCATGGATTCTACAATCAGAAAGTGGGGATTCTTTTTTTTTTCTTTTTTGGCTGCACCACATGGCTTACGGGATCTTAGTGGCTTACGGGATCTACCAGGGATTGAACCTGGGCCCCCAGCAGTGAGAGGGCAAGAGGCCTAACCACTGGACTGCCAGGGAATTCCCAGAAAGTGGGGATTCTAATCCTTGCTCCACCACTTCTATTACTTAACTTCTCATTGCCTCAGTTTCCCCCATCTGTAAAGCAGGGGTAGTCACAAGACCCACTCCCCTAGAGTTGTTGTGAGAATTTAATCAGGTAATTCACGTACAGAACTCAGGGCAGTGCTCCACACACAACCAATGCTCTGCCATTTTCATCTATTATCATTGTCATAATTATTAGACTCATTTTACAGAAAAGAAGACTGAAGTCAGAGAAATAAAGTAACTTGTTTGAGATTATACAAGTTAAAGGTGGCAGAGGATAGATTCTAACCCTTGTCAGTGTGGCTACAAAGCCTGTATCCTTTCAACTGAAGTACGTTGCCTCTTTCACTATACAGCGATTGTGCCTTTCAGAACCTACCCATGAGTGATGACTGGTCCCTGGCCTTGAAACCAACCAACCAACCAACCAAAAAAAAAAAAAGCCATGGTTGTTGGTGCTTGGGCACCAGACCTGCAACGGATCCAATGACTCTGACAACTCAGAACATCTTAAAAAGCATGATGGTCACTTTCAAGCAGTTGGCCTGGGTTCAGTCAACCCAGCTATGAACTCTTCCTCAGTGACTTGGTAAGAAGAGAGTGCAGGAAGGGAATAGGGTCGGACTTTATTTTATTTTATTTCTAGTTCTTTCAATAACCAGTTAGGTATAAGTTCCCTAACGGCTGTGCCCTTGTGAACACACATTTAAATGAGGGGGCATGACACACATCATTATTAACTGAACGTTACAATGTGCCAAGACACTGTGCTAAATGCTTTATGGCTCTTGACCACTGATCCTTCCAAAAACTATAAAATTCCTCCCTTTTTACATATGAAAACATAAAGGCCTGATGATCCACAAAACAAGGAATTAAGAAGCTTCAATTAAAATTAAAAACTTCTCTGTGAAAGACAATGTCAAGAGAATGAGAAGACAAACCACTGACTGGGAGAAAATATTTGCAAAACACACATCTGATAAAGGACTGTTATCCAAAATATACAAAAGAACTCCTAAAACTCAACAGTAAGAAAACAAACTATTGGATTAAAAAATGGGCCAAAGACTTCAACAGATACCTCACCAAGAAGATATACACATGGCAAGTAATCACATGAAAAGATGCTCCACATCATAAGTCACCGGGGAAATGCAAATTTAAGTAACAATGTGATACCACTACATACATATTAGAATGATCCAAATCTGAACAATGACAACACCAAATGCTGGTGAGGATGTGGACCAATGGGACCTCTCGTTCACTGTTGGTGAGAATGCAAAATGGTGCAGCCACTTTGAAAGACAGTTTGGTAGGCTCTTAAAAAAACTAAACATACTCTTACCATACGATCTAGCAATCATGCTCCTTGGTATTTAACCAAAGGAGATGAAAGCTTATGTTCACACGAAAATCTGCATGTGGTTTTTAGCAGCTTTATTCATAACTGCCCAAACTTGGAAGCAACCAAGATGTCCCTCAGTAGGTGAATGGATAAATAAACTGTGGCACATCCAGACAAAGGAAATATTATTCAGTGCCAAAAAGAAATGAGCTATCGAGACATGAAAAGACATGGAGGAACCTAATGCATATTACAGGTGGCCTCTGTATCTGCAGGTTCTGCAGATTCAACCAACCATGGATTGAAAATATATTAAAAAAAAAAAATTTTCCGAAAGTTCCAAAAAGCAAAACTTTGGGGAGGAGGGATAAATTAGGAGTTTGGGATTAACATATAAACATGACTGTATATAAAATAGATAATCAACAAGGACCTACTCTATAGCACAGGGAACTCTACTCAATATTCTGTAATAACCTATATGGGAAAAGAATCTGAAAGAGAATGGATATATGTATGTGTATAACTGAACCACTTTGCTGTACACCTGAAACACAACACTGTAAATTAACTATACCCCAATATAAAATAAAAATTAAAATAAAGAATTTCTGGGGCTTCCCTGGTGGCGCAGTGGTTGAGAATCTGCCTGCCAATGCAGGGGACACGGGTTCGAGCCCTGGTCCGGGAGGATCCCACATGCCACGGAGCACCTGGGCCCGTGAGCCACAATTACTGAGCCTGCGTGTCTGGAGCCTGTGCTCCGCAACAAGAGAGGCCGCGACAGTGAGAGGCCCGCGCACCGCGATGAAGAGTGGTCCCCGCTTGCTGCAACTGGAGAAAGCCCTCGCGCAGAAACGAAGACCCAACACAGACATACATACATACATACATACATAAATAAATAAATACAAAAAAAACTGAGTGTAGTTCCCTGTGCTATACAGTAGGTCCTTGTTGGTTATCTATTAAAAAAAAAAAAAAAGAATTTCTTCACAGTGATGCTATATTTCTGTACTTCCAGTATCTTTTCACTAAAGAAAAATAAAATATGAATACTGTAATAAAAAAACAAAAACAAAACAAAAAAAGCTTCAATTTGCCACATGCAAGCAACTATTGACATAGTATTTACATTATATTATTAGATATTATAAGTAATCTAGTGATAACTGAAAGTATACAGGAGGAACTGCCTGGGTTATGCGCAAATACTATGCCATTTTATATAAGGGACTTACTTGAGCATCTCTGAAATTTGGTAACCACCTTGGGTCCTGGAACCCATTTTTATATACATATATGTATATATATATGTTTTTATATATATACATATATGTACATATCCTGAGATATTAAGGGACTCGCACACAACCCCACAGCTAGTAAGTGGATGGTCACGATCTGAATCTAGATCTGCATAAGTTCAATTTTAGTAAGATATGAAGCAAAAACAAAAACACACCATCAACAGATAATTACATTTAAGACCTCTATGTTCACAGTTCTGCTACACTAAGTTACAAAGTATAATTATAATTTAACAGGCCATTCTTATTTGTAATCACAAAGAAGTCATTAATAAGCCAAAAAAGAAGGAGCTAATTTGGCAACACAGACACAGCCCTGTCTACTCTATGATTTTAAATCTGACTAAGCCCATACACTTTAAAATATAGCTTTACTTAAAAGAACAAACATACGTACACACCACCACCCATGCTGGTACCAAGGTATATAAACTGCTTTGTCAAAAGGCAGGTTAGAAAACCAATTAGTGTGCTCAGCTAAATCCTGCCAGCAGAATTGACCCTGTATTAAATACCCAAGGTCAACTGTCCCTCCCAGACCCAAGGCACCATCAGAGGATAGCTCACACAGAAAGGAGCAACATGGGGCTTCCCTGGTGGCACAGTGGTTTAAGCATCCGCCTGCCAATGCAGGGGACACGGTTTCAAGCCCTGGTCTGGGAAGATACCACATGCTGCGGAGCAACTAAGCCCGTGTGCCGCAACTGCTGAGCCTGCACTCTAGAGCCCGCGAGCCACAACTACTGAGCCTGCATGCTACAACTACTGAAGCCTGTGCGCCTAGAGCCCGTGATCCGCAACAAGAGAAGCCCACGCACTGCAACAAAGAGTAGCGCCCACTCGCGGCAACTAGAGAAAGCCTGTGTGCAGCAACGAAGACCCAATGCAGCCAAAAATAAATAAATAAAATTTTTTTTTTTTAAAAAAAGGAGCAACATGATGCTTCTGCCATATTTCAGTGTGACCCAGAAAGTTAGGAAGCCTATAGACAGAGTCCTGAGCCTCAAAGACATGCCTTTCCTATGAGAATTGGGGAATAAATGCAGGAACATAAAGAACCTCACCTTTAGATACTGTATTGCCAACACCTGAGAGCCTCATAGAAATGCAGAATCTCAAGCCCTTCCTTGGACCTGTGGATAATAATATGCATTTTAACAAGAGCCCCCCTGTGATTAATGTGCACATTAAAGATGGAGAAGCACGGGTCCCCAACAGAACTTGGCACCATGATGACAGTGCTCTTTCTGTAGCTGTGCTGTCCAGTATGGTAACCAGTAGCCACTTGCGGCTACTGAGCACTTGAAATGTGGCTACTGCAATTAAAGAACTGAATGTCTAACTTAATTTAATTTAAATTAACTGTAAACAGCCACATTTAGTAAATAATTAATTAGCCATATCCCTAGCAATCCTTTAATGCTGTTTCCAATTTTTTGCTACATAACAAATACTACGGCAGGCACTGTTGTGCACGTAGCCACTCCCCCCATAATTTGCAGTATTTCTGAATTAAAGAGCGTATTCATTTCTAAGCCTTTTCATGTGTACTGACCTGTTACTTTTAAAACAAGTTCTAGCAATTTACAGTGCTGTATCAAGATGACTCAAATGCCATTTTGAGAACAAAATACTACTTATTTACAGAAGCAGTGCTCGTTTCCATACTTTAAAGATCTTTCTGGTATTCTTTTAAAACTTTTCCTGCAAGAAAAGGAAGAGATTGTGGGGAAAAGAATATTTTGAACTCCTTCTGTAGGCACATCGATAAAACTTAGCAGATGACCCTTTGAAAACACTAATATAACTAGCTCCCAGTAAGAGACACAATAATTTTCTATCAAATCGTTAATCTATGGATGAGATTTAAAAGTTTACAATTTATGGCTTTAACTGCCTAAGTACTTGTTATACATTTAATTTTTTAATTTTTTAATTGAAATAGTTGGTCTACAATGTTGTGTTAATTACTGCTGTACAGCAAAGTGATTCAGTTATACATATACTTTTTAAAATTTACTTTTCCATTATGGTTTATCATAGGATACTGAATATAAGTTCTCTGTGCTATACCGTCAGACCTTGCTGTTTATCCATTCTATATATAATAGCTTACATCTGCTAACCCCACCCTCTCACTCCATCCCTCCCTCAACCTCCTCTCCCTGTGCAACCACCCGTCTGTTCTTTATGTCCGTGATTCTGTTTCTGTTTCATAGATAGGTTTATTTGTGTCATATTTTAGATTCCACATATAAGTGATATCATATGCTATTTGTCTTTCTCTTTCTGACTGACTTCACTTAGTATGATAATCTCTAGTTGCATCCATGTTGCTGCAAATGGCATTTGTTCTTTTTATGGCTGAGTAGTATTCTACTGTACGTATGTACCACATCTTTATCCATTCATCTGTCCATGGACGTTTCCGTTGTTTCCGTGTCTTGGCTATTGTGAATAGTGTTGCTATGAACGTAGGGGTGCATGTATCTTTTTGAATTATAGTTTTGTGTGGATATATGCCCAGGAGTGGGATTGCTGGATTATACGGTAATTCTATATATTTTTAGTTTTCTGAGGAACCTCCATACTGTTTTCCACAATGGCTGCACCAACCTACATTCCCACCAACAGTGTAGGAGGGTTCCCTTTCTCCACACCCTGCTATTTGTAGACATTTAAATGATGGCCATTCTGACTGCTGTGAGGTGGTACCTCATTGTAGTTTTGATTTGCATTTCTCTAATAATTAGTGATGTTGAGAATCTTTTCATGTGCCTATTGGCCTTCTGTATTTCTTCTTTGGAGAAATGTCTATTTAGGTCTTCTGACATTTTTTGACTGGGTTTTTTGTTGTCGTTGTTGAGTTGTATATTTGTTGTACATTTTAAATATCATAAACTTGACAATGGAATGTGCACTTGCACAGTACATTCAGCATAATGAGTGTGCACTGTATCTCAGGGAATCAACGGAGGAAAACAAAGACCCACTTGGTTATTCAAGAACACACTCCATTCAGGGGAGGGGACAGCAAAGACTAGAGACAGGAAGGGGAAAGGTGAGGTTTCCTACATCCAGCTCCCACACCAATGAAAGGTGGGAGCCCAAGCCAAGCTATTAAAAATAATGTACATCAGCAAGCTTTACTAATGATTTTGACTTAATAAGAAAACAGAGTAGATGAAATTGAAGCAAGTTATACCAAAATAGTTAGGTTTCTAATTTTTTTTTCTCATGACAAAATTGAAAGAAAAAGTTCTGATGTTTGAAACAGCCTTATTGCTAAACTTAGAAAGAGACCACATTCTTTGATCTAGTATCTTGTATGGCATTATTACATAAACTGAGTTAAATGGACAGTCCATAAAAAAATGTGCAGGACACCCTCCTGTCCCCACTCTTTGCCACTGTTTTCCTTTATTGGTGACATGGGAAATTTCAGATATAGGTCAATATTATTTTTTAAATTCTGAATTAAACAATGTTGAGCTCCTCTCAAAAAACCTGTCTTTGCCCAGTAACATAAATTTCTGGCAGAAATTGTATGTGATCTTAAAGCATAAAAAGGCACCCAACATTTCCCTTTTGTGGAATTTGTGGTTATTAGGAAATCAGCAAAGGCCACTGCATAGTAACAGACATATAACCCACTAGGTGGCGCAATGATGCAGAAATAAAAAAGAGATTGCTGTTTCCTTTCAAATTTAAAACTTCAAAACGTAATTCGGGGAGATTAGAAACAAACTTTAAAAATTACAATAAAACCCCACCATTATAGCTTTTATAAGAGGCAAGGTACATTTGCAACTCGAGGGAGAAAACTAAAAGCGGAAAATTACACTTTTAGTTGTCATTCATTAATATTTTTAAAAAACCACTACAGCATACATATTACAATCAATTAACACCCTATGAGGTTTTTGACCCTGCTCTGGTTGTGGGATAGTCAAAGCAATTTAAACCATCTGGAAGGCAGAAGGCAGCACTTTCTAATTGTTAATCGCTGGACCTAATTGGTATGGTGGAACATATTCCAGGAGAAAAATTTACAGGATTTAGAGTTTCACGTAGAAGGTGGAGTCCATTCACTGGTTCATTCAATAAATATTTATTAAACACCTTTTTCATGCCAGGCTTTGTACTGAGCACCAGAGATTAAATAGTGAGGAAAATAAACAAGGTTCTGCTTTCATGGAGCTTACAGGCTAATGGGGGCCCAGCTGTAAATCAAGGAGCCTGTCAGCAACTGTAGAACTAAAACCGTGACACGTGCTTTAAAGGGCAAGTACAGAAAGGTCTAGAGGAAGAACTGGCCTCTCCAGGGACATCAGGGAAGGCTTTCCTTCTTAGTGACCCCGTGGAAATAGGGGATGCAACCCACTGAGGGAGGACAAGACGAGAGACCACCACCACGGCTGGGGCACAAAGAAGGAGGCAGATGGGGGAGCCTGGGTCTCAGGAAGGATCTTGGTCTCATCTATGAGTAAAGTAAGTAAAAGTCTGACGCAGATCAATGGCACAAGTGGATTTGCAGTTTTATATATTTGAGTCCAAATTCCTCATTTTACTGAGAAGCAGGGAAGAAATCTAAGCCTAGGTCGACAGCCCCAGCAGATTACTGGGTACAAGAGGTGGGAAGAAGGAAGTAAGGGAGAGGTGCACTGAATTCCCGGGGCAGTAACGGCTTTCTCAGGGCAGCTGAACCCCCGGGCCCACCCAAGGGTTTAAGCCCCAGTCAAGTTCCCCTTATACTGTGAGGAAAGAATAAAGCAAACCATAATTTCTAAGCCAAGTTCCAAAGCCACCTTTGCAACTACATAATTTAGGAGTGGGCGAGAAACTGCTATCAGGGCAGGAAACAGGAATGTTTATCAGGCATTCTGAGAAATGGATGCAGACACCAGAATAAGCCAAAGGACCAAGGGAACAAACTGCACCATCAAGAGCGCTCATCAGGGGGAATTCCCTGGAGGTCCAGTGGTTAAGACTCAGTGCTTTCACTGCTGAGGGCCCAGGTTTCAATCCCTGGTCAGGGAACTAAGATCCCACAAGACCCGTGACATGGCCAGAAAAAAAAAAAAGAGTGCTCGTCTGAAGAAAGGCAACAACAACCAAAACCTGTTTATTGAAATGAAAGAAAATTCAGGTAAGGACTTCTACTGCATTTGCCAGGAAGACTCGGGCTTCTGCTTCCCCGGAGGGCTGGGGCCAGGGTCCAGACAACAACACGCTGAGCTCTCTCCAGCCGTTCTAGTTTGTCAGTGGATGAGTCCCTGGTTTGTCACTAAGCAGCTCTAAATCTTCTAAGTTCGCTGAACATCTCAGGTGTTAATACCCGCCTCACAGGGTTCTTGAGAAGATCAAGTGGAATTTTATGTGGAAGTTTTTACAAACCAGAAAGTTTCACACAAATGAGGGGTACTTCCTATATTAAATAAATCTCACTCTAAAAAAGGCAGTATGGTATACATTTAATAAAAGATTTTGGAAATAGATTGCATTTAGTCATTCAGCATTTAAGTATCTACTATGACTCAGACTTTGAAAACAAAGGCCTATCGAGGTAGTACACAGTCCCCACCCTCAAAGGCTGCTTTTTTTAGGATATAGAAAGGCCTGGAATAGTCTAGAGAACAATGGCAGTGAATGTGTACTGAACTGGGATATCAGTCACTGATCTATCAGCCCCAAGCCTTTCCAAATCCCCTGAGTTGGAAAAACAACATTAATTCCTCTTCTGCGCTACATTTCTTCACGACTTTGACAATGACGGTGGTTTATCATATCTCTGAAGTTTCCCCCCCCCCTCCCCGACAGGAAAGAATGAATTGTTTGGAAATGAAATAGCCAACAACTTAGAAATACGACAAACATTATCTGTTCCAAAGCTGGAAATCCAGAGCATAAATAAGAACATCCAAAACACAGACAAATGTTTTGTCGTAGAGGGACATCTCAGTTTTATGGCCTTTCAACATCTTAAAACCAAGATGAGCTTTGACATATACTTTCTCCACACTTTCTTGTACTTAAGTTACTGCTTAACCAGAGGAAGTCTACACTCATAACTTCTCAACTGGCCTGTTACCAGTCACCTTCCGAGACTGAAACCAGAAGCAAACCAGCCCTTCAGTGCTAAGACCCACACTCTTCTGCATCTGGCTTTCCCATAGCCAAGAGGGACCTTGGACAAGAGTGTCCTCATAAAGCCAGAACCTTTCATAAGTCAGCATCTGACATACCTATACCCAGATGGCAGAAAAACCGCCTAGAAACCAAACATCTTGCTTCTGGAAGTTCTAAACTAGTGCCCAGCAAACATTTTTTTAAAGGGCCACATAGTATATATTTTAGGCTGTGCAAGTAGAGGATATTAAATAGATACTTATATAACAACTTAAAATGTAACCATTAAAAAAGGTAAGAACAATTCTTAGCTACCAGGCAGGAAAAAAAACAAAAACCCAACCAACCAACCAACCAGGCAGCCGGCTGTAGTGTGCCAACCCCTAGTCCACACTTAAGCAAAATTTAATAACTGACTAGTAATAGATGTGCAGGTGTCTGTTCACCAAGCAAGGCACAATGTTTAGCCAGCGAGGTGCTCACAACCAGCACACATGGAGGTGCACACACTTCTTGATTCCTGCTTTCCTTCACCTTGGTTTTCACTTCTATCCTCAATAAGCCTTAGGATTATACTCAGCACCCAGTCACTATTTGGGGATAATCCTGTTTTGTTTGCTTGTTTCTTTCTTTTCTTTTTTTAATTAATAAGGCATAAGTTTTTAGTGGGTACATAATCCAAAAGTTAGGTCAATTCAAAGTGAACTAGGGACTTCCCTGGTGGTCCAGTGGTAAAGAATCCACCTTCCAGTGCAGGGGACGCGGGTTCCATCCTGCTCGGAGACTAAGATCCCACGTGCCGCGGGGGCAGCTAAGCCCACGCACCACAACTACTGAGCTCGAGCGCCTCAAAGAGAGAGCCCACGCGCCCTGAAGCCTGTGCGCCACAACTAGAGAGAGAAAACCCGCACGCCACAACTAGAGAGAAGCACGAGCGCTGCAACAAAAGATCCCGCATGCCTCAACAAAGATCCCGCGTGCCGCAATTAAGACCCAATGCAGCCAAAAATTTTTTAAAAAGCAAAACAAAACAAAGTGAACTACACTTGGTTTTGGTAGCAACTTAACTTCTCTGGTTATATTTTACCTAAACAAAAATCTGAACTTGTTCACAATTTCCAATCACATACCCACAGGGGAAACTGGCCTGAGATCAAAATCTTGCTTCAGATAATCCTCCAAGTGGATGATTAACTACAGGTGGGAGCGTTATCAACACGCTCATTGGGCAAGAGTGAGGAAATGTGTTGGACACAGAGAAGTAAAAACCTTTGTTCCCGATCTCAGGCTGGGCTGCTGTCTGTGTACCCTCACAAAAAGACAATAAGGATGCGGCACCCACAACCCAAGACAAATGCCACTGCAGAAGAAATTTTTTAAAGAGAACATGAAAACACTAGAAGTTTCCATTGCCCACCATGAAGTCTGACTTAGAATCTGGTCAGAATTCTATATCCAGCTTGTGTCATGGCTGAACTTAGAACCAAGAATCAGCATTTCAAATCATGTCAACCTTATTAGACTGTCCACGGAAGCTCATCAAACTCATCAATTCTGGATCCTGGGAGAAGAAAGCCATGCAGTGAGGTAATGAGGAAAAGACAAAAGCACCCTTAATAAGACTCCAGGGGGAACAGGAAACAAAGTTTATATCTGGAACCTTTCTAGCTCTTTCTACCCCTTGTGCTGGTTGCTCTGGTTTTCAATGTCCTCCTACCCCAAAGCATTCAAAGGTGAACTCCCAACACATAACGTCTGCTCCATCACCAAAATGTTCTGGCTCCCAAATTCCCTCTCTATCTTTATCCCCAACCCAAACTCTCACTGTATCAGTGCTTTCAGTCTCAGCTAGATATCAGAAAAAGATGACCTACTTCCCACTGAAGTGTGAGTGCCTGGTAACCTACACCTCTTGGTGTTTTTTTAAAAGATGTACTTTGACCCTGATGAAACTCGTGATGGAATTCTGATCCTGAACAGGCAAGTTCACAAACACAGCACATCAAAGATGAACATTCTTTCGAATTCCACAACCCAGATGCTTTGTAGCCACAACGAGTTTTTCTTGACATTAATTACAATTGTTGTTTTCTGTGGGATGGGATTACACAGTCATTTCTAACTAGAGGCTGTGGACTTGAGACAGTGGACTCTCTCTCACTTGACAAGACAGTCTTAATATTTCTATAACAAAATTATGATTTTAACTAGTTGTCTATGAAACCTACTTCCCCATAAAGCTGTGTCTTACACACCTTAGCGTCTTTGGGGCGTCCTACGGTAAAGGACACACATGGGTCACTGAAGAATGAAAACATCTCTTAAAAACATTGATATTTCATTGTGACTCATGATGCCCTGAAGGAAAAATTTCTGTATACTTTCAGTGATAAAGTGTAAAATCCTTCAAATCAACAGAGGGCCATTAGCTTCTCCCTCTTATTTCTCTGCTCATCTGATTCTGAAAAGCAGAGGCTGGGAGTTGAAAGCACCTATAGGTTTCACATTAAAGGGACCTTGGCTCAGATTCCCTCCCTGTCATACAAGCTATGTGTTGCTGGACGAGTTACTTAACATTTCTGAGCCTCAGCGTCCTTACCTATGAAATCGGGTTTTAACACCTACCCCCAATTGGTTGGGAGGATTCAGTGAGATCTGTACCAAGGGTCTAACACTGCATCAACCACTTCACTAGAGAAAAGGCTGACTGCATCTTACTTTGTGTCCTGGGCCCCCTCACGATTAGGCATTTTACAGAGACATCAGGAGTTCTGATGGACACTTGGGAACTGAGCTGAGTGAGCCAACCCCCAACACACCCCTATTTGCAAAAATCAAGGACACAGCTTCAGAGCCCTTCTACAAACTCCATTAATGCATATTTTACATTCGTTGGTCCAATAATGGAATGGAATGTTGCAGCTTCAGTCTCCAAGCTACCCACAAAGTGCTTTTTTTGGGGGAGCGGCAGGGGGTGGGGAACACAGTGAGCAAGGCAAGAGAAAACACACCCAGGCCAATCTCGTTTCAGTTTTTTAGGACTTACCGTCTCCATTCTCTTCCTTTCACCTTCCTTCATTTAATGAGCAACTATTCTATGCCTGGACTGCTAATGCCAAGAATCAGACCTGCCCTTGAGAACTCACAATCAACCCCCCACATTAAAAGTGACCCTCCTCCCAACACTAGGCAGAATCCAGGTCTCGTGGAAAACACACTGCTCTTCCGAAAGGATAAACACACGCACTGAAGTTTACATCTAATTGAGGACTTTTTTTTTTTTTTTTTTTTTTGGCAGTTCACTGTTTTCCAAGCATTCATTTTGACTAAGCTCATCCCAATCAAAAAGCTTATGTGGCTTCTCAGGAAGATAATGACCTATCCATGTAGCAGACTACACAAATAGAGCCAAGATACCCAAGTTGGAAGAGATGAAACAGACAGACAGACGGACATGACAGCACCCCAGTTGCCAGGGCACTTGGCTGCATAAATCACTACCCCGAATATAAAGCCAAAAGGACAAGTCTGGTGAATGGAATGATATGTGACTGCTGTTTTCTCAGGACAGTTCATTACTGGGATATAATCCAATCAGGCCAACATTTATACGTGATCATCCAATCATGCTCAAAGACAACTGAGAACAACAATGCCATTGTTCCTTGGAGCTTATTACTAGCTAAAGCCAAGTGAGCTTCCTCCCCCCACCCCCACCCAGTGGCATGTGTACTCTCCTTGGCTCCTGTTCTATTAATAAGTGAGAGAGAGTCTTTAAGGCAATGCATACTGCCTGCAAATAAAAACATCACCGATGTATGATTTCTGGATAAAGTAAATCACAAACACGAAATTTAAGAAATTCAGAAAATTTAGCAATGCCTGAACTAATTTTATTTTTAACCCAGCTCTGTTTCCCCACATTTTATAGAGGAATGGCCCACAGAGAGCTTTATCTTTAAAAAGTGGATGACTAGGGGCTTCCCTGGTGGCGCAGTGGTTGAGAATCTGCCTGCCAATGCAGGGGACACGGGTTCGAGCCCTGGTCTGCGAAGATCCCACATGCCGCGGAGCGACTAGGCCTGTGAGCCACAACTACTGAGCCTGCGCGTCTGGAGCCTGTGCTCCGCAACAAGAGTGGCCGCGATAGTGAGAGGCCCGCGCACCGCGATGAAGAGTGGCCCCCGCTCGCCGCATCTGGAGAAAGCCCTCACACAGAAACGAAGACCCAACACAGCCGTAAAATAAAAATAAATAAATTTAAAAAAAAAAAAAAGGGGGGGGGGATGACTAACCAGTCCCCAAATATGAGGTTTCAAGGACTGAGGAGGGCGATGATGCAATGCCAGCTGCCCTTCTTAATTCCCTAGCTTCTGTGGAATATCAGCTCATGCCAGAACTTGACCTTTTTTTTTTTTTTTCCTTAATTTTAAAGGATACTGTCAAATAAAAATAAAGCTATTTTACAAAAATACACAAAGCAGCACCACACGGCCCTTCCTCAGGCTGTAACACTACTAGCTGAAATATTTATAGACACCTGGATCAGAAATACCTATATGTTTATAACCAATCATTTTTGTTGAAGGAGTGAATTAGGTCAGTGCCCTTAAGAAGCTCCCCTTCAGCTCTATTTTCCACTCTCCAAACAAAGAAAACCTTTGTGCATTGTATTAGCCACTGTAAACTGTTTGGACATCCATTGTGAGTCCTGGCCGACTGGATAAGTCTGGCGAAAAAGAGATAGAACAGGAGATTCTGTCAATATATTTCTAGCACATTCAAATTTAAGCAAGCTTTGCACAGAGCCAGCTCACTCTAACTACTAAACAAGTGGCTGAAATGAAGTTACTGCTCATGCTTATCTTGGCACTTAGAATATATGCTTTCCTTATCGCTTCAAATTTCTCTGAAAGGAGTCTTCAGAAGTAGCACTGTAGATAGAAGCCTAAAATAAAATATTAATCAATAAATTGCTTGGCCAGTCTGCTTCTAGCTACTTACCTGAAAGCAATAATAGTAAGGTCCCTAATCAGTCAGGGTCATAGGGAAAATTATTTGAATGAGAGAGAAGATTCACAGACATTCTAAAATAAGAAAAACTCAGTTCTTTCCACATGAGACATCATTATAGGGAGGATTTTGCCAAAATTGAGCCGATATTTTTAAATGTTTCAAGAACAATACATTACAGCTCCTACTTCACAAATAAGTAGAAGTGGGACAGACACTATTGCCAATGTTTTGGTAGACTAGAACGTGCTGTCAGCATGAGATCTGAGGCACAAAGTAGGATAAAGATCGAATCTCTTACCATTTAACTTGTCAAAAGATAAAGAAGACAGAGGCAGGAAAAGGGGACATTCTCTTCAGCCCATCTATAAACCAGATTTATATATCACCTTTTACTTTATTAAAAACTAACAAATCAGGGGAGGGATAAATTAGGAGTTTGGGATTAAAACATACACACTACTATATATAAAATAGATAACCAACAAGGACCTACTGTATAGCACAGGGAATACTCAATATCTTGTAATAACGTATAAGGAAGAGAATATAAAAAAAGAGTATATATATTTATATATATGTATAACAGAATCACCTTGCTGTACACCTGAAACTCACACAACATAGTAAATCAACTATATTTCAATAAAATTTTTAAAAAATTAAAATAAAAAAACAAATAAATCAAAATGACTTCAAAAAGAAAATACTCATTAAGTTTCATAAAGTTATATGTAAAAGCAGCAGCTCTTAGAATCAAGTCACTTCTCAGTCTGTATTAACTTGTAGGCTAGCAAACTATAATTTCTCAAGCTTACTCATATAGAAAAGTACCAAGAATCACAGAGCAGTTGAGAAACTGAGGCCCTTCAGAGAAACAATACCTTATGTGACAGGTAGGACTTATGGTGGCATCCACACTCCAGCAGGTGATTATAAAGTCAAAGGACTGATTTCTATAATTCTGAACACGAATTATAGAAAGCAGTCCTCAGTAATAATGATGATACGAGTAAATTATAACCACTGCCATTAAATTGCCATTGCAACCCCAGGAGCCATCTATGCCATTTTTTGTTTGCTGGCACTCAGCCTCCCCTAGTCCCAGAGACCAGAAGCCCCCAATCCCCTTGCCAACAGGGTACCAATGAGGTACAAGTATTTACTTAAGATCTAAAAGGATGAAGGGAAGCAGATGCCATTTGTTTTCATTTTCCTGTAGCAGCAGTCATAGGCAAAAACTGATTTCCCAGACCTGAGCTTTGCAGCTACCTCCAAGCTCCCTACCATTTCAGCCTCCTCTGGGCTACAGAGGCTGAGATGGTAAAAGGGTTTTTTGGAGGTCCTGGCTCAGGGCAGCAGCAGCTTTCTAACTTTCTAGGGGGCAAATCAGAGACTAGCGATGGGCCCTTTTGCTCTGTAGGCACCTAATTCTCTCCATTAAATTTCATTCTCCTTGAACTAGCTAGAATGATGTCTGTTTTCTTCACTGAACCCTGACCCAGAGGGTATGTAATGTCCATGTCACAGCTGAGAAAACCGAACCTGAGAAAAGTAAATTGCCTAAGGCCAAGCAAGTAAGCGTCAGGACAAAAAGAATTCACACCCAGGTCTGCCTGACTTCAACATCACAAAATGAAAGTTAAACACACAGAGTGAAAGTTAAGTGTACCTCCAACCCATGACCCAGCAATTCTACTCCTAGGAATTTACACAAGAGAAATGGGTGCGTAAGCCCACAGAACAAACTATAGGTGATTTTCATAGCAGCTTCATCCATAATACAAACAAAACAAAAACCTGACAACAACCCAAATATCCGTCAACAAAAGAATGGATAAACAAACTGGTAAATTCATACAAATGGAGTATTTACTACTCAGCAATAAAAAAAAAAAGAACTACTGAATTGCATAACAACACAAAGGTTACTCTGAGGAAAGAAACCAGACACCAAATGCTGATTTCATTTATACAGATCCTCTCAAGGTGAAGCAAAACTATAGGATGGTGAGAGATGTCAGAAGAGAGGTTCCCTTGTGGGTGGCGTGGTGAACAGTCGGAAAAGTGACAAGAGAGAACCTTCTGGAGTGATGGAAAGTTCTATTTTTTGATCTAGGTGGTAATCACACAGGTGAATACATTCACGTAAAAGTTCATCTGGCTCTGCAACTGGATAGTGGTGGTGGCTGCACAATTAAATGCCACTGAAATGCACACTTAGAATGGTTAAAATAAGGGAGGGAGGGGATAAGGGGATATATGTACGCATATAGCTGATTCACTTTGTTATACAGCAGAAACCAACACACCATTGTAAAGCAATTATACTCCAATAAAGATGTTTAAAAAAAAAAGAATGGTTAAAATAGTGGATCTTATTGTGTTTTACTACAATAAAAAAAAATCAAGCTCTCCACTTGAGAGTTGTACATTTTACTGTCTGTAAATTATACTTCAATTTAAAAAATAAAAATAATAATATAGAAAAAGCTCCATTGTGAGTAAGCAGGTTTTGGAGGACAGACCCGGGATACCACTGTTCCCACAGGAAAATTTTTCTCAGTTTCAGGCAGATGTTTTTCACCTCAGTTCTTTGGTACATTGAGTCTACCTTTCCTGCCTCTTCCTGACTCTTGAGTAAACACATCTGCAGACTGTGTGCTTAAGCAGCATAAGCAGACCAAATACTTCTCCCAGACCTTTGATTAAAATCCGAATTAGGTTCTGCTAGAAAGAAGGCCACCAATGTTCAAGATGAACTCGTTGCCTCTTCATTTCAACGTGTCGCCACTTGACTGTTTTTAGACACTTAACAATAACGCCAGAAGGAAAAGCATGAATGTTTCCAGTTCCATTTCTGGAAAATTTCAATGGGTGTCTGAGATGCCACAAATCTCTCTCCCCTCTTAAAACTCACCCAGACACTAAACAGACCGGGCCAAGGCAGGCGAAGTGCTCTCCCTGAAGTTAGGCAGAAAATCTTTGATGTGCCTGAGGTGACCCTGAAACATGGCTGCTGGCGAGTGACTTCACATCAGTCCATAACAGTGAATGAGGTCTTGAGACAGTCACCAGGAGGCTCATCTTCAGCGCATTTGTGAAGAACAAATCAGAAAGGGTTCCCAGTGGCAGGCCTGCCTTACCTGCCATGCTCGTGCTACAGGCAATGCGGTCCCTGGGAGAGAAGTCCATGGGGAAAGGAGGGGTGCTGGAGGCTCCTAGGATGCAGCTTTTACTAGGAAGGGTGGAGGGAAAGAGGAAGGAGAAAGAACGATTCTCAGGAAGCCCTGGGAGACGGTTGCAGTTGCTGGCTTGGGGCTGCAGAGTGAGGACGAGAACTCAGCACCCACTGAGCTGGTACATTATTTAAGCTGCAACTGAATAATAGATCTTTCCAGCACTTCATGAGCTAAACAAGACAGCCACTCTTTGGAAATTGCTTTGCAGAGAGAATGCATTGGCTCTCTTCTTAAAAGAGAAAACAGAGAGAAAGAAAACACACATACAAGTTGTTTAAGGAGTGTGGTAGCACTTATAAAGATGGCATGAACCAACAGAAATTACCTAGAATGTTCTCTAGGCTTTATACCAAACACTCAGAATCTTAAGCACTGTAAAAGACTTCAGAGTTGATCAAATATAACTATTCATTTCCCTATAAAGAAACTGAGAACTAGAATTACACGCCTTAGCTTAAGTCACCAAGCTAATTCGTAGAATAGCTTATACACCATTAAAGAAAGGGTCTGTATAAAATTCTACACCTTTTTTTCTCTTATGGACAAACTATCATCCACTCACTATATCAATGTCAGGAATCCACTTTTCTAAGTTCTCGATGTCTTCCATTCTTACTAGTTTATGCAACAAGCCTTCTGATCAAGTCAGTACAATGTGGTCAACACGTAGTGCATGTGCATGGTGCCCTGTCAGCTTCTGGGGTGACCAAGATGACTCAGACCAGGGAGGGGCTCACGGCTGACGGGAAGTGACTGGCATGTGGCAGATGTGATAAGGGCTCGAATAAACACTGGCATGTGCACACCAACCAGTCATAGGCCAGGCGGCAACTGATTCAGCCTGAGTGAAGAAGGGTAAGGGAGGAACTGGACTTCTAAAAATGAGCTCACCAGGAAGTTTCTTCTAAACTATTCATTCTTTTCAAAAGCAGAAATGACGACTTGTTTTTTTTTTAAAAGATGGGTTTTTTTAAATTGTTACTTTTACTTATTTATTTCTGGCTGCGTTGGGTCTTCGTTGCTGTGCATGGTCTTTCTCTAGCTGCGGGGAGCGGGGGCTACTCTTCGTTGCGGTGCACGGGCCTCTCATTGCAGTGCTTCTCTTGTTGCGGAGCACGGGCTCTAGGCGCGTGGGCTTCAGTAGTTGTGGCTCACGGGCTCTAGAGCGCAGGCTCAGTAGTTACGGCGCACGGGCTTAGTTGCTCCGCGGCATGTGGGATCTTCCCGGATCAGGGCTCGAACCTGCGTCCCCTGCATTGGCAGGCAGATTCTTAACCACTGCGCCACCAGGGAAGTCCCGATGAGTTTTGCTAATACTAACTCCTTCAAAGAATTTCATTCTGCTTTGCTAGGTATATTTGGGAACAGCCTTCCTAGGATTGAGAACAGGCTACTTGCCTCTCACAGGTACATTACCCCTCCTCCCCGCCACGTAGGCTCTCAGGTGCTCCGGGCAAGAGGAGGCAGAGAAGGAACCCCACAGCCTAGGACTTGGAACACTTCCCTTATAAGAAATGGCTCTCAGCGAATGGAAACAAATAGCTACACTTGGAACATTATTTCCTCCTCGGAAGAACAAAGGTCTAAGAAGCTACAAGTCTTAGAAGAGGAGTTCAGTAAATCCTACTGATGACTAGAATGCATTATTTCCCGGGTTCACCTTCAACTAAGTGACAAAGTCTAGAGTATCTGCAGTGTTCTCTCATCTCTATCAAAGGTTTTTCTAACACATACAATGGCAAAGATACAACTGGATTCTGGGATTCCCTGGCTGTCCAGTGGTTAGGACTCCAGGCTTCCACTGCAGGGGGTCCAGGGTCCAAAGATCCCACAAGCTGTGTGGCACAGCACCGCTCCCCCCCCAAAAAAAGAAAAAAGATACAACTGGATTCTAATCATTATCTATTAATTACAGCCTAAAAACTCTTACCGACCAGCAAACTATCCCAATAATTCTCTCCCACAATGTATTACATATATTCTCTCTAAATGCCTCTGACTTGTCACTAACTATATTGTCACTAACTATAAATATATAGCTATATATTTAGTCCCATGCTTATATAGGGTGTCTGTCAGATGAAGCATACTATAATTGAAGTTTTCAAAGATGATGTCATTTTCTCTTGTGAACATAATGTATATATTTCATACGGCTGAGTAAAGTCTACAATACAAATAATAATTATCACATTAACTCTGAAATCCATGTTTACATATGCATATGGGTAAAATTCAGTAAACATTTGTATTCAAGGATGTGACATGAAGTCTTTGCCATGATTAATGGTATAATTTGAAATTCTGGGGTCAGTAGAGCTTCCTGTGTAACACCCAACAAATATTTTACTCTCAAAGGATCTATCAAGAGTCTTTCACCACTACTACCATTCCTGCCTCCCTCCAAACTCTCCAACCCCTCAACACTCACACACAATGATGGGGGAAGAGAAACACAAATAGAACCTATAATCTATGAATATTCTAATCAGGCTAAATATTTAGTTTGAAAGTTAAAATAAACATTCATTATTACAGAAATTTATACTGCTATGGTTTGCAACACACAATGGTGTATAAGTGACTAAGAAAAGCTACATTATGTTTTTAAGGTTAAAGACCTGATTTAACTTTAACCATCTGGCAGAGGCACTAAAGAAATATCTGTACTGATTTTAAATGACTCAAGTTACTAATTGAAGGCCTAGGACTTCTCATAAAGAGTGTGCACACACACACAATTAGGGATTTTGCTGACTGAAGCAGTGTTTTCTATTGTGGTTTTATTCACCTATCATGAACATGAACTTCAATTGCTCATTTCTCCAGGTCACGGCAGGGTTTCTTTTTTCCTACCTCAAGACTTCCAATTCCTACAACCATCCTTGTTAAAGCCTATTTTGCAGACCCAATAAAAGCTCCATTCTTAAAGAGTTAGATGCATTACATGTGAGGCTGCCTGGGTCTCTGTATTCTTAGGCGCTGACGGATGGTGACTGAGATGCACTTGGTAACAGAGTGATGTCCCCCAGGAGTGCCAAAGCATTTCCCCCCTTTTCACTCTATCCTACCACAAATGTCACACCAACAGACCTTAAAATTGCAGAATGGCTTGCGGGAAGCAAAGAAAGGAATGAGACTTAGGGAAGACATTAAATAGCTTCACGAATACACTGTCTGCAGCCAACAGAAAAGAAAACTGGGTGGACAAGAGCAAGATGCACACATTAAGAAACAAAGTCCATCAAATTCAACTCTCCTGGCTTTTCTGGGCCATTCTGTGTCCGACTTTCCTGAAGGTGTGGTTGAGGTACACCTAGCTCTCCATACCTAAACGTCACACTCATATTTTAAGAGTATTTTCCAAATCTCAGATTTCAAGGGCTGTCTTCACAATTTTTGCCTTATTCTCATACCACTCATCCTGATAATTTACTATTTTTCTTAAATCGAACTCACCGTTTTATTTAATACTTATTTTTGCCTCATTCTAAGCAATCTATCCATGAAATAAATGAGTTTGGTGACCGGCTTTATGTTTTTTAGTCCTGAACTACAAGGGTCATGCACAGTAATTAAAGAATGGGCTATGTCCCTCCCTGTGCCACCTGTAAATCTGTCTGCACAGCACACGTTGGAAACAACACTGTTTTGAAGACAGCAAAAAAGGCAGAGAAAATGTTTAATTTAATAGGCATTTTTTCAATATGACAGTCCTGAGTCTCCCTTTTGAGTTCACAGGTTATCGAGACTGACACAGCTTTGGATGATGGAGGCGCGAGCCCCCTTAAAAAACCCTAATGAAACAGTCACCGTCATGGGAAGGCCCAGGCAGGCCTGCCCAGGCTCTAGCAGTCAGACGCTAAGTTCCAAGAAGGGCATTTCCTAATCAAGTTGCAAAAGCGGAAGCAGGTACTTTCCAACTCAGAACTCTCTTCCTCACGCTGTGCCATAGGCAGTGTACAAAGTTAATCGACTGCTTTCCTAGGTAACCTTCAAACCTGGAACTAGCTATTGCCAATACTGGATGTTAGGACTGAGTGCCTGATAACTTTTCTCCATTGCTGTTATACAGTTTTTGCAAAATTTTAAATGGGAATACCACCTCAGACCCTCATAAATTTGCTAGCTATACGAGCTTTCTCTCACAAGGGTCGTCATAAAAATTCCTGTGGGGACGAAGTAGGTTCTAAATCATTTTAGGGAACATTTCTTTTTTAACCTTAAAAAAGCCCATGTAGGGACTTCCCTGGTGGCACAGTGGTTAAGAATCTGCCTGCCAATGCAGGGGACACAGGTTCGAGCCCTCGTCCGGGAGGATCCCACATGCCGTGAAGCAAGTAAGCCCGTGAGCCGCAACTACTGAGCCTGCGCACCACAACTACTGAAGCCCACGTGCCTAGAGCCTGTGCTCTGCAACAAGAGAAGCCACCGCAATGAAAAGCCCGTGCAGCCCAGTGAAGAACAGTCCCCTCTCGCCGCAACTAGGGAAAGCCCGTGCGTAGCAACGAAGATCCAACACAGCCAAAAATAAATAAATGAATTAAGTTAAAAAAAAAAAAGCCCATGTAAAACATCGACGTTTTTAACCCACTAAATAGGTGTTGAATCTGACCTCTGTCTGACTGTATGTTTCTGACCCTGCCCCTTGGATTTAGGATGAAGAAACACTCAGTAAAACACGTGAGATAATCATTCTGCCGCACCCACCCAATTTTCAATGGAAAATGCCTCTCAATACCAAGGCTGGCTAGTCAAAGGCCATTCCAGCCAGCACATGTTGGCCCCGATTACTGCTTAGAGTCTGATCAATGAGGCATTTTATAGGGTGTCAGCTCTCAACCTCGATAAGCTAATCTGCAGCCACAACTCCTCAATGGGATTTGTTTTAGGGATTAGGCAAGGAATTCCCGGATGGCTCATATTCTTGGTAGAGGTATGTTGAAATTTCAGCGTGATTACTAACCCTTCCTGAGTCTTCACCCCACCAGCCCCTCCCACTCCTCATGCCACACCCTTGCCAAATCTGCATAACTTCTAACTACAGAACATATGACAGTACACAGGACTACAGTGGCCCTGCCTAGTTTCAAAAACTTCTCTGTCTCCTAAAAAGAAAGCCTTCTTCAGAAGAGAAAACCTTGCTAAGCTCAAAAGTCACGGTAGGGATTTAATCATCTCCCTCGAATTCCCAGGCACTTCTCCAGCATAAGAGCAATGCCTGGCTGTGACCTTTCGTCAATGTACAAAGAATCAGATTAAAAGTTAAACAAATGTAGGCAGAAACCCTTGCAAATGGAACTCCCCAGGGGGTGATGCTAAAAAATTTGGGGTCTTAAGCATATGAGAGCCCCCAAAAGAGTAATATTCCCTGTGTAGGGTGTGTGGGGGTAGCCCTGTTTACTGGGAAACTGGTTCACTTCTTTATAGGAAAAGTCAAGTCATTAATACACTAGGGATTTCTGTGACTTTTTTTTCCTTTTTCTCAAAGTTCTCTTCCTGGCATTTAAAGCCTTTCAAGAGAGTGTGAGCATCTCTTGCTCTTTCCCTCAGCAACTGCCCTAACATACCTGGCACCTCCTATTTGTGCTCAGTAACCCGGAGCCCAGCACTTAAGAGTTTTCAGCACCTGTTTTGGTTATTACAGTTGGCCCTCCATATCCAAGGATTCAACCAACTGTGGATCAAAAATATACAGGGGGGGAAAAAAATTCCAGAAAGTTCCAAAAAGCAAAACTTGACTTTGCCACACACCAGCAACTATTTACACAGCATTTACATTGTATTTACAACTATTTCCATAATATTTACATTGTATCGGTACTGTCAGTAACCTAGAGAGGATTTAAAGTGTACAGGAGGATGCCCCTAGGTTATAGGAAAATACTACACCATTTTATATAAAGGACTTTGAGCATCCTTGGATTTTGGTATCCGAGGGGGGTCCCGGAACCATTCTTACCCCCATCCCAGGATACTGAGGGATGACTATACTAGCTACTGTCTACTTAGCATCCACTAGCCAGGCACCCTATGTCATTTCGCTCAGTCCTCGCCTTATGAGACGTGTTATTAGCCCCATTTTCTAGATTGGCTTACCCTGTGAGGTATCTGTTCAAATGGCAAACTTTCTTCCCAAAAAGAAACCCTGAAGGGAGTGTGCACGGAACAAACCCACACTTTGTTGCATTTCTGTATTGCAGAGTGTGCATCTGTATCGCATACTCCCTCCTTAAGCCGCAGGTATCCCAGCAGAGAGAGTCTGCAGAGTCTTAAAAAACATCTAAAATTTTCAGCTCGAACAGACTCTTGACGGCAGAAGTTGAGTCTTGCTTATCTTCTACCCCACCTGCTCACAGTGGACCGGCACACGTGGGTGCTCATTAAGTCATTAGCTGCGTGGTCCTGAAAAAGCTGCAGCAGCAGCTCAGGGGGAAAACAATCTCCCTTCATCAATCTCTGACAGCAGCTCTGAAAAAGCTCAAGAAACACCTCAAAAGCCACCGTTGCCTTAGTAAAGCACCCTCCTTCTCTCGTCTCCCCGGAGAGGGGAAACTACAGTATCCTGTTCATGCTTCTAATTGGAATGCATCAGAGTCTTAATTATTTGCATTCTTCCCCAACAAGACAGTGTGGTAGAGGCACACTCTTAACATTTGTATTCCCCACAGTGAAGTTGTTCATGAAAAATTTATTGAATAACCATATTTCATTCTCTCAGGCAAGATATTAAATGGCACTTTGCCACAAATGCAATCACTACTAGTTACTCCTCACTTAAAATGAAAATGGTCCACTTCCAAGGTTTGCGTGTAGACTGTCTCTCCCAGGAATAATCCTGACACAGGTGGACCTGTTCTCCCAGGGTGACTGCCAGCACACCCAGCACAGACCACCTAGAGATCTGAGGAAAAGGGCGTCTTCTCTGCTGGGATTCCCCTAGCTGAGGGAGGGAGGGAGGGAGGGCAATTTCTAGGATGGGATGAGTCTACGCTGGGAACTGCTGGGAAACCACAACCATTACTGAGGCCAGACAGCTGCCAAGGAAGCAGCGCTGCCTAAGAACTGAAGCTAAAATAGAGGTGGGAGGCTGTATTCCTTTCCATTACTAAGCCCTGGAGTATTCACTCCCAAGTTCATCCACATTTCAAGAATGTTAAAACCCTGTAGTCAAAACCCTGATTATTTATAACTTAAAATAAACTACTGTGTAAGGCAGAAACTTTACAAATGAAGACATAAAAGAAAAGGAACTGGTGACAGGTAAGATAATACCAGAGTACATATCCATTCCCTACTGCAAATAACTTTTACTTATATTGCAGAGGCAACTGATTAAAAGGGAAAGAGAGGATTCTGGTCTCCAGAGAGCTGTCAGTTTGTCTCACGCACACACGCCTGTAATTTTGCATCAAGTAGAGAGTGCGGTTTGAAACAGAGAAGGAAAACACAAAGGCATAGGGCAGGCGACACAACAGGAACAACGAGATGCCTCCGAAGTAGCAGCAATCCAAGACAGAGTTCAAGACAGTCTTCCCTACTCGCGACTTAACCTGAAATCAAGTGACTTTAGAGAACAGAGAAAAGGATCCAGGAGCCCTGGAGGCCACGAGCCACCACCCCTGTCCGGTGAAACCTACTCCCTGCCCTCAACCCCACCACCGGATGGGAGAATCCCAGCCACCTAATGCGCATCTGGGAAGCCCACCACGCGCTCCCATGCCCCGTCCTCGCGAGCCTTCTCCCAACCAAGCGGGACGCAAGAGGGCACTTACTTGGAGCCAACCTGACATCTCCCGCCGAGGTGGAAACCCGCGATCTCCTCGCACCGGCATCTTCGGGCGCGGGTCCCGCGTGGGCGCGCAGGTCCTGGGCCCGGTTCCTTCTCCTCCTCCTCCTCCCGGCGGCACGTCAGTCCTCCGACCCGCAGCCGGGTTTTAGCCAGGTGCCGGCCCGCGGGAACCCACCCCTTTGTCCCTCCCCCCTCAGCGCGGCGTCGGCCCGCCCCCGGCCCGAGGCAGCGCCTCTGCGCCCGCCGCCTGGCCCGCGAAACTCTCAAATGGGCCGCTACCACCCCCGCGCGACCCAGGGGAGGGTTCGCCGGCGCCGCGCCCTCGAGGTCCCCGCAGAGGGCCGTGTCACGCGCGACTCCCGGCCGGGGACGAAAGAGGGCGGCAGCAGCAGGGGGACCCCGAGGACAGAGCGTCCCGCGGCCCCGACACCCAACCCCCCCACCGGCGGACCTGATGGTTCGCTCCGCGGCGAGCTCTGGGAGTAGCCGGTCCGGCTCCGGGCGCCCGCCGGGGGAGCGCTGCAAGTTTGCGTGCAGCAGTGAGCACTGGGCGGCCTGTTTGTCCACGGGTTCTTCCCTCACGGTCGCGTGCGCATCCTGTACGAACCCTTTTTGGAGAGGTTTGCAGAACCTCCTTCCGAGTTCTCTTCCAAAAGGAACCGAGAAGTTTTTTCTGTCCTGCCTAGAGGACACACACACACACACACACACACACACACACACACACACACACTGTACCCCTACGTTTAAAACACGACTTTTGAGAAAAATATACTCCAGGTGATCTCTTTGGCACATTTCCTATAACTCCAGTAAAGAGATTAAAACTCCTCTCCCATCACCAGCTTTTCAAAGGCTTTTTTAAAAAAAGTAGGTCACAAATGCTTATCAGGCAGGATTGATCGAATTCAACTCAGTACATTTATTCGTTTTAGAGTCCTCTATGTACAAAGAATTGTGCACGATAAATAAACGTTTCCTAATTTTAAGGGCATGTAAATTATTTGGAGAATCAAAACAGGTACACTGATTAAAAATACAATCTTGGATTTGAAATCTTAAGGAAACCATGTTGTAAGAGAAAAAAGTATGGCCCATCCTGCTCTTAAGTTGAAAAGCGAAACTCGGCCTAGACTCACAAGAAGGTAAAAGGTAAAAGGTCTTATCTGACCAGCTGACAAGATACAGATGCCGGGCTCTCTCCCTGAAAAGTTGCTTCACTTCCTGCCTAATCAAAACAAGTTTGGCAGTTTATGTGGAAAAACAAGTACAGCAGATGCCTCTCTGAAAGTGCTAGGCTTCTGGCCTCCTTTGGAATGGCTAAGTGCCTGCCTCTGAATAAAAAGCACTGTAACATTTCCCATTTTCCTTCAAGTCTCCAGAATTAGACGTTTTGGCTGTATTCCTGATGTAAGGTGTTACTCTCCTGATGAAAGCGCCATTTAAAAAAAATGTTTCCCAAATTAGGCAGTGCGGACAAATAATAACAATGGCAGCATTTGTGAACTGGTCACACCTTAGTGACATGAGCTTACACCACTAAGCATTTAAAAAGGAACAAAGGAACCCAGAATGGAGCAATTATATCTGCTGAATGATTTCCTTTTTCTCTCTCGAGTCCCACTGTCCAATATGAAAACCACTTGCCACAAGTGAGTATTGAATACATTTAAATTTAAATTAACTAAAATTAGGGCTTCCCTGGTGGCGCAGTGGTTAAGAATCCGCCTGCCAATGCAGGGGACATGGGTTCGAGCCCTGGTCTGGGAAGATCCCACATGCCGCAGAGCAACTGAGCCCCCCATGCGCCACAGCTACTGAGCCTGCACTCTAGAGCCCGCGAGCCACAACTACTGAGCCCGTGTGCCACAACTGCTGAGGCCCACGCGCCTAGAGCCTGAGCTCCACAACAAGAGAAGCCACTGCAATGAGAAGCCCGCGCACCGCAAGAAAGAGTAGCCCCCACTCGCCGCAAGTAGAGAAAGCCTGCACACAGCAACGAAGACCCAATGCAGCCAAAAATAAATAAATAAAATAGATAAATTTATTTTTAAAAATTAACTAAAATTAAAGGAAACAAAAAATTCAGTTTTTTAGTCACATTTCCAGTGCTCAATCAGTAGCCACATGTGGCTAGTGGTTACATTGGACAGTGTAGATATAGAATATTTCCATCGCTGCAGAAAGTTCTATTGCATCACACTACTCCAAATGATGACATACTTTTACAGTAGAAATACGAATATTCTGGCACAATACATAGTTCTGACTCAGATAGATGTTGAAAAAAAGTGATTCAATTGATACAGTAGCATTGCTGGTGGTGGTATAAATCAATGCAACTCTTTGGAAAAACAAGTTATAGTAGTACGTATTTTTCACATGAGGGCTTGCACATGTCAACCCCACTCCTAGAATTTTTTTCTCTGAAGAACTTCTATCCAACAAATAATTACCAAACACCTTCTGTCAAGTCAGAACCCCCTCATAAAAGACTTAGGCTCTATCGTCAGAGAGTTCAGTTTATTGTAGTAGACAATCAGTAAACTATAAGAAACCACGTAAGTGTTGACATTGCTGGCAGACTCAGGGTAGTCTGGGGGCTTTCAGGAGAGGTGTTCCTCACCAGACTAGGGGTATGGAGTTTAGGGAAGGCTTTCCAGAAATGAGGTAGCTTACACATTCTAAAGGACAGGTAGGAATGAGTTTGTGAGACAAAAAGAGGGGCAAGAGCTTTCCAGGTGAAGGCGATAAATAACAAGTGGAGAAACAAGGAAGGAAGACCATGGGCTTGCTCTTGAGGTGCCAGGAAGTAAGGCTGTCCAGGCAAGCAGGGACAGTGTTCTACTGTGACACAATAGAAGTGGGATTAGACTGGCATTTTATAAAGATCACTCCATCAGCTTCTTGGAAGATGGATGAGTTGGGTGGCAGTTGTGGGGAGGGGCATCAGTAAGAATGACAAGACGAGCAAAAAAAAAAAAAAAGGATTTTTGTGGGAATGCAGGTGAGAGATGATGTGGCTATGAAGTTAGACAAAAGGAGCCACTTCAAGAGAAATTAAGGAAGTGTAATCAGCAGATTGGGTGCCTGCCTGATCACATGCGAGGGAAGGAAGAGGGAAGGGAGTCTACAGTGACTCTTACGTTTCCGGCTTAACTAAATAGATGACGGTGCCTTTTGCCAAAATAAGAAACACAGGAGTGGGAGCAGATTTTGAGAGGGGCTTGAGGAAGGATGGTGAATTCGACTAAGGACTGATTGAGTTTTGAGGACTATGAGTTCTCCAGGTGGAGATGTTCAAGTATCTACTATATGCCAGGTATTGATGAGTGTTTGGGTAGAGAGATTTGAGGTGGAGGAAGAGATTTGGAAATCGCCAATGTATCAAGAAAGCTGAAGTCATGGGAGATAATGAGACTATTCAGAGAAGTGATGAAGACTGAGGCAGGAGAAGAATATGGATAGAACCCATCCCTGAGAATGCCAATATTTAAGGGGCAAGCTTAAATCCTCAGAGTAGAGATAAAAGAGGAACTGCCAGAAGGGGAAGGAAAAAATCCTCTGGAGCAGGGTGTCCAAGAAGTCAAGAGAAGAATGAACTTCAAGAAGGGAAGAATAGCCAACATGGAACTTCGAGGAGTTCAACTAAGATAAGAACAGAAGACGTTCACCAGGAAGAGGACCACTGCTCACCCTGGCCGGTGCTGTTTCAATGGCAAGATGGGACTGGAGGTTAGATGGCAGAGGGTGACTGGGAGGTGGGACAGCACTTCATTGTATGCCTATTTATAATAACACAAGATGGAAACCATCAATGTCCAAGGATGGAGGGCTATTAAATTAGAGCAAATCAACTTAATTGGCGTAGCAAGCCATCATTTAAAATTATATAAAGAAGTCTGGGACTTCCCTGGCAGTCCAGTGGTTAAGACTCCACGCTTCCATTACAAGGGGCACGGGTTTGATCCTTGGTTGGGGAACTAAGATCCCGCAAGCCATGCAGTGCAGCCAAAAAAAAAATATATATATATATATATCCTGATGGCAATAACAAAGAAATTACAAAAGAAAAGAAAGGAATTGGAAAGTATATGAGAACATGGTTTGATGAATGGATAGGATTGTGTGTATTTTTCTTTTTAAATTGTAGTTATTGTTTGGGCAATAGATAATTTTTCAACACTTGTCATTATGTATTACAGTGTAAGATCCTTAAATTATAGTCAGAAGACCTCAAATAAATATAATAAACTAAACACTTTTAATCAGATTTCCTCAAGAATGTTAAGATTCGGGGATACACACACACACACACACACACACATGCACTTACATACGTATTTGCAACATGATTATAAAGTATCATTAAATGGGAGCAAAGGAACCTGACATGAAAAGTTCCACGCTAACTGAGCAATTTAGTTGGCCTGTACACTGGATGGCAGATTAGAATTATAAAGACACTCTCCTTCAATATGCGTTTCTTGAATGCCTAGCATGTACCCTGGGGTAGGTATACAGAAGATAAAGGCAATATAAAACAGGGGGCTTGCTCACAGCATGAAGAGAAAGACATGTAAACAAACGATGACAAGGCACAAGAATTGCTCAAGTACATGTACGACTGAAGTGCTGGCAGTTAAAACTCTGCCTGAGGGAAGGGCACTTTTCAGGAGACAAGGGCGGGCATCCCCTTAACTTTCCAAATCAAAGGACCATACCAATAACTGTGCATATTCACTTAAAGGACTCCTTCTTCCACAAGCAGCCACCCACAGCCCCTAAAAGAACATCCAGGAGAGAGGCATTCAAAGTTTTGCTCTGCCCCTCATGCCTTCACATTTCGTTATTTAATGTTACTCTCGCTCACTTTCAAAGTTTGTTAACTCCATGTGCGTGCACCTAGGAATGGCCCTGTAAGCACACAGAGAGAAGGTGGCCGTCCACAAGCCAGGAAGAGGGCCCTCACTAAGAACCAAGTCTGCCAGCACCTTGATCTTGGACTTCTCAGCCACCAGAACTGTGAGAAGTAAATGTCTGTTTAAGCCACCCTTTCTGTGGTGTTCTGTTATAGCAGCCTGCGCTAAGGCAGCCTCCAAGTCCTATATGAGTGGACCCTGCTGCCTTCTTCGAGCACAGCTCAGGCTGCAGATTCCCAACCTCACTTCCTGGCGCTACACTGGCCTTTCTTTGTAGTTGTTGCTCTTGAGACCCTGCCAAGCTCATTCCTGCCCCAGAGCCTTTGTTGGAGCTTCTCTGCCTGGACCACAGAGCCAGCTCCTGCTTAGATTTCTCTTTCCATCTAAAGTACGAAGCATCCCTTGAGGTGGTTATCAGGAAGCAATGCCCTCAGGAGAAAGCCAAGTCTAAATTAAAGCAAGGAGGTGGAGTCCAGCTGAGTGTTTCATTTACTGTGAATCAAGCCTGTGATGAATGTTTCCCCCTACAATATGATTTTTATACTAATTTCTCTCCCAAAAGTGTCTTCAATTGAATATTTCAACAAAAATGTTTATTTTCTTTGTAGATAGACTATAGTCTTATATTCAAAACTAAAGAATATTATGATATAATAGTATAGTATATTAGGTGAAAACATTAGTTAATTTAACTTCTACCCTATCCATGTAAAAGTGTTATAATAATATAAATATCCCCCAAAAGAGTACAGACTTTTATGATTTAAAGATGTTTCATATTTACCTATAATATTCCATCTTTTTAACAATTATTACATAAAATATTCTAAACCATGAAACTATATTTTATATTTTAAGCAATATGACAAAATTATCAACTAACTTATAAAGCAATATTTTCTATAAGAACTCTTCTGTGCCAGTGGCAAAAATTCCTGGCAATGTTTCTTCCATTTGTGAATAAATGGAATTGGTAGAATTGTTACTATGGATACACAGGAAGACAAGGTTCAGCTATAGAAACAGGGGTAAAAAGGAAACCACCATGAAGTATGAGACTGTCCTTAGTATCTTGATCCTGCACCAACTCATAAGAGCATTTGCCTTTGGGTGCCCCAAATGAGAAAAGAAAAGCTGTTAACAGTATATCATCATTGTGATGTGATGGTCTTTGGCTGTGTGAATTTGGCTAAGTTACAGTCAGCAGTTTCAATCAAATACTAATCCAGGTGTTGCTATGAAGGTAATTTTAAAATGTGATTAAAATTCATAGCCAGCTGACTCTAAGTAAGGGAGATTATCATCTCTTACCTGTTTATGATACATAAAAGCCAAACATGAGAGAGCAATGATCTTAGATAATCTGGGTGGACCTGATTCAATCAGGTGAAAGGCCTCTAGAATCCTTGCCTAGGCTTCCCTGGTAAAGAAGAAATCTCACCTGTGGATGACAGTTTCCACTCATGCCCAAGAATTCCAGCCTCTCCTTTGGATTTTGAACTTGTCTAGCCAACTCTCACCAACGCTCAAGCCAGTTCCTTGCAATAATTCTTTTAATGTGCATCTCTCGTCCTGGCATTGCTTCTCTGGTTGAACCTCTGACGGTTCTCCACTGTGTTGCCTGTAGAGCAGGAGGCCAGGCAGGCACCTCAAGGAAAGGCAGCAGTGACCAGGTGGTTTCCAGGGAGACAAGCCACATTCTGACTCCCATCATGGAGCTGTAAGCTTAGCTTGAACCTTTGAAACTCTTCAAGGAGAAAGAACACTCAGAGAAGACTGAAAAAATTGGTCTGGGTAAGGTATAATCATTTTTCAATGTTATGTTGAGTCAGAAAAAAAAGGGAACTTTTTTGAAAAATCTTTCTGACTGATGTCTCTATAGAGTTCTGGACCTTTTGCTCACTCATTTATAAAAACTAACCTCTTCATTTATTTAGGGCCTGGCAAGGAGAAAGGCAATTCTCCTGAACTTAGCTCAATAAATCCTTGAAAATCTTTTCATTTTATAAAATGTAGGTGACCTCACATACTTAAAAGGAATTTATTTTCTACATGAATTATTTGTATTCCATCATTAAATTCCTTTGAATAAGCTATTTCTCTATTGCAATCTTCACCTATACTTAAACTGATTTTTCACACACACATACATATATAGCTATACCTATGAGAATATACATATGGTTATGTAATTTGGCAAATATATGTATTTGAGAAATTATGCTAGGGTTAAGGATTGTGTGCTCCATCATGATTATGTGCTCTATTATAAAACCCACGACCAAAGTATGGATAATAAACTGAATTATACGTATGGAAAAAAAAAAAAAAAAGAGTTTCAGAGAGCCCAGTGCAGGGGTGTGAAAGCGGGGTGGGGGGGGTGCGGGGGTGGGGGTGGGGGGTGGGGGGGGTGGGGAGGGGCGGGAGCGGGTTTGTTTAGGGGAAGTGAAGACCAGAGAGGAGCAACAGCAGGAAGGGAGAACAGCCCAAGAAAGGCCCCCCTCTTTTTAAACATCATCATCATCAACATTATTACCACCATTGGTAACATGTTGGCATTGCTGCTATCATCACTACAATGAAAAGGTGTTAGAGTAAGAGCAAAAAGGATGAAAACATCAGGAATCAGACTTAACGGGGAGAGAAAGTCCTCAGTTCTAAATGGATGCTGCCTTCTATTCGCCTCTCTTCTCCCTGCCAGTGGCACAAACTCCAAACCCCAGCATCCCCCATACCCGCCCCGCCCTGTGTAAGAAATCGGCAGTGGGTTCACCTGGCCACAAAGTTGTCAAAAGAATTAGCTGTGCAACTCAGAGTCAGCTGCATGGCTTATAAGTCTGAGGAGGCCCCAGACTGGTGTTACGGGGGGAGTTCTGGCTGGAAGGAGGTGGCTGTGGTCTGGGCTGACCTTGGGGTGCAAGGCTGTCAATGGGCAGGCTTCCAGGAGACTTATGGGGCTGGTCTGGGTGTGCTCAGGCTGGCAGGCAAGGCAAGGTGTACTCAGCCTGATTAACAGGGAGTTGAGATAGAGCATAATCCAACTCCAAACCTGGAGATCCTAGAAGCACTTTCTGGGGTATGGTCTCATCTGGACAGACCTTGCTAGAGAGAGCGCTCTGCCTGTGGGGGAACCCTCCCCTCCTGGCAAGGTGCCCTGGGTCCTAGAGGCACTGTGCTCTGCGTTTTGACATTTTTTTAAATTATTTTATTACTATTTACATTGCAGAGTATATAAAATCCACACTCTTCAGGGACAGGTGCCGCTTGTTAACCCTCCATTAAAAAACAAAAAAAACCTGGATAGAAAGTAATTGATTAAATGCACATTGTGTGCCGCAAATCTTTCAAACACTATTTTAACTCATTTAATGTAAATCCTCCCATCGCGCCTCTATATTTGGTATTATTGCCCTACTTTAAGATGAGGAAACCGAACTTCCTGGAGGAAAACAGCTTGCCCAAGGTCATCACCGAGTAGATGGTGGGTAACACTCCAGACCTTCTGGACTCAAAGCCCATTCTCATCACTGCTCTCCGGCCCCTCAGTTCATTGCCTCTACAGCAATAAAACAATTGCACAGGGTTGGGGTAGAGGTAGGTCTTTGGTTGTTATTATTGTTGTTTTCCTTTTGGCTCCTTTTAACAGAACTTAAGAGGGGTTTTGCTGACACAACAACTGAACAAACAATGCTGAGGAATATTTGTGAAAATCTTCCTGTACAATATTAGAAAGGTAAATGCCACAAATGTCGTTTGACTCCAGCTAGTGAGCCAGGAATTAGAATTCTCAATTCAAATATGATTCTGGTGCTAAGAATTCCAGCGGTCCCTCTCCCAGAATAAGTTCCTTAAGAAAAACACTTTAATAAGGTAATAATTTTCCTTTTTAAGGAAAAATGCCCTCATCTCCCATGCAAGGGAGGGAATCTAAGGTGAGAGAGGCCCAGGGGACTGTCCACGTGATACACAAGTCCTCCAGGGAGACCAGAGGGGTCCCTGGCAACACCTGAATTTCTTTTAAAAAAATTATCACCAGAATCCTCTAGCCCTAAGAACTCAGTACCCTGATAGACACAGATTGAAATTGTTGAAGTGTCTCCTTGACTGTCAAAGAATCCTCAGACCTGAAAGGGGCCTTAGAAAAAAGCTGCAAACAGTTTTCCAGGGCAGCCACGCAAAACAGTGCAGGCCTCTTAAAACAAAGGAAGCTGGGCACTTCCAAGAGGCATTCGATAAAGCTTGAAACATGGCTCGTAGCATTTGTTTCTATAAGAACAGCTTCCCAAATTTTCCTGATGATAAGAATCACCTGAGGCATCCCAGGTCCCTCCCTGAGATACTGATTCAGTGGATCTGAGAAGGGCCTTGGGGAAATTTACATTTTTAGCAGGTACCCACCAGGCTGAGTCTTATCATCAGGGAGGTTTAGGACATTCTGCTAAAGGGACATTGTTACAATTCTCTGACCCAAGACAGGAAGGTTACCATTTCGAAGGGAGGTAAAACATTTCGAAGGTCAGAAAATAATTCTCTACTTGCAAAACGTCTTTGGTTTACAAAAGAAAGGGTCTGATCTTATAATCCTCTTGGTATGTTGATTTGCATACGTATCTGTATATACACATATGTTTGGATTTCAGTTATTTTTAAATAAATGATACTTGTTTATTTACACAAACCATACAGTAGATCACACAAAAAACAGTAAAATGCAACTAAAGTGTCATCATCCAGAGCAAACTACTGTTAATAATTGGATGAGCATCCTTCCAGGTACCTCCATGCACAGGTAAGCATGTAGATATCATACATAACATTATACACCTGGGACTATACTAGACACGCTCTTTTGCTACCTGTTATTTCTACATAGGAATATTGTTTGACTAATTTTTTCATGGCAATATAGATCTATATTATCATTTTTCTAGCTGCGTAATATTCCATTTGTATGAATATACCATAATTTGCTGAATAAATACTTGAAAATTCTTTTAAAAACTGGTATAGAGGACAAAGTAAAAATCAGATGGATGAAACTCCTAAGATTTTCCATAGACAATGAGAAAGCAAGTAGTTTGTAAGACTCAGGCACAATTCATAAGATGTGTATAGTGTACAGGACTTCCCTGGTGGTCCAGTGGGTAAGACTCCACGATCCCAATGCAGGGGGCCCAGGTTTGATCCCTGGTCAGGGAAGTAGATCCCACATGCATGCCGCAACTAAGAGTTCGCACGCTACAACTAAGAAGTCCGCATGCAACTAAGACATGGTGCAGCCTAAATAAATAAAATTTTTTTTTTTAAAAAGATGTGTATAGTGTACATAGTATGTTAGTAACGTGTAAGATATGTTAAAAAACAAAATAAATGGAGTGTTTTTTTATGTTAAATATAGATGAAAAGAATGAAACAAATAAGAATGTTACTTATAAATAGAAGAGTTCTGATGGAAGGACAAAGTAAATCGTAAATATTCATATTGAATAAAATATTAATAAATGTAATAATATCTAATTTACAATTGTATTTATTTAGATATAATATAATGTAATAATATATTTTTATAACTTTATATTATTGTTAATAATAAATATTCCCTATCTAATAAAATATTAATGATACATAATAAAGCCCAGCTCACGTTGCCTCCAGATTGACAGCTAAATCATCCTAAATTGATTACCCATTGGTGACACCCATTATGTCCAATTCTGGCCCCATGTATACTCTGCCCCAAAACGCAGACAAATTACTAGTGAGCTACAGCTATTGGCCAGGTATACTTGCCCTGCATCCCTCCGATGGAGCAAGTCTAGGCTGGCTTCAGACACCTTTTATCTGCTAAGACCCCTTGTTCAACCACAGGTCTGGTTTTTGTGACCACACCATCACTGGGGAAAGCTGACACCGCACAGAGAAAGGACATATAAAGATTGCAAGCATAGGTTCCAGAGTATGGACCTTTCACCCTATTAATATCCTAACCTAACTATGTTAAAGTGTTCGAATCTTTTCCCCTTGCTTCTCACTGCATGTTTTCAAACTGAGTAAATCGTGTGACTGCAACACCTGACTCTGGTGTCTGAGCGTTTCTGTCTCATAATCTCTGGGAGAACTTGCCTGGCAGTGTCCTTGGAGGCTAAGACTGCATCAAGGTAATTTCCCACATTCCTAGAGTAATGGAGAGAAGCAAGCAGGGTGGGGGGCCGTAATGAATAAAATTATGTACATAGAAAGTACATCAAATTTTTTGCTCATCTGGGCCATGAGGGCAAGGTTAACATAAGAGTGAAATCTTTCATTCAATTTCAGGAACGTGGGGGGCTTTCAGCTTTTCCTGCCTCCAAAGTTATTATCTAAGTTTTTAAACAAATCAATCTAGATTTATTTCCAAGAGATTCAAAGCTCTCTGAGATTTATATTCTGTACACTAAATCACATAAAGTTTCATTGGGCTGGCCAAAAAGTTCGTTCGGATTTTTGTACGCTGGGCATGACCCGAACGAACTTTTTGGCCAGCCCAATAGCTATTCTTCCCAATGACATTTCATTTTTTACCTATCTTCTCTCTCCCTGATCTAGTTCTGCCTTTGCTGGAGCCATCCTCCACTTGCTAAAGTATTTTGATTCTTTTTCTAATCTTGCCATATGTATTCTACTGAGCTAAAGCCATCAGAAGAGACAAATTTAACTTTAATGTATTATGAAGCCTCTTTCAAAATGTGTTGCCACAGTTATTTTAGTTACCAGACTTAAGATCTGAACTAAAAATAATCATACATATATAATTATTTTGATTTTTTGACTATCAATAATTATATTGCAAATATCAATGTCAAATATGAATAATAATTATAATCAAATAATCGTGTATATTTTTTCAAAACTCAATAAATTTTTTCAAATATCAATAAAATTAGGATTAGGTGGGGGAATTCCTGTCCAGGGTATTTTGTCTAACCTCGCCCTACAATCAGATTACTTCTAAATGAATCAAAATTTTGGCTGAACTGAAAATCACCGTCACCAACCACTGAACTAATGAAAATGTGAAGTACCAAAATCAGGGCTCCAGTGATGACACTCCTCCCAACCAGAAGCTAATTGCATTATTTTATTATAATGGGAATCATAAAATAAGCTTACTCCAGCCTTCCCCACACAGCCACAGCACCAGGGGCCCAATAAAGGCAGCACACACACACACAATGTAACTGCTGATTGAAAATTCAATTGCATATCTCAGCCACGGAAGAGCCCTTGTCCATGAAAATTTCCTTAGGCAGTGCTGTGCTTAGCCTAGAGGATACCTGAAGCCAGTTACTGGATCCCTGAGTGTCTGGAATAGATGGAGGATGAAGTGCTGAAGAGAGAGGCAGGTGGTGGGGAGGAAAAAGGGTGGTAAGTACAGAGACTCCTTTTAAGAAATGTGGCTGTGAAAAGTAAGAGAGAGGTGGGGCTCTGGGTTCACAAGCCTGTAGTCATCTTTGAATTCTTGGGTTCTGGGCTCTCTAAAACATGCAGGAGTATAATTAAATTTATGTTTCAGAACCTAGATGGAATATTACTCATCTATGTGCTATATTTAAAATGTCCAGACATCTCAGATTTCCAGAGATAGGCCAATGGCCACCAGTCTGTCTTGCCGATTCATAAGTGAACCAGGCACTCTAATTTTTGTTTGGAAAACATGGTAGACTATAACTAACACATTCAAAAGTAAAAATAAACACTTCTTATTTTTATTTTTCTTCCACTTCAAGGGTACACCAATTTCTCACGATGAAAGTTTGCTTAAATTCCTAAAATGACAAAGTCTTTGTTTCTACATATTTGGAGCAATGCTCTTTCATTCTAAATACTTAGAGAAGAAAATACGGAATTATTCTTTGGGTACTGACAAAACTATTTGTCTGAAATCTCTATAGCTAGACAATTAAGTTGCCCGAATCCCTGAATGCTGAAATAATTCCAAGAAAATGTATTTATAATACAAGTGCAGGACTAACACGTTGCTTAAAACATTTAGGCTGGTTTGAGAAGGAAATTAAGAATAGAACATCTCGTGTCTGCTTCCAGGTCAGCTGAGGGCCGGGAAGGAGGTGCACCAGCCATGAGTGACAGGCAGAGCCCGACAACGTTGGAACAGCCCTGGGGCTGAGTGGAGGTACTTCCTCCACTGAAGTCTTGAACCCGTCAAACTCATCCATGAGGACTGGAATCAACTTCTTCCAAACTTCCATTAATGTGAGAAACAGGCTGAGGGAGATTTGGGCTGTGCCTGGGTTCCACAACCAGCAAGTGACTGAGGCATCACTTCATCCAGTTCTTCTGACTTTAAACCCTTCTGCTCTCTCAAGTGTCAGGTGCCTGCCACAGTTCCCCAACCAGGGATCGAACTCGTGCCCCCTGCAGTGAAAGCGCGGAGTCTTAACCACTGGACTGCCAGGGAATTCCCCAGAATCTGCTTTTTACCAAGACTCCTCCCGCCAACCAGGCGGGTGGCTGACAGTTTTTGTGCTTGAGCCAGGTGTCAGGCCTGAGCCTCTGAGGTGGGAGAGCCCAGTTCACGACATTGGACCACCAGAGACCTCCCGGCCCCATGTAATATCAAATGGTGAAAGCTATCCCAGAGATCTCCATTTCAATGCTAAGACCCAGCTCCACTCAACGACCAGCAAGCTACAGTGCTGGACACCCTATGCCAAACAACTAGCAAGACAGGAACACAACCCCACCCATTAGCAGAGAGTCTGCCTAAAATCATAATAAGTTCACAGACACCCCAAAACACACCACCGGACGTGGTCCTGCCCACCAGAAAGACAAGATCTAGCCTCATCCACCAGAACACAGGCACCAGTCCCCTCCACCAGGAAGCCTACACAACCCACTGAACCAACCTTACTCACTGAGGGCAGACACCAAAAACAACAGGAACTACGAACATGCAGCCTCTGAAAAGGAGACCCCAAACACAGTAAGTAAAGCAAAATAAGAAGACAGAGAAATACAGAGCAGATGAAAGAGCAAGGTAAAAACCCACCAGACCAAACAAATAAAGAGGAAATAGGCAGTCTACCTGAAAAAGAATTCAGAGCAATGAGAGTAAAGATAGCCAAAATCTTGGAAACAGAACGGAGAAAATATAAGAAACGTTTAACAAGGACCTAGAAGAACTAAAGAGGAAACAAACAGTGATGAACAACAAAATAAACGAAATTAAAAATTCTCTAGAAGGAATCAATAGCAGAATAACTGAGGCAGAAGAACGGATAAGTAACCTGGAAGATAAAATAGTGGAAATAACTACCACAGAGCAGAATAAAGAAAAAGGAATGAAAAGAATCTAGGACAGTCTCACAGACCTCCGGGAAAACATTGAACGCACCAACATTCGAATTATAGTGGTCCCAGAAGAAAAAGAGAAAAAGAAAGGGACTGGGAAAAGAAAGAAAGGGAAAATATTTGAAGAGATTATAGTTGAAAACTTCCCTAATATGGGAAAGGAAATAGTCAATCAAGTCCAGGAAGCACAGAGAGTCCCATACAGGATAAATCCAAGGAGAAACACACCAAGACACATATTAATCAAACTATCAAAAATTAAATACAAAGAAAAAATATTAAAAGCAGCAAGGGAAAAACAACAAATAACATACAAGGGAATCCCCATAAGGTTAACAGCTGATCTTTCAGCAGAAACTCTGCAAGCCAGAAGGGAGTGAAAGGACATATTTAAAGTGATGAAAGAGAAAAACCTACAACCAAGATTACTCTACCCAGCAAGGATCTCATTCAGATTTGACGGAGAAATTAAAACATTTACAGACAAGCAAAAGCTAAGAGAATTCGGCACCACCAAACCAGCTCTACAACAAATGCTTAAGGAACTTCTCTAGGCAGGAAGCACAAGAGAAGGAAAAGACCTACAATAACAAACCCAAAACAACTAAGAAAATGGTAATAGGAACACACATATCGATAACTACCTCAAATGTAAATGAATTAAATGCTCCAACCAAAACACAGACTGGCTGAATGGATACAAAAACAAGACCCGTATATATGCTGTCTACAAGAAACCCACTTCAGACCTAGGGACACGTACAGACTGAAAGTGAGGGGATGGAAAAAGATATTCCATGCAAATGGAAATCAAAAGAAAGCTGGAGTAGCAATTCTCATATCAGACAAAAGAGACTTTAAAATAAAGTCTATTACAAGAGACAAAGAAGGACACTACATAATGATCAAGGGATCGATTCAAGAAGAAGATATAACAATTGTAAATATTTATGCACCCCACATAGGAGCACCTCAATACATAAGGCAAATACTAACAGCCATAAAAGGGGAAATCGACAGTAACACAATCATAGTAGGAGACTTTAACACCCCACTTTCACCAATGCACAGATCATCCAAAATGAAAATAAATAAGGAAACACAAGCTTTAAATGATACATTAAACAAGATGGACTTAACTGATATTTATAGGACATTCCATCCAAAAACAACAGAATACAGTTTCTTCTCAAGTGCTCATGGAACATTCTCCAGGAAAGATCATATCTTGGGTCACAAATCAAGCCTTGGTAAATTTAAGAAAATTGAAATTGTATCAAGTATCTTTTCCGACCACAACGCTATGAGACTAGATAGCAATTACAGGAAAAAAATATGTAAAAAATACAAACACATGGAGGCTAAACAGTATACTACTAAATAACCAAGAGATCACTGAAGAAATCAAAGAGGACATCAAAAAATACCTAGAAACAAATGACAATGAAAACACGACAACCCAAAACCTATGGGATGCAGCAAAAGCAGTTCTAAGAGGGAAGTTTATAGCAATATAATCCTACCTCAAGAAACAAGAAACATCTCAAATAAACAACCTAACCTTACACCTAAAGCAATTAGAGAAAGAAGAACAAAAAAAACCCCAAAGTTAGCAGAAGGAAAGAAATCATAAAGATCAGATCAGAAATAAATGAAAAAGAAATGAAGGAAACAATAGCTAAGATCAATAAAACTAAAAGCTGGTTCTTTGAGAAGATAAACAAAATTGATAAACCACTAGCCAGAATCATCAAGAAAAAAATGGAGAAGACTCAAATCAATAGAATTAGAAATGAAAAAGGAGAAGTAACAACTGACACTGCAGAAATACAAACGATCATGAGAGATTACTACAAGCAACTCTATGCCAATAAAATGGACAACCGGGAAGAAATGGACAAATTCTTAGAAAAGCACAACCTCCAGAGACTGAACCAGGAAGAAATAGAAAATATAAACAGACCAATCACAAGCACTGAAGTTGAAACTGTGATTAAAAATCTTCCAACAAACAAAAGCTCAGGACCAGATGCCTTCACAGGCGAATTCTATCAAACACTTAGAGAAGAGCTAACACCTATTCTTCTCAAACTCTCCCAAAATATAGCAGAGGGAGGAACACTCCCAAATTCATTCTATGAGGCCACCATCACCCTGATACCAAAACCAGACAAAGATGTCACAAAAAAACTACAGGCCAATATCACTGATGAACATAGATGCAAAAATCCTCAACAAAATATTAACAAAAAATCCAACAGCACATTAAAAGGATCATACACCATGATCAAGTGGGGTTTATCCCAGGAATGCAAGGATTCTTCAATATATGCAAAACAATCAATGTGATAAACCATATTAACAAGTTGAAGAAGAAAAACCATATGATCAACTCAATACATGCAGAAAAAGCTTTTGACAAATTTATGATAAAAACTCTCCAGAAAGTAGGCATAAAGGGAACTTCCCTCAACATAATAAAGGCCATATATGACAAACCCACAGCCAACATCGTTCTCAATGGTGAAAAACTGAAACCCTTTCCACTAAGATCAGGAACAAGACAAGGTTGCCCACTCTCACCACTATTACTCAACATAGTTTTGGAAGTTTTAGCCACAGCAATCAGAGAAGAAAAAGAAATAAAAGGAATCCAAATTGGAAAAGAAGAAGTAAAACTGTCACTGTTTGCAGATGACATGATAGTATACATAGAGAATTCTAAAGATGCCACCAGAAAACTACTAGAGCTAATCAATGGATTTGGTAAAGTAGAAGGATACAAAATTAATGCAAAGAAATCTTGCATTCCTATACACTAATGATGAAAAATCTGAAAGAGAAATTAAGGAAACACTCCCATTTACCATCGCAACAAAAAGAATAAAATACCTAGGAGTAAACCTTCCTAAGGAGACAAAAGACCTGTATGCTGAAAACTATAAGACACTGTTGAAAGAAATTAAAGATGATACCAACAGATGGAGAGATATACCATGTTCTTGGATTGGAAGAATCAACATTGTGAAAATGACTCTCCTACCCAAAGCAATCTACAGATTCAATGCAATCCCTATCAAATTACCAATGGCATTTTTCACAGAACTAGAACAAAAACAGTTCACAATTTGTATGGAAACACAAAAGACCCTGAATAGCCAAAACAATCTTGAGAAAGAAAAACAGAGCTGGAGGGATCGGGTTCCCTGACTTCAGACTATACTATAAAGCTACAGTAATCAAGACAGTACGGTGCTGGCACAAAAACAGAAATATAGATCAATGCAACAGGATAGAAAGCCCAGAGATAAACTCACACACATATGGTCACCTTATCTTTGATAAAGGAGGCAAGAATATACAATGGAGAAGAGACAGCCTCTTCAATAAGTGGTGCTGGGAAAACTGGACAGCTACATGTAAAAGAATGAAATTAGAACACTCCTTAACACCATACACAAAAATAAACTCAAAATGTAAGGCCAGACACTATGAAACTCTTAGAGGAAAACATAGGCAGAACACTCTATGACATAAATCACAGCAAGATCCTCTTTGACCCACCTCCTAGAGTAGTGGAAATAAAAACCAAAATAAACAAATGGGACCTAATGAAGCTTAAAAGCTTTTGCACAGCAAAGGAAACCATAAACAAGACCAAAAGACAACCCTCAGAATGGGAGAAAATATTTGCCAACAAAGCAACTGACAAAGGATTAATCTCCAAAATATACAGGCAGCTCACGCAGCTCAATATCAAAAAAACAAACAACCCAATCCAAAAATGGGCAGAAGACCTAATAGACATTTCTCCAAAGAAGATATACAGATTGCCAACAAACAAATGAAAGGATGCTCAACATCACTAATCATTAGAGAAATGCAAATCAAAACTACAATGAGGTATCACCTCACACTGGTCAGAATGGGCATCATCAAAAAATCTACAAACAATAAATGCTGGAGAGGGTGTGGAGAAAAGGGAACCCTCTTGCACTGTTGGTGGGAATGTAAATTGACACAGCCACTATGGAGAACAGTATGGAGGTTCCTAAGAAGCTAAAAATAGAACTACCATACGACCCAGCAATCCCACTACTGGGCATATACCCTGAGAAAACCATAATTCAAAAAGAGTCATGTACCACAATGTTCATTGCAGCTCTATTTACAATAGCCAGGCCATGGAAGCAACCTAAGTGTCCATCGACAGATGAATGGATAAAGAAGATGTGGCACATATATACAATGGAATATTACTCACCATAAAAAGAAAGGAAATTGAGTAATTTGTAGTGAGGTGGATGGACCTAGGGACTGTCATACAGAGTGAAGTAAGTCAGAAAGAGAAAAACAAATACCATATGCTAACACACATATATGGAATCTAAAAAAAAAGTGGTTCTGATGAACCTAGGGGCATCACAGGAATAAAGACGCAGACGTAGAGAATGGACTTGAGGACACGGGGAGGGGGAAGGGTAAGCTGTGACAAAGTGAGAGAGTGGTATGGACATATATACACTACCAAATGTAAAATAGATAGCTAGGGCTTCCCTGGTGGCGCAGTGGTTGAGAGTCTGCCTGCCAATACAGGGGACGCGGGTTTGAGCCCTGGTCCGGGAAGATCCCACATGCTGCGGAGCAGCTGGGCCCATGAGCCACAATTACTGAGCCTGCGTGTCTGGAGCCCGTGCTCCGCAACAAGAGAGGCCGCGATAGTGAGAGGCCCGCGCACCGTGATGAAGAGTGGCCCCCACTTGCCGCAACTAGAGAAAGCCCTCGCACAGAAACAAAGACCCAACGCAGTCAAAAATAAATAAAGAAAATAAAATTTAAAAAAAAAGAAAAAGAAAAAACACAAAGTTAAAAAAAAAAAAAGATAGCTAGTGGGAAGCAGCCACATAGCACAGGGAGATCAGCTCGGTGCTTTTTGACCACCTAGAGGGGTGGGATAGGGAAGGTGGGAGGGAGACACAAGAGGGAGGAGATATGGGGATATATGTTTATGTATAGCTGATTCACTTTGTTATACAGCAGAAACTAACACACCATTGTAAAGCAATTTTACTCCAAGAAAGATGTTAAAAAAAAAAAAAGGTGGGGTGTAATTCCCTTCTTAAATAAAAAAGAATAGAACATCTATACTCAGATAACCTGTGTATTTATAGGTATTTAACATTTTACTAGCAATGAATTTTAAATTTCACATACTCTAATAATTTCCGACCTCTCTCCTTAAACAGGCAGTATAGAAAACTGAAATGTAAGAGTATCTCATCCAGAAACTCAAGAACCAGAAACAAACAGGCTAGCGGGTTGGTATCCTGATCTCCACACCACTGCTTTTCCCAGTGAACCATGAGGAAACAGCAGAAAAAAAGGAAAAGCTAGTAAACAAATTGAAGCACTGGGTGAAAGAGCACAAGGTGAATCAGACCTGGGTTTCAACAAGCCCCAGTTCTGCTACTTCTTAGGTTTAAAGTATGACATTGCCACTATTCAACTGTTTCTGAGCTATAAAAACGGCAAGTTTACATGGTTGGACCCAATGGTTGTGTGATTTGGTCAGCTTATCTAAACCCTCTAAGCTTCCATTTCTGCATCTGTAAAATGGTGTAATGAGTTGTATTGTGTTTCCTCAAAATTCACATGTTGAAGTTCTAGCCCTCAATACCTCAGAATATGATCTTATTTGGAGACAGGGTCCTTACAGAGGTAATCAAGTTGAAGTGAGGTCTTTAGGGTGGGCCGTAATCGAGTATGACTGGTATCCTTATAAAAAGGTTAAATTTGGACACAGAGACATACACATATAGAGGGAAGACGACCTCTGACAAGCTGAGGAGAGAGGCCTGGAACAGATCCTTCCCTCATAACTCTCAGAAGGAACCAACCCTGCCAACAACTTGATTTCAGACCTGTAGCCTCCAAAACTGGGAGACAATACATTTCTGTTGTTTACACCACCCAATCTGCGATTTTTTTTTTTACTGCAGTCCTAGGAAACTAATACAAAGCAAGATTACAGTTGGACCTACACCTCATAGGGTGGGTATGAGAATTAAATGAAGACAATGCAGGTGAAACAGCGCAGTACCAAGTACACTGTAATAAGCACCCAAATAAACAAAAAGCTTTCATCTTTATTACTGTAGGTTGATACTTCACTTCCTATCAGAATTACAATGGAATTCTCACCACAAACAACTTTTCTTCTCACTCAGTGCAGCATCTCCAGGCCTCTGATGCACAGCCTTGCTCCCCGCGTTTCTTTTCCCCTCTTTGCATACCTGGCCAACAACTTTCCCTCCTCAGGTTCCTCTTGAATATCACCTCCCCCAGGAGGCCTCCTGTCACATAATCACTGCCTCAGGCCTTCTGCTTACAGTATAGGGTGAGTGCAGCCCTTTTCACACAGCAATGTAATTACTGATCCCAAATTAGACTCCCAAATGCCCCATGACAAGCCTTTACATTCCTCTAAATTCCCCTCAGGCAGTGCTGTGTGAGGTGCTCATTAAATGTTTGCGGAAAGAATCCCTTCACCACAGGTAGGGAAACTGGCCACACGCCACCTGTAAACAAACCGATGCTCTACAGCAGCTGTTGAAAGTACTGTCCAGGGCCTTCTCTGGTGGTGCAGTGATTAAGAATCCGCCTGCCAATGCAGGGGACACGGGTTCGAGCCCTGGTCTGGGAAGATCCCACATGCTGTGGAGCAACTAAGCCCGTGCACCACAACTACTGAGCCTGTGCTCTAGAGCCCGCGTGCCACAAGTACTGAAGCCCGCACGCCTAGAGCCCGTGCTCCGTAGCAAGAGAAGCCACCACAATGAGAAGCCCGCGCACCGCAACGGAGAGTAGCCCCCGCTCGCCGCAACTAGAGAAAGCCCGTGTGCAGCAATGAAGACCCAATGCAGCCATAAAATTAATTAAAAAAAAAAAAAAAAGTACTGTCCAAGTTAGTGGTTCTCAAAGCATGGTTGGGAAACCAGAAGTATCAGCCTGAATGGGAACTTGTTAGAAATGCAAATTCCTGGGCCTCACCCCAGACTGACTGAAGCTGCAACTCCGTGGGGTGGGACCCAGGAATCTGTGGTTTAACAAGCCCTCCAGGTGATTTTGATGCAGTTAAAGTTTGAGAGCTACTGTGATGAGTGTCTCCAATTCCATATGAAGAGCTTGGGCTGCTGGTGTGAGCTCCCCAGGTATCCCTACTGATGAGGAGCCCCCAGGGGAGAGGGCACCGCAGAGGGGCTCCTAGGGGCACAGAAGTAAAAGTTTTTAATTTTCACCTTCAACTCACTTTTCTATGCCCATATTATGGGATGAACTGGTAATAACTCTAAGGTATCTAAATTACCTAACAGAATCCATGTCTAGGAAGTGAGTCTCCGCCCAGACTCTTAGCATCCTTCCTGAGAGCAAAGAGGCAAAGGTGATTTTGCCATATCAGAAAAGTGAACACCAAAGCCCCTTAAAGTAGCAACAAACAAGTGCCAGGCAAATAGTGCTCTCCAGAGACTCCAAGATTGTAAAGGAGGACAGCTGCAGGTAGAAGCTGATGATCAGAAACCTCAGGTCAAGAGTGTGCTCTACAGGGACCCTCTTCCATCCATACCAGACATTGCTTATGGATCACAACATTCTTACTCAACAAACGTGGACAGCACCTAGGAATCCTTAACTCCAGGCAGCCACTATCGATTGATCAGAACTGGCCCTTGAGAAAAACCTGTTACTATCCTAGTTTAGGAGTTAAGTCTTCAAGCTCTGTAAAGTTAGTATAGAAAACAGCTGCTACTATAGGAATCTCACTGAACTTAGGAATCAGAGGCTATGCAATCTTGGGGAAACCACTTAAAATCTTTGCATCTCAGTTTCCTTATCTGCAAAAGGGAGCTGGCAATAGCTCCTCAGGAATGTTCTGAGGATAAACAAGATGGGTGAAAACACCTTGCCCAGTGCCTGGCAAATCAAAGGCTCCTAATAAATGTTTGCTGGATTTGAAACTACAGTCATGTGGGGAAAACCTCACCACCCAAGCTCACCTAAGGCTAATTTACCCAGAAACCCAAGCTTCAGTGTTTATACATGAAAGAGCTTTGGAGTAAGACGCTGACTTGGGAAACCAAACTGATGTTGAAGGGAATGTGGTCACTAGTGCAGGGAATCAGACCAGGGAGATATTTATCAGAAAGGGCTTGCTTGAGTCAGAAAGATCCTTCCCTCCAAAGACAATGCCGGCTCCAACCCCTCCTTTGCCATACTCCATGCCGCCCCTCTAAGTCATTTGACTAAAGCAACAGATCCTACCTAGAAATTTACTTTCAGGAAAACCACTTCCGGGGTCTGGGCAAGCATCTGTCTTATGTTTGGAACCTTTACGAGCTCCATAGAGAACATCTCAGTAAACAAAATCCACTCCCAGCCCTGTCAGTTCAGTGGACACTAAGGACTTCCCCACGCAAGTGTCCCCATTTGGACAACTAGACTCCAAGAAAGGCCTCGGTTAAGGCCTCGGTTTGTGCCCAGTGCTTGCTATATGTTAACTCATTCAGCTTCATGTTAACACTCCCTTTTTTTTTTTGGCTGCTCTGCACGGCTTGGGGGACCTTAGTTCCCTGACCAGGGATTGAACCCATGCCCTCAGCAGTGAAAGCGCAGCGGCCTACCCACTGGACCACCAGGGAATTCCCTAACACTCCCTTTTTACAGATCTGGGGCTCTCAGACCTTAAGATGTGCCCAAGATCACAGGGTCGGAAGGCAGGAACACTAGGATTTGAACAGCTATCTGCTATTCACACTCCACTAAACTCCAATGCTGACATGCAGCTGGAATCCACCCCAGCAGGGTCCTCGAGCTTAAACAGACAGGAATTATGAAACAAGCACACAGAAAAAATTCTAACCCCATTCCAGCCATCCATGGTCAGGCCTATAACCAGTGGTTAAAGTGTAACTAAGAACAAATACATCCCAGCATCTGTCAAAATAAAATTTAATACCTTGTAAATCCCATTTAATTCGTACTTAAAATTGAATCAGTAAATAGATAATACTCACCTATTTTGCTAAAAGCCTGTACATAATTAATCTTTAGAAGCCAGTGTGACTGATGTCTTTTTTATTTTCAGCAAAGTGCTTACCACTGTTATATAATTCTGCTACCTCAAAGCTAATAGAACAAACATGACCTACCAAAATGACCTATAACCCTAGACATCAAAATACCTTGCTAGGCATTTATTCTGAACTACGGGGGTTGGACTTACATGCTTTAGCAGGAAGCACCTCAGTTGGCATTCGCCCAAAATTACCTATCAATTCAGATCATAAATGCAGGTAAGATCCTTCTGTTCTTTGGGAAATAGGCCATTACAATTAAATTTTCTTGGATATTAAACAGTTTCACTATCAGCAACATCGAAAATGGTGGCCTTGCCTTCTAGGATGTGACATAATTTACATCACACTTTTGGTGTAGGAAAGCCAGTAACTAGGCTGATGAGAGACAAAAAAGCAAGTTACCTGGTAAAGCAGGCTGTCAACCGGCACTAGTCTGTGTTTCCTGGAGCACTTGTGCCAAGAGGTGCTGCTGGGGTGCCAATCCCACTCACAGGGAGATGATAATAATGTGGTACTTCGCACCCTGAAAAAGACAGTGTTGTTAAAAATCCAGCACAGTCATTCCCAGCTTGGCAAGATCTTCGAAATGCACTGAAGTTCACATTCTGTACAATTTACCCATTTACAGTATGGCTTTTAATATATTCCCAGACTTGTACAAACAATAACCACAATCCATGTTAGAATATTTTCATTACTTCAAGAAAGAAACCCAGGACCCCTTAGACATCACTCCCTAATCCTCCAATTCCCTCCCCTCCCCAACCCTAGCCCGAGATAACCACCAATCTAATTTGGGTTTCTATATAGTTACCCGTTCTGGAGATTTCATACAAATGAACTCATACAATACGTGACCTTTTGTGACTGGCTTCTTTCACTTAGCAGAATGTTTTCAAGTTGCATCTGCATTGTAGCCTGTGTCAGAGCTTCACTCCACTGTATGGATATATCATACTTATCCACTTTACAGCTGATGGACATTTGGTTCGTTGTTTCCACTTTTTAGCTATTATGCACAAATGTGTACATGGACCTAGTTTTCATTTCTCTTGGAAATATATCTCTGAGTGAAATTGCTGCCCCTAATGTTTCTAGTCTTCAAAAAATAGAAAAAAAATGAGTAATCATGTGAAGTTTGGCACCATGAATCCACCTGAGGACCATCCTGAGGATGAAGCTCTTATAAGAATTCACTTTTCAGGTTAAAAAAAAAAATACTCAGCAGGTGAGAAAACATCTAGAGAAAACTTTTTTTAAATTGTGGTAAAATACACTTAACATAAAATTTACCATTTTAAAATATGCAGTAGAAAAAACATTTTCAACTAAAAGGTAATTACAATACTGGCTTGTCTGTATATATTTATGTGTGGGTTGCCCCGAATCAGAAAAGATGGCAAATACTTTTTTTCTTTTTACCCCTCATCCCAAGGAAACCCAAGAAAACCCTTCCTGGACATTTTTATGAACCCTGCATGTGCCTTTCACATAGCACAAGGAGGCAAGTTCATTTCTGGGCTGGGCCTGGGCCTCGGCAGCCTCACGTGGGGCATCGCAGAGAGCGCTAACAGTGGGAGGAGGAATGTGGCTTCTCACCAGTTCTGGACACACTCTTCTGTTTGCTAGACAAAGTGATATTGTGGCATCTGTGCAAAACACTCCCTACACAATGAAACAGAAATAAGAGATAGTGTCCATTCTATTTGTACAGGCAGGGGACACATTTCCCTTCTCCAAGGATCAGCAGGAAATGTGGGCACAGGCTAAAGCAGAGCCATCTGGATATCCTACAAAGCAAGCAACAGGATTACAGCCCAGCCCATATATGGTTTCTATTATTACTTCCCACGATAAATAAATGCCCAGCAGATCAAGGTGGGCTTGGTTATGCTTTTGGCCTTAATATGAAATTTTCCTACAGGTGTCAGTTCCAAAGAGAGTTTGCTTCTTTTATTGAAATGGCTTGCTTTTGAATTAAATCAGTTTTCTGAATTTTGATAGCATCCTGATTTTAACTTTCTTTTATGATATTGCCTGAGGTTTTTGACATGTACAGGAACCACCAATAACAATCAGCCATTTCTGAAATACACTATTATTGACTAGGGCTACCTTGTCAATAATAAGCTTGGAAGAAAAAACTAAATAATACTCTTGCTGTTCAATATGCAAATTTTTGTCAGGTAACAGGAGTTAGTGCTGGAAAACTTTACAAAATTTTAAAAGGGAAATCCATAAGTGGCTCAGTATTTTTGTAAATGGATGTCAATTCTTTAAAAAAAATTTTTTTTTTCATTTGTGGCTATGCTAAAACCAAGTAAGCACTGGCAAAATATTTGCTGTGCACCTGTCATTTGCCGGGCATTAGGGTCAATACACACATGTGTAAGACATCCAATCTGTGCTTCAATAAACTTGCAATATTCAGTCAATTGGCTGGTTCAGCCAGTTTTGGCCTATCATGTGATTACATTTTGCAGAGTAGAAGCCCCAGCACAGGCCTGTTTGCAGACAGCAAGACAAAGTACTAAAAGGAGGAGGGGGTTGGTGGTGAAAGAATTCCTTGAGGTTTTGAAAACTCAATCATGACCTGACTTCCAATTATGTTTTAAAACACAAAAGGAGCTGCTCTTAAATACTATGCAGTATTATATGTAAGTTGCAGCAATTGGAATATTTCTTGAAAAGTATGAAAGGGATAGAATTCTTGGAAGAAATACTGGGCCCACTATTCAGTCAACCAGCTCAATAGAAATCTCCAGTCTGAATGCTGGTGGGCAGATTTCCCTCTGTAGAAGCACAGCCAACCACCTACCTTCTTACCACTGAGACGTCTAACAGCTGCAGGGAGGGAAGGTATTGGGACAAAAAGTTTTCAGGAAGATCAGAGAACTCTGAGGTCAAGAGAGAACAAGTAGGATATCATGGAAAGTGCCTCTCTAGATGCTTGTTCCTCCAAGTGTGGTTCATGACTGAAGCATCAGCATCATCTGGACCATCCACTGGGTGGGCATCACCTGAACTGACAGTATCACCTGGTAGCATATTAAAATGCAGACTCTCAGGCCCCAACACATCTGCAGAATTAGAATCTGCATTTAACAGAGTGATTCATATGCACATTAAAGGGTGAGAAATAAGATATCAAGGTGCCTCTGAAGGATTTAGAGCTCATTAAGTAAATTAATCAGTAGGAGATAATCCGTCCTAGGATACCAGGAAAGGAGAGTTTACTACAAGGTCAGCAAGGGATATTTATATGTCCACAGGAAGGCTGTGTGAGGTGATAAGAGAGTCAGCAAACAAAAAATGAGGATCAGCAAAATACTGTTTTGTCCATGTATATTCAAGGAACTCAAAGTTTTACAGATATAAGGAAGATCTTGACCTGTGATGAAGTGCTATTTCATCAGGCTTAAAGGAACGTTCTCTTAAGAAAAAAAAAAGGAACACTCAACTTCCCTTATTAAGGATCACTTTGGAATGAATAATTTGACTTCTGTTTGGCTAGACTTGGGAATTGAGGAGAACCAGAGGCGGTTCTACCTAGGGTACTTACTCATTCTGATGGCTGGAAAAGGTTATCTCCAAAAAGAAATAAAGAATGTGGCAATCAATTTACACATCTGAATCACGTGTGTTTGTTTAGGGTTAATCCCTTAATGAATGGTCCTGAGCCAGAAACTAAGAACATCCAGCTGCTGTCTGAGGGCCAAGCCCTTGATCATGATGACTCAAATGAGGCTGTTTCACACTTGTAAAATTCGAAGACCAAATTAGAATTAAGGAATGGTAAAGATATCAGCCATGTGTATTGCAGCTTCCCAATTCTCCAAATTATATGTCCAGAACAAACATCCTTCATTATTCACAATACTCCATACTTGGCCTGGGGATCCTCCCTGACTTGACCCTCTAAGTCGTCCACCCATCAGCAGGCTTTGGCCTGACTTATGAAACTTGTTTGCCATCCCTTACAAAAGGTCCTCCCAGCTCTAAATTTCTGTCATTCTGGGACAAAGGGCCGGGTTAAGGTATGCCCAATCTCTAGGGGCTACTTGAGGAATCACATTTTGGTCATTACAACATGTTTTCCATAGTCATCACTAAACACTGACCCACAATGCCTCTCCTAGGGTCACTCTATACCTCTTGCACCCTCTACACATATACTCACTTCCTTTGACTTTCAAGACAACAGCAAAATCATCCTTGTCATCATCATGCTGCCTCAGGATTCCATTCTAAAGCATCTCTGAAACTTCCCAAAGAAATACCTAATTTATTTCCAATAAAAACTACCTTTTAGATTCGAAGAGAATCTACCTAAATCAAGTGTCTCAACAGCAGTAGCATGGACATTTTTTACTGGATAATTCTTTATTGTGGGGGGCGGGGGCTGTCCTGTCCATTGTAGGATGTTGGGCAGCATCCCTGGCCTCTACCCACTAGATACCAGTACCACGCACAACCCCCAAGGGCTGGAACAACCAGAACTGTGACCAGACATTGCCAAATATCCTTTAGGGGACAATTCCTGCCACTGCACCCCCTCCCTTGAGAACTACTGACCTAAATGATTATAGTAATCCTTTCAGGAAGATGGGACTATGGATGATTTTTTTCCTCCTTATTTTTCTGAATATCTGTTGTTTATATGATAAAATGAGCTAGTGACTTTCTAGTTTTTAAAAAGAAATATCATTAGCTATACAGATACCTCAAGTTGGTCCTTGAGTGCCAATGTGTGGCTTGTTCAGTTTAAAAATTGAATTTGGTCTTTAAAAATACTGTGCACCATACAGACACCTTCAGTTAAACTTCTCAACATATAAAAGACACAGATGAAGGACTTCAGAGAATAAAGTCAGGACTGAGGCCTCTTAACCATTCAGAAACCCTTCTTCAACATGGTAAATCAGTGGGGCTGTAGAAAGAGATGTGAAGCAAAGACTGCTGTTTCAAGAGAAGTGTTTACCTGAAACATAGTCTGCATGTACACTTCAGTCAGAAAAATACTTGCATTGTAGGAAAAACAAAATAAGGCACAATTTACTTCATCTTTAAGAACTGCTACGTTTATAGACCATGTAAAAAAAATTTCAAAATCATGAAATTAAAATATCTGAATGTAAAAATGGGCTCTAGACACACCCATTACTTCATCTTCTTGACTGCTAGACCAGGAATTTTCTTAGAGTATTATTTCCATGAATTTCATTACTGACTATTTTAATTCAGTCTGGGAAGTCCATATCTGCCTGGAAGAAACAAGTTCTCATTTGCTGAGATGACACAAATTTGGAATCTGAGCTCAGATGGAACTTGAAATGGAATTTAACTTTAGCCATAAAAAGGTAGTGTGCTTAGAAAATGAATATGATAAACGAGATAAAATGTATAAATTGCTTTGGGGAGCAATGTTATTTAAAATGCTGATAAGAACTAAACAAATAAATGGGAGGCTAACTACACAAAAAGAAAAGCAAAGAAAGAAACAAGTTCTCAACGAAGAACTCAACATCTATTACCCTTATGACAGGGATGACACTTTCTCCCATCTAGGCCCCAGAAACACACAAAGCATCTTCCGGTCTCCGCTGCTTACCCGGGGTGCTGCCAAAGGTTCACGTGTCTTCTGCTCTCAGGTAGAAGTTCTCTTTTGTTAAGTGGGGTGATACCAACTGCTGCTTCCAGAATAGCCGTATATTTCTTGTACCTCATCTTGTCTCTCTCAGTACAAGGTCAAGTAAATTTTGGGCACTGTTCCGTTGAAGCAGATGAAGTAATCTTTGCACTACCGGAAGCTGCTCTGCTTTTAGATGCTCAGCGTACCCCTAGGCAGAGCTATTACACTCCACTGTAGGGGGTAAGGCATGGGGGCGAGGCCAAGGCCAAACCACGAATAAATAAAGAAACTTCCCTGCGACGTCAGTATTATATAAGGCTAGAGAATTTTGAATAAAGCACTAATGAAAATGATTTGCAGGATGACGGTGGTTTTAAACACGGCAATCTAACGTACAATCCCCAATTAATCCACACATAAATCCTTGAGGCCACTAATCCTTCAAGCACTAACGGCACAGGACGAGATTTATCTCAAGGTCTAGTAATAAAATAATAATTGGTCCAAAAAGCCTGCGTGCCTCTGGGTGAACTAAAATCAGAAGCAGATCTCCTCCTTCTATAAATACCTCTCTCTAAAAGGCTGCGCTTGACACTGAAAAAGGAGTTCCAGTTGTCATTTATGGCAATGCACTTCTAAATGCTATAAACTTTTTGCTTGAGTCAATTGCAAAGCAAAGATTAATTAACAGAGAAACAATTCTGTTTTTTTTTTTTTTTAATATCTTTTTAAATACCTCTAAAACCCAACAGAGGTGAGCTCTGCTAGCATGGAAATAATAACTATTTGGAGATATTCAGAATCGAACCCCTCTCCCTTTTTTATAAATGTCTCCTCTCAGCTGTAAGGACTTTTCTTACCCTCTTTTCATGGGGTAAAGGTGGATGGTCCATCACATGGCCCACCTAAGGGGCCACAGTCCACATGACCCAGCCTGGGTAGACCAGTCCTCCCCGGGGCTGAAAATAAGACATTCAGAGAGAAATGCCCTCTCTCCACTGCAGTTGGTAACCAGGGCTGATAGGAGGTTAGGGCTGCTAGCAATCATGTTCCCCACCAGGTAGAAAGGGCTCTCCACTAGTTGCTGAGGAACAGTACCAGGGGAAATGTGATGACATCATTTGAGTTTCTCGATCCAGCTGTGCCTAAGATAACTGTCATCCTAGGAGATCCTAGGTACACTTTTATTAAGATAATAAATTGATTTTTGTGAAATTTAGTTTTAGTTGAGTTTTTTGTCACTCTGAAAGAGTTCTGATTTATACGCCTCCCTGACCACTTCTTCAAGCTATTTTCTCTTTTCTATTTACTGCAATACGAGTTGTACTGCTCCTTGTCTAAACAAACTCATATACAGAAGGGAAGTAAAATCAAAGAGAGTCGTCCTGTAATACTTCTGACTGACCTAGATATTCACAGTGAATAGGTGTCCCAAACCCTTCCACATCCCCCCAAATCTTGAACTCTTCTTCCACAGTCTCTCTCTTTCCTTAACAGCAAGTTTCTTTTTTCTTTCTTTTTTTTTTAACTTAAGGGACCTAAATCAGTGGTCTCCAAAGTAGGGTGCATATGCCAACAATCTTTGGGGTGTGGGAACAAAATATTAAACCATCTATTTCTTTTTTGTCTCTTGTCTATTAAAATTTTAGTTTAAGCATTTATGTTATTAAATATTTGTAATGTTTACTTTAGGAACTAATACAGTAAGTCCCCTACATATGAACGAGTTCCGTTCCAAGAGCACATTTGTAAGTCTAATTTCTTCAAAGTCCAACAAAGTTAGCCTAGGTACCCAACTAACACAATCGGCTATATAGTACTGTACTGTAATAGGTTTATAATACTTTTCACACAGCTAGTACATTAAAAAACCCCACAAAAAATAAAGAAAACATTTTAAATCTTACAGTACAGTACCTTGAAAAGTACAGTAGTACAGTACAACAGCTGGCATACAGGAGCTGGCATCAAGTGAACAGGCAAGAAAAGTTACTGACTGGAGGAGGGAGAGGAGGTGGGAGATGGTAGAGCTGAAGGATCGTCAGCAATAGGACACGGAGGGCAAGCTGCATGTGACAATGTACGCTAGACATGGGAACGAACTTACATGATTGGGCATGAGAACGCACATTCGCATCTTTGAAAGTTCACAATGTGAAGGTTCATATGTAAGGAACTTACTGTATATTTTAAATTACATAAAAGTATATCTTTTTTTTTTTTTTGGCTGCGCCTTGAAGTATGCAGGATCTTAGTTCCCAAAGTATATAATTTATAAAGTAATATACTCATATATATTATAGAGTCTGCTTAAAAATCTGATGGGGTGTGTGAGCAAAAAAAGTTTCAAGGTCGGTAACTTAACACTTCAACTGCTCTCGAAGCCTCAACTTCCCTCTTTATGGGAGGCCTGAACAGATGAACACTAAGTTATCTTCCAAAACCAGCAACAGACTAAAAGCCCCCGCTTCACGTGGCCCGATTATATAATTACAGTCGGCCCTCCACATTTGAGGATTACTATCCACAGATAAAACCAACCTTGGGGGGGAGGATTCCAGAAAGTTTCAAAAAGCAAAACTTGAGTTTGCCTAGCTCTGGCAACTATTTATATAGCATTTACATAGTACTCACAACTAGTTACATAGCATCTACATTGTATTTACAGCTATTTATGTAGCATTTACACTATATTAGATATTATAAGTAATTTAGAGATGATTTAAAGTATACAGGAGAATGTGTGTAGGTTGTAAGCAAATACTATGCCATTTTATATAAGGGACTTGAGCACCTCCGGGTTTTGGTATCCTTGGGGGTCCTGGAATGAATCTCCTATGGATACTGTAATATAATCTGACCACAAGTAAGTGGTGAAAACAAGGGACAAACCATTTGATCTTGGAATATTCCATTTCCATAGCATTCATGATATTACTCCCACTGGTCGTTCTACAAACAATTAGTACCAGTTAGTCACAGGAATTCTTTTATAGGCTGAACTTGGTTGGCTACAGCTGCCACTGCCAAAAAAAGCTCCAATACAGCCCTCATTTAATCATACAGGACGATGTAATTATACTTACACAACAGTCTTTGTTCTAACAAATTGTATTTCTAATGACGCGTGATAAAAATTACTACACAACCCTCTCAAACAAGAAATGAAGTCTGAGTTGCCAACAACAAAAATCAAGCTAAACTTGTCATCCGTTGGAAGCTGTTTTACTACAGTGAAAGTGACAATACTTTACAAACGGCATGTATTAGAGTTTCATTTTCTGTCGGAATTTCTGATGCATTTAACGTAATAACTCTTACAAAGTGATTCTTATCTATGATGATGTCATACAAGATTAAAATTGGGTCTTTCATTAGGAAAAAAATTCTGCTTTAGCAAGTAATTAGAAAGAATTTGCTTTTCTTCCACAAATAAGATTGTTCAGTTTTCTACTTTATTTATTCATTTTTTAAAACTGTCATCTTTGTATGAACTCCCTCATAATAGTACATGAGGACAACAACACAGAAGAAAATAAATCTAGCCAAAACACTCCATCCAGATATGTAATTATAAGGCTATTTTCTTTGTAATTCTATAACATCTTCGTAAATATTCATTTACTTGGTTAATTCCAATTTCTAGAGTTCTAGAAATTCTTTATAACTACAACTATCTGATTTAAAAATCACTTATTTATTTTTTAAAAATGGTTAAGTATACATGATCCAAAAAACTTTTAAGTCAGGATGCTCAAGTTCTCTTTCTGAATAATCAAAATTGAATATAAAAATTCACAGATAAGACTGACCTTCCCTTTGAACTGATTATTTCTACTTATTTCTGCGGGAGGAAAACAGTGGACATCCTTCTGCATGGGGTATTCTAACTGTTCCTGTGCTTTAGAAGTATAAAAATGGAAATGAACTAATGCCCCAAACAGGCTGTTATACAGGGTGTGGTCTGCTTTTCAGGGAGCTGAAAAAAGCCTTAACTAAAAGTAGAAGAGTCGGGGAAACAGTCCTTTTTTTTTTTTTTTTAACTCCACTGCACATAAGATAAATTATATGACTTTAGGCATAATTTCATCCCCACCCCCCGCCCCCAGTAGCTTCATATAGAATACATCTTTACATGTTTGCTACTCAGATGAGCCACTAGAACACTGTAAGAAAAACAGACTACATGGTGTAAGAGAATTACAAAGAGTTCAAGATTAGTTGCGGATCTCCTAGATTTAACACCCCCCCCCATTTCTCCCCCCACCCCCGCCAACCCCCGGTCACCTCATACTAGTCTTCTCTCTTCATAGCCAGTCTCAAAATGCACTCACTACTGGGTTTATACTATTACCTTCAACTGGATGTCACCAAGTCTGTCCTTTCAACTCTGTCCTCCCACCCAACCCAATATCTACCTGAAGGAACCCACTGCCCAGCCCCCAGCAGCAGTTGCTTCTTGCCTTTTCCTGTTTCTTGCATCCTCCTCCTGGCTCTCCTGGCATGAGACCTTGAAGCCATCCTCACCCATTCCTGGGGTGCCCAGTCATACCAAACCCGTGACACAGGGAAAGAGAGCTGAGTTTAAATGGGAAGACTTGATTTGAATCCCACCTCTGCTGTTTAACACCATGTGACCTTGAACAAGTTACTTGACCCTTCTGAGCCTATTTCTTTATCTGTAAAGCTGCAAGAAGACCACAGTGCAGAGGTGGCTTTAAATAATAAATAAGATAATGTATTTGTAGTCAGTGGATATCATCTCCCTGCCTTCCTTCCATCTCTCCCATCTGTCCTTCTTTTTCCATGCCTAATACCTCTGTAAGAAACCTTCCTTAATCCTCATTTCTTTGCAGGCAAGCACAAGGAGTACTTACAAACTTCTGACCCTCCCCAGCAGCTACAGAAAAGCCCAAGGATGAGTGATTTTGTGGGGAAAATAGGGAGACTGACTGAAGGGTACAGGAACCTAGGGGCTGAAGTGAATGATGGAAACCATCAAAAAGAGAAAGTAGGGTCTCCGGGCCTGCTATAGGGAGCAGAGGAAAGGGGCCCAGCTCAGGTGGTACTCACCAACTGGGGAAGTTCTCCCTTACCATGTTTCACAAATTTTTAATCTCTGCTACTGAATAATTAAAAGCCAAAATTAAAATCACTTGACTGTACCTCCCAAATAACTTGAATACATAGTAATTCTATAAGTACCCTCATTCCTAAGAAATAAAAAACTTTCAACTCCTTATGTGAGGGAAATTCCCTCCTTATTACTGTTGGTAGAAACTGTTCATGTTACATTTCTACTCTGAACCTAGAGTTGTAGGATTCTGGCAGGTCTCTTGCCTGGGAGCAGATAAGCAGTGGCATTGCACAGAATTTAGAACACTGACAGGAGCTGGTTTAAGTCACGAAGGGCTTGGCCATTCATTGGGTTAGGGGATATCAGTCACCTCTGCTCTGCAACTTTCGGAAAGGGACAGAGTCTCTGGAACTTGGTAGGGACTACACAAGGTGTGAAGTGTTGAGATCCAGCAGTCTGTGGCCACTGGCTAGAGAGAAGAAGTTCACATAATCCCACATCCCACCTGCCAACACCAGCCCCCAACCTCCTTAGCATGAACTGTGGCACAACACTGCCCAGGACTGAAGTCCAGCTACACCACTAACTAGCTGTGTGACCTTGGACAAGTCACTTAATGTTTCTTTGCCTCAATTTCATTATCTATAAAGTGGGGCTAATAATAACACTGACCTCATAGGGCTGTTTTAAAAACTAAATCAGAGGCACACACTTTAGGTTGCAAAATAAATGAGTCATGGGTATGAAATGTACAGTATGGGGAATATAGTTAATAACTGTGTAATATCTTTGTATGGTGACATATCATAATTAGACATATTGTGGTGATCATTTTGAAATGTACAGAAATACCAAATCACTATGTTGTATACCAGGAGCTAGCATAGCACTGTAGGTCAGTTATACTTCAAAAACAAACAAACAAACTCATAGGAAAAGAAATCAGATATGTGGTTACCAGAGGTGGGGGTAGAGGGAGGGGGAAATGGATGAAGGTGGTCAAAAGGTCAAACTTCCAGTTATAAGATAAATAAGTACTAGGGATGTAATGTACAACATGATAAATATAATTAACACTGCTGTATGTTACATATGAAAGTTGTTAAGAGAGTATATTCTAAAAGCGCTCATCACAAAAGATTTTTTTTTCTATTTCTTTAATTTTGTATCTATATGAAATGACGGATGTTCATTAAACTTGTGATAATCATTTCATGATGTATGTAAGTCAAATCATTATGCTGTATACATTAAACTTACACAGTGCTGTATGTCAATTATATCTCAATAAAACTGGAGGGGAAAAAAAAGAAATAAACAGGGAAAATTAAAAAAAAAAACCAAATCAGTTTTTACTTGTAAAGCACTTAGCACATGTAATGTCCAGCATAAAATATATGTCATATGTGTGTGTTATTTTCTTTTCCTTGCTAATTAGTTACGTCTTCATTTTTTCCAGAAAGCTCTTCTTGGTTGAACCACCTAGACTTGGCTAGGTTACTTCTGCTCTCTCTCAAATACTTTCTGTTTAATCTCTCAACAGTGGAACCACAGGGCTTCCCTGGTGGTGCAGTGGTTACGAATCCGCCTGCCAATGCAGGAGACACAGGTTCGAGCCCTGGTCCAGGAAGATCCCACATGCCGCCGCAGAGCAACTAAGCCTGTGCGCCACAACTACTGAGGCTGCGCTCTAGAGCCTGCAAGCCACAACTACTGAAACCCGCATGCCTAGAGCCCATGCTTTGCAGCCACCGCAGTGAGAAGCCTGCGCACCGCAATGAAGAGTAACCCCCACTCGCTGCAACTAGAGAAAGCCTGTGCACAGCAACGAAGACCCAACGCAGCCAAAAATAAATAAATAAATAAATTTTTAAAAAAGCAAAAAAAAGTGGAACCACAATGAATTTAAATTATGTATTTAGGCATGTGCAGAGGATAGGGTGGGTCCTCTGGGACATGGAAGGAGAAGATTAATTAAAGGTTAAGAAGGAGTCTGGGGCAGTGTTGGTGGGTTCGGCTTCCACACTGATCCAGGTTTGGCTTCCGCCCCAATCCACCCCAGCAGTGGTCTGCCTGGGTGTCAGACACAGGTTTGCTCCCAGGCAGAGCCTGTTTAGTGATCACAGTGTTGTGGCCGAGCTGGCCACAGAGCCTCAGTGCGGGGGCCCCCCTGGAGGAGCCTCATCCTGCCCCAATGCTGTACTTTTGGCAAACCCAGGAGACACTTCAGAGTTCAAGGCAGAAGACCCTGATGATGTGAGCCCCTGTCTCGCTCTCCTGGGACATCAGTGGGAGATGGCGGAGTGTGCATGACAGCTGCTGTGTTAACATCTCTCTTGGTTCCAGGCAGAATTTCTTATTCTGACTGTATTAGTTTGCAAGGGCTGATGTAACAAAGTACCACAGACTGGTGCCATAAATAACAGAAATCTATTATCTCACAGTTCTGGAGGCTGGAAGTCCAAGATCAAAGTTCTGAGGCCCATGAGGCAGGGCTCTCTACTTGGCTTATAGATGGCCACCTTCTCCCTATGTCTTTACATCATCTTCACTCTGTACGTGTCTGTGTCCAAATTTCCTCTTCTTATAAGGACACAGGTGATACTAGATTAGGGCCCACCCTAATGAATTCAATTTTACTTGATTACTTCTGTTAAGACCTTATCTCCAAATAAGGTCACATTCTGAAGTACTGGGGTTAGGACTTCAACATATGAATTTGGGTGGGGGGGGATACAATTCAATCCATAATGCTACCTAAACTTGGGAAAAAAAAAAAAAAAAAGGAAAGCCCTCATCAAGTGAGATGAAAAAGATAAAAGCCCAGAAGAAGCGAGTTGCCTGGACATGTCCAGCCTGTGATTTGATCCAGCATACATGCTTTATAGCAAATCAGCTGGGAAAAGAAAATGCGTCTTGTTCAAGATGAGCCAATGTCTGATACCGTGAGAAGGATCTGTCCTCTGGAAGCTGAATCCAATAAAATAAAAGAGGAAGAAGTTAAATCCCATATAAAACTATTACGAGCAACTGAGAAAGACTTGGGATCTCCAGACGGCACTCTAGGGCTTGTGTGGGGAGTTAGATCAAGTGTCTGGTGGGACTGATGACTCAAGATCAGCTTCCCCTCACAGACACAGGAAACAAACTTATGGTTACCAAAGGGGAAGCGGGAGTGGGGGGAGGAGAGGGATAAATTAGGAGTTTGGGATTACACTACTATAAAGTATATAAAATAGATAAAAAACAAGGACCCACTGTATAGCACAGGGAACTATACTCAGTATCTTATAATAACCTATAATGGAAAAGAATCTTTAAAAGTATATATACATACATACATGTATATATAAATAACACAACATTGTAAATCAACTATATCTCAATAAAAAAAAAAAATCAGCTTCTCTTGGAGAAGAGAACGGGGTAATAAATTGGAATCAGGGGATGGCAATAATGTTGATGACCGGGCATGAAGATCCAGGAGGAAACTGACTCATGTTCCAAAACCAAGCATGCATCTCACCACCCAAGATGGAGAGAAAAATCAATTTACACCAATGTTGCAGAAGAAGAGAACAGAAAAGCAGACTCAACAGGTCATCTTGGTGATGTCAGATTGAACAAGCCTCGAGTGAAAGTGCAGCCCCAAACCTTCAGGAGACAGGAAATGAGATGATGTGACTCCTTCACAAGAAAGAAATGCAGCCTGTTGGGATACTACCTGTTGAGGCAGAGCAAGAGGTGGAAAGGTCTGAAGCAAACAACAAGCTGAGCTGTGGCTGTGAGGAGCTGGAGACCTTGAAGCTAAGCTGCAATGACCCCGTGTTCTTCTCAAGCCAAATTCTATTCCTTCAGAAGGAGCTTATGATCATTGGCTGAGTGTGGGAGGCTAGACAAAACCTCCTTCTCTCAAGACAGAAGGCTGCAGACGTGAGACAAAAAATAACCATAAGAGCAATGAAACTTGAACCACAGCAATACAGGGAGAAGGCAATATTATTGACTCCCTTTTACAAAGAGAAAACTAAGGCTTAGAGTTGAGAAACCTGCCCTAGATCACACGGCTCCTACGTGGCAGAGCCGATATTCAAGCCCAGGTCTGACTCTTTCCTACTCTGTTCTAGTGCCTTCTTGAATGGACCTCCATGCAACTGAGGATTCAGACAGAACATCTGCTTCCTGATCCCTAGCAGAAGTGCTGCTTCCTCTGAGACAGAAGGATATCTCACCCCTACCCTCTAGCCCCCTCTTGGCTGCAGGCTTTCCTCTTCCCTCACCTCCTCTTTCCCAAATCTGCTATTTCCAGGGGATCCAAATGTGGAGTTTGTGGCAAGAAGACATCCTCTTCCTTCTCCTTCTCCAGGAAGCTCTGTCTCTCCACAACCATCAACAAGCTGCCTTCCCACCTAGGGGTCACTGTCCTCCTTCTCCTCCTCATGGGCTGGGTTTTCCCCTGGACACCCCCATCCAGACAATAAAAGTGAGTTACCTCCTGGGTTTACTGAGCTTCCACATATACATGAGCTTCCCTAATAGTCAAGATCCTGAAACACCACAAGGTTTTTAAAGTCATTTTGTCTTAAATTTTTCTGTAAAATATTTCTAAATTATCTATATTTATTTTTAGTTAAAAAAGGTTTTTCATATAAGTGGTTCTACTTTTTCTCAAATTGTATCTTGACAGTATTATAAATTTTAGGATATGTGTTACCATCATTTAATTATTATCAGTACTTTAGAAACTCTAGTAAAAATATTCAGTTTTAATTTGATGAGTCAGCCCACTATTTCCTAAACAATATATATAATTTTGTGAGCACTTCAGCCACCAGATACATCTGAAATAGCAAAACACTTGCCTCTGCCAATGGTTCTATGTACTACAGTTACAAGGAAAGGTGAAACAAAGTTCCTTGTTGGCCTCAATATATTTCAGTTGACTTCAAAAATCACAGCTCTGTCTCTCTCAGCATTCTATGATGGCCTAGAAGGTAGATATGATGTCGTACTTAACCCTGTATCTGCAGCATCTCTCCTCTCTCAGGAATCAGCGTATGATACATACCCAATAATATTAGGGTTTACTTCCTAAGAGGCAATAGGGTATAATGGTTAAAACCCTGCTCTCTAGAACCAGACTGCCTGGGTTTGAATCCCAGCTTCACATTTAATTAGCTGTGTGACCTGGTCAAGCCTGTATACCTCTCCAGGGCCTCAGTTTCCTCATCTGTATATAGGGGATAAAAATGGCACCTACTTATTAAAGTTGTGTGAAAATTAAATTGAATAAGTATATGCAAAACACTTAGGGTCTTAACCATCTGAGGTGCTATCTAAGTGCTAGCCATGATTATTATTTACTCAGCAAATATTTATTGGCCCAGGTTATTATGGACTAAATGTTTGTGTCCTCCCAAAATGCATCAATCGAATCCCTAATCCCTAGCATGATGGTAATCGGAGGTGGGGTGTTGGGATGTAAATTAGGTTTAGGTTACATCATGAAGGTAGGATCCTCATGATGGGATAAGCGTCCTCATAAGAAGATGGAGAGAGATGGCTCTCTCTCCACACGCATGCACTTAAGAAAGGCCATGTGAGCACACAGTGAGAAGGTTGCCTTTTTCAAGCTAGGAAGACAACCCTCACCCAGAACCGGACCACGCTGGCACCCCGATCTCGGACTTCCAGCCGCCAGAAATGTGAGAAATAAATGTCTGTTGTTTAAGCCCCCCAGGCTGCAGTAATTTGTTATGGAAGCCTGAGCAGAATAAGGTTGGAGATCTAGCCCACAGGTTGTTCAGCTCACCGGGTGCCACTTCCTCAATCAACCCTGAGTTCCTCAACCCCAGTTTTCCATGCTCCCAAGTGGACCACTTCAACCTTCCAAGTGTCCACTTAGATCTCCTGCCCTTTGGCAGCTGAGGTGCTGGTATCCTTTGATCCACCTCTCCATCCCCATCGGGAGGACTCTTGGCTCTCCTGGGGTGGCTCCCTGCCTGACCAGTCCTTCCAGCCTCCAACGCCACCCACGCTCCAGAAGATAACCTCACACTGCCCAGGGCATCAACATTTGGACCGCCCCTTTCTCTCTGTTCCCGCTCCCCTTGCACCTGCTGCTGGGCCAGACTCTGTTGCCCTTGTGTCGCTTCTCTAATTATACCTGTGTACTATCTATCTCCCCCACTAGACTGTAAGCTCTGCTCTGAAGGCAGATGCCTATTTTGCTGACATTGTATCCATTTCCTGTTGGGTTTTCTAAGTCCAACCCGATACTCCATTCATTCATTCACTCCTGGGACAACCACTGAGCTGCTCCCTATCCAACACTCTGATGGATGTTGTACATACAAACAATACGAAACTGTCCCCACCCTCCAGAGCCATCCAGTCGAATGGAGCAACAAGTAACTGCAACCCAGCACGCTGCAGTGGGGAGGCGAGTGACCATGGAACAGGGATGGGACAAAGGAGAGAGGGGACAATCCTGTCCGAGGGGCTTGGCTTGGGAAAGTCTTCACAGAAAATGTAGTTGAGTTAGGTCTTAATAATATGAGTAGGCATTCCTGAGGCGGACAAAAGGAGCTGAGGCATCCCAGGCAGAGGGAAAAATATCCCCAAGAGCCAGAAAAGCAAAACAGCAAAGAATGTTCTCAGATCGGTTAGTAGGGTGAGCTGGCAGAAAGGAAGCCTGCGGTGCACCTATGAGCTCAGGGCTAGAGATGCCTTCTGACCTTAGGCTCTGCACACAGCAGGTGTGGAAGATGCCACCCCCTCCTGCTAACACACCCTTCCTCTTGCCTGGATGTGGCTGAACCATTACATAGTGAACATGTCCTCTGTGCCAGCCACCGAGATAAGTGCTCCCCACAGGCATTACCTTGTTTAATTCTCACAAGGACCTTAAGAGGTGGATGGAAATTCTCCCTGTTTTCAGATGAAGAAACTCAGGCAACAAATGCCTAGGTTAACTTTCCTGGGGCCACACTGGTAAGAAGCAGTGGAGGTGGGATTCCTACCCAGGTTGGTCTGATTACAAAATTCATACTTTCTGACACCCACTAAGCCAGGCTAGGTGCCCTGGGGCCCTTGGTATGTCCCCATCATAATGAAATGGAATTGCCTCTTTACTGATTTGTCTCCCTCTAGGATCCAATGACGGCAGAGACTTTGCTCTGTTGGCCACTGTACCCCTAGCAGCTGCCACAGGGCCTGGCAGAGTATGGCATCAATAGGGCATGCTGAGAATGAATGAACACATGAATGAACAGGGCTTTGAACTCTTTGCCAATGTGCCCTCTCACCCTTCTCTGTCCCTGAAGTGAAGGAGTCCCTATTATCATCCTAAAGCCAAGATCTGAGTGCAAAACCCAAGTTCACTTCCACCCTCTGCCGCTTTCGTCAAAGGGAGAAAAACTCCTACAGAACCAGCCTCTGAAGCTGCATGGACGGACCCCTCCTCCAAGTGCAAGGGCTTCTGCCACCGTCCTTGCTTTCCATCCTCGTCCCCATCTGTGCACAAAAGCGTTAACATCCTTTGAGAGGCCTGCTTACAGGGTTGGCCCTTGAATGGTGTCAGGGAACTTGGGTTTGAGGAATCTTTCACCATTCTCAGGACTGATTAGAGTTGCTCTCTGTCCCTAAACTCTTTACACAAATAATGCGGTTTAGGCTAAACATCTGCTTTCCTTCTGGGAGTCTGAACTTTTGGTACATGCTCCACAGAGGATGCCAACATAATAAGTCCCCAGAAAAAATACCCTGGGTACTGAGTCTTTAATGAACTTCCCTGGCTGGCAACATTTCACACATGTGGTCTATTGGAATTAAGCATGTCCTGTGTAACTCTACTGGGAGAAGATACTTGGAAGCTTGCGCCTGGTTTTCTCAGATTTCGATCGTGTACTCTTTCCATTTGCTGATTTTGCTTTGTGCTCTTTCACTGTAATAATCATAGAGGTGACTATGACTACATGCTAAGCCTGTGAGTCTTCCTAGTGAATCATTGAAACTGGAGGTGACCTTAAGTATCCCGAGACACAATCTCTCCCAGAAGCAGGACTGAGAAATACTTCCTGTCCAGTTCTGACCATTACCAGAGGAATTGCACACCCTGGGCCCACAGGAATGTAAAATTGTGCAACTGGCTGAGTGGAATGGAGGACACAAAGGTGAGTCTAAAGTAGGCGGTGGCTACTCAGCTCCTGAGCTCAGCAGCAAGTCACAGGCAGAGCTGGGCAGGGATAACACCCACTGATACTAAACCCTCTCCCTCTGCTGACGGCAGGTGCCCCCAGATGGTAACACAGAACACTGCGGGGCAGGTTTTGGCCTTGTTCCAAAGCCCAAGAGAAGTGCTTTATATCCTCAGGTACAATGAGGATGCCTTTCAGAAAAATATGAAATAAAATTAGGAGATGTTTGTCTCACGTCTGTGAAACTGCAGGGAGGATGGGACACAGCTCAACTTCACAGGACCCAATAGCAGTGGGCAGCTGCCCTTCCTGGATTTCTTTTCTGTAGCAAACCTTCTGACCTTCACAGCATGGGCTGTCAGCACCCACCCTCAGAATAGGCTTATGCCAAGTTATGCTAAGGAGACTAGACACCTGGTAGCACAGATTTTTTAAGCCATTAAGCTGAGCAGGCAAAGGTGTGAAAGGAAGAAAACTAAAACTCGATGGCCACTACTTGCACAAAGGACTCCTGCTCTGGCTTACAAAGCTCCTCGGGTTCTAGGTTGACTATGATTCATGGTAACAGGCAAGAGGGAGAGGGCCAGTCACGACTCCAGGACTGTGGCCCGAAGGACTAAAGGGACCCCTTATCTTATGAAGGCAAGTCCACCCTTGGCCCTGTCCCCAAGCAGCCCATCCCACTACCTGGTAACGCTGGCCTTCCTAGAAGTGGTGAAAAGGCGTGTCCTCGGTCCCCTGTTTACATGGAGCTGGGGGGCCTCACTGGCCTTTGTCTCCTCAGAACTCTCTCCCCACCTCTCCCCCATCTCAGAGGCTTCTCTTCCAGCCACCCCTCCCCACAGAATCCCTATGTCCCAGTTCCCAGCCCAGCCTGGGTCATCTCTACTTCCTCAGCTCTACTAAGCTCCTGTATACACAGGATGCGTGAGCTCACCTCTAGCCTCGTCCCCTCCCTCACTCTTGCTCCGCTCCTACACTTCCAAATGCCTCCAATCCCCTGGTTCTCTAAGTGAGGCCCCCAGACCAGCAGCATCAGCATCACCTGGGTACTTGTTAGAGATGCAGATTCTCGGGCCCCCACCCCAGACTGACTGACTCAGAAACCAAACTCAGGGGGTCAGTAATGTGTGTCTTAACAAGCTTCTAGGTGATTCAGATACAGCCCAATGTGTTAGGACCACTGAACCACACACTTCCATTTGCCTATTCTAAGGCTGTCTTAATTTTCAAATGGAAGTAATTTTCGTTTTCTAAATCCAGATGATTTCCCTGTTTCTCTTACTGCTCTAGAGATATTTGCCAGTAATACAAGATCCAAACAGTACAACCCAAGTTCAATAGAGTGGGCCTCTAAAATGCCAACAGGTATTTTAAAAATTCAGGATTGATTTGTAACTGTAGAACATGAAGATGATTCTCCATATGGCTCTAGAGAAAAAACACTGCCATGCAGCTTGGGAAAGAACAAAAATGTACAAACTCACACCAAAATGTCCATCAGCCTACCCTCCTGTTGGGAGTACTTGAAAATAAAATCAAGAGTACCCTAATAAAAGATATCAACAATTTATTAATATGATTTGTAAAGTATATTCTTACATATTTTAATAAGTAGAATGCACAGATGTTAACCAACAAAATATCAAACAATATTTTCGTTCAAGTGTTTAAAATATCCACCATTGGGACTTCCCTGGTGGTCAGGTGGCTAAGACTCTGCGCTCCCAATGCAGGGGACCCGGGTTCGATCCCTGGTCAGGGAACTAGGACTCACATGCCGCAACTAAGTGTTCGCATGCCACAACTAAAAGATCCTGCACGGAGCAATGAAGATCCCGCGTGCCGCAACTAAGACCCTGTGCAGTCAAACAAACAAACAAACAAATAAATAATAAAATGTCCACCATCAGCATAAGCATATTTTTTGGTGTATTAACATTTGAGAGGTGCATGATTTTTTAGTGAGCATTAAATCAGCATATAGAATAGTTAAGTCCCTGCCTACTTACTCCCCTTCACCTCCAAGAATCTATGTATTAATTCTTCAGTCAAATCCTTTGGAACATCAGGTACTACATGTACTAGGCCCCAAGGCAAATAAAAAGATGAGCCAAAACCAAAATAAATTTTAAAAGAGCAAAGGGCTCAATTTACATTTTTAGTATTTTTCTAAACCATTGAAACTAGGGAGTTTATTCAAAATTGATTTTCCTCTTCTTCTATCTAGTGTTCCCCTAGAAGAGGATTTAAAAAAAGGTCAGGAAAGAATGGCTTAATAAATAAGCTCATGAAAAAATGTTTAACATCATAAGGCGTCAGAGGAGTGTGAATTAAAACTACTTCACACCAACTAGGATGGCTAAAATAAAAAAGACTGATGAGGATGTGGAGAAATTGAAACTCTCACACATTGCTGATGAGATAGTAAACTGGTGCACCTACTCTGGAAAAGTCTGGCAGTTTCTGAAAATGTTAAATATAGAGTTAGATATGTTTTTCACTTGTAGGTATGTACCCCAAAGAAATGAAAACATATGTCCACATAAAAACATGAATGTTCACAGCAGTATTATTCATAACAGGCAAAAAGTAGAAACAACCCAAATGTCCATCAACAGATGAACAGATAAACAAAATGTGATAAACACAATGGAACATTATTTGGCAATAAAAAGACGAAAGCTCTGATATATGCTGCAATGTAGATAAACCTTGAAAACATTATGCTAAATGAAAGAAGCCAGAAATAGAGGACCACATATTGTATAATTCCATTTATATCAAATATCCAGAATAGGCAAATCTATAGACAGAAAGTAGATTAGTGGTTGCTTAAGGTGGGGGAAGTAGGGGATTAGAAGGTGCCAGCTAAGGGGTGGAAGGGCTTCATGAAGGGGTGGTGTTCTTTTTAGGGCAACAAAAAGATCCTGAAATTGATTCTGGTGACGGTTGCACAACTCTGTGAATATACTCAAAATCAATGAATTGCACACCTTACAGGTGAATTGTATGGCACGTGAATTACATCTCAATAAAACTGTTTTTAAAAGAATGACCTAGAAGCTAGAAGAGAATTAAAAACAAACTCAGTTAAGTAAAATGTGTGAGGTACCTCAGATGTGTGGCTTCTTCTGTCTCCTTTGCATTGTAAATTTCTCCCAAATGAAGGTAAGACATTTTTATTATCATTTTACAATTTACAAGCATTTTTATAAAAAAGGTCTTTTTGAGTCCTTACTATAATCTTAGAGGGAGATAATTATTTCCCTAATTTTACATTTAGGGACACGGTGGCTCCGAGTTTATGAGGTTTATTCCCGCTCAGTCAGCAGGTCAGGGTAAATATCAGTTCTTTTGCATCTGAATTCTGTGCCCTTTCTTCCACACTGTGTAGCATCTTGGGGTGCCTCGTAAATACCATCAGGTTGATATGCAGAGGTGGTACTGCTGACCGGTCTCAGTAAGGAGAATGCCCATGACTTGCTTTTTCTGGGAGCTGGACTAACTATGCTGATGCTACATTCAAGCCACGTACAGTCTAATTGATCACTCATCAGAGGTCTTGTGGTACCATGGAAAGAACACTTTGCTGCTGACTCCTTTGCTCTTTTGGAATTTATTTCAGTTTGGGCTCATTTTTTATTTGCTTCAAAGCCTAGAGCAGCTAGTACCTGATGTTCCAAAAAATTTGAATGAAGAATTAATGAGGGCTTCCCTGGTGGCGCAGTGGTTAAGAATCCGTATGCCAATGCAGGTGACACGGGTTCAATCCCTGGTCCAGGAAGATTCCCACATGCCGCGGAGCAATTAAGCCCATGTACCACAACTACTGAGCCTGCGCTCTAGAGCCCGCAAGCCACAACTACTGAGCCCACGTGCCACAACTACTGAAGCCTGCACGCCTAGAGCCCGGGGCTCCGCAACAAGAGAAGCCACGACAATGAGAAGCCCGCGCACCGCAATGAAGAGTAGACCCCACTCAATGTAACTAGAGAAAGCCCGCGCAAAATACTGAGGACCCAACACAGCCATAAATAAATAAATAAATTTATTTTTTAAAAAAAGAATTAATGAATACATAGTTTCTTGGAGGTGAAAGGGAGTTAGTAGGCAGGGATTTATTATTCTATATGGAAGGACCATGGAAAGGACCATATTCTAGAGTAGGAAGACCCAGGTTGGCTTCAGTCTTCTCATCTGTAATATTATAAAAAAAGAAACACCTCTCTCAAAGTCATTGTAAAGATTTATTGAGAATATATATGAAAATGTCCAATTCAAAATGGGCACTCGACAAAAGTTCATTGATGCTGGATCAAATAGTCTTAATACCTTGATACCTTAGGGAGACCAGTGGGTTTTTCTGGACATTCAGGATTCTGAACCTCAGATCTCAAGAATGAAGACCAACATCAAAAAGTGTTTATCCGATTTGCCAAACTGAAACAATGACTACCTAATTTTAAGGAAGAATTCATCATTAATTTTATTTCATGTTTAATATAAAATTGTGTTCTCTTGTACTTTCAGATTAATTTCTCAACATCTTAGTTTGCATGTGTGTGTGTGTGACTCCCAAACCTAATTATATATCGGAATCACCCAAGGTGTTATTAAACCTACAGATTCCAATGCAGGGAGTCTCACTCAGAGAAGGTCTGGAGTAGTTGGAGAGGTTCCATTTTCATTAAACTCCCCAAGTGATTCTCCAGGCGTCACTGAATTACTGATAAATCCATTCACTGAACACTTTCTAGGAATTTTTTTCTCCTGTATGGACTACAAAATCGCATTTGTTCACCAAGTAAAACACTGAACTATATTGCTATTTCGGAAGAGAACATAGTGGAGGAGGGGAAACATTTTCTCTTTGCCTTACCATAATTAAAAAATAATAATAATAACATTCTGAAATTCTGTGAATGCAAGAATCTCCTGAAAAAGGAGAGTTTTCTGCCAAATCTTGCCTATCTGAATTATCTTCATTCATCATTTCAAAGGGACTTTTCAATCAAAGGGAGCTCTAAGTTCCTTCCTACAAGGTGATAGCCTCATTCTAATGAAAGTCATAAGACAAGAAAAGTCAAGGGTCTTAGAGAAAAAAGAATTTGGGAAGAATTTTAAGGATCTGCCACTATTCAGCTACTTATTAAATCTTCCCAATATCTCTGATCACTTATGTATTCTGAACCACATTCTTGATCTATAACAATGCCTTTGTTAGATCATGAATGAAACCATTTTTATTAGCTTGCCAATTCACATTTCTGTTCTCACTGAAAAGCATGTCCTCAAACCACAACCTGGATAATTTTGAGCAGATGCAAGCAGATTACTTTCAGTATTACAAAGCTTTCTATAAATTAGGAGTTTGGGATTAACAGATACACACTACTATCTACAAAATAAATAAACAACAAAGACCTACTGTATGGCACAGTGAACTGTATTCAATGTCTGGTAATAACCTATAATGGGAAAGAATCTTAAGAATATACATATGTGTGTAAGTGAATCATCACTTTGCTGTACACCTGAAATTAATGCATTGTAAATCAACTATACTTCAATTGAAACAACAACAACAAAGCTTTTCTAAATTATACAAACATTTTTACAACCAGAAATAATGTTCTTGGACCATTAGACTCACTTAACATTAAAGCAGTAACAAAATAGTTTGGGGTCTTTTAGAAAATTATTTCAAATCTTTCTGACTTCCTCCTATATATACGCCAAGCAACAACACTTTTTCTTAAGCTTTCTTTCAACTACTTTCAACAATGAGTTTGGATCAGTATTAAAAAACAAAAACAAAATGCTAAACTCAATGTAAACACGACCCCTAAAATAAAGCCAGTTAAAAGAAGCACAGAGGGCTTCCCTGGTGGCGCAGTGGTTGAGAATCTGCCTGCCAATGCAGGGGACACGGGTTCGAGCCCTGGTCTGGGAGGATCCCACATGTCACGGAGCAACTAGGCCTATGAGCCACAACTACTGAGCCTGCGCGTCTGGAGCCTGTGCTCCGCAACAAGAGAGGCCGCGATAGTGAGAGGCCCGCGCACCGCGATGAAGAGTGGCCCCCGCTCGCCGCAACTAGAGAAAGCCCTCGCACAGAAACGAAGACCCAACACAGCCAAAAATAAATATATAAATAAATAAAAATTAAAAAAAAAAAGAAGCACAGAGATTTTACCAGTCATCTGCACCTAGTTAATTAGTGCAGTTTGAGCCCTGGGTAGTTCCATTCCTTTCCAACCAAACCAAAGAGGAAGCCCTCATAGTCTCAGGTTGTCTCCATTAAAAGAAAGCACATGCACTTTAAGAATGTGGAGTTAAAATGCCAAGTTCACCAGGCCAGTGACCCAGGAATTTCCAAACGTTTATTCATATTCTGAGGAGATGATTTTACTTTTACTTTACATTCCTGTTCAACCTTTTCTGTACCCTACAGAAAATGTCATTAACAGTATCCGGAAGCTCAGGGGCTGGGAAGAGCGGGGAATAGGGTATTCTTTAATGGGTACAGTTTCTGTTTGGGATGATGAAAAAGTTCTGGAAAAGGATAGTGGTGATGGTTGCACAACATTGTGACCGTACTTAACGCCACTGAATTGTACTCTTAAAAATGGTGGTTAGGACTCTGCGCTTTTATTACTGAGGGCCTGGGTTCAATCCCTGGTGGGGGAAATAAGATCCCACAAGACGCCTAGAGGGGCAGGAAAAAAAGAAAAAAAAGAAAAAAAAAATGGTTAAAATGACAAATTTTATGTTGTGTGTATTTTATCACAATAATAACGATGAAAGAATAAAAGTACCTAGAAACAAAAAACCCACAGGCTTAAGGAGCCTGCCACCTGGGGTGGAGGTGCTGTGACCCATAAAGCTGTAGTGTGTTTGTCCTGGTCTGGCAAAACGAAGGTTCAAATGTAGGACTGGACGGACATGTAGGGAAATGTAAATCACTTCTTTAAACTGGACAAAAAACTTCACCCCCAACATAACCCTCTGCCAGTGCTTCTCAAGCCGTAATATGCAAAGGGTCCCCTGGGGACCTTGATTGAGCAGTCCTGGGTAGGTCTGAAGTCCTGTATTTTTAACAGGCCCCCAGGTGATACCGCTGTTGCTGGACCGTGAACCTCACTCAAAGCCGCAAGGCCCCAGCGCGCTTGACGTAAAGACAGTCACCTTATCAATCTAACCCTTTAGAACCACGGTCCCCTCACCGGGAAACGCGGAGGGTTGATCATGTGTTTCAGAAGAATTGGCTAAGGACTTAACTGACCTACCAACCACAGTTTGTAAAAGTGCGCTGAGAAACTTGGATGGAAGGCCTGACTGAATGGGGCCTTCTAAGAGAACCCACTCACCTCCCAGCCGCAGCTGATAAGGATAATTGACGGCGGCAGTTTCGCAGAAAGCCCTCAAGCCGACTTCAAAACAGTCTTGGAAACACCCTTCTCAAGCTCGAAGAATGCCTGGAATTCAGTGGCCTTTATCCAACATAAAGATGTCCAACTCAGTTTTGACTGAGTTCCCTATAGAAGAACCTCACAATGCAGCCCCCGAAGACTGACAACACCCAGCATGTTGACAAGCTCGGCCCCTCCCTTACAAATGGGTCAGAAAGTACAAAAAAAAAAAAAAAAAAGTTCTCCCAAACTCTGCCGAGCTGGGAGCACAGATCTCGGCTCCCGGGCTGCGTGCGCTGACAAGCATCTCCGGGGCTCTCAGGTGTGCGCACTTTTCAGGCTCCGCGGCTGAAACTCCGCTGGCAGCCCAGGCAGCGCCCACCTGCTCTCAACCAGCCAGCGTCTCCCTCGGCCCGCGTAAATTCAAGGCCCCAGATCCTGCCCGCTCCAGATACTGCAAACGCTGACTGCGCCAACAGAAACTCAGAGGCCCTTTTCATCTGGTTCAAGAGAAGCTCAACAGAAAGTGAAACAGCTCCCATCCCTTGGGGGAGAAGGCTCCAGGCCAGGTAGGAAAAAGAAGGTGGCTCCCAGTCACCTGTAGCTGCCCCAGCTGCGCGCCCAAACCCACTTCCAGATGAGTCCCCAAGAGAAACCCCGTGACGGTCATCCCGGAGGGGGGTATGGGGAGGCAAAAGTCAGTTAAGCATCCCCAGAAATGGAAAATAATCAATGCCCAATAAAGTCCAGCCCGAATCCACAGGGGCATGGGGTGACAGAGCATTTACTCACGCTGCCCCCCACCTCCGCCCCCATGACGGATCCAGGGCGCAAGCGCCCCGCCGCAGCCCGCAAAGCCCTCCCCCGCCAGAGTCGGGACCGGAGGGAGATATCCCGGGCGCTGCCGGAGCGCGGAGGCTGCGCCTGGGGCGGCTCTTCTCGGGCCTCGCGGAGGGCAGCGCCGGGACGCCCGCGGACGCTCAGTGGCCGGGGAGGGACAGGGAGGACGGTACTCGCCTGGAGGCGGGTGGCGGCCGCAGTCGGCGGAGTCGGGGGCAGGGCGAAGGCGGCTCTGACGGGCGCCTGGGAGCCTCCGACGCGGCGCCGGCTGCTGGGCCGGTGTCCACTGCGCTCCCCGAGCGCGTCGCCGGCGGCGCCTCGCGGAGCCGGAGTGCTGGAGGCGGCCCAGGGAGTGGGCGGGCGCGAGTGGCCTCGGCCGCTGCTCCTGTGTATTATTGTGACTCAAGCTATTTCCTGTTTGGAGGTTTGGGAGAAAGAAAAAAAAAAAAAAATCCAGGGTGGGGGCAGGGGGATCGGGGCGGCGGTGAGCCAGAGAGCGGCGGCCTGGAGGGGACGAGGGTGGGCAGCGGCTGTCACCTGCTTCCTTCGAGCCCCCGAGGGTGCCTAGCGCGCGAGCCGGCGGAGAAATGCAGTTTATTGCAGCGCTACTTTGGGGTACTGGCAAGGACGGAGGGTGGCTCACACACGCCACCCAGCGTTGGGGTAGGGGCTGCGGCCGCAGGGACCGCTTGGTCACTCCAGCCCGCGCGCCCACTCCCCTGCCTCTTTCCTTCTCTGCAAAACTGCCGCTGAGCTTTCTTCTCCCCGCCCCCCACCCAACCAAGGGCGAGCGGAATTCGCTTTGCTGCCTTCTTTCTTCGTGACCTGGTCGGCTTTTCGATCCCTTCCAGGGGTGTGAGCTAGGAAGGGGTGAGCGTCGCTCCCCTTTCAAAAACTACGGGAGGATCGTTGTGGACCCTTGTGGGTGTTTGATTGGTGGTATTGACGGGGGGGGGGCGGGGGGATGGGAAGGCAGGTTAATTATTTTGGTGGAAAGTTAACTTATATGATCAGCTTCCGTTCCCCTCCTCCACCAACCTCACCCTTAGCCGGATCACAGGGTCTGAGGCCCCAATCCGGAAATACCGGTTCCTCCCGCTGGGACAATAGGTGAGGGCGGGAGCGTTAACCCGAGGGCTGGCTTAGTCACCACGGGAATCTCTGCTCCGCTGGGAGGGCAGAATCCTCCTAGTGCCCAAGCCTGCAACTGGCAAGCAGGTGCCGCTTCCATTTAGTCTTGTTAAAAATCCTGGGAAGGTTATGGGGACTTACTGTTTAATGGGTGCAGAGTTTCCATTTGGGATGATGAAAAAGTTGTAGAGATGGATGGTGGTGTTGGTTGCACAACTATGTGAATGTACTTAATGCCACTGAATAGTGTGCTTAAAAATGGTTTGAATGGTCAATTTTATGTTGTGTATTTTACCACCAAAAAAAAAAATCCTGGGAAGATCATACCCTCATTCACTCAAGACAGCTTTGCTTATGATTGCCAAGCCCCCCTTCCCTCTTCCCTTACACAAACGTTTGCCAGAAGTAATGGAATAAGTAAAACTGAAGTTCATTTAGTTTAGACTTTGGGGGGTACCTATCAACAAGTTGTTCCAAGAAGTGAGTAGATTGAGCCTAGAGGACAGTACAATTTTTAAAAAGAGGAACAGTAGTTTGTCAGAAACATAGTGCTGGCAAGATGAATAAAGGTGTAAATAGTGTCTTACTGCTTATCTAAGAAAGCAGGAACACATACATACATTTGCTTATGTATTTTTTAAATGGAAAGATAAATTATTAAATAAAATGGCTACTTATTTGGGAGAGATGGAACAAGGTGGAAGGTACAAGGATAGAGGCTAGACTTCTCTGACTATATCTTATTTTGTAGATTTGACTTCGGAATGATGTAAATTTTACATAATTATGAAAAATTAAATCAAAAATTTAAAAAGCAAAATGCAACTAATGAATGTAGGTATCAAGTTGGTGGCTTAACCATGTAAAGGGAAATTATGTGAGGTGACTTTAAAACACAATTATTTGACTCTACATCCCTTAGGAATATACCCTAAGGATGAAAAGAATGTTAAAAAACAAAACATAAACTGCTTTTCAGTAATCACAATGTTATTAGTAATTTATGTTAGTGTTCTTAAGAATCAATGTTTTTCAGAATAAAAGAGATAAATACAAAATCAAAGTTAAGCAATATTAAATTTGAATTAGAATTATCATTTAGAACTCATGATATACTTTACTTAAAAAATGTTTTTCCAAGGCCTTTTACTCCAAATGTCCACCAAACAGTGACCAACCTAGTAGGAATAAGCACTCTTAGATCCCAGATTGTAGTCTCTAAATAGCATTTTTCGCTAAACGGAACTAGACCTACTTGGAGAAGTGATTTATTTTAGGTTAAAGGTAAGAAGTACCCAAAATAAGACTGGAGCATCTTGTCAATTCAGAAAGCAAGGAAGCTATCAAAAACTAATAGGTTCACATGAAATGGAAACGGAAGCCAACCTGTAGAAGCACCCACTGGCTAAAGTGGGATAAATTTGAGCATCAGTAAGAAAAATAACTGCAATGAATTCAGACATATCAAATATGTTTATCTCCATGATTCACAATACTTAAAAATGGGGTAAAAAACCCTGATTGGTTACCTTTGCAGATGCAGTAAAACTAATTCATTATTTTGAAAGCTGGTAAATTGCAAGAGAGAATTACACATTTTACCTGCCTCTTCTGGACTGTATCTAACACTTCATATGTACCACTTCAGATCTTCTTTGCCTCACCTGTCTCTTATTGCAGCCACTGCTGCAGCAGTAAGTTCTACGTGGGCTCTTTCCACCTTCATACAGGAACAACCCAAATAACCTCATCTCCTACCTTCCACCCCAGCACTTCCCTGTTAATGCCAGTGTGGGGATCCATGGAAACTATCTAGGTGCCTATGCATAAACCACCCTGAAGGGTGGGTGAGTTAATGTTTCGTGGTCTAACCTAAGACCAGTGGGGGATAGAAGCTGATAAATAAATATTCCTTCCTTTTCTCCCAGGACGAACTGTCCTGAAACTCAGTCTATATCACTTCTCAGAACTCAAGTCACAAAGAATCAACCAATCACGTGCTTGAAGCCACAGCCTACCGGGCTTGAATTGGCTCTCTCGGCTTCCCCCACCCCTCACTTCTTTCCCTAGGACCATGCTTCCAGTAAAGCCCATGTCTCAAGAACTCTGCTTCCTGGGAAACCCAAGCTAAGACCCGTACAAACTGTATCTCAGGGTAACTAAATAGTTGATGAGGAAATTATTCTAGCAAATAAATAAGAATATCAGCATTTTCCAAAACCCTATAAAATAATGGATCAAGGCAATGGTCATCAATGGCCACTAATCTCATAGAAAAGATCACCAGACATTATGTGCAATATGATAGAAATACACAACACTGCAAATGACACATTCTTGCCAAAAAAGAGCAAACCTGAATCTGATCAAGCTTCTAGATCCAACTACCAGTTTAGAGGAACTACTGGAATAGAGGAATGTGTTAACACTACTAGGGGGCATGATCAACAAAATCCAGAATGTGAAAAACTCAAAAAGACAAATGACCCAGTTTCCTCAAAAAGTAGCAAGGCATTAAAAATGATGGGAGAAGAAATGTATAGATTAAAAGACTTAAGTGATACCAGTAAAATACAACATGTATTTCTTGTTTGGGTCCTGATTCAAAATGGTGAGATATTTGGGGAAACTTGATAGTCCCTAAGTTAGTAAAATTTTAGGGAAAATTTTTAAATATTTTAATCACATGCCACTGATTTAATCTACTGTATGGAGTTGGTGTTGCTACTACATGTGTTTGGGTGCCATACACACACACACATACACACACACACATATACAGACACACACAAAATAAAACACCTGTTTAATTTCTTTCTGTATCTGAAATGAAATGAACATTTCAGAGAAGACTTGGATTCTGGATTTTCTTTGAATGTGTTCAGGTAGAAAGAAAGGGACTCTGGCTGGCACAGCTGGTAACTGACATTCTTTTTGTCTTTCCCACCCACTCTTTTCGTTCTGGTTATGGGCTGTATGTATGCCTTTGTCTGTGCTTTCCTGTAATTGGCAAAACAGCATTTTCAGCATATTCGGTAATAAATATTTCCACTCTGAAGACTCAACACTGCAAAATCTGCTCTTAGAAATAAAAAGAGACACTTCCATGGACCACAGGGACAGTACTCTGAAAAACAGGACAAGAACTCTGGGTTCTGACTCAGAGCTCAGCAGAGGTTCCCTTCCCACCACTGACACCAAGTCAGTCCCACAGAAACCGTCTTGCCTTCCCGGGAGACAAAGCCCTATTCTGCTGCCTCTAGTGACAGGCAGCTCTTGTGTTCTGTGTCCTGAGGTTCTGAAATCAATACTGTGCTTCACCTGCGGACTGGACAGACAGGATGGGGAAAGGGTCAAATCACTGTCTAAAGTGGGGCACTTGCCTTGGTGAGATAGGTGTTTTCTTTATGGGCAATAGGTGCATTATCGAGCCCCAGAAAGAGCCTTGTTTCTAGTTTTGACTTTGCTACTTGCTGCCTGTGTGATCCTGAGTTTTGCACTTTTTTCCAGTTTTATTGAGAAATAATCATCATACATGACTGTATAAGTTTAAGGCATACAGCATGATGGTTTCATTTACACATATTGGGAAATGATTACCACAATAGGTTCAGCTAAAATCCATTATCTTGGATATTGATATCCATCGTGAATATTGATACAATAAAAGGAAAAGGGAAAAAAAGTGTTCTCCTTGTGATGAGAACTCTTAGGATTTAACCTTTTAACAACTTTTCTGTATATCATACAGCAGTGTTAGCTATAGTTAGCATGTTGTATATTACATCCCTAGTATTTATTTATGCTATAATATTTATCTTATAATATCTTATAATAATATAACTGGAAGTTACCTTTTGGCCATCTTCCTCCAATTCCCTCTGCAATGCTCCACCCCCCAGGCTGCAAATTTATATTTAATTTCCTTGAGTCTCAACTTCAGTCTTTCACTCTTTAACCTGGCAATTCCATTTCTAGGTATCTAGGTATCTACCCCCCAAAACAAATATTTACACACATATTGAAAGAAATATATTTAAGAATGCTTATTCCTCTGTGTTAGAATAGCAAAAAATTAAAATTAAATGCCACTAAGAGAATGGCTAGATAAACAATGGTACATCTGGATGATGTGCTAAATGTATTTTGGTGCCTTTCAGGGTAGTTTTTTGTATGAACTAATCAGAGGTTTGCTTTGGTTCCAAAATGAGTATTCAATTAATTAAAGTTACAGATCCCAAACCCTAGTTCTTCTTTAGGCTTTAATTTTACACATTTTTATTATTCTATTTTGTAAGTCTAGCTTTTATTTTCACCTACAAAATTTTATTATGTTATATTTGATACATACAAAATAATATAAGTACCATCTATGTAAGCTTGGGAGCATATAATAAAATGAATACAGGGATCCACCACACTATTAATCAATAGAACATTACCTGGACTTCCCTGGTGCTGCAGTGGTTAAGAATCTGCCTGCCAATGCAGGGGACACGGGTTCAAGCCTTGCTCCGGGAAGATCCCACATGCCACGGAGCAACTAAGCCCGTGAGCCACAACTACTGAACCTGCACTCTAGAGCCCGTGAGCCGCAACTACTGAGCCTGTGCTCTAGAGCCCATGAGCCACAACTACTGAACCCACGTGCCACAACTACTGAAACCCATGCACCTAGAGCCCGTGCTCTGCAACAAGAGAAGCCACCACAATGAGAAGCCCGCACACTGCAACAAAGAGTAGCTCCCGCTCTACGCAACTAGAGAAAGTCCGTGCACAGTAACAAAGACCCAATGCAGCCAAAAAATTTAAAAATTTAAGAAAAAGAGATAGATCATTACCAGTGCTTTTGATTATGCCATATGCTTGCAAATCCTACTCACCCCCCCATCCATTTCAAGGTAATCACTATCCTAATTTATGCATTCATGAAAAATTTTTTTTTTACCAAGACATGTACATCTTCCTAAACAATATATTGTTTGGATTTGCTAGTTTTTGAGCTTTATAAGAATAGAGTCACACTGTATGTAGTCTTCTGCAACCAGCTGTTTTTCACTGCAAATTATATTTCTAAGATTTATTCAGCTTCTTGAGTATAGCTATATTTCATCCAATTTTATTCCTGTATAATATTCCATTTCTATATTTGATTTTAAGTTTTCCTTTGCATAAAAGGATGCCCACCCTCTAGGCAGATGATTACTTTCTTAGTGAACTTTAAGGAAAAGATTTCAGACCATTTCAGACCATCAGAATTTGCAGGCAAGAAGAGTGACTCTTCTTTTCACTCATCAAGGAAATACATATATCATCCCCTGTCTTTGGGGATAAATACATATATCATCCCATACTTTGCCTAAGTATGTCAGAGATGCATAGCTACCAGAAAAATGCATCTGGGTGGAACTCACTAAACATCATTTATACTTATGCCAGTCACTCCAGAATTTCAAGAAAGGGTAGCCTTCTAGCCCACATCCCTAGACTTACTAATTCTTCCTTCTACTCATAGAAATGTGCACCTTCCACCCACTTGAGAAGGTTTTATATTTCTTTGGCTCTTACAATTTGCAAATGTCTTTTCTTCCTAATTCTTAAGACCTTGGGACTTAATGAATCCTGCTTCTTTCCATATAACTCTCAACTTAGAACCACACAACTCTAGCAGATATTAAAATGACAGCCAGTGAAAGTGGTAAGAGTTGTTGAATCTAGTGGAGTGTTTGTGTGTGTTTCCTATACTAGTCTTTCCACTATTTTGTATGTTTGATTTTTTTCCTGTATAAAAATTGAGGGAAGGGGATTGAATTGAATTCTGATGTTTTTCTTGGCTTTGTCTGATTTGGGGGTCACAACTTTTTAAGCTGTTTCTGCTGACCGACTCTGAGGAGCGCTCTCCATCAGTTAAAAGCAGTGAGCTAATCTATATGAACCAATATGCGAAGTTCTTCAAGACACATTGCTAAAAAAAAAAAAAGGGCAAGTCACAGAACAATACATATGGTATGAACCTGTTTATGCAATAAATACATGCATATCTATATGCAAATGAGTAGAAAAAGGGCTGGAAGAATGCTCTGCATCTTGGCAACGGTGGTTAACTGGAAAAGTGAGTGGGAGAAGCTGTGATTTAGGGGGAGAGGTGAATGGTGGTGAAGACAGACCTGAATTTTGGGGGTACTGTTTTGAATTTAATTAAAAGCAAAAGTAAAATGAATGCATGGGGTGGCCTAGAAGACCTGCCAGCCATCTTCCGACTGACAGTTGCAGTGATCCTAGGGGGATGGAGCACAGCTGTCTTGAGTGGGACTTGGTGGGAGGTCGTGGTCATGGGGCTCTAGTGCTCTCTGAAGATTGAATAAGGTCAGCTGCAGCTCCGAGAAACAGGCCATGATTGCATGGGTCAAAGGACTGCTAAGTGCTCTTTCAACAGTCCTTACCCTGGCCTCATCCCCAGACACACCTGAGAGCAGGGTTGCTCCTGGGCCAAGGCCCTCCTCCATGGGGCCACAGCAGGCAGCAGCCCCACCTTCTCCCTGGGCAAAGGCAGGAATGGGGCAGGTAAACACCCCACGTGTGGCTGCCCATCACAGTGTTGAGAAGCAAGTCAAGAGCCATGCTCAGCAATCACTGGGTTGAAGATTACTTTGATCTCCGTTAACACCCTTTGTAGTCACTCTACTTTGACATGACATCTTAAGTCATCCAATTTATGATTCTCTGTTTAGAGCCAGGAGGTACCTCTAGATTCATAGTTCCTATGGCCAAAGCTTTGGATGTTTTTCTAAGAAAATATCAGTTCAAGTAAGTGGCACACTGCCTGCTTTATGACATTCAACAATGTTAATTATTTGGACTTTGACAAACAGCTCATAAAAATATAGTACTTTGTCTTGATTACTTGTTAGTCCAAAGATCACTGTAGTTTTAGTTAAGCTTCTGGTGAATATTAATTTTAAATATGCATGAAAAGCATACTTTCCCTGGTGCTGGAATTTCCAGGGAGATAGAAATATATATAGATATGGATAAATTCATTGAACAACTTAGTAGAAAAACAAGGATGTGATTATTTATAGTGTCTCGTGTAAAAATCATTTTTCTCACTATGATGCTCAAAAAGCTCAAAACAAACTAATAGTTTTGTAATAATTACAACTGGTATTTACATGTATAGATCAATCGTAGAAGTTAGAGGCTGAGATACAGTTGAATTGCACCTGTGCTTATTATGCATCGGGTAATAGGGGTATTAGGGACATGACCAAAATTATGGGCTCACATTTTAATGAGTATTTATTTGGCATAGAATGCCTGTGACACTAAACTGATGTTATATAAGCATGTTAATTGATTGAGGGATTCTTCTGCTTAAGTCAATAGCCACAATTTAAAAGCACAACAAAAACCCGGGGCAGGTGAGGGTGTGTTGACCCTGCTGCATTGCTATTACCTCTGTAAACCGCTCCAGCTGTTTTAAAAAGTATTTTCAGAAAACGCATAAAGATTTTTTTTTTTTAAAGAGGTTTCTTTTTTTCTTTAAATTTGGCCACTGGGTGTCAATCTTTTTTTATTATTTATTTATTTTTATTTATGGCTGTGTTGGGTCTTCGTTTCTGTGCGAGGGCTTTCTCTAGTTGCGGCGAGCGGGGGCCACTCTTCATCGCGGTGCGCGGGCCTCTCACTATCGCGGCCTCTCTTGTTGCGGAGCACAGGCTCCAGACGCGCAGGCTCAGTAGTTGTGGCTCACGGGCCCAGCCGCTCCGCGGCATGTGGGATCTTCCCAGACCAGGGCTCGAACCCGTGTCCCCTGCATTGGCAGGCAGATTCTCAACCACTGCGCCACCAGGGAAGCCCACGCATAAAGATTTGTAAAAAAATCATTGACCCTGTGATTTTACACTGGGACCCGTATCTTAAGCCAATAGTACAAATGCAGAGAAAACTATATGCACAAAATTTTTCATCAACATATTATTCATAAGAGCAAAAAATGAAAACAACAGAAATATCCAATAATTATGGGAAAGTAGGGTAAATTAAGGGATATCCCCTAAAAGGAACACTATGTGGGTATATGTATATTAAGTATGAAGAGTATGTAGCAATATTTATTCAGCCAACAAATATTTATTGAGCCAGCTTTACTATACTGTGCTAAGCACAAGTGATACAATGATGAACAAAAAAATGGGGAAAGTGTTGTCCTCATGGAGCTTGTGGATAACACTTACAATATAATATTCAGTGTAGATGACTGACTACAAAATTCACATACTAGGAGTACCCCAACACAAAAATGAAATGCATAGGCAAAAGGACAGAAACAAAATAAACGAAAATACAAACTTTGTGGTGTTTTGGGAGATAGTAATGGCACAGATGATTTTCCCCCTTCTTCATCATTTTACAGACTGTATTGAGTATTTTTTTAATTTCAAATATTGTGAGATATATAGAAACATCAAGAGCTACTTTTGTTAGCTGAAAAAAACCCCAGAATAATAAGTAGTATGGATAGAATAGCTGCAGCTCTGCATGCAGATGAACAGGGATTGAAAACAATTGTGCAAAAAGGAAAAGTATCAGGAAGAACAATGGGATCTCAGCTAACTCATTTTTCTTTTTAACAAGTGCATGTTAATCTGTTGCTTCAAGTCTTGTAACAATGTGTACTTTAAAAAGAGACTTGGAGGGATATCTTCCTTTGCCAGTCCAGGAACTCTAGAGAGAGGCACACGGTACAGGAGAAAGAGCATTGGGTAATGGAGTCCCCCAGACCCGGGCATACATCCCAGTGTGGTGACTTTCCAGTTGAGTGACTGAGGTAAGCTCACTGGATTTACCTGAACCTGTTTTCCCTTTTAAAAATAAGGCTAATATTACCTGCTTCATAGATTGTTGTTAGTGTTAGAATTTATGTATCTACATACACAGAGGAAAAACTCTAGAAGAACATTGTATCAGGATTGTAATTGGCTATAGATAGCAGAATCTCAACCACAGTGGCCAAACAAGATAGGCCTTTATTTTGCTTTACATCACGAAATATCTGGAGGCAAACGGTTCCGTTTTTGTTTGTTTGTTTGTTTGTTTTTGTACAGCAATTCTAAGATTAAAGCAGGGGACAAGAAAAACCCAACAACAACACAGGGGACAAGGTTTTTCCATTCTTTCTGCTCTGCCATCTTTGCCTGTGTTTTTTGTTTTTTTAAATAAATTTATTTATTTATTTACTTATTTATTTTTGGCTGCATTGGGTCTTCGTTGCTGTGCGCGGGCTTTCTCTAGCTGCGGCGAGCGGGGGCTACTCTTTGTTGCGGTGCAGCGGGCTTCTCATAGCGGTGGCTTCTCTTGTTGAAGAGCATGGGCTCTAGATGCGCGGGCTCAGTAGTTGTGGCTCGTGGGCTCTAGAGCACAAGCTCAGTAGTTGTGGCGCATGGGCTTAGTTGCTCCGCGGCATGTGGGATCTTTCTGGACCAGGGCTCAAACCCATGTCCACTACATTGGCAGGCAGATTCTCAACCACTGTGCCAGCAGGGAAGCCCTTTGCCTGTGGTTTTGATCTTCATGGGTCCAAGACGGTTCCTCCACCTTCAGGCATCTAGTGTATAGTGTAGGCAAAAGCCTGCCCCAGCTGAGTCTGCCTATGAGCTTTCCTGTAAGCTTTCGTGCTTACATAGGCCAAACGTAGCTCCTAAGGCTATTCCTAGTTCCGCACTCACACATACTCATACACACTTACTCTAGCCTCTCAACTCTTTGCAGATACCGCTTACACCTGGCACAGTGACACATAATATGTGCTCAATAATGTGTTGAGGGACTTCCCTGGTGGCGCAGTGGTTAAGAATCCGTCTGCCAATGCAGGTGACACGGGTTCAATCCCTGGTCCGGGAAGGTCCCACATGCCGTGGAGCAACTAAGCCCGTGTGCCACAACTACTGAGCCTGCGCTCTAGAGCCCGCGAGTCACAACTACTGAAGCCTGCGCACCTAGAGCCCGTGCTCCGCAACAAGAGAAGCCACTGCCATGAGAAGCCCACACACCGCAATGAAGAGGAGCCCCCGCTCGCTGCAACTAGAGAAAGCCCGCGCACAGCAACGAAGACCCAATGCAGCCAAAAATAAAAAATAATGTGTTGAGTTGAAAAATTATAGTCTCCTCATCAAGGTATGATTCCTTATTGAATAATAAGTCAAAAGTAAAATATTAATTTCTTGACTTGATATGAGTAAAGGCTCCTGTCAAGAAAGTTCTATATGTTCCTTCACTAGGAAATACCCACAGTGAGGAAAAAATGAAAAGCTACTCACCTGGCTCCCAAGCCATCCTACGACCCACATTGTCCAGGTTGCTTTGCGTTGGGCTAGCTAATCTGAAACCCAGGAGACAGAAACCAGAGGCTGTCCAGCGTGTGGCCTGTTTGGAGAGCATGGTCCACGAGCACGCCCAGGGATGGAGCAGCCACAGGTGCCACGTGAACCTTCCAGGAGAAGAAATATGTCCTGAGTGCAGGTCTGGCAACTGTTAGGCAGCCATGTCTGCGAGAAAGTGTATTGAGAACTGAAGAGTGGCTAAAATGAGCTGACTTCATTATCCTTACCTATGGTTCCCAAGGCAACAAGGCAACAACCCCCTTAGGATCTTAGGTAATAAGATCCTTTCAAACACACTTGGGAGATATCAGTTGTCTGTTGCCTGCACCTGCCTAGCGGGATATGATTCATTGGGTTTCTGCCTTCTGGTGAGCCAGAAAAAAGCGCCCTGCAAAAGTCTATTAGTTCTTACTTGTGTGTTTTCAGGTCCCACTGATATATACCAAATACCCCCCAACAAAAGACCTCCTGTTACAGACACATCCGCAGTGTGTAGAAGGATGTGGTGTTGAGTAATTCCTTCCTGCCCAGATCCAGATTGTTGATTCATATCATCCTAGCTACTCATAAGATTGGTTCAAGCAATTGCTTGCTTTTCAGAATTACACAGAGAAAGGGTATATAAATCTACAATCCCTTAGCCACAATTCTGAAATTTCAGAGTTTTGTCTCTGAAACCAAAGGTTCGGTGCTCAAACTAATTTGGCAGCAAAATCTGACCTGAACAGTTGATGTAAGTCTGTTTATGATCCTTATTTATTCTACTTAGTACAAATAATCATACATTTCACTGGGAATATATCGATGGGTTTAAATAATTCCAGACTCTGCTGGAAGTATCACGTAATGCTATGTAGTATATGCACCACATTTCTGAAAAAAATTCTGAATTCCAAAACATATGGCCCAAGAGTTTCAGATGAAGGATTATGAACTTGTAAAATTAAACCCCAGGGAGATGTGTAGTTAGTGATGGGTTATTCAACACATCACATTGTACTTGCAGCTTCTTTATAAACTGTAGAGTCTCTGCTTTCCCTGCCCAAACACACAATATATGTAACCCTAACTATTGCACGCTGTATCAGCCCTGTAGAAAATTTTGCAAACTCATTATACACACCCCCAAATTCTTTTTTTTTTTTTTTTTTGATGTGGACCATTTTTAAAGGCTTTATTGAATTTGTTACAATGTTGCTTCTGTTTTATGTTTTGGTTTCTTGGCCCCAAGACAGGTGGGAATCTTAGATCCCCGACCAGGGATCGAATCTGCACCCCCTTCATTGGAAGGTGAAGTCTTAACCACTGGACCTCCAGGGAAGTCCCTACATACCCCCAAATTCTTACACTGTGAATTTTCACTAACTCGACCTCTGTTAACAAGGATTGCTCCTCCTTACAGGCAAAACAACTCCATTTCCTCTTACTGCTTTTCATATCAATAAGAAAACAAGCACCCACCTTGGGCAAACATATTTAAGTTTCTATGCAAGTTTCCAAAGAAAGCAAATTTGAAGGGCAACTCAAAGGAGGACAACATGTTCAATTTCTTTTGTGTATCCCTTAATTTTCTTTATGTGACTGTGGCACAAGACTTGGTGTTGCAACTCCTGTATGATATTAGCACAGCAAGTTAATCTTTCAAATATCCAGCTAAGTCAGAAATCATGATTTGGATCTTTCATTGAACAGGAAGAATCAGATGCAGAATGCAGAACATATGAAGGTTTCATGGATGACAAATTATTAGTTTAGCTGAACAGATTAAGGTCTAAAGGTATTTCTGGTGACCAAGTAGAGGAGATATAGGCATGTCCCTGTTTTCCTCTGTACCTAGAAAAATGGAATGTACTCAATAATGTATGATTAATTGCTCCTGCACAGGGGAAACTTGTACCAACAAGCTAAAGGACATTCCAAAGGAAACTCATGACTCCTCAATCATATCTGATGGAAGAAAGTTCTATAACTCAAAAAGGAAACTCAGTAAACTTCACAGGCTCATGAATTGTGTTCACAACCACCATATGTTCTTTGATGCAGGATCCCAGGAAAAATATGAAGATCGTCTTCATGATGAAAGCGCTTGTGCTTAGCACTGAATTGTCTGTCTCTTCATGGATCTGGGTTGACATCTCTGCTAAATGCATTACTTCCAGGAGAAAAGTGACTCCCAAGTCCCTTCTTCTTTGTGCTCTGGAGGTGCGGTTTTAGCTACACCAAACCTTATTATATCAACTCTCACCTGGGCTATTGATGTCGTCTTAACTGTTTCCAGGGTGTGGAACACACTAACCTAAGCTGTGCACAAAGCTTGTTCTCACTTCGTTGAGGCTGCTACTCAGATGCTAGTGTATTAGAGAAGGCTTCAACTACTCTAGCAAAAAGAGCTCCACCCAAGACAGTTCTGGAGATGGATGGTGGTTATAGTTGTGAAACCTCACAACTCAGATTGAGACTTGAACCCACGGGCTGGGACTTGAACCCATTGTCTTTTATTTATTTATTTATTTTAAAATTTATTTATTTATTTATTTATTTTTGGCTGCATTGGGTCTTCGTTGCTGTGCGCGGGCTTTCTCTAGTTGCAGCGAGCAGGGGCTACTCTTCATTGCGGTGCGTGGGCTTCTCATCGCGGTGGCTTCTCTTGTTGCGGAGCACGGGCTGTAGGTGCGCCGGCTTCAGTAGCTGTGGCTCAAAGGCTCTAGAGCGCAGACTCAGTAGTTGTGGCGCACGGGCTTAGTTGCTCTGCGGCATGTGGGATCTTCCCCGACCAGGGCTCGAACCTGTGTCCCCTGCATTGACAGGCGGATTGTTAACCACTGAGCCACCAGGGAAGCCCCCCACGGTCTTCTAATTAAAATCTTGCACACCTAGTCTCAGGACTTAATGAAGCTCAGGTTCTTTATGTCTCAATGCAGAAGGAATTCAGTGAGAGACAAAGTGATAGGTAAGAAGTGGATTTATTCACAGAGATACACATTCCATAGACAGAATGCAGTCTGTCTCAAAAGGCAAGAGCGGCCCCGAAATATGGGGTGGTTAATTTTTATGGGCTGGGTAATTTCATAAGCTAACGAGTGGGAGGATTAGTCCAACTATTTTGTGGAAGGGGCGGGGATTTCCCAGGAATTGGGCCACCGCCCACTTTTGGCCCTTTATGGTTAGCCTTGGAACTGTCATGGCGCTGGTGGGTGTGTCATTTAGCATGTTGATATATTACAATGAGCGTATAATGAGGCTCAAGGTCTACTGGAAGTCGAATCTTCTGCCATCTTGGACCTAGTTGGTGCTAACCAGTTTATATTGTATCCCCAACAGCTGTCATTCTTTTAAAGGTTGTGGCCTGCCCCCTTCCCTCCTGTTTCAATTATACAACAAAGTGAGTGTACTTAATGCCACTGAACTGTAACTTTAAAATGGTTAACATGGTAAATTTTATGTTATGGACATTTTACCACAATGAGAAAAAAAAAAAAAGACAAAAAGGAAGAAAAATAGCTCCACCCAGCACACTTCATCCTTCTCACCTGTTTCTTTTTCCTTCTTAGCACATCAGTACCCAACACTGTAGATTTATATGTCTATTATCTATACTCCCCCAGATGAAAGGATGATCCAGGAGAGCTGATGCTTCATTTGTTTTCTTCACTCCTTTTTTTTTTTTGGCCGCACCATGAAGCATGCGGGATCTTAGTTCTCCGACCACGGATCGAACCCATGCCCTCTGCATTGGGAGCACGGAGTCTTAACCACTGGCCCGCCAGGGAAGTCCATTCACTCCTTTATTTGTGATGCCCAGAACAGTGCCTGGCACATTGTAGATACTCCTAAAGATTTTCTGAGTGAGTGAATAAAAGCAAGCTAGCAAGCTAGGTCTGAAACTAGTATTCCCATCTCTAGCTTCTCTCCTTCTAATCCAATCCAGCTTAGACATTGACCCTAGAATTACCTGGGTTTTCTTTTTAAAACATAGATCTGATCTTACTATTCCCGTGCTCTCATATTCTGCATGTTTAGAAGATAAACAAATACTATTTCTAAAAGGAGAAGAAGAAATAACAAGTGATAACCACAGAATGTTACCTAGATCATCTAGTTTCTCTGCCTGTCAAAGTCTCATATAAGAGTTAACAAAGATACTAGTTCATAAGCAAACCAACACCATGAATAACAGCAACAAAAAATTCCCCAAACCAGCTGTGGCTTTTTACTAACTGTAGTAGAAGTTCCAAATTTAATAGATGGCATGACATTTTAATTTCTTTGAAGGTAACAGTCCCAGTACAATAATTAATACAGCCATATAATTTATAAGCATGTGTCTCCTTCCCCCAAATCACTTCATGGAGTAGGGATACAGGAGCGTAATCCAACTCCTTATCTATAGATTCATGGCCTCTACAGTCTAGACCCTACCTGTCTTTTTCCATCTCCTCTCCACCCCATTGTAGGGGAGCAAAATTTGCTACCCTGAATACCTCTTTGGCATGAGGATTAATTTAGGCTGGAAAACCCAGGAAGTTTTTCTTCTTACCTTCCCCTTAACTGCCTAAATGAATTCTCATAAAAAGCCTGTTCCTGCTAGAAAAATGGTACAGATGAACCGGTTTGCAGGGCAGAAATAGACACAGATGTAGAGAACAAACGTATGTACACCAAGGGGGGAAAGTGATGGGGGGGAGGGGAGGTGGTGGTGCGATGAATTGGGAGATTGGGATTGACATATATACACTAATATGTATAAAATGGATGGCTAATAAGAACCTGCTGTATAAAAAAAAAAATCAAAAATTCAAAACAAAAGACCCCTGTTCCTGGAATAGAGCTATCACCAGAGACATCTGCAAAGATGATGGGCTAGGTGTGGTGGAGAGGCAGGGCCTAGCGATCAGAGTCTACTCTGTGTCCCATTGTCTCTGCACAGCCGGCAAATATTTATTTACCAAACATTTGCTTTTCCATCTTCATGTGCATTATGTCCCAAACCACTACCCCCAATATCCTCTTTTGTCTTTAGCTGAAGATGATATTTAAGGTGAGGGTTTTGGCTATTTCGGCGAGTTAGTTTTCCTGGCTTTCTCCCATGTCTAGGTGTTATTAGACTTCTGTTTGATTATTCTTTTGTTAATCTGCCTCATGTTAATTTAATTCTCACACCAGCCAGAAAAACTTAGAAGGAATTTGTTCATCTCCCACACCGTGCTCCCCACACCCCAGCAAGTGTATACTTTTCTACTCACTTTATCACACCCGTGTTCTTCCCCACTTCTGCTCAAACCTCGCCTGTATCCAGAACGTGCCCACTTCCCCCTCCAGCTGACCCCTTTGTACCCCTTTCCCCTCTCCACCTGCCGCAGTTGTGCTCATCCTTCAGGACCCTCTCCTCCCAATCAAAAGTGTGGCGCTCCAAGGACAATGATGCTTCAAGGACAAAAGATGACCCTGCCTGAAAAGTTTCAGCGTTACACCCCGTACCGGACTCTTAACCGCTCTCCCTACCAAGTTGCGATGGTTATGAAATTCCTGAGCCCACCTGGGCGACGGGACCTGTCCCAAATAAGGAAAGGCATCTGGCCTGTCCCACTCCCACCCTATAGAAGGAAGGTATATGTGCCTCGACCAATCAGCAAACAAGATTTTCACCTCAGACCATTCTTTTGTTTTCTGGCTATAAAAACTGATCAATAGCACATTATTTGGGCTCGACTCTGCCAGACTACTTGGAAGTCGGCCCGCTGTTCTGGCAGTGACCCTTCCCTCTAATAAGTTCTATCTTCTTTACATTCTGGCTTGCGTCTGGAAATTCTTTTCCAACCCGCGTTCGGACCATGACAAGAAGCAGTTGCCGACTTCCTTGAGTCCATCTGGTATTTTAAGCCTCTCGTTAAGCGCTATTTTGAGTTTCGATCAAGGTCCTGTATGCCCCTGCCTCTCTTCATGACCAGACTGTAAACTTTGAGAGGAGGGTGGCAGGGTACACAATAGGTGCTCAAAGCGCGCCTGTCAGAATTGGCTTCTAGTCACGTGTGCCTCCAGGACATTACAATTCTCCACAGCTAGACCCTCTATGAGGCTGTTGTCCATCAGCTTTAGGCATGGATGCTGGTGGCTGTGTCCTGCCAGGGCACGGTGATGCCAGAACACAGAGACTTCACTGGCAGAGAGAAGAGACAGCCCTGTCTGCGTCCACCTGACTGAGCCCTTAGGCCTGGTGGAGTTTCCGAGACCGGGGCAGATGTTTACTGTATCTCATCAGAGAAACAAAAGGGCTTCTGTTAAGCGGATCCTGAAACCATGGAAAGCAGAGCTTTGTCAGCCTCTACCTTTGAGGCAGGGTGGAGGGAGAAATCCGTGTTGACCTGCAGGAAACCCCATGGTCTGGTCATGTCACCACAGACATCTCTCTCATGGGAGAGTCCAACCAGGGGCCAGTGGAAGATTAGATGGAGTTAAGCTGGAGAACCAATGTGCAAGCTGCAAAACTCATGCACGAAACTTGACTGATTTCTGGAGTGTGAACTAAGAGAATAAACATTTTTTAAAATTTTGTTTAAGTTACTTGAGAATTATGATAGATAGCAGAACAAACAAAAACAGACTCAACAACCGTTCCAAACAAATACACTTCTATTGCTCTAGCTACAGCCTGACGCCTCCTTTCCTAAATCTGACAGAGATGTGCTACTCATCTTTCTCGTCTCCAGCATTCCCGACAGAGCTTCAGCAACCCTGAGCAGGAAGAAATTCAGGAAACAGCGGGTATGGGGACAAATACTGGATTTTTGTCCCAGCTCTGCCTCTGTCTAGTTGTGTGACCTCGATTCACCTCTCTGGGCCTCAATTTTCTAATGTATAAAATGGGAGAGGTGGACTAGAGCAGAATAAAATGCCAGTTCTAATAGATTTAATAGGTTTTCGCAAAAACGGTTTTGAATCCAGATGTCTGGGAAATTCTGGGCTGGAAAGGTTTCTGCACTGCGGGACTTCTCAGATGTATGCATTGTAACTTTTCAAGAGGGAGAGAAGTGCTGGGTGTCCCAGATTTCCTTGGCCACAGAATTCTTTTATTCCCATAAACCCCTGGGACTCACTTGGGTAGATGCTGGAATGGAGACTCTCTAAGTTTCCTTTCCAAGCTTACTTGCCCTTCCCACACCTGGCCTCACTGTGACTTCCCTGGTCGCGTTCTACCTTATTTTGCACGAGTCCCATTTTGTCCCATCGGCTCATCTCCCAGCCATTATCCTTTCAGTGCAAAGAGAGTAACATGGGTTTCTTCATTTCTCTGAAAATCTAGATGCATCGTTAATTGTCAAAATGTAAAAATGATATGACTATTTGAAAACAATGCAATACAGGAAAGTACAAGTAAAGAAAATTAAAATTTACCCCCAATTCTCACCACCCAGAAATAATTCTAACAAAGCATTTTTAAACTGAGCCAGAGGATTCTACAATTGGCAAATTTTTATTTATTTAATGCTTCAATTACAAATGTATATGGCAAAATCTTTAAAACAGATTGAAGTTTTAGAACTCCTATATGTCTGAAACATTGAGTGAAGATTTATTAATTAGGGTTGTTTAGATATTGGGGGAGGGGTTGTGGTAGGTTGAAGTGTGTCTGCCCCCCATCCCAAATATATTGAAGCCCTAACCCCTAGTACCTCAGAATGTAAACTTATTTGAAAGTAGGGTCATTGCAGAGGTAGTTACATTAAGATGAGATCAGGACTTCCCTGGCAGTCCAGTGGTTAAGACTCCACACTTCCACTGCAGGGGACACAGGTTTGATCCCTGGTGGGGAACTAAGATCCCATATGCCACGTGGCGTGCTGCCCCCTGGCTCAAAAAAAAAAAAAAAGAGTTACGTATGCTTAACATCCTCCTATGGACTTACCTAGATCTTAAGCCTTACAGTAAATTGTATTTACCACAATAATTACTGAACACCAGCACAGCACTTAGCCCACCATATCTGCAGCATAAATAGAATAGCTTTTCAGTTTTGCCCTAGCAGTTACACCACTTTCCTCTTCCACTAGAGAAACCGTAAAGTAATGCAAGAGGGTGAGTGAAGTGCCCGTTAGATGGAGCACCAGCCCAGATGCCTTCCACTCCCAACCAGGCATCAAACCATGAAAATGCAACAGCCCCGCCGTGGCTAACTCTCCTCCCTGGTTCAGTCTCCACTGTCCCATTTCCTCCTACCCACCACTCACCTAGGGCCAGAGGATCTATTCAAAATGCACAGCTACTCGGTAGCATCCTCTTGAAAAAAACGCACTACATAAGAGCTGTAAGTAGAATTTTTCAGCGTCTTACTGACGACTATAGCCTGGGGAAACTGTTCCGAAGCTGGAAGGGAGGAGCCAGGATATATACGAACTTTTTTGCTGAGAAAAACATGTGGTCAAGCAGAAAAATATTGTTGAACAGACATCTCAAGTTCTTTCTTTTTTTCTTCCTTCCTTCCTTCCTTCCTTTCTATTGAAGTATAGTTGATTTACAATGTTGTGTTAATTTCTGCTGCCCAGCAAATTGATTCAGTTATACACATATATACATTCTTTTTTTTTGTTTTTTTGTTTTTATTTATTTATTTATTTATTTATTTATTTATGGCTGTGTTGGGTCTTTGTTTCTGTGTGAGGGCTTTCTCCAGTTGCGGCAAGTGGGGGCCACTCTTCATCGTGGTGCGCGGGCCTCTCACTATCGTGGCCTCTCTTGTAGCGGAGTACAGGCTCCAGACGTGCAGGCTCAGCAATTGTGGCTCATGGGCCTAGTCACTCCACGGCATATGGGATCCTCCCAGACCAGGGCTCGAACCCGTGTCCCCTGCATTGGCAGGCAGATTCTCAACCACTGCGCCACCAGAGAAACCCACATTCTGTTTTTTTAAATATCCTTTTCCATTATGGTTTATCACAGGATATTGAATATAGTTCTCCGTGCTATACAGTAGGACCTGTTGTTTATCCATTCTATGTATAATAGCGTATATCTGCTAACCCCAACCTCTCACTCCATCCCTCCCCCAATCCCCTCCTCCTTGGCAACCACAAGTCTGTTCTCTATGTTCATGAGTCTGTTTCTGTTTTGTAGATAGGTTAATCTGTGTCATATTTTGGATACCACGTATAAGTGATATCATATGGTATTTGTCTTTCTGTTTCTGACTTACTTCACTTAGTATGATAATCTCTAGTTGCATCCATGTTACTGCAAATAGCATTATTTCATTCTTTTTTAGTGCTTTTCTATGTATGGAAACATGCAAGAATCTGGGGTCATTGAAAAATTTCCTTAGATATGTATCTTAACTATCTAGGGGCTGGTATATCCAAAGCACAGAATGCTTCCTGTTTTTCTCTATTCTGAATTCCCCCAAGGTACACTGCAGTGGATAATGGCTTGATCCCTATAAAACTGGAATGGCAGGCAACATTTTTTTCTTTACAATAGAGCAATCTCCAGGGAACATTGTACAGTGAAAAACAAAGCGTGCACACACACACACACACACAAACCCAAAATCAACTACTTGAATTAAAAGAATCAATCAGTCAATCAAAGAAAAAAAAAAACCAAGGTGCTGGACTGTTGGTACAATGTAGTATCTTTTATAGTTTTATTTTTAATTTTTTTTCCTTTTATAATTTTAAAAAGCAGTCTTACATATTCTTGGATAAATATAAGGTGGTCTCTGTATGCCTATAGTACGCACTCTTTTCACAATGCATTTTATTCGTTTACTTTTCTACTTCTTCCAGGAGACCATGACTTCCTTGAGAGGAGGGAATGCCTTCATTGACCTTTGTATCCTAGCACGTGGCTTGGATCAAATAAGCAATCAATAAAAGTCAGTTGAATAAAGGAATCATTAAATAAAGGCAGAAACACTGCCTTTAACAGTTTCCTTTTCTCAGTTAAATTTACTAAGCCAATATTTTAACATAAACACAGATCCATCAAGGGTGTATGCCACTTCCCTACCATTTTAAAGTTTTTTTTTTGTTTTTTTTTTAGTCAGGAAGTCAGAGGCAAAAAAAAAAAGTGAAATTAAACACACACACACCACAAACATCTAATTAGACCAAAACAAAACCAACTTACAAGCCTTGGCTCATCATCTACATGCACTGATAGCTACGTGCACTGATCCTATAATTTATGTCTACTAAACACTGTTATTTTCCTTCTCTGGGCATTAGGCAACTCAGGAAATGGTTCCAGAAAATTTCAACACTACTGGTACTCATGATTATTAATATTATTAATACTGTTTATCTTTTTAATGGCCCGTCTTCTATACTCGTGTGTCCGATCTGAGATAAGAATGTATTTATAGGATTGCAGCCAAATGCAGCCCTGAATGCTTTCTTTTTTTTTTTAAATAAATTTTATTTATTTACTTATTTATTTTTGTCTGCGTTGGGTCTTCGTTGCTGTGTGCGGGCTTCTCACTGCTGTGGCTTCTCTTGTTGCAGAGCACGGGCTCTAGGAACGCGGGCTTCAGTAGTTGTGGCACGCGGGCTCTAGAGCGCAGGCTCAGTAGTTATGGCACAGGGTCTTAGCTGCTCCGCGGCATGTGGGATCTTCCCGGACTAGGGCTGGAACCCGTGTCCCCTGCACTGGCAGGCGGATTCTTAACCACTGCGCCACCAGAGAAGCCCCCCTGAATGCTTTCTGCTGGTAGTCTCCGCCTTCCCAATATTGACCTCGCTTCCCAAAGCCCCTAGGAAACTCCTCTCCTTTTCAAGTTGCCCTGGGGATTATTCTTCTTTTGGGTCTCCTTGTCAATGGCACCCCTAGAGCCAGGCAGTGAACGTGTCCCCCTGCCCAGCCTCCCACCTCTCCGACTCTCTGGGTCCCGGCGCCAGTCCTGGGGACAGTGAGGAAGAGATGAGGGGTGAGGCAGGGGTTGTTAATAATCCCTGCTTCCAACTTCCTCCCTCCCTTCCCAGCCCAGGCTACTTCCTTCCACCTGAGTTGGCTACTTCTCCAGGAAATAATTGCCCTTTTCAGGCTTCTCTAGGAGCAGAAAGAAAGGTCTGGATTCTCCTCCTTTTCAGAATCCACCCTATTCTATGGTTTTCCAAATAACTGCTCTTAGCATCTCTAAAGCCCTTAATTTCTCTCCCTCTGCTCTCAGATTGCAGTTTATGTAAGACTCCCCCTGGGGAGTTGGTCAGAGATGCAGATCTCAGCTCTGCCCCTGGAGTTTGTCCAGGAGTTTGCTTAGTGAACAGAACTCTCCCTGGGAGTCAGATGATTTTACCTTTTTGTATGGCTTGCACTTTTTACCTTGAGCTTGGGGTAGTTTGGGCAAAAGTTTTGTAAACATTGGTGAAAAATCCTGGGGGAGGAAAGAACAGCCAGACCAGAGCTGGAGTTCTTCTACAGAGTCACATAGTGTCGTGAACCACAAAGATGAGACCAGGTCAGTTGTGATGGGATGCAGGCTGAGCCCCATTTACATTCCAGTGAGTGTCTGGAAAGGTGTCTACTGTGAAGTTTTTATGGCATCCTGCAGTCTTTCAACTTTCCCCTTACTAATTCTTTCTAAAAGCTCTGCAAGACCCCACCTACCAGAGTTGCTCTGGCTTTTCCCACCATGGGCCTACAGAGACAGGAAATCCGCACCGGAAGCAACGTCAGGGCATATAGCAGGGTAGAGCCCCCTAACCATCCAGAGAGATCCAACCCAGAGCAGGAGGCAAGGTTCACATTTCTGATTCCTGCTTCCTCCCCCCCAGGGTTGGGCACATCTCAGTTAGGAGAAAGGAGTCAGGTCCCATTATCTTGTGGATAACACACGCTGAGGGCAGATGAATGAAAAGGCTCTTCACTTTCTCCCCTCCTCCATCCCCCTGTGCCCTATAAATGTGTCCTTTGGGGTTTCAAAGGACTGGCTGTCGGATCTCGAAGAAGCAGGACCCTGCAGGTGACATACCACAAAACTGAATGAAAGGACAAAAGGCCTTTAAAAGGGGAAGAAAAAATAGGAAGCCCAAATGGGGAGAGGGTTCTTGGACGGCGGCTAGGAGACGCTGTGAGAGGCCTTTGAGGGTCTAAAATTGGAGTCTCACAGCAATTCCAGAAATTCAGAAAACCTGGGTGGGACTGCGGATCTCTAGTGGGATAGGATGGTGAAGTGATTCCCAAACTTAAAAAATCTCAAGATCTCTTATACTCTTAAAAGTTATAGAGACAGAGCACAGAGAACTTTTAGGACACTACTCTGTATGATACAGTTATGGGTTGGAGGGGGGGAAGACTTTCCTTCTATCATCCTATGTTCAAGAGCTGGGCCTATGAAATAAACTGACAACAGGCAGATTAACAGGAGAAAAGTATACAAATGTATTAATTTTTAATATCATATGCACGGGGACATCACAGGAAGAAAAGAGAATACCCCAAAAAGCAGTGATATTTGAGAGTTGTTATAACATCTTTATTGGGGGCATGTAGGCTGTTTAGAGAAAAGTAAATAATTTTTAGAAAAGATGAATGGGCCCTTAGAAGAATAGATGCGAGGTATGAAAATGTAGGGGAGCAAAATTTGCCACCCCAAATATGTCTCTTTGGCATGGGCATTATTTCAAGCTGAAAACAAACATGGCCCCAAAACCTCAGGAAGAATATTTGACATTTCCCCCTAACTGCCTAAAATAATTGATACAGAGAGCCTGTTTCAGGAAAGGAACTATCACCGCAGATAATATAGTATTATATGAATCAGGCGTGGTAGACAAAGAGGAACTTAGCAGTTGGTGCTGAAAATCCCCTCTGTCTCATTGTCTGTGCTTGGCCCCCAGCAAACACTTGTTTACCAAACACTGGCTTTTCCATCTCCATGTGAATTGTCTTCCTCCCCTCTGAAGTCCCAAAACACTACCACCAACATCCTTTGTGTCTTTAGCTAAAGATGGTACTTTAAGGGGAGGGTTTTGGCCATTTTGGCAAGTTACACGGTTTTCCTGGGTGTCTCCCATGTGCAGACGTTATTAAACTTTTGTTTGATTTTTCCCCTGTTAACCTGTCTCCTGTCAATTTAATTCTTAGAGCAGCCAGAAGAAACTAGATGGAAAAAATTTCCTTCCCAGCAATAGTTTGTGACAAAATTTGTCTGAGTGTGATAAAATCCAATCTTCCCTGGCTGTGAAACTACCTGGGAGGGGATTTATGACAAGTGAATTCCTTTTGCCTCCAAAGGAGGTGACAGATAAGGGGAGTTCAGAGAAAGCCTCTCCCTGCATTTGCTGTTTTTCCAAGTACCTTCAGCTCAAAATAGTCAGTATGCCAAAGCAGCATATTTTAGGTTATGTCTTCAATTTCTTCAGTATAATAATTGATACATGTCATTATACATTTTGTCCAAAAAACTAGAATGTACACCACCAAGACAGTGAACTAATGTAAACTATGCACTTTGGGTGATTATGATGTGTCAATGTAGGTTCATCAATTATAGCAAATGTACCAGTCTCTGGGGGATATTGATAATAGGGGAGGCTGTGCATGTGTGACGTCAGGGGGCCTATGGGAAATCTCTACTTTCTGCTCAATTTGGCTGTAAAACTAAAACTGCTCTAGGGACTTCCCTGGTGGCACAGTGGATAAGACTCTGTGCTCCCAATGCAGGGGACCCAGGTAAGTCTATTAACAAAAAAAGTTATCAAGGATTCCAAAGAGCTTTTTTTGTGTGTACTATATCTATTCATTTTTGCCATATTTAAATTTAAAAAAAAAAATTTATATATACATTTATTTATTTTTGGCTGCGTTGGGTCTTCATTGCTGCGCCGCGGGCTTTCTTTAGTTGCAGTGAGTGGGGGCTACTCTTTGTTGCGGTGCGCGGGCTTCTCATTGCGGTGCCCTCTCCTGTTGCGAAGCACCGGCTCCAGGCACACAGGCTTCAGTAGTTGTGGCTCTCGGGCTCTAGAGTGCACGCTCAGCAGTTGTGGCACATGGGCTCAGTTGCTCTGCGGCATGTGGGATCTTCCCGGACCAGGGCTCGAACCTGTGTTCCCTGCATTGGCAGGCAGATTCTTAACCACTGTGTCACCAGGGAAGCCCCATATTTAAAATTAAAACTGAGAAATTTTTATGTACTTACTAATTTAATATTGAAAATATTTATTCATTAATTTAGAAATAACAATAATAAGCTCATGACCTATTAATGTTAATGACACAGTTTATGGTAAATAACTATATATTCAGCTGTTTGCATCCACGGGTCCAGCATCCGTGCATCCATGGGTCCAGCATCCGTGCGTTCAGCCGACTGTGAATAGAAAATATTCTTCCCTGGGGAATTCCCTGGCGGTCTAGTGGTTAGGATTCTGCACTTCCACTGCAGGGGGCATGGGTTCAATCCCTGGTCAGAGAACTAAGATGCCTCATACTGTATGGCTTGGCAAGAAAAAAAAAATCCCCCCCCCAAATTCCAGAAATTTCTAAGAAACAAAACTTGAATTTACTGGGAGCTGGCAACTATTTACATAGCATTTACATTGTATTAGGTATTATAAGTAATCTAGAGGTGATTTATAGTATATAGGAGAATGTGCTTAGGTTTTATGCAAACACTCCCGCCTACCTTTTTTTTTTTTTTTTGGCAGCGTGCAGCTTGCAGGATCTTAGTTCCCCCACCAGGGATTGACTGTTTTTTCTCCATTGTATATTCTTGCCTCCATTGTCATAGATTAATTGACCATAGGAGCATGGGCTTATTTCTGGGCTCTCTATTCTGTTTCATTGATCTATGGGTCTGTTTTTTGTGCCAGTACCATACTATTTTGATTACTATAGTTTTATAGTATAGTCTGAAGTCACGAGTGTGATACCTCCAGCTTTGTTCTTTTTTCTCAAGATTGCTTTGGCTATTTGGGGTCTTTTGTGGTTACATATAAATTCTAAGATTATTTGTTCTATTTCTGTGAAAAATGTCATGGGTATTTTGATAGGGAGTGCATTAAATCTGTAGATTGCTTTAGGTAGTATGTACATTAAAAAAATATTCTTCCAATTCATGAACATGGAACATCTTTCCATTTCTTTGTATCATCTTCAATTTCCCTCATCAGTGTTTTACAGTTTTCAGAGTATAGATCTTTCACCTCCTTGGTTAAATTTATTCCTAAGTATTTTATTCCTTTCAATACAATTGTAAATGGGATTGTTTTCTTGAATTCTCCTTCTGACAGTTCATTATTAGTGTATAGAAAAGCTACAGATTTCTGTACATTAATCTTGTATCCTATGACTTTACTGAAGTTGTTTATTAGTTCTAATAGTTTTTTGGTGGCAACTTTAGGGTTTTATATATAGTATCATGTCATTTGCATAGTGACAGTTTTACTTCTTCCCTTGCAATTTGATGCCTTTTATTTTTTCTTATCTGATTACTTTGGCTAGGACTTGCAATACTATGTTAAATAGAAGTGGTGAGAGTGGGCATCCTTGTCTTATTCCTGATTTTAGAGGAAATGCTTTCAGCTTTTCACTGAGTATGATGTTAGCTGTGGGTTTGTCATTAATGGCCTTTATCATGTTGAGATATGTTCCCAGTACCAACTTTGATGAGAGTTTTTATCATGAATGGATGTTGAATTTTGTCAAATGCTTTTTCTGCATTTATTGAGATGACCATGTGATTTTTATCCTTCCTTTGTTAAAGTGGTATATCACATTGATTGATTTGTGGATATTGAACCACCCTGCATCCCTGGAAATCTCACTTGATCATGGTCTATGATCCTTTTTATGTATTGTTTGCTAATATTGTGTTGAGTATTTTTGCATCTATATTCATCGGAGATACTGGCTTGTACTTTTTTTTTTTTTTTTAGTGTCTTTTTCTGGTTTTGGTATCAGGGTAATGGTGACCTTGTAGGATGAATTTGGGATTGTGCCCTCCTCTTCAATTTTTGGAACGGTTTGAGAAGGATAGGCATTAGCTCTTCTTTATATGTTTGGTAAATTCCTTGTGAAGCCATCAAGTCCTGAACTTTTGTATGCTTGGAATTTTATTTTTTTTTTTACAAATTCAATTTCACTACTAGTGATCAGTTTGTTCAGATTGTCTATTACTTCATGATTCAGTCTTAAAGGCTGTATTTTTAAATTTTTATTTATTTTTTCTTATCTTTGGCTGTGTCGGGTGTTAGTTGCGGCATGCGGGATCTTTCATTGCAGTGCGTGGGCTCTTCGTTGTGGTGCACGGGCTTCTCTCTAGCTGTGGCGTGCAGATTTTCTCTCTCTAGTTGTGGCACGCAGGCTCCAGGGCGCGTGGGCTCTGTAGTTTGCAGCATGTGGGCTCTAGTTGAGGCACGTGAGCTCAGTAGTTGTGGCATGTGAGCTTAGTTGCCCCGCGACATGTGGGATCTTAGTTCCCTGACCAGGGATGGAACCCGCATCCCCTGCATTGTAAGGCAGATTCTTTACCACTGGACCACCAGGGAAGTCCCAAAGGCTGTACTTTTCTAAATATTTGTCCATTTCTTCTAGATTGTCCAATTTATTGGCATACAACTATTTGTAGTATTCTCTTATGATTTTTTATATCTCTGTGATATCTTGTCTTTTTAAAAATTTCTCCTCTTTAATTTTTTATTTTGTTTATTTGGGTCTTCTGTCTTTTTTTCTTGATAAGCATAGCTAAAGGCTTATCAATTTTGTTTATCTTTTCAAAAACCCAGCTCTTGGTTTCACTGATTTTTTTTTTTTAATAAATTTATTTATTTATTCATTTATTTTTGGCTGCGTTGGGTCTTCATTGCTGCACATGGGCTTTCTCTAGTTGTGGTGAGCAGGGGCTGCTCTTCGTTGTGGTGCACGGGCTTCTTATTGTGGTGGCTTCTCTTGTTGCAGAGCATGGGCTCTAGGTGCGTGGGCTTTAGTAGGTGTGTGAGCTTTAGTAGGTGTGGCACGCAGACTCAGTAGTTGTGGCTCGCGGGCTCTAGAGTGCAGGCTCAGTAGTTGTGGCACACGGGCTTAGTTGCTCCACGGCATGTGGGATCTTCCCAGACCAGGGCTTAAACCTGTGTTCCCTGCATTGGCAGGCGGATTCTTAGCCACTGCACCACCAGGGAGGCCCCATTGATCTTTTCTAATGTTTTTTGATCTCTATTTTATTTATTTTCTCTCTGATCTTTATTATTTCCTTCTTTCTGCTGACTTTCAGATTTGTTTGTTCTTCTCTTTCTAATTCCTTTAGATAGTAGGTTAGGCTGCTTTTTGATATTTTTCTTGTTTCTTGATGTAGGCCTGTATAGCTATAAATGTCCCTCTTAGAACTGCTTTTGCTGCATCCCATAGATTTTGGAAAGTTGTGTTTTTATTTTCATTTGTCTCAAGGTATTTTCAGATTTCCTATGTAATTTCTTCATTGACTCATTGATTTTTTTAGTATCATGTTGTTTAGTCTCCATGTGTTTGTGTTTTTCCCACTTTTCTTCCTGTAATTGATTTCTAGTTTCATACTATTGTGGTCAGAAAAATTTCTTGATATAATTTCTATCCTCTTAAATTTGTTCAGACTTGTTTTGTGATGTAGCATATGATCTATCCTGGAGAATGTTCCTTGTGCATTTGAAAAGAATGTATTCTGCTGTTTTTTGGAAGATATCTATTAAGTTCAGCTGGTCTAATGAGGCATTTAAAATGACTGTTTCTTTATTGTTTTACTGTCTGGTTTATTTGTCCATTGATGTAAGTGGGGTATTAAAATCCCCTACTATTATTGTATTATTGTCAATCTCTTCTATTATGTTTGTTAATACTTGCTTTATATATTTAGGTGCTCCTATATTAGGTACACATATGTTAACAAGCATTATATCCTCTTCTTGTATGGACCCCTTTATCATTATATAATGCCTTTCTTTGTTACTTGTTATAGACTTTATTTTAAAGTCTATTTTGTCTGATATGAGTATTGCTACCCCTGCTTTCTTGTCATTTTCATTTGCATGAAATATCTTTTTCCATCCTCTTACTTTCAGTCTCTTGGTGTCTTTAGCTCTGAAGTGAATCTCTTGTAAGCAGCAAATAGATGAGTCATGTTTTTTTATCCAATCAGCCACTCTATGTCTTTTGATTGGAGCATTTAGTCCATTAACATTAAAGAGATTATTGATAGGTATTTACTTATTGCCATTTTGTTACTTGTTTTCTGGTTCTTTTTATAGTTCTTCTCTGTCCTTTTCTTCTTTTAGTTTCTTCCCTTGTGGCTTGATTATTTGCTGCAGTGGTATGCTCTCTAGTTTTTGTATATCTATTGTAGGTTTTTGATCATTGGTTACCATATGGTTTGTATATGTTGACCTATAACTTTGCCTACTTGTTTTAAACTGGTAATTTAAGTTCAAACACATCCTAAAAGATCTACCTTTTTTTACTCCCCTCTGCCACATTTTGTGTTTTTGCTGTCATATTTTACATCTTTATATTATCCTTTCACTGTTTATTGTAGTTATAGTTGATTTTACAATTTTTTTGTCTTTTAGTCTTTGTAATAGCTTATTTAAGTGGTTGATCTACAGACTTACTGTATATGTGCCTTTACTAGTGAGATTTTTCCTTTCCTATAGACTCTCACTCTTGTTATAGCCTTTTCTTTTCCACTTACAGAAGACCCTTTAACATTTCTTTTAGGGTAGGTTTAGTATTGATGAAATCTTTTCATTTTTGCTTGTCTGAGAAGTTCTTTATTTCTCCTTTAATTCTAAATAATTATCTTGCTGTGTAGAGTGTCCTAGGTTGCAGAATTTCCCCATACAGCACTTTAAATAAATCATGCCACTCCCTTCTGGCCTGCAAAGTTTCTGCAGACAAATCAGTTAATAGCCTTGTGGGAATTTCCTTGTATATGAGTCTTTGTTTTTCTCTTGTTGCCTTTAGAATTTTTCTCTTTATCCTCAACTTTTGCCATTTTAACTATGATATGTTTTTGTGTGGGTCTGTTTGGGTTCATCTTGTTTGGGACCCTCTGTGCTTCCTGTACATGGATATCTTCTTCAGGTTCAGGAAGTTTTCAGCCATAATTTCATCAAATACATTTTTGATCCTTTTCTCTGGGTCTTCTCCTTCTGTGATCTATAATGTGAATGTTGGTATGCTTCATGTTGTCCCAGAGGTCCCTTAAACTATTCTCATTTTAAAAAATTTGTGGGTTTTTTTTTTGTTCTGATTGGATTATTTCCATTATTCTATCTTCCAGATCACTTATACATTCTTCTGTATCACCTAGCCTCCTATTAATTTCTTCTAGTGTGTTTTTCATTTCAGTTATTGTATTCTTCAGTTTTGACTGGTTCTTTTTTTTTTTTTTTTTTTTTCATTTTCTAGTTCCTTGTTAGCATTCTCACTGTGTTCATCTATTCTTTTCCCTAATACAGTTAGCATTCTTATTACTAATGCTTTGAACTCTTATCTGGTAAATTATTTATTTCTGTTTCACTAATTGTTCTTTCAGAGATTTTCTCTTGTTCCTTCATTTGAAAAAAATTCCTCTGTTTTTTCATTTTGCCTAATTTCTCTATGAAATCAGGTGAAATAGTTACCTATTTAGTTCTTGAAGGGATGTTCTTGTGTGGGAGTGTCCCTGTACAGTCTGTGAGTGCCCAGTGGCTTTGGTGGTAGAGCTTGATCTGATGTGAGAATGAGTCATGTCTTCCCCACAGAGTGTGCCGGCAACTCTCATCTTGGTAGGAAGTGAGGCTGGAGATGGAGGGGCTAGAGCCAGAGCCAGGTGTGTGGGGCTTCTACTCCGCTCAGTGGCCAGCACCACCCTATTGGGGGCAGGGGTGGGTCACAAGTTACTGGAGCAAAAGCTCTGAGGGCTGGGTCTGAGCTGGTTCCATTCCCTCTTAATGTGCACTGCCCAGTACTGGCACCCTCACTCCAGAAGGGAGCAGTGCTGGAGCAAGTGGGGCTTGAGCGGGCACTTGGCATGGGTAGGGGAGCGGGCTGTGGTGGTCCTAGCCCCAGTCAGTGCCCTGGACCTCTCCTGATTTGCTGCCTCTGTAATGCCAGCAATGGCTCCCCTTGGCTGCTGCCCTCAGGCTAGTGTTGAGCTGTGCTATGGAGCAATAGGGGCTGGAGTGGGTGCTCAGCTCAGGCTGGTGCACATGCTGGGGTGGTCATGGGAAAACGGCCAGAGTCCCTGGTAGTTTCAATCTGCTTCCTCTGCCTTGTGTTGGGAGTGAGCAAATGTGTGTGTGCTCTTCATGAGCAGAGTCCAGGTTTCTTACAGCCCTCCTGTTAGTCCCATTGGTTTTCCAACCAGCTACGGGGATTTGCCTTCCCTGTGTTGGACCCCAGGCCTAGGGCACTCAATATGTGGCTCGAGCTACTTGTTTCCTAGGGAGGATCTCCGAGACTGTGTATTCACCCTCCTCCTCTGTGTCCCCTCCCAGGGGTGCATGTCCTGACCTTATCACTTCTCTTCCCTTCCTACCCAATTCTGTGTGAATCTTTCTTATAGCCCTGGTTGTACAAGAGTCTTTCTGACCATCTTCAGTTTGTTTTCAGTGAGAATGCTCTGTATGTAGATGTATTTTTGATGTATAGGAGGTGAGCTCCATGTCCTCCTACTCCCCTCCTCGGAAATTTACATTTATAAAGGAAATTTCCATTTGTAGAGCTATCTCCCTCCCCTTTGCCAGGAAGAGGAGGACTCTTAACAGTTCTTACCAATGGAGAGGGCAGCAACTTAAATCTGCATAACAAACATTACTAAACAACCCTTGTTTATCATACTTCTCCTGGTCACTTTCCCATTACTTCCCTAACATGCTCAAAAGCCACCCAAAACCCTTTTGCCTTTGTTTAACCTAAGTTGGTATATTAAGCCCAAATTCCAACCACCCATTTGCGTTACTCAATACTGAGTACTCAATACCTGTGAATCCATGTGCAATGCACATGTTAATAAACTTCTGTTTGTTTTTCTCCGCTTAATTTGTCTCTTGCCAGTCTAATTTATAGCCCCCCAGCTGAACAATCTAAAATGGGTAGAGGAAAAGGATTTTTCCCCTCCTCTACACCCTCAATTGACACCCCCCCAACCATTTTTCTGTAAAATTTATATTTCTTATTAACACTTCAGGAGCTGTGTTTATTTGAACTTTACTTGGGCTGTACTGGTAAACACATAATTACAACACATTTATTTGACATTTATGGAGCTCTGATTGTATGCAAGGAACTGTGCTAGATGCTGGAGCTACAGCAGTAAATGGGGGAGATGAAGTTCTGTCCTCATGGAGTGTATAGTCCAGGAGAAGTGAAAAATTCTAGACTAGTGAATTCCCATTGCCATCAGTGCTGGGAAGGAGAAACATGAGGTGCTATGAGATTATGGAACAATCATGGGTGTCCAGGTAAAGCGTCTGAGTGCAGGAGGGGTCAGCAAGGTTGTGCCGAGAACATTTTTCAGGTAAAATGAATGCCCCAGGCAGAAAAGTGGGTAATAAGGACAAAAATGGATTCAATGCTGGCCAAGTCTCAGAACCATGGGAAACATCGTAGCGTCTTTAGGGAGCTGGGGATTTGGACTTGTAGCCAAATGTTGAGAGTGAAGGGTGAGAAAAGCTTAATTATACTGTGGTGTCAGTGTAGGGTTAGGTCAGGGAAGTTCACTTTTTTTTTTTTTTTTTTTTTAAATAAATTTATTTATTTTTGGCTGTGTTGGGTCTTCGTTTCTGTGTGAGGGCTTTCTCTAGTTGCGGCGAGCGGGGGCCACTCTTCATCGCGGTGCACGGGCCTCTCACTATCGCGGCCTCTCTTGTTGCGGAGCACAGACTCCAGACGTGCAGGCTCAGTAGTTGTGGCTCACGGGCCTGTTGCTCCGCGGCATGTGGGATCCTCCCAGACCAGGGCTCGAACCCGTGTCCCCTGCATCGGCAGGCAGATTCTCAACCACTGCGCCACCAGGGAAGCCCGGGAAGTTCACTTTTTATGCTATGATACTTGGACTTGGTCTTGTCTGACCTGGTCCTGCTAAGGTTTTATAGAGGTAAAGATCATATTTATACTTTTGGAAGCTCACTCTGGAGGCAGCATGGGTGATGAGCTAAAAGAAAGGGAGGGAGGTGGAAGCAAGAAAGCTTCTGCAATAATACAGGTAAGAAATGATGTAGACCTGAATTGGGGGTGGGTAGGAGGGCAGATTTTAGGAATGTTTGGTGAAGCATTTGAGGAGAACTGCTGATAAACTGGCAAAATGAATTCCAGCTGGATCAGGTGGATATGCTGTGAACAGTTTGCACAGCTGTAGGTGGCACCATTCACATCACTTTGTGGTTGTTATAATCTTCATAAATAGTAATGCTGAGAGTTGTGCAGTGCACAGCCTGGGCAGCCTTACACAGCAACCCTGACTCTAAATTCATTTACTTCTATTACTTTTGAACCTTGGAGATTTTAAACTTTTCTTTCTCTTCTGGTTTTATTTCATTCACTTTCTTTTGGAAAAATCTCAGCATTGAAGGAAGGGGTAGGAAGTTAATGTAACTGGGCAGTGGCACTCTTTTATCTTTCTATATAATTTAACTACTTTTCCACTTAACATGGCAGAAATTGGAGCTAAAAACTTTCGGGTCAAGATGTGGCATTCCCAATGCTCCCAGATATCACAGAAACACAAGTGGAAATAGAGGCTTGTCTTGCACTAATATTTCTAACTGGATAGAGCCTCAATGGGCCTGACTTTTCTTTTTAGAGCAGAAGAAAGTCTTTGCGAGCCAATTTTCCTGTTGGGTACAGGTGTTTTCCTCAACAGTTTAAATAAGTCTTCAGTAGACAGCTCAAAAAATCTGTTCTGGTTTATTGGCTTAAACTCTCTGGTTCTGGATTATTCTCTCTCTTATATAAGAATAGAAACATTCTATTTTTTTTTTTAATTGCTGAAAGTTTGTACCCTTTTACCAATATCACGCCATTTCTCCTACCCCGCAGTCCCTGGCAACCACTTTTCTACTGTTTCTATGAGTTTGACTTTTTAAAAAAAACTTATGTATTCATTTATTTATTTTTAGATTTCACATATAAGTGATACCATGCAGTATTTGTCTTTCTCTGTATGGCTTATTTTACTTAGTGTAATGCCCTCCAGGTTTATCCATATTGTTGAAAATGACAAGATTTTCTTCTTTTCTTAAGGCTGATAAATATTTCATTATATCTATATCTAAGTAAAGATATAGCTATAGATATATCTCACATTTTCTTTATCCATTCATCCATCAACAGACCCTGAGGTTGTTTCTGTATCTTGGCTACTGTAAATAATGCTGCAATGAGTATAAAGGGCATATATTTCTTTGAGATAATAGTTTTGTTTCCTTTGGATATATTCCCAAAAGTAGGATTGCTGGATCATATGGTAATTCTATTTTTAATTTCTTGAGGCACCTCCGTACTGTTTTCCATGGTGACTGTACCAGTTTACAATCTCACCAGTAGTGTACAAGGAATTCCTTTTCTTGACATACTCACCAGCATTTGTTATCTCTTGTCTTTCTTATGAGAGCCCTTCTAACAGGTGTGATATGATAGCTCATTGTGGTTTTAATGTTCATTTTTATGATGATTAGTATGTTGAGCACCATTTCATGGACCTTGTGGTCATTTTCATGCCTTCTTTGGAAAAATGTCTACTTAAGTCCTGTGCCAATTTTTAATTGCATTATTTACTTTTTGCTATTGAGTTGTATGAGTTCCTTGTATATTTTAGATATGAACCCCTTATCAGATAAGTGGTTTGCAAATATTTTCTTCTCCTTTGCTGTGTAGAAGCTTTTTAGTTTGATGTGGTCCCATTTGTTTTTTACTTCTGTTACCTTTTCTTTTAGTGTGAAATCCAAAAGAATCATCACTAAGACTAATGTCAAGGAGCTTACTGCCTATGTTTTCTTCTAGGAGTCTTATAGTTTGAGGTCTTAGGTTCAGTTATTTAATCCATTTTGAGTTGTTTTTGTGTGGTGTAAGACTTTCATTCTTTTTTTGGTGTATGGTGTACACTTTCATTCTTCTGCATGTGGCTGTCCAGTTTTTGCAATACCATTTATTTAAGAGACTATCCTTTTCCTATTGTATATTCTTGGCTCCTTAGTTGTAAATTAATTGGCCAAATATGTGGTGGTTTATTTCTGGGCTCTCAATTCTGTTCCATTGATCTATGTGTCTCTGTTACGTCAATACCATACTGTTTTGATTGCTTTGTAGTACAGTTTGAAATTAGGAAGTGTTATGCCTCTTGCTTTGTTCTTCTTTCTCAAGATTGCTTTGGCTATTCAGGGTCTTTTGTAGTTCCACACAAATTTTAGGATTGTTTATTCTATTTCTGTGAAAAACGCCATTGGAATTTTTATAGGAATTGCATTGAACCTGTAGGTCACTTTGAGTACTGTAGACATTTTAACAATATTAATTCATCCAATCCATGAACATAAAATACCTTTTCATGTATGTGTATTTTCTTCCATTTCTTTCATCAGTGTCTAAAAGTTTTCAGTATACAGATCATTCACCTTCTTGATTCAGTTTATTCCTAAGCATTTTATTTCTTTTTGATGCAGTTGTAAATGGGATTGCTTTCTTAATTTCTCTTTGATTGTTCATTGTTGGTGTTTAGAAACACAACTTTTTTGATTTTTTCATATTGATTTTGTATCCTGCAGCTTTACTGAAATGGTTTATTAGTTCTAACAGTTTTTTGGTGGAGTCTTTAGGGTTTTGTATCTATAATGTCATGCCATCTGCAAATAGTGACAGCTTTACTTCTTCCTTTCTGATTCCGATGCCTTTTCTTTTTTTCTTGCCTAATTGCTCTGGCTAGGACTTCTAATATTATGTTGAATAAAAGTGGAGAGAGTGGGCATCCTTGTCTTGCTCCTGATCTTAGAGGAAAAGCTCTTAGCGTTTCACTCTTAAATATGTTAGCTATGGGCTTGTCATATATGGCCTTTGTTATGTTGAGGTATATTCCCTCTATACCCAGTTTGTTGAGCACTGAAACATTTTATCTTAGATAATACATCCAGAGAAAATGAACCAGGTGAGCTCAGATTGTTTCTGTAGCAAACATCAGGATATAAGTGAGCTCAGTTTTATAAATTCCCAGGGGCCACTAATTGGGATCTTTAAAATGTCATGGTTAATTAAGTCAAGCCAAGGATCTGAAGCCATTTCTTACTCTAATAGTATACACAGAAATAGTATACACAGAAAGACAGTCATGAAGTCATAGTTTTGAACAGCACGGTAAATTTATATGAAATTTCATACCTATGCCCCTCCTTCTTTTTCTGGTATGTAGCTGTTTTCATTTGCAAAAGATAAATCCATGCCAAGAATTCAACTGGACATGACCTAAAATTTCTTTAATCTTAGCATGTACCTTGGAGGTATGAAGTCCGCTTCCTTGGCAACCGTGTATAGCCAATCCACACAGACTTCACATGTATGAACAGGGGTCTTTCTTCAGAACTAGCAATGAGGTTTATTAGAATATCGAGTCAGGTATAGCTTGAGAAACCTATGATAAACCTATTATTTAATACAAACTGTCAAACATAAGGTTGGCTTATTAGTTTTAGAAGCTATGCAGAAGATGGAGTAAAATACAAGTACTGTAAGGGGCAAGAAAAATTGTTCCAGGGAATCAGAATCCATCACCAACATAACCAAAATAAGTGTTTTGACTAAGTTTGAGGTTGAGTAGAGGATGTCATAAATCATACTTCGGGGGAAAATCCCAAATCTGAATACGAAATTATGCTGCGCATGTGATAGTATTTGTCATGTGTTTGCTTTGCACATGGCCCAGGTGCCACAGGTTAGGTTCTCCATTCTACAGACAAGAAAACTGAGGCTAGTGTCAACAAACAAGTAAGTGGCAGAGTTTGGATCAAATTTTTAAAACTCTGATTAAAAAATAAAACCAAAAAACTCACGCTCTCTTTTACATACCCCAGTGCTTTTCTGTATCTTCACAAAGAGGTAAATAAATCATTCTGGATAGATTTATTTTCTAGTGGCAAAGGGTCTATCCACTCCGGAAGCGAAACATAATAGAACGCTTTCTAAAATTATGTAATATATTTTCTTGCCCCCTTAACATTATTATGCTAAATAATACTGAACATTTACAATGTTTTCCTGAGAATTCATCCTTAATACGGGTGATACCATAGGTGAGATGATGCTCCCAGGGTCCGAGGTATGGGGGGCACTGGCCACACACAGTGGTGCTTTTCCAGTTTGCTTGTCAGAGCATGATTTTTTTTTTTAATTTTATTATTAATTAATTAATTAATTAATTTATTTTTGGCTGTGTTGGGTCTTCATTTCTGTGCGAGGGCTTTCTCTAGTTGTGGCGAGCGGGGGCCACTCTTCATCGCGGTGCGCGGGCCTCTCACTGTCGCGGCCTCTCTTGTTGCGGAGCACAGGCTCCAGACGTGCAGGCTCAGTAGCTGTGGCTCACGGGCCCAGTTGCTCCGCGGCATGTGGGCTCTTCCCAGACCAGGGCTCGAACCCGTGTGCCCTGCATTGGCAGGCGGATTCTCAACCACTGCGCCACCAGGGAAGCCCAGAGCATGATTTTTATTCCTCCCCCAGCTGCTGTTCTTGTGCTTGCAGTCTTTTCGCTGCCTTAAATGGGAATCTCCCAGGGTCTCAGAATCTAAATAATTAAACCAGTTAGAATTGTACGTAAATAGAAGTAAACAGGCCTGAAAGGCTGCACAAGGAAAAGATTAAGAGCACAGTCCCTAATTTCCATTTGCATGTTACCACAGCCCAATTAAATACTTCTTTAAATTTTACGTTGTGTCCCAGATAGGAGAGCGCACCACTTAACTGAGTTCTAGGTAAATGAGGGACAACGAAACTTTCATTAGAAGCAAGAGATACATATACACACACACGATTTATTTTTTCACTGGTACTGACCTATCCCACTTAAAAATTTCCACTGGACTAAAAAATAATTTATTTTTGAAAAAGGACTATATTTTAAATACTCATTTAGCATTTGTTTATATTGTTCTATTGTTAAGAGTTTTTTCCACAGTGCAATGTGTTTTTGGTTTTCCTACTGCAAAAGCCTTTGTTATAGATTTGCATAGACTAGTCACTAATAAATCTTGCTTTAGTAAAGAAGTAGCAGAACAGGAGCCTAACTTTGGGCGAGTTTTAATGTTCCTGAGCCCTGGTTTCTTCATGTGTAAAATGCAGGTCAGTAACAATTCAAACGAGGTCATATGGTGTAGCAGGCTGTCTCAGTCCATCAGGGCTGCTGTAACAATACCAGAGACTGGATGGCTGATAAACAGAAATTTATTTCTCATAGCTCTGGAGGCTGGGAAGTCCAAGATCAAGGCCCCAGCAGACTGGGCATCTGGTGAAGGCCTGCTTGCTGGTTCATAGACAGCTGTCTTCTCGCTGTGTCCTCACATGGTGAAAGGGATGAGGGAGCTCTCTGGGGTCTCTCTTATAAGGGCACTAATCTCATTTATGAGGGCTGTGATTGGGGGTTAGGATCAACACCTTAACATTCAGCCTACAGCCCAGGCTTAGCACAGTAATAGCACAATAAAAGATGATTACTTGAACATGAATTCAACTGAAATTCAAGTAGAACAAAACCCAAAACCATATACTTACTCTGTAGCTTAAAAAAAACTGTTCACTCTCATCTCCTCTACAGAGGGAATTAAAGCTGGCCTGTTAAGTTGCCTGACAGAACCATTAAATGTCTAAATTGGGAATCGACTATATTCCATCCAGTTTAACCCTTTCTGCTAACACGGGGAAACAGAGGTCCAGGGAGTTCGAGAAACTTGCCCAGAGACAGACAACTACTTTTGGGCTGGGCCAAGTGTAAGACCAGGGTTCCTTTCATTAACACCAACATCTTTTCACTTATGTGGCCTTTCACAATTTACCAAGCACTTCCTCAGCTCCATGACCTCATTTATTATACTATATCCATGAGCTTACAGACATGGCTTTTGGGAGATTTTTTGCATCCTCAGACCAGTGTTGCAATAGCTTATTCTATACTGACCCTTAAATTTAAAAAATATATATGTACACACACATGTAAATGTGTGTGTACATATATATGCACATATGGAAGACACGGCACCACATCTCCCTGTGTTAACCCCATGCGGGCCATACCCTGGCAGTCACAAAGCACAAACAGAAAATGGTTTTCGGTTTCAGAATTCCCCGAGTTGCCACTGATGCTTCAATACTAAAGGGCTTAGAAGTGTTTACACTTTCAAGAGGAGTAGGAATGTTTTAGGCTTCCCTTTAATGAGTCTCATTTTGAGATAGGATGGCAAGGTTGGCCAGCCACTCTTCATGCAGTTTTTGTAGTAAGTCTTTCAGAGAATGAATGGTGAAGCCAATTCATTTCTCCTCTTGGAATTTGTGTTTCTTCTTTTTCTTTGTTGTGAGGTTATATATTAAAGGTATGGGCATACAGACATTATGAAAGATAAGGGCTATCACGTGAGGGAGGAAATCAGACAATAAATCCAAAGAAACCTACGGAAATTAAAAATCTGAACTCAGGGGCAGGGCAGGAGGCGACACGGTCTTTTCACAGAGCCGTTACACATAATGCAACTGTCCTCAAAAGCAGGAATGGAAAAGACTAGCCATTCAGCTGCAGAACGAAGCTGGGGTCTTGGCTTTAGAGCTTTCAATGTCTTTAGCGTTAGGCTGGGCAGCAAGTGCCTTTTCCCGAGTAGGCCAGAGAAGATAAGTCCAGTTTGGTTTTTAAGGCTTGAGTCAGCTCTGTGGCCAGCAGCTCGTGGAGGGACACACCGTCGTGGGAGTACACCCAGTTTCTCCCAGTCCAGTCGTAACGCTTGGGGCCACTGCAGGACAAAACACAGTCAGAGTAAGTCCACGGGAACAGCCCTTCAGAAGAAACTGTCACCAAGAAATTGACTGACTGCAGTGCAGATCTAGAAAGTAGTACTTAACGAGCCATGTATTTGACTTCTCGTCTTAGGGTCTATTTAATATAACTGAATCACTTTGCTGTACACCTGAAACTAACACAACACTGTAAATCAACTATACTCCAATTTAAAAAAAAGCAGCTACACAATTATCCTCTGGTACAATTCACAGAATACCTCTCAGGACCTGAAAACATTTCAACCCTATTGATGAGTCTCTGTGTATCACATTCTGATCTTTTGCTTTTCCTAACTCACATATGACACCTGAAATATCACAGCAGTGTCTTTTAGATGATGGCCATTCATGTACCACTGACATGATTTGTCCCTTACCTATATTATTATTATCATTTTAGTACATTCATAACACTGGGCAACCACTACCTCTATCTAGTTTCAAAACATTTTCATCACCCAAAGGAAATTCCATATCCATTAAGCAGTTACTCCCTATTCACTCCTCTCCCAGCCCCTGGCAATCATCTGTATTATTATTTTAAAAAATAGTTTTCTAAATTCAATTTTAAGTCCATGAAGGTGAGAGTTTGATGGGCTAGTTCATCCATCTCAAGCTCATCTAGTGAACACAAGCCGTACGTGCACTTCATGCTGGGCACGCTGTGTTTGTGTGGACCCAGGTGTGGCTAGGTTTCGCTGTGTCTTATTATTCCAGACGGACACGGCGTGTGCCCATTAATTCCACCTCCTCTCGGCCTAGTGGAGCGGGGGTGGGGGGGGAGTGGGGGGGGGAACGACGTGCTGAGGCAGGAGATAGATAGGCCTCAGGGTAAGCACCTGGAGTTCGTTCCCTGTGGACAGAAACTCCAAAATATCAATAGCAGGACAATCGAGAGAAGAGCTGAGCCCTGCCCAGATAAGAGATAAAAGGCCACATATCCCTCATTCTCAAAGTCAAGGAGACCTTCCCAACTACACATGCACAGAAAGGCTCCTTGCAAGTCAAAAGGGAGGGGGCGCCACCCCATAGTAAGTGATGTCAACTACCCATAGGCCTCTTCACTAGAATCCATCTTGGCTAAGAGATGCACACGTACACAGGGGAGAACCCTGAGATATACCAAATATGGACTCAGAACCAGGCAAAGCAAGACGATCGGTTAAAGGAAACCTGGAAGAAATGCCCCATAAAAGTGATTCAAACTACCACAAGGGCACGACTCTCTCTCTGAGCCCGCAAGTGTGTCTATCCACACGTACTGTACTCTTTTTCCTCCTAATAAACACTTTACTTGCTTCACTACTTTCCGTCTCTATGTGGAAATTCATTTCTACACAGCTGATGGGCCAGGGCCTTGTCATTAGCCACTGGTCCCTGGTGGTCTGGTGGCTAGGATTCAGCTCTCTCACTGCCACTGCCTGACCTCAATCTCTGGCCGGGAACCGAAATCCTGCTTCAAGCCGCTGCAGGCCGAGGCCACCCGAGATCAGTGCCAGCAGCTAATGGTGCTACATGATGACGCCTTGATGGACAAAGGAGCAGAGGATGCTGAGAGCCCACGGGAAGGAAGGGGCCCCTGAGTCCACCTGCACACTCAGGGGAGCTTTTCCGAAGTCCAAGACCGGGACGGGTTTGCCAGGGACGAGGAAAGCTTAGAAGGGAAGCATCTTTGGGGGGTTAGGAAAACATCAAGGATTTCTGTATTATCAACCAAAGGCTGGGGTTTGAACACTTACTTAACAATGGGGATAATGATAATAGGGACGAACCAAAAGCACTGGACTTTTGTTTAATATGCACAAATAGCTGAACACGTAAAGGCATAATAACCTGGGCCAAATCCAGAGAACGCTCCCTTGGCTCTGGACTCCGATTTGCTGCCGGGATGCCAGGCAAGCGTGAGAACCTCCAGGCCCCTCCACGCTGCCTCGGACGTCCAGCTGTCCACCCAGACTTCTCCTTGATTCCACCCTACAATCTCCTCAAGCAAGGTGATGGGGTAAGGCCACTGTTTCCTCTGACCTGAAACGCTGTCAATTAAAAAGCCCCCCAAATATCAGAAATGCAGCCCTAGGAAGGATTATTTTGGACCAACGTGAAAAATTGAGTGGAAAATAAATTTTTTTTTTTTTTTGAGGAACATAGTATCCGTGACAGTAAATGGCTGCTCGGCAGATTTTCTTTCCAGATTCCCATCATGAATTACAGATTTTAAAAAAACAACAAAACTTGGAATTTCTCGGAATTTCTTATTATCCAGAAGTAGATTTTTCTAAACATGCCTGCGGTAGGATCCTATTGCTGGTAGGTGTGTCCAAATGCTATAAGGACTTTTTCTGTCTCAAGATACAACACGAGGGAATTCTGCTAGTGGAGCCATCACAGCTGGTTCTGGTGCCCTGCCTGCTATTTACAAAGCCACTGATTCCCAAAGCTGATGGCTGGATTTGAGCTGATCCAGCCAGCTTCTCTCATACTGGTTCCTCTGAAGATGAAGGACAAGACTGCAGCCCTTGTGCATGGCCACAGTTAGGGTCAGGGCAACTGTTTGAGGCCAAAGAGAACAGGCTAATTGGCCCTCCCAGGGTAACCCCCCAACCCCTGCCAAACTTCAAGTAAACTACCTGGATCTAAAAGCAAGACCATCTGTGAATAAGGGCCTCTCTAGATATGACAGTGATTCCTTGGAGTTGTTTTTCTTGAATTATAACATACTTCCTAGATGAGGCTGGGATGAAGGAGGCCTAATGCTTTATTTATTTTGAATGAAGAATCACACATTACAGCACCATAAACAGTATAATATTAACTACCTAAAAGTGATGTCAACACTGGGGCAGGAGAAGAGTTAAATACTTTTTTTTTAAATGCAAAAACCGTGAGGCTTTCAAAGACTTCCATGCTGGTTATATCTGGGCCTTTCCCAATTCACAGTCAGCGCGTTCTCTTTGGAAGTGCTAATGAGTGACCAGGAAGGCCGGTCTGAGAGCTTTTTGTGGGCGTCTCTTTTACTGTCTTACAACCACTTCAACAGCAGCCAGAGGGATGAGGGACCCTCTCTCCCTGCATGTTCTCAGGCCTTGAGACGCAGTACAGACTGTCTCCAATACAATCTTTTATTCCGCTAGATTGAAAGCACATCAATGGAAAAGGCAGGAGGGATGAAAAGCCGTAGAAGGGCTGTTTAAAACACCCTCCCACCTCCACAGAGTACACAGCCCAATTCTGCAAATGGAATTAAACTGACTTTTAACTGAGATGCTCAAAATGAACCAGAGGCCAAACTTTGAAGACAAAGTGCAACTTGTTCAGATGCTGTAAAAGCAAAAGTGGCTTTTTCAAAGGCACGGCAATGATTTAGTAGAGAAAAACTGTCAAGGTGGGCTCCGAAAATTTTTCACTTTGCATGTTGTTAACGTCCCACTATCTGCTTTTAGAACCACATAATCACCAGACGGAAGTGATAGAACCACAGTAAACTTTCCTACTGAGCATGAGACGTGCTGTAAAACATCAGGAAAGGTTCACTTACACAGCTGCTAACACATGAGGGTGACACTTCTTAAATGGTCCACAAAGTCTCGTTTTGAACAAGCTAAACAATGAGAGATTTTGACTTCTGAACGTACCTGGATGGTGAAGACAACCAGATTTGCTTGTTTGGGGTCTGCTTGTTGATCACATACGTTCCTAGATCTCCACCCAGTTTAATTGTTAAAACACCACTCTGGTGCATCAGATGGAAAAAGCATGAAGAAAATAAAACAAGACAAAGTTACCACTGTGTCATAATTGCCTCCTATCTTGTTATATCTCAACACTTTGAATTTATACAGGTACACAACATACACCATAAAGAACTGTCTTTAATTTAGTGTTTGGAATTAGGAGGTAACGCAGAAAGAGCGCTGCTCTCAGAATCAGACTATGATTAATCACAATGACACTTAAATCTCACAGTGCTTTTCCTCGTTTCCTATGAGGTGGGCAAGGTGAGAATATCCTTAGTCCCCTCTTGAGGAGAGGAAACAGGAGCTCGGAGTGTTAAGTGACTAGTCAGAGGTATTGCAGCTGGTAAATGAAAGGATCCGCATCCTTATTGCTGCCTTGGTTCCTCAAATACCGGCCAGAACATATTAGAGACATTAAAAAATGGAGACACCAACTCTACCGACGTCCCAGTCAGCACAAACATCGGGCAGGCCAAGTTCACGACCGAAGAAAGGAAAAAAGGCAAGAGAGAAGGAAATAATCAAACCACCTGCTTTGCTGGTCTCAGAAGAGCAGTAGCCTGAGCTCTGCCAGCAGAAGGCTGACACTCCAGACTAGGGGTCTTATTCCCAGACCCTTCCCACCCAGCTCACAAGCTTCTCAGATACCCCTCTCCAGCTTTATTTTCCTCTACAGGAGCCTTGAATTCGTCAAAAGACCGGCTGGTCCACCTTTGCCCAATAAATGCTCATTTAAATTTGAAAACCCTCTTTCAACAAAGGAGCCCTTTACTCCCAAGGCCTGAGGTCTCTCTAGAATGCGCAGGATATTAAGGAAACAGCTACACGGCTGAGCTGGTGAACGGGGAGCCTCGCTGCTCCCCATCCCCTGCACAGCCCGCAGACAGGCAGCCTTTCTCTGTGCCTTTCAGAGCCCCTGCCCACCAAGGGGCCCCCCAGTGGTTCTTAGAAAAAGTTTTGTGTTAGGTTTGCAAACACAAAGAGCTGTTGAAAAGGTGGAGGGAATTCCCTGGTGGTCCAGTGGTTAGGACTCCGTGCTTCCACTGCAGGTCGCCCGGGTTCCATCGCTCGCCCGGTCGGGGAACTAGGATCCCACAAGCAGTATGGAAAAAAATAAACAACAAACAAACAAAACATGGTGGAGAAAGTGTCAATAATAATATAACTGATAGGCATGGGATGGGGAGGACACTATTGGGTTATTTTTTAAATAATTTTTTTTCTGATTAAAAAAGAAACGTAGCAAAATTATAGAGGCATTGGGAATACAGGTGGTATAAATAAAATGCAAACATCAATAAAAACAGCATCTACTATTTTTCAGTACCTACTCTGTGCCAGGCACTGTGCTTTGCACTTTGTGTAAAACTGCTTCCTCTGTGACCATAACCATCGGAGGTAGGACTCTTTATGCCAATTTATAGATGAGGACAACAGAGGGACAGGGTAATAAAGAAAACTTAGTAACGGGCAGGGCTGATCTTAAATTCAGGTCTGCTCGGGTCCATAAGATGCTGTTCTTTCCATAACACGAGGTGCTCTCTCAATCTCATTAATCAGCGATCTGAGCTGTTCACGCCCAGGTATCGGCTGCCAGTTTTTAAATGCAGGGCTAGGATCACAGAATACATAAGTTTTCTTTTTAAAACATTTTTTTCTTGAAACCCACGTGTACTATTTTGTTAGGACTACCTTTCCTTTATTTAAAAATTTCTTACAACTGTATAATTTAGTAGTTTTTAGCATTCCACAAAGTATTTTCATAAAGTGTGCAAACATCCCCACTGTCTAATTCCAGAATATTTCCGTCACCCCCAAAAGAAACCCTGTACCTATCAGCAGTCACTCCTTCCCCCCTCCAAATATAGTTTATGGCTTATTTTTCCATACGATATGAGGCCCAGAGAATCAAGACATAATTTCTTCTAATCTGACCTATCTGTGGCCCTTAAATGCTCCAATGTGCATTGACCCTACACCTGGGAGGTGCGTGATGCAGCGGAAAAGGCAGGGGGCCAGGTCTAGGGACGTGTGTTAAGCCCCATCAGCTGTGTCGTCTCCTTGGGACAATATCTGCTCTGCCTCCTTCAGAGACAGTGCGAGGGCGAGGGGCTGATGGGTGAGCTGAGGTGCTTCTGGGAAGGTTACCCTGACGCCCCTCAGCTGGGACCATGACCCGTGCATGTCCCCACAGCTTCTGTGCTTTCCTCACTGCGTCTGAGCTGCTAGCTTGTTTGCTGGTCACCTGCCCCTTCACTCCACTACTATAAGCACCTTGAGAGCAGATCTGTCTTTTCATCCTAGCATTTTCAGTATTTGTACGAAATATCACTGAATTAAAAAAAAATTGTGGATGAGTGAACAGAGTGGCTGATAACCAGGCACTGTGATAACACACACATACCATATGAAGGGCAAGGTTATGCAAGGCAACGCTCAACCATGCCCCCTCTTGTTCGTGGTGTGTAATTAGACGTTTTTCCCCACAGAGCCAGAAGCTGTTTCCAAAGGAAAGTGGCAAGAGAAGGGAAACTAGCTGTCTTGCTGGTTCCCCAGGAGTTCTTAAAGCTTTTGCAACTGTCTTCAAGTAGACCAAATAAAGAGAGTTTTTTGTCCATTAGTGTTATTCCTTAAGGGGCAATCTGAGTGTCTACTTTGAGAGAGTGGGTAGACTTTAATGCAGGGCAGTGCGGGAGAGAGAGGCAATACTTAGCAGCTGCTGAGACCCAGGCACTGACCAGTTGGAATAGACCCTGGCCACAGCTGGTGAGGCTTGATTCCCGACAGGCAGTATCAGTGGAAGCAAAAATAGCAAGGCTCAGGCTCTGTTGTCCCCAGCTCATTTGCAGAAACAGACACATATGGGAATGGCATGTTGAGTCAGGGGATTTCACATATATGCATGTGGCTTCCCACACTCCTAAAACAGATGCTGACTTCCCCTTAAGGAATAAGAATAATGAATATAAAGCACTTTTACCTACATTGTTTCACTGAATCCTAAGATACACCCGGGGAAGTAGAGGTTACTGTCACCTCTCCTTTACAGCTGAAGGACATGCCCTCACAGATATTTCACTGAAGCGCTCTCGGAAAGAAAATACAAATGCAGGATGCTAGACCAGGCCCTCTGTCACCATATCCAATAAAGTGCTAACTCTGAGCAGGGGTGTGTGACCTAGGACCCAGAGGTGGTCTTCAGGGGTCTGCATATAGCTCTGGAAGCTGATATGTACTCATAGATATGCAGGGATGTTTTTCTTGGGAGAGCAGTCAGATTCTCACAGGGTGTCCTGATCGCCAAATGGTTAAGAAACCTCTGCTCTATGGCAATAATATGCAGACAACTCAGTGAACGAAGGAATGGCGGCAAGCAAATTCTCATTAAAGTGTCTAAGAGGCCAGGGCTCCGCCTGGAAAAAAAACGAAGGCAGTTTGGAGGTAACTCTCTAAATAGTGTGGTGCTTCTCACGGTCTCCAGCGTCAAGTGTAGCCGACTCCGTGGTTGCCTAGTGACGGGAGGGGCTTTGGCTCTGGTAGGCAGTTCCCTCTGATAACCATTACCAGTGAGGAGTGAGGCCTGGACCCAGACACTGACATCCACCGTGACCCGCCCCACTTGACGGACAACACAGTAGCCAAGAAGCTGCTCACGTCTCCCAGTCCCCAGGAGGAAACTGAAGAAACGTGTCCTGGGTGTATCTAGAGTATTGCTTTCATTTGCCTATTTGGCCAGTAGCAAGTGGATAAAACAGCACTCAGTGCTGAGTGGCATCAATGAAAGCATGTTCTGGAAAAGTAGGTGGGCCTCATTTCACTTACACAGTGAATCGACATTTATTAAGTCCCCGCTAAGTACTTAGCAATGTTCCAGGCATTGGGAGACCAGGAATGGGCAGTGTTCCAGCTGTCAAGCTCAGTGTAGCCATGGGAGCTGATGTGTAAAGAGACAGTTACAACACGGGGTGATCAGTGTTCCGTGCAGGCATCCTCAGAGTGCTGGGCAAGGAGGGTAGGGTGGTGTCTGCCTGGAGCATCTAGGAGGGCTGCAGAGAGGAGGTGACATCCAACTGGACCCTGAGGGCACGGAAAGACTGCACTCCAACCAAGCTCAAGTAATGGTGTTACAGGTGTTCTACTGTCTATAATGTAATTTCAACTGATTTATCTTATATGTGAAATACATAAGTTTGCTAGCACCTGAAGGACTCTAATCAGGAATTCACACCCGAGGGTAGACAGCATTTCAAAGTACTTAGAAGTCCAAACTACAGAGGGAGCTATTATATGCCATTAGCCTTCTACACCTACACTAGAGATTTTCCTACTTGGCAAATGATTTGCTAGAAATACTTCTTCCCTAGTGAGTAGAATGGTACTCAATGTACAGTGTATGGATTGGCTAGAAAAACTCAGGTGCCTCTTCCCTTGTAAGAATGGGTTTTAGACTCTGGAAAGTGAAGCAGCTGAATCACTCTTCAGAGAGACACTCTGAAGGTAGGTAAGATCCTGACCCGCCACTGAGCAGAAGCTTTTGTTGCCTGCCTTAGTGAGGTAAGCAGAATTCAGCCGCTAGAATACTGGCACCTTTGCTTCTAATGAAACATTCACGCAAAGTGTTTGAGTCAAGCAGGGGCTTCATTAATCCTGTAAGAACAGGTGGTGTGACTATTTCTGTGGCATGTTCCTAAAGGTTTGCATGTGTGGTAGAGTTTAGCCTGAGCCTTGGTTTCCCCATAGTTACAGAGCCTGGTAAGGAGGCTGGGGTAGAGGAGACCTGTAACTTCCCCAGCTCTAATCGTCCCACAGATGGTCAAGTTCCGGAGGCCAGTTTGTAATGGTTCCCAAGTAGCTCTGCCTTCTGAGGCTGCCTGCATAAGCACGTCTACAGCCCCGCCGGGACATTTCTGCTGCTGACAGCGACCAACGAATCCACCTGGAAGGCATTCAATCGTTTCTTGCCTGGTTATCACCAAGTCCCTTACTGTCCTTACAACTAGGCTTGACACCTGCCCATCTGATGGAGTCCTTTTCTAACCAGTGCCCCCAACAGCAATATCCAATACCATTTCTATCACTTTAGCCTGACAGCTGGTTGTCCTAAATAGTTCCATGATTTAATCCCAAATGCACTCTTCATGACATTTTCTGGTATTAATTAATTGCTGTCAAGAGGGTTAACCTCTGCAGGGGATGTGCTCCCACTGGCAAAAAAGAGCTACTCCCTAAGGCTTAAGCAATAATTCTAAACCCAAAGGCAGACCCTTGCTCAAGTCTGCCACCTGGTGGCCAGTCGATACACACCAGCACTGCCCTGGCTTCTAGGATTCGGGGCTTAAGTTTCATCCAGACCTGGGGTTCTCGCCCAGCTGCATTAGAATCCTCTGAGGAGTTACTCTAAAAACTTTAAAAACCCCAAAGCCTGGCCTGGGCCACAACCTAGACCGATTTTTATTTGATTAATAAAAATCCCTAGGGATGGGACCCAGGGATGCTCATTAGAATCTCAGGTGAGCTTTTCAAAAACATGCTTCCTAAGACTGTACCCTGACCACTGTATGAGAATTTCCAGGAGTGGGGCCCATGTCTAGTCTGAATACATCTTGGGCAATCTCTCACCCCGCTTAGGAACTAGCCTGCCTGCATGATGAGAGGCATCTTGCTACACAAACACATGCCTGGGTCCCTCCCTGATTTATCTTCACAGGTATTGAGTGAAGCTTGAGAATCTGTATTTTTAGGCAAACATGAGGCTCAGAGAGGCTGAGTGACTTGCCCAAGGTCACAAGCCTGGTGATGCAGGGCTGACACCAGAACCCCAGTCTTTTGGTCCCATCCATAACCGCATACTGCTGGAGAGGAATTCTTTATCTTAGCTAAAATTCTTAGGGAGGATACAGAAGAATGAAAAGAAGCAAATAGGTACCCCAAAGGAGACATCATAGTCTTCAAATGTGTAAGGTTTGTCTGCAAGGTCTTCAAAAAACTCTGCTAAGGAGTCCAGCGTCTCCTCGGCCAGTCTTTCATAGGTGGTATCGTCCAGAGGGCTGTGAGGGGAACAGAAACAACCCTGATCATGCAATCACCAAACTGCTCCGTTTTATTAACATCAATGGACACATTTATTTTTTACTTAAATTTTTTAAATTGATGGAAAATGTCTAACATATACCAAGTAAAAATTGAAACAGCATCAGAGGGTTTACAGAGAAGTAAGCCTTTCTTCCCAAATAGGCAGCCCCCATCCCAGAGTCAGCTATGATGAGCAATCTCTTTCAAATATATAAATGAAGCACCTTGCAGTTTTCCTTTCATATGTCTTGGAAATTGTTCCAGATTAGCACATACAGTTTTCATAGTATTTTATCTTATGTTATTCATTCAGTTTGTCCCCTTCAGCAGGACACTGAGGTTGCTTCCATTGCTTTTGTTGTTAAAATTTGTTGGGCAAACCACAAAGTGGGAGAAAATATTTTTATTCTATATATCTGAAAAAGGACATATCTAGAACATGTAAAGAACTCTTAGAAATCAATAAGAAAATCCAATAGAAAAATGGGCAAAATACTTGAACAGATTTCATTTAAAAAAAAGATATCCAAATGGCCAATGAACATATGAAAAGGGGCTCAACTTTGTTAATCTTCAGGAAAATGCAAATTAAAAAATCCCATTGAGATACCACCAGAATGGCTAAAATGAAAGAGACAGATAATATGAAGAGTTGGCCAGGAAATGCAGTAACCAGAGCTTTCAGATACTGCTGATGGGCAAGTAAATTGGACAATCAAACTGTTGATACTTCTACTAAAATTGAATATATTCATATCCTATGACCCATCAATTCCACTCTTGGGCATTTACGCAACAGAAACGCATACCCAAATATAAATTTCCTTAGCAGTGAAAAGACCAAAACCAATTTCGATTTGAAAAAAATAATTCAGATGACAGAAATATAGAATTGTATAATACAATTTGATACTTAATAAATATTGTAATTGCTCTAAAAAAAAAGAAAGAAAAAAAAAAAAAAGAAATGCATACCCAAGTTCACCAAGAGACATGCACCATGCTAGAATGTTCATAGCAGAACTATCCAACAGCCCAAACTGGAGACTGCCCAAGTATCCATAGGAAATACCATAGATAGATAAATTGTGATATATTCATAAAATGGAATACTACAGTACAAAACAGAATTGTCTACAAATATAATATGGACGAAACACTTCTTTTGATGGTGATTGAAAGAAGCCACATACAGACATATTTATATTTGATGATATCATTCATATAAAGTTAAAAAACAGGCAAAACTAATCCATGCTATTGGAAATCAGAATGGTGCTGCTCTGGGGCAGGGAGGGGTTAATAATTAGCACGGCAGGACGAAGGTGTGCTTCCCAGAGGCCAGAAGTAGACCCTGAAGAAGGAAGCTGGACTTGGGGCTTCCTGCAAAGGTCCCACCCAACCTCAGAGGACTGCCTGGAGGGACTGGGAGACAGTAGCAGAGAGTCTGCCCAAGGAGGTCACAGGTCCCACCGCCCGCCTCCCCTGCGGCCATGGGGAGTGACGGACAAGGAAGAGCCTCCAACCAGGGTTTCATGGATGGAAGTCCCCCAGAGCCAGGGCAGAGGTTGTCCCACTGCTGCTGGACACCTCGGCCTTCGGGGTGGATGAGTGACTGCACGGTCCTGTGGTTGCAGCCAGTGGGTGTGTGTGGAAGGAGAGTCCCTGCAGTTACAGGCGCAGGGTGGTGGGCTGCAGCGGTGCCTGGCAGCTTTTCCCCAGAACCCATTGCGTCCTCCCTTCCTCCAGGCACCCGCTGGGCTACATTTCCTGGCCTCCCCAGCTGTTAGCTGGGGCCCCCGGACTAAGTCCTTCCTGCTACAATGTGAGTGAGGGACAGACGTCACCTCCAGACCTTCCATGCTCTTGTCCCTTTCTGTGGAGTGGAAGCTGGACAGAGTGACCTGGCCTCGACCTGCAGAGGACAGTAAGTTGCTGATAGGCGATAGGAAGGTGGAGGGAGCCCGGCTCCCTGAATCGTTTCACAGAGGCCTGGCCACCCCCCCACCGACAGAGAGGGGGACACGAACCACTCTTGGTTGGAGCCATTGCAGTTTTGGGTCTACTTGTTACAGAAGCTTGGCCTGCCCTAACTACTAAGATGTCAAAGAGAATAATAACAAAACTCTGGAAACAACCTAAATGTCCAGCAGTAGGGGATGGGTTAAATGAATTATGGTACATCCATAAAACTTAATACTATTTCATTAAAAATAATGCGGTGGGTAAGTAGTGATGCGGAAAGACGCTTATGAATGCTGCTGCTCAGGGAGAAAACAGATGGGATGGGTTTCTGTGGGATGGGTTTCTGTGGGATGGGTTTCTGTGGGATGGGTTTCGGTTTTCTTTGATTTTTTTTTGGTTGTTGTCGTTGTTAGAAAAGGTAAGAGAAAAGGAAAAAAAAAAGAAGTATGTTTATATGTGCATATGTTGTATATTGAGAGAGAGGGAGAGGGAGGAGGAGATCTCTGATGTGGAAGGCGTTTTATCTCACCCAGCGTCACCCAAAGTTCCTGTTGTCCTCAAATTCATCCAACAGACCCACTGCTTTTTGACATTCAGGATCTGGTTGAGGCAGCAGAGGCTCAGACTCTAAAAGCCAAAGTGAAGAAGAACGTTACCATTTTTCAACACACAGTCCATTAATGCACAGTTTGAATATCACTATTTCTACATTCGGGAGTAACGAGGTTAAAGTTTTTCAGAGTATATCTTTCTCAGGAAAATTTTTCGCCTTCTTTTAGTGCGTCAGACTGCGCTCTCCCGGGCTCTCTCTAAGCCTGTGCTGTCCAACTCAGTAGCCACAAGCCACAGGCAGCTATTTAAATGTAAATTTATTGAATAATATAAAAATTTAAAAGTCAGTTCCTCGGTCCCATCGGCCACGTTTCGGGTGCCCTGTGGCATTCTGTGGCTCGTGGCACAGACAGGACACACCCACCACCACGGGAGGCGCTGCTGGCAGCACTGCTCCGGACTGGGATGGGGTAGTTAGCATGGGGCGGGAGGGGGGCAGGGGGGGTTGGGGGGTGCGGTGGGAAGTGTCAGCAAAGTTCTTAGAATGTGACTAAAGTGAGTAACAACAGATAGCAGGTGTCCAGAAAAGAGGCTGTGCCTGCAGGGCTATGTGACAGATCTCACTAACACGATCTGCAGGGGACACCGTGACCCACTGCTTTCTTTCAATACGTAACTGCTGAGCGTCCTGGAGCCCGGCTCTGAGGACTGGGGTCTGAGCTGATGACTGCCAGGCAGGCGGACCAGCCAGAGAGATGGTGGAGGGGACGGAGGTCTGGACGGAGAGAGAAGTGGTATAGCCGAGCGGAGATGGCAGGGGAGTGATGGAGAGGTGGGCTGCTGGACTTCCTCCCAGGAAGGCACCGAGGGGCTTCCTGAGGTTGGTGGCAAGGTTCACCTTCTCCAAAGAGCACTGTGGTTGCCACTACGAGAAGGGGGCAGAGGCTGTGGTTACTCTCTTGAGCCATCAGGGCCCTGGGCAAGCTGAGAAAGGAGAAGGCTGAGAAGTGAGCGGAGGATATGGGGGTGCAGAACGCAGATGGCCGTTTAAAAACGTTGGCTCAGAAGGGAGAAGTGAGAGAGCGGCCGTGATAAGCACAGTATCGCCACAGCACATTCTAGAGTGTTCACCATCAGCGGGGTAGCGTCCTCAGACTTTAGACAAAGGGACTTACTTAGTCCTCATTACATTCCAATGAGGCAAGTACTATTTACAGTCATTATTCACGACAGTGATGTCCTATAAAGTTGCCACAAACACTGGATTAGCAAGTTACTAAGGGAAATATGGAGAGGTTCCTGTGAGCCTCTGGTCACATGTTCACCAAATGATCAATGCATAACCTTGTTTTACACGTGTTTCTGTTCAAAGGTGCCTTGTTTAATATATATTGTTGATTCCTTGACACTGAACTCACAGCCAACAGCGCTAGAACTCACGCTTTGGACGGAGCTTATCCAACCCACGTATTTTCTCCCTAAGGCCCATCACAGCCTTCTTGCACAGAGGAACACTGGACAGCACTTCGGCACGATGCTTGCGGGCCACTTTAAACAGTGAAATTATAAACGAAAGTCACGAAAATGTGAAAAACGCGCCACCAAATAGACTGTGAACAGGACCCTTGTTTCCAGGGTGGGAGCTGAGAAGTGGACAGAGCGGCACTTTGTCTGACCTCAGCCAGGGACATGTGAGTGGAGGTGACTCACATTTTTTGCTGCTCTGTGCACGTCCGAGAATGACCACAAAAGTGCCCTGAGTATCGATTTGGGGGATAGAAATACATTTTAGTGAGTAGGTGAATTCACAAGTAGAGGATGCAGGAATAAGGAGGATCGACTATATTTGTATTTTACAGATGAGGAAACTGAGGCATAAGGGTAACTTGCCCAGAGTCACACAAACACACAAAGTGGGGGAGCTGGGATTTGAACCCATGCTGTCTGGACCCAAGGTCTGGGCCCCAAAGGAAAGAATCACATCCAGGGAATGATACAGGACTCCAGACACGGAGGGGAGGTGTTTGAGAATGCAGGGCTCACCTCAGTCAATTTCCCTTCTCTCCGGGATCCTGGCCCCTCAGATCCTAGCTGTCTCAGTCTCACTGCTACCTTCACACAGCTGTTTTTGTCTTTTAATTTTACATCTTCGATGGTCTGGTGGGAGGGCTGGTCTAAAAGGTACTCATTCACAGCCAGAGCAGAAGACTTCATTCAGCTGTGTTGAATCACAAGAGGAACAGCTGCCAAAGACTCCCTGTCTGGTCTCTCACCTGCTTTCCCCATCTAACATTCCCTGGGTAACTGCTTAACCCTCCCAAGCTCTGCTTCCTCCTCTGAAGGTAGGGATCATGGTACCGGCCTTGCAGACTGGTTATGAGGATCCAACAAGAGGACATCAATATCCCAAATAGGGGGCCTGAGGGTTCCGTCAATTTCCATTTTGAAGCATGTCAACGGAAGTGTGAAGAGGTAGGAGGCCAGAGAGGCAAAATCCGGCCTTTGCCCAAGGGAGGCAGATGGATTTCACGGTGGGGAGGGTGGCTTCAAGGTGAGGAGCCACCCAGGGCCACCCCTCCTGTGGCCACATCACCTGGAGCCATCGGACTATGTGTCTTGTGCGGGTCTGCTTACTCGAGTCTCCAGGGTTCAGTGACTCCGTGAGCGCAGCACCGGGCTGGCTCATGGGAGACGTCGGAGGAAATACTAGATAGTTCTTGGGCCCACAGGCTCAAGTTCAGGCCCTGGAACCACACGACTCAACTAAGGCTTGGCCTGGTGGTCGGCAGGGAGGCCAGCCTTCACCCCAGGGTCCCCTCGGTCTCCTGGGCCCTGTCAAACCACAAGCCTGAAGAGAGAATCAGCTCTCATCCGCTGCTGGGGAGGACAAACTGGCACGACCACTCTTGGCATCTAGTGAGTGGGATATCTGCTGGCCCCTGGCTCAGCAATGCCAGTCTGAGGGCTTCACCCAAGAGGAGGTTCTTTCCACGCACGGGTGCGCCCAGTGCAGCACCATTGCAAGAGCAGCTCACTGGGCTCAGCCGGATGTCACGGGAGGAGCGTGGACAAGGTGTGACATACCCAACGGCTACCATCCAGCAGAGAAAGCAAATAAATGACAACAGTGTGCATCAGTGTCACTGAGTTTCAAACATTGATCACAACATTGATCACAAGGAGTAAGGCACAGCAGAATAAATACAGCAAAATGGTTTTTTCAAATGAATGGTACATGCTTTAGGGAGACATACACAGGAGGTGAAACTCTGAGAAGGGGATGCCTGACAGAATTCAGGAGAGCAGATTCCTCTCAGGGAGGACCGGGCTGTAACGGAAAGAGCACCAGGCCTTCATGGAACACTCAATATTGTATTTTTTAAAAAAATATTTATTTATTTGGCTGCGTCGGGTTTTAGTTGTGGCTCGCGGGATCTTCGTTGTGGCATGCGGGATCTTTCACTGCAGCACTCGGGCTCTTCGTGGCAGCGCAGAGGCTTCTCTCTAGTTGTGTGCGGGCTCCAGAGCGTGCAGGCTCAGTAGTTGCGGCACGCCGGCTCAGTAGTTGCGGCACGCCGGCTCAGTAGTTGCGGCACGCGGGCTTAGTTGCCCCGAGGCATGTGGGATCTTAGTTCCCCGACCAGGGATCGAACCCACATCCCCTGCATTGGAAGGTGGATTCTTAACCACTGGACCACCAGGGAAGTCCCTGGAACATTCCATATTCAATTTCTTAACCTAGTGGTGGGAACATGGGAGTTTGTTATTAATCTTTAAACAATACGGATTTAAAAAAAATATTTATCTTATTTATTATTATTTTTGGCTGCATTGGGTCTTTGTTGCTGCGCGCAGGCTTTCTCTAGTTGCGGCGAGCAGGGGCTGCTCTTTGTTGCGGTGTGCGGGCTTCTCATTGCAGTGGCTTCTCTTGCTGCGGAGCATGGGCTCTAGGCGTGCGGGCTTCAGTAGTTGTGGCACGAGGGCTCAGTAGTTGTGGCTCACGGGCTCTAGAGCACAGGCTCGGTAGTTATAGCGCACGGGCTTAGTTGCTCCGCGGCATGTGGGATCTTCCCGGACCAGGGCTCGAACCCGTGCCCCCTGCATCGGCAGGCGGATTCTCAACCACTGCGCCACCAGGGAAGCCCACGGATATTTTAAATACAATTTTGTGTATAGACTCTACATATAGAGTCATGTATACTGTCTGTGGAAGACAATAACAATGAATTTAGAGTGAAGTAGGGCATAACCCACCCAGGCAAAGGCCATGGGGTCATAAGTGACGATCGTGTCCCTCTAGAAAAATTAATAGATGCCTAAATGCCTTCCGAGGTATGCAGAAGTGGCTGCAGCAGGAGCTTCTGAAGTTGTTTAAGAGCAGTGGCACCTAGGTATCTCCTCCTTGGAGCTGCCTCCAGCTTTAAAGGGGAAAGGTTAGAGACCCTGTCACTGTCACACTCTCTTATTATTAGGGTCGGAGGCCGCCTGCTGGAAGCAGGGTCTTCTCCAAGCCTCGGGGTGAATAGGGCAGGCAGTGGAGGGCTGTGAGCTGCAGGCTTACAAGGCATTTCTGTGGATCCTGGGTTCCGATGAGCAGCTGGAACTGAGAACTGACAATCAGAAGCTAAATCTGCTCATCACCTCCAAAGCTGTGCACACAGTAGCCGCCAGCCACACGTGGCCACTGAGCACTTGAAACATGGCTGGTGTGACCGAGGAGCTGGATTTTAAACTTCACTTAATTTTAGTTTAAAAATGATACTCAATAAGGTTACTGGAAAATTTAAAATATGTTTGGGGCAACTCAAGTGTGTGAATTTACTTCTTCAGTTGTGAATTTTATAAAATCTAAATATACATCAAGTATTTCCACAATAAACTCAGTTTAACATCTGATGGACAAGGGATGGAAGTGTGAAATCCATACTGGATTTGGAAGAATGAGTACAAAGAGGAAATGTGAAGTATCTCAGTAATGATCTTTCAGTATCAATTACCTGTTGACATGGTAACATTTTGGCTATACTAGGTTACGTAAATGTATGGTTGAAATTAATTTCACCTGTTTCTTTTTACTTTCCCAATATAACTACTAGAAAACTTATTGCACAGGTGGCTCCCATTCTACTTCTGCTGTGGAAGTAGAAGCAGCGGGTAGAGAAAATAAAGCCAGAGAAAAGGGTCCCCAAATGAACTCCCCAAATGATCTTGGGTCAGAAGTCATCAGGACCCACATGGAGTCCAAGGGACTTTAGGGATCAACCTGAGGACAGTTAAGGCCTTAAAAAAATTAAACAGGATCGTGATTCCAGTTGCCACTGTCATCCAGCCAACTCCACAAGTACTGAAGATGTGCAAGGGAACTGCAGAATAGACAGGTTAAACCAACCTGATTAACTATGGAAAAAGGGGCCCAATGGGTAGCCTAGGTTGTTAACCACCTAGCAACCTCCCAGTGGCCCAAATCCCAGTATGTGCCAAGTGCCCACCTCCCGGGTGCGCCTCTGAATCAACAGCCCTTAACAGCCACTAGGTACCGTCCAAAAGCCCACGCCATATCTTGTCACTCTCCTAAGTTAAAAACTGCTGAGGACACAGGCAGGCGTGGAAGAGCACGTCAGGGCAGCTCCAGGTGAGAGAGAAGGAGCAGAGTAATAAACATGGGCGTTCTGCAGAAGGGGATCATGGGGCCAGCATGGCCATAACTACCTAGTTTTCCTGAGAAGAGGGGGAAATCCGTGATTCCTGCTTTGAGTGTTGACAACCAGTCCCAGTGTTTCTTCACACAGGGTCAAATAACACACGTCCGCGGGAGGTGGAGGCCTAAAGTCCAAATTCCGGAGCTCCGTGAACAATTTGGGTTGGATTTCACCTGCCTCCTTCACCATCCACAATCCATCCAGCGGACCAGCCACTCAGAGCTGATCGTCGCCCACTTTCCTGGCCTTTATCCACGCCGTTCTCTCCTCTGAGAGCCCCTCACTGTCCCCTGCCGTCTTCAGACCCTGATTAAACATCACCTCCATCCTCCCGTGTAACCTTCTCAACCCCACAGCCTTTCTTTGGGCTTCCTCCTTTCAAGTCGTGGAGTAACCGGGTCAGATATTTCTTTGTATCCCCGCGAGGGAAGATAAGTGCAATTAAGTGCTGAAGACTTTATGTATGTTAATTAAACTGCATGCCAGCTCGGCAAAATGGGTACTCTCCCCTTCACAGAAAAAGAAGGCAGGCCTCAGAGAGGTTCTGGGATCCCCCGACATCCCCGAGCTCTGCTGAGTCCAGGGGCCAGACTTTGGAACCCAGGTCCGATCCAAAAGCCCTGCTGCTCTAGCTACTGTGCTCCACAACTTTGACATCTTTACCTCGCTCGCTGAAAGCGTTTCGTTCATGAAAGCCCATGCTTGAAAACAACGCTCTGACAGTATTGCTACTCATATTTATATACTGTCAATATTATAGTGATATATATATATTATTTAACTGAAGTAGTTCTATATTTACAGCATGCTAATATTATAGATACTATACATATATGTATATTATAGTACCTGGCATATATTATTAAAGTTCTCGCAAAGAGAAGTGACAAGCTTAGAGCCACCGCAGGTCCCTAAGAGCCGATGCCCGCCCACCTTCCCTGCCTTTGCACGCGCGGTTCCCGCAGTTGCGCTGCAGGATACAATCTCTGTCTTCTCACCAGAAAGCGGAAGCCAGTGCAACTGCAACCGGGAGAAACTGAGACTGGGGAATGCACGGCGGCTGCCGCCGCCCTTCCCCAGCCTGAGCTGGAGCCGGTGCGCGTGCCCGGCGCGTCCCCGGCGTGCGCGGCCTCGCCACGCCGGAGTGCGGCCCGGGCGGCTGCCCGCGCGGATACTCACGGGCTGGCTGGGTGTGCCGGCCGCGGCGGTCCCGGTGCGCAGGCCCCGGCAGCCGTAGAGCCGGGGGTCCTTCGTTGGCCGCGGGGCCCCGGCGCGGGCCTGGGCAGAGCCCGGGGGCGCCGAGCGGGGCAAGAGGCTGGCAGCCGCTCGGCGCCCAAGCGTCCACATGCTCCTCGCGATCTGCGGCCGCTCCGCCTCCTGCTCCGGGGACGCTGGGCGCCACCTGGTGGTCATGGGTTGCAGCTGCAGTCGCAAGCTTCCCTTTTCTGCAGGCTTGGGAAACGACCAGAAGTTAGACTTTAGGAAGAGCTTCCCTGCGTTGCTCTATTTCTGCATTTAACAAAAATAGGTAGAGAACCTGTTTCGTGCAAAGCAGGGGGCTTACCCCTTGGGCAACATAGTGAATGCGTAACCAAGGTCCCTGATCTCGGAGACTTCAGCTTAGTGACCCGCTGCTGACGAATTCTATACAAAAGGCTTTGGGAGCTGCAGTTTTGCTGTGAACGGGGTGGGGTCCTGAAGCTGCTTGGCCGCCAGTATAGGTTACAGCAGTTAGGAGATTGCGGACAGGAGACTGACTGCCTGATTTAAATATGTCCCCTGCCCACTTCCTACCTGTGTGGCCAGTGGGCAAGTTAATTAACCTCTCTGTGCCTCATCTGTAAAATGGGGTATACAAGTTTCTACTTCACAGGGTTGTTATAAGGATAAAATGAGTTAATCTATGTGAAGTTTTCTTGGACAGGCCCTGGATCCTGTTAAGTCCACAATAAATACTAAGTTGTTAATACATTTTAAAATAAAATTTTACTTAGGTAGTGTAGTGCAAAGGAATACAAACTGTGAAAGTTCTTTCATATTTTATATATGCTTTAGAAAATGTCAAATATGTGTACTAGAGAATATCATCTTTATGGGTAAGATAGTGAGAAGAGGAGATAGAAAGTGTTAAAATTCTACCAAAGCCACCTTGGTACTTTGTGAATAGAGGAGATAAGACACTCGTATAAATACTTAGGACAAAGACAAGTGTTAAATGGGTGTCAGTGTTGCATGGGAGAGTATATACAACTAGGGGTGGGGGCAGTCAGGGAAGTCTTCATGGAGGAAGTGGCATTTGTACAGGGCCTTGAAAAATAGGGTAAAGGAGGTGGGATCTGACTGGCTCTCTGACAGGGCATTCTTTTGGTTGGGAGACATTTTCCTGCATTCAGGTAATTCTAAGCAGCCGTTTATTGAGCACCTGTTATGTAGATGTTAGGCATGGAGAAACCATTTCCCCCTTGTAAAGTGTCTGGAGATACTTTTTTTTTTAATATAAATTTTATTTATTTATTTATTTATTTTTGACTGTGTTGGGTCTTCGTTGCTGCACGTGGGCTTTCTCTAGTTGTGGTGAGCAGGGGCTACTCTTTGTTGCGGTGCGCGGGCTTCTCATAGTGGCTTCTCTTGTTGCGGAGCATGGGCTCTAGGCACGCGGGCCTCAGCAGTTGTGGCTCGCGGGCTCCAGAGGGCAGGCTCAGTAGTTGTGGCACACGGGCTTAGTTGCTCCACGGCATGTGGGATCTTCCCGGACCAGGGCTCGAACTCATGTCCCCTGCATTGGCAGGCGGATTCTTAACCACTGAGCCACCAGGGAAGCCCTGGAGATACTTTGGATTGTCACAACTAGGCCGGGGTAGGTTGTGTGTGCACTACTGGCATCTAGTAGGTAGAGCCCAGGGATGCTGTTAGACATCCTGCTATGAACAGGAAGGACACCCACAACACAGAATTATCTAGTCCAAAACGTCAATGGTGCCAAGTCTGAGAAGCACTCACTAAAGCCACACTGGTAGAATCCACTGGAGGCAAAGACAAGTGTGTTGGTTGTTGGCCTCGGCCCCAGACCCGCGGCACTAACAGTGAGGACCTTCCTCACACACTCAGAGCATCATTATATACTTAGAGAGTTGAATTATTATTAACCAGCATGCTTAGCATGTTCTGGCATAGAAAGGGCCCCAGTACCTGCTCCAACTGCCTGCAAAGTTGGTAGCACTGCCCTGTCTTTTCAGCCAAGGAAACAGGCTTGGAGTAGCAGAGCAGAGAATATTAAGGTCTCCCAAGAATCTGTCCTTCTCCAGATTCTGGGAGGCGATCAAAGGCAATTGGGCACATCTGGTAAGAGGCTGGGGCCCCATGGATGTGCAAAGATGTGGAGGGACCCTGTAGGTACCAGTGCCTTTCCCCTGCTCTCTACGTTGCCTCCCCCTAAAGACAGGTGCTAGGAGGTGGTGTGTGGCAACCCCAATGCCTGTCTGGTTGAGGGCGGGGGAGAATTTCCCTGGAACTCACATTGTCGGCCCTTAGGGTACTTTGATGAGATGTATTCTAGGACAGTGATTTGCAAAATGTGCGGACCAGCAGCTTTGGCAGCACCTGAGAACTTGTTAGAAAGGCAAATTCTCAAGTCCTATTCAGACCTACCGATCAGAAACTCTAGGAGTAGGGCCCAGCAATCTGTGATTTAATAAGCCCTCCAGGGAAATCTGAAGCACCTTGAGGTTTGAGAACCACTGCAGTAGGGTACATCTTGGGCAAAATTGTGAATTAAGCTGGTGTCACGAGGTTATCTTTCTAAATCTAAAAGTCTGAATCTAAAATGTTAATCTAACCATAGCACTCCTGTTAGTTCCCTTTCACCACCATCAAGATAAGCGCTCTTTCCACTCCCTTTTGTGTACCCTACTCTCCGGGTAATCTGAGTATACCAATTAGGATTAGATTTTGCTGAGTATATCAGAGAACAAGAAAACAATGTTTTAAACAATTTAGAAGTTTATTTCTCTTTCACATCCAAAGATGTTGAGAAACTGGCATCCAGGTTTCTTGGGCAGCTCAACAAAGTTATTAGGAAAGCTTCCAGCTCTCCAGTCTATTATCTGGGGTGTGGCCCTTGTCCTCACAGTCCAGAATAGTTGCCAGTATATCAGCCATCACACGTGTATTCTAGGCAGCAGGGTGGAGGGAAAGGCATCCTCTCCCTTCAAAAGACACATTCTGGAATTTTCACCTAATACTTTCACTTGCATCTCATAGGCTAGAAGTTAATCATGTGACCTTACCTAGCTGCAAGGGAGGCCAGGAAATGGAGTCATTTAGCTGAGCAGCCAATGTGTCCAACTAAAATTTGGAAATCCTGTTATTAAAAAAAGGGGAGAATGGGGGAGGGATGGACTGGGAGTTTGGGGTTATCAGATGCAAACTATTACATATAGAACGAATGGACAACAAGGTCCTACTGTATAGCACAGGGAACTATATTCAATATCCTGGGATAAACCATAATGGAAAAGAATATAAAAAAGAATGTGTATATGTGTATAACTGAGTCACTTTGCTGTACAGCAGAAATTAACACAGCATTGTAAATCATCTATACTTCAATTAAAAAATAAATTTAAAAAAAAGGGGATGGGACTTCCCTGATGGTCCAGTGGTTAAGACTCTGCGCTCCCAATGCAGGGAGCGTGGGTTTGATTCCTGGTCAGGGAACTACCAAAAAAAATTCGGGGGGGTGGGATGAATGGATATTAGGAGGCAGCTAGACATCTTTGCCTTTGCACACTACTCACAATTCCCAGAACCAGTGATGCTTTCTTTCCCTTCTGGGTCATCCCTCATGTTGTTCCTTAGTTTTCCATCTCTTTGCCTAGTGTGGAAGATTGGATTTCTCAAAGAGGGCCACACAAATATTTATTTCATCTCACATGGACTCCAAAGTCTTTGACACTCCTCAGAAGTGATGCTGTATGACTTCCAAGATTAGGTCATAAAAAGGATATAGGTTTCTCCTAACTCCCTCATTTTGGAATTCTTGCTCAGGGGACCAGCCATCATATTTTGAGGAAGTCCAAACTAGCCCAAGTAGAGACCACATAGAGAGGAACTGAGGCCCCCAGTCAACAGCCAGCATCAACCACTAGACGAGCGAACCAGCCTTTAGATGATGCCAGCCCCAGCCTTAGAGCCTTCCAGCCGAGGCCCCAGACACCATGGAACAGAAACAAGGTATCCCCATTGTGCCTTGTCTGAATTCCAGACCCACAGCATCTGTGAGCATAAAAGATATGGGCATGGGTTTAAGCCAGTATGTTTGGGGGTAATTTGTTCAACAGTCATGATAACTAGAACATGTGGCTATCTCCTTCTCTTCCTCTAGGATTCAACTTAGATGTCAGATGTGACCCTTTCCACAGTCTTTTCTGAAACCAACCTCTCTGTTCTCACAAGTGTGTCTTAGGCACCCTCCTCTGTGTTTCCACAGGCTGCGATGTCATTGTGACTTTCCTTATTTAGCTAGTGTTTCCTTATTTAGCTAAATAAGACACTCTATTGGTGAGTGAATGAATGAAAGAAAAAGTGAATGATGTTCTTCTTTGTTGGCCTCTTATTCCTCTAGGAATGCCTTTCTTGTCTTGGGTCTCACTGCCAAGGAATAGTATGGAATTAACTGATACTGGCCAGTAGACATATACGGAGTAATGTCATCCTCAAGATGTTTATTTGTATTTTCCTTGGAGTCTCAAAACTTTTAAGACCCAGTGAATGGATTTTAAAAATCTTACCCCTGAAAATAAATAAGTAAATAAATAAATAAATAATCTTACCCCGAATCTGAAAGTTCTCCAGTCTATACCGTCTCAATAAATATTATCTTCAGATACTGAATGGTTCTTGGCAGTAACCTGGGTTGTCACCCTCCCACCTCCACCTTCCTTTCCCTCACTCCCCACACTCAACCCCTCAATGAGTTCTGTCAATTCTACCTCCAAAATATATACCAAATCTGACCAGTTTTTTTTTTGGTCCCTGTTTAAAACCATTCTCTTGCTTGGATAACTGCAATGGCCTCATACCTAGTCTTTCACCTCCCACCCCAGCCAGCTGTTTCTTCACACGGAAGACAGTGTAAGAATGCCTTTCTTAAGGCATTCTTTTTTTCCCAAAGCAATGATTTAGTGTTTTGCACAAATGATCTATGTTTTATAAAAAGTTAGGAGATTTGAAAAAACGTACTCAAAGAGAGCAAGAAATCACCCCTTGGAATACGTTTACTACGGTAAACGTGTAGTGAACATTCTTCCACACAATGCAGTAGGTGTATATATTTGGTCTGTTGAACAAGGATGCAAGGCAAAACCAATCTCATTCTTTTTAATTTTAAAATATTTTTTACTTATTTATTGGCTGCATTGGGTCTTCGTTGCTGTGCACAGGCTTTCTCTAGTTGCGGTGAGCGGGGGGTTACTCTTCGTCGTGGTGTGCGGGCTTCTCATTGTGGCGGCTTCTCTTGTTGTGGAGCACAGGTTCTGGGCGCACAGGCTTCAGTAGTTGCAGCACGCAGGCTCAGTAGTTGCAGCATGAGGGCCCTAGAGCGTGTGGGCTTCAGTAGTTGCAGCGCATGGGCTCAGTATTTGCCGCATGTGGGCTCTAGAGCACAGGCTCAGTTGTTGTGGTGCACGGGCTTAGTTGCTGCATGGCATGTGGGATCTTCCCGGACCAGGGATCGAACCCATGTCCCCTGCATTGGCAGGCAGATTCTTAACCACTGCGCCACCAGGGAAGTCCCTCATTCTTTTTAAAATACATGAGTCTACCCAACGAGAATACAAGTTACATGAGAGGAAGCAGCTTGTCTGTTTTTGTTCCCTGATATGTCCCCAGAGCCAGATAAGGGCCTGGCATATAGAAGGTCCTCAATAAATATTCAATATTTGTTGAATAAATAAATTATGACTATGCAAATATTATCCATGGCACAACCAATATTTATATTTGATACATGTCCTTTCATGGACAGTTAAGTGTTTTTCATGGAATTTTAATTGCCTTCCCCCCACTTGTGTTGTCTGCCTTGACTGTATTCTTACATTCCTCAGCTTCCCCAGGATTGTGTGAAATCCCTGGAATGTCCTGTCCTGCAGAAACCCCTCTCTTGGGAGGCTTCTCCCTCCTGCTCCAACCTGGAATGATATTCTTTAGGCTCAGGGCACAATTCCATCCTGGAACTCCCCATCTGAATTCCATGCCTTCCCTTTTCTGGGGTTACTTCCTTGTTTGGATGGAGAACAAGCTCCAGAAACATTCTAAGAAAGTGTATGGAGAAGGACAGCATCTCTATGTTTTCCTGGGGAAAGAGATCCGACCTCTGCTTACCCCTGGAACTCATCCTGGACCCCCTCCTCACCATCCCATCTGCTCTGCTTTTTAGTGCTTCCACTTGCCACGCCCTTCTGTCCCTCAGGCCTTTGCACTTGCTCTTCTTGCTGGACGCTCTTTCTCCAGCTCATCCCAGGGGGACCCTTCTCATCTTTCAGGCCTCAGTCTGCATGTTCCCTCCTTAAGGAGCCCTGCTCTGAACAATGTACCTAACGGAGACCTTTCCCTCTACTGTCTCTCTCCATCACCTCCCTCCATTGATTTCCTTTGTAGCATGTATCCTAACTGGCAAGTATGTTGTCTGTGTCTTGCTTGCTCACTGGATGTCTCCCGCACTAGAGTATCAGCTCCATGTCTGTCCTGTTCACCGTTGTATCCTCCTGCTGGATGTGGTGCCAGGTAAACAGCAGGTGCTCCGTAACTCTTTGCCAAATGAATGAATGGATGAACAGTGCTGCTCTGTGACCTGCTGGCTAAGCTTCATCTGTAGAATGAGGATGATAGTGGTATCCACCACATAGTGTAGTAAGAATTTAAATGAAATAAGGAATACACTTTTAAAAAATGATTAGCTGCATATAGTTAGACCTTGACAGTTATTATTCTCTTTTATTTCTCTGTCCCTGAATTCTAGGCTCAACTCTGACCCTGCTTGGGCAAACCTGAGCTAATCACAGAACCTCTTGGGCTGTCAGAATTTATTCAGTCAGGTATTTCTTGAGTGCCTACACACTGTTCTAGTGCTGGAGATACGGTGATAAACAAAATAAACAAAAATTCTTGCTCTCATGGAACTTACATTCCAAGATGTCTGATGGCCTAGATACTTTCTCTGATATTCTGTGTCACTTAGGAATTGGAATCATCTGACTGAGTTTTGATTGGAGGAGGGGATGAGGACTGGCCTTGTCTGACGATTTGGCAGGTCTCCTCCGACTGTGCATGTTTGGAAGTGAGTTTGCTTGATATGGCACAGCGTCTGATGATCTGAGAGCACATCAGAATTCGAGGAGTTGGCTGACTGCCAGCAGAGCCTTCTTCCCAGAGGGTCTTGAGATGGGTTGGGGGGAAGAGAGCAGCCCAGGTGGTGAAAACAGCCAAGGGGCCCCACCTGCCTTGGGATAACATTTTTTCGGATTTCCCACAGCAAACCTTTCTGTATCCTTCTTGCTGGGAAAAAAAACCAGATTTCTTATAGAAATGCACTCTTCTTGGGCCAAAGGAAAGTGCTGTGTTCATAGGTGTGTGTGTGGTAGGTGCTAATATGGTCCTCTCCGACTGGCCCCTAATTTTCAGATGAAGAAATGGAGGCCCAGAGAATTTAAGTGATGTGCCCATGATTGAAATGGAACTAGAACACAGGCCTCTGGATTTCTGGCTCAGTGCTCTGACCCTACAATCTTAGACAACAATAGTTTCACTAGTTTTCTTATACAGGCAGACCTCATTTTATTGCACTTCGCTTTATTGTACAATACTTCACAAATATTGCATTTTTTACAAAGAGAAGGCTTGTGGCAGCCCTGTGTCGAGCAAGTTTCCCGGAGCCATTTTCCCAACGGCATTTGCTCACTTCGTGTCCCTGTGTCACATTTTGGTAATTCTTGAAATATTTCAAACTTTTATTATTATTATTATATTTGTTATGTTGACTGTGATCAGCGATCTTTTGCGTTACTACCACAAGAAGATTACAACTCGATGAGGGCTCAGATGATAGCATTTTTTAGCAATAAAGTATTTTTAATTAAGGTATGTACATTGTTTTTTTTTAACACGTAATGCAATTACACCCTTAATAGACTATAGTATAGGGCAAACACAACTTTTATATGCATTGGGAAATCAAAAAATTTGTGTGACTCTCTTTATTAGGATATTCACTTTATTGAGGTGGTCTGGAACCGAACCTGTAATATCCCAAGGTTTGCCTGTATCAGTCCCAGGGAAGGGCTCTGATTGGTTCTGCTGGGGTCATGTACCTACCCCTTGGAGCAATCACTGTTGCTAAGGGGATGGGGTGACATGATTGGTCAGGCCAGGGGGTGTGGGCATATTGCCAGATGAAGGCGGATGGGAAAGCTTTCCAGGGTGCCAAAAATGAGTGCTCTCCCAGTCCACCACAGATGATAAAAACTTTCGTCTCCAAATTCTCACTCATTCTTGCTTGGCTTTCAGCTTCAGCTCAGTGCCCTGACTCAGAGCCTAACACTTAACTTCCTGCCAGGAGGTGACTTCAGCTCTGGGGAGAAGCAAGCCCATTGTGTTTGCTTGGATCGATTGATAAGAGAAATTACCAAGGATGTTCTTTTCTGACATTTGCCAGGGGCAAATTTTTCTATAAGGAGGAATGAGAACTAGCAGTATGTCCCAGGAGACTGATGATGGGGCCAGAATCTGAATCCCAGCTCTGGAATGCAATTTGATACATGACCTTGAATTTAATGTAGATTGAGTTCATAAGCTTAATCGATCAATAATTCTAAAATGTTTTTGACGATAAACAGAAACGTGAATTATTTAAATAATATGCTAAATATGGAAACTTTCAGTGAACAGAAAAAAGGAGGTTTGGATTTATTTGCTGAGAAAGAGTCCCTGCAGGATCCCTTGGGGACATGTGTCATAGTGTTTGATCCTTGATCTGACAGATTAGGAAAGCTTCAGGCAGAGGACTCTCACTGTACAAAAAACTCTTAATGGAGTCTTTTTTTTTTTTTTTTTTGGCTGTGCCAGGTTTTTTTTTTTTTTAAATAATTAATTAATTAATTAACTTTATTTTTGGCTGTGTTGGGTCTTCGTTTCTGTGCGAGGGCTTTCTCTAGTTGCGGCGAGTGGGGGCCACTCTTCATCGCGGTGCGCGGGTCACTGTCGCGGCCTCTCTTGTTGCGGAGCACAAGCTCCAGACGCGTAGGCTCAGTAGCTGTGGCTCACGGGCCTAGTTGCTCCGCAGCATGTGGGATCTTCCCAGACCAGGGCTCGAACCCGTGTCCCCTGCATTGGCAGGCAGATTCTCAACCACTGCGCCACCAGGGAAGCCCTTAATGGAGTCTTGTTGAGAGGACAAGAAAAGAGAAGCATATGATGTATCTGAACTATCACTTTGGGAGAATCAGTCTTGTTGAATTTGTGTTAATGTAACAATAGCCCTCAAACTGGTATAGCGGAAACATGTAGACTTTGTGAACTTAGATATATTTGCAAAGAATAATTTTTTTAAAAGTTAAAAACATAATTCTCATACAAATATATACTGAGCATGTGTCAAAGATTAAGTAGAGAGGTGTTATGGACTAAATTGCGTTCTCCCCAAATTCATATGATGAAATCCTAACCTCCAGTCCTTTAGAATGTAACTATATTTGTAGATAGAACTTTTAAAGAGATAATTAAGGTTAAATGGGGTCACAAAGGTGGGGCCCTAATCCAATATAACTGTTGTCTTTATAAGAAGAGGAAGGAACACCTGGGTTGCACATGCACAGAGAAAAGACCATGTGAGGCAGCAAGAGGGCAGCCGTCTACCAGCCAGGGAGGGGGGCCTCAGAGGAAACCACCCCTCTGGCACCTTGATCTTGGACTTCTAGGCTCCAGAACTGTGAGAAAATAAATTTCTGTCATTCAAGCCACCCAGTCTGTGGTATTCTGTTATGGCAGCCCTAAAGAAGTACAAGAGAGAACCAGCAGGTAGGCAAAGGTGGTTTAAAAGAGGATGGAAGAGACTGAGCTATATGGACAGTGAAAATGAGAGTGCTGGAGTGAGACTGCTAAGTTAGATCCACGACTGGTGAGTGTCCTTCAGGTCTGTAAAACTAGAACCTTCAGAGTACCTTCCTAGACAAGAATCGTTTGCATCTTTTTTTTTTTTAATATTTATTTATTTGGCTGTGCTGGGTCTTAGTTTAGTTGCGGCATGAAGGACCTTTGTTGTGGCATCCGGGATCTTTTTTTTTTTTTTACTTGCAGCATGCCAACTCTTAGTTGCGGCATGTGGGATCTAGTTCCCTGACCAGGGATCGAACCCAGGCCCCCTGCATTGGGAGCACGGAGTCTTAGCCACTGGACCACCAGGGAAGTCCCAAGAACCGTTTGCATCTTATCAGTCTTCTACAAGTTGACATTCTTGAGACCTAATAAATACCAAGTAACAAGTCAGACTTGTCACATTGTCCTGGAGCAGAGTTTGTCATCAGTGGAACTATCGCCATTTTGGACTGGACGATTCTATGTTGTGTGGGCCGTCCTGTGCCTTATGAGATGTTTAGCAGCATCCCTGACCTCTACCCAGTAGATGGTAGTAGTATCTGCTCCCCCATCCACTTGTGACAATCAAAATGCTTCTAGACAAAATGCTTCTTGCCAAATGTTGCTTGGTGGTAGGTGGGCAAAATTGTCCCCAGTTGAGAACCACTGTCCTAGTATAACTTTGAATCAAAGGCCCAAAGCCATCTTTTTGCCTGGCTTCCAAGTTAAATGTCATTAACAGTATTCACATTTCTGCCCCTCCCTATTGGTATGACTTTGGTCTGTTTTTTAACCTCTCTGAGTTTCTGTTTCTTTAGCTGTAAAACCAAGCAAACACACCTTTACCTCAGAGTTTTGTGTGATTAAGTGAAACTGTATGTGCAAAACAAAGACATCATCTAACCCTTGTCATGCACTAGGCCCATGATTGGCCATGTGCACACACCTGTGGCCCCAGAGGCCTGAGAGCTCCCCTGGGACCACTTTGGCTGGTGGAGCACAGACATCCAGTCCCCACTTCAGGACATGGCAGGCCCGTACGGATCACTGAGAAGCCAGGGCCCGGCGGCTGACCTGGGCGCCTCTCCTCACCGCTGCAGGCAGGGCAGAGGAGTGGGTCGTCTTGACAAGACTTAGGTGAGGAGGGGGGAGGGGCTGGCTACCCACCCTTCTTTACCCTTGGCCATCATGGTGTTGCCCTCTCTCCTCCCCCTAACCTGATGCTGTTGTCAACCCCTCCACTGCTTTCTGCGAGGACTCTGGCCCTGCCTGTTCCTCTCTCTCCTCTGGCTTAGGCAATCAAGGGTACCAGAGTAGGGGGCAAGAATTCCATATGGAAGTGTAACTGGCATCTTTGTTGCTATCCTTCCACTTCTGGTTTTCAGAGGTGAGCTTGTTGATCAACTGAATTGAATTTATGTGTGTGTGTGTGTGTGTGTGTGTGTGTGTGTGTTTTAAAATTTTTATTGGAGTGTAGTTGATTTACAATGTTGTGTTAGTTTCAGGTGTACAGCAAAGTGAATCAGTTATACATATACATATATCCACTCTTTTTTAGATTCTTTTCCCATTTAGACCATTACAGAGTATTGAAAAGAGTTCCCTGTACTATAGAGCAGGTCCTTATTAGTTATCTATTTTATATATAGTAGTGTGTATATGTCAATCCCAATCTTCCAATTTATCCCTCCCCACCATATGTGTGTATTGTTAACATATTTTAATACTTTGGTAGGATTTGAGGGGAAAGGGGCTTTTGTGGTCCCAGGCCCCCTCCCTGAAGGAGGAGACAAGGGCTTACCTAGGAAGCCACTGTAAGACCAGCCCAGCTCCCTCCATGGGACACCCCGGGACTCCATTGTCCAGCAAAGGGGCCCGCGCGCATGGGGCCCTGGGACTGGGGAAGGGGTTATGTTGGGGTTTCTGTCTTCTTTTTCTTTTCTTTTTTTTAAGCTGCTAAATGGTAATTTTGTTTTTGCAGGGGGTAGTGGTTCAGAACTGGTTCATCCTGAGGTGATAGAACCCTGTCCCATCTGTGGGGACAACTGCTCCCCATTCCCTGAGTATAGAACACCGACGGGTGCAGCCTGGGCTTTAGGCTCTCTCTGGAGTGAAATGACACTACCTCCAGGGAAAAGGAGAACTGAGTCAGAGCATTTGGTGAGCGCCTTCTCTCCAGGGTCTTCAGCTCCACTTCTCATTCCCGCAGTACCTCGCTACCTGAGTGGAAGCCATACGAACTAATATAAACAAGCTATTAATTATAGGAAGCACTCTGAATTATATTAGTGAACCAACCTGTGTGAATCATGACTTGTCAGTAAGGTCATGTGCTGCACCGGGCTGTAGGTAGGCCCTGGGAGACGGGGAGTGCTCAGGTCAAGGGCAAGGCAACTGGTCCTAGATCCACGGCACCATTTGCTGACCCTGGGCAAGAAGACCCTTAATTTCCCTGGATTTCAATTGCCTCGTGAATAAAATTATGAGAATCACGTACTAGAATTTTTTTAAGAAGTGGAGGTAGGACCTATGAGCAGTGATGTTCTGGATGGGAACTCAGGCTCATTTCTTGTAGAAATGGTGCAGCTGGGTGGCCCACTATTCACCATTTAACAAATGTTTAATGAAGCCCCACTGTGTGCCGGCACTGTTCTAGGGGCTGATGATACAACGGTGAGCAAAACAGGCAAAAATTTCTTCTGTCTTGTATTCTATTGTGGAGAGACTGACGATAAACCAAATAAGTTAAATAATGTGTCAGTTGGTGATAGGTGGTATGGAGAAAAATAAAGCAAGGAAGAGGGAGAGGAAGTGTAGTGGCCAGCCCCAAATGGCCCTCCAAGGATCCCCCCTGGTATTCACACTCTTGTGTGGTTCCTTCCACATTGTACCACATTGTACTACATTGTACCAGGGTTAGTCTGTGTGAGCAATAGAATGTGGCAGAAGTGATGGAATGTCATGTCTGAGATTAGGTCTTAGAAGACTGTGGCTTGCTTCTTGGGCTCCCTCTCTGATCACTCACTCTAGGGGAAACTGGTGGCCATACTGTGAGGACAGTCAGGCAGCATACAAAGAGGCCTACGTGGCCAGGAGCTGAGGTACCCAGTCATAAAGCCAGTGAGGAAAGGGGCTTGCCAACAGACTACAACTTCACGTGAGACCCTGGACCAGAGCTTGGAGGAAGCCTTTTCCTCAGTGCTCTAGAGTTGAGAATGTAGACTGAATGTACTTTCTGCATGGCCACCATCACTAGGCCCTGTGCTAAGTAGTTTATGTCTACTATCTCACCTAATTCTCCTAACAGCCATACTGAGTGTACTATTATTATCTCCATTTTACAGACCAAGGCTCAGAGGCTAATTCATATGCCCAAATTGTCCAGCTAGGAAGTGTCTGAGCTGGGACTCACACTTGGGTCTTTAAGCTCTCATGATATTCCACCTCTCCTTTGCTCTTTTCAGACCAGGCTTGTGATGTAACACTAACGCCCTTTTCCCTTCTTTGTTTTATCTCTTGTCCTCCAAATCATTCCTAAATATTGACATTTATTGAGCCCTCAGGCCCCCGGGCCACAGTCGTCCCTCTGTTTCACCTCTGGGGTGGCTCCAGTATTCACGAGGATGATGGTCTATCCCACTCCAGGTTCATAGTTCCTGGAATCTTGTAAGAACATTTAACAGGAGATCTACCTTCTTGACAAAGTTTAAGTGCACGATACAGTATATATATATTTTTTTATATATGTATTTTTTATTTTTGGCCGTGCTGTGTGGCATGCGGGATCTTAGTTCCCTGACCAGGGGTTGTTCCCATGCCCCCTGCATTGAGAGTGCAGAGTCTTAACCACTGGACCGCCAGGGAAGTCCCACGATACAGTATTGTTAACTATAGGCACAGCAGGTCTCTAGAGCTTATCTTGCATAGGGGACACTTATACCTGTGAAATAGCAGCTCCCCATTCTCCCCTCACAGGTCAGGTTTGGCTCCAGCCCCCTTTGTCCCCTATAAAGGATATAAACTTCCTGCATTTCCTTAATTCTGGAACTTTCTCTGTGTTGCCATTGCGTGCTCCTCCTTTCTTACTGTTTTTATGTAGCTTCCTTTTGTATTAGAGAGGTATCTAATGATTAAGGTAATGAGAGGTGGGATCTCTCACTTCTCAGGTCTTTGCTCCATAGGCTATGAGGCAGGTTGGTGCTCCTGCTGGGAAAACAGAGAGATTTCAATCTAGGGCACACCCCCAAATGCTGTAGGGGCCAGGCAGTTACTGGCAATGAGCAGCAGGCCCTATGGAACACACGGCCCTCTGGGAGTGCCTTTCTATTTCCTGTTTTGCTGGAGACACAGGGATAAGCACTATTTCACTTCTCTTAACACTGATGTGAAAAACCCACAGCACAAGCAGGATGATAAGCGGCAACCGTCATGGGCTCTGTGCTGTGGTGATAGTGGGGTGGGCGGGGAGGACTGTGGAACGCAGAGAAAATGTTTATATAAGGTGTGGCTGCAACTCAGAACGGCTGAATAGCATCCCATGGGAATGCAGGCCTATTGTGTACAGATATTCCAACAGAAGACTGACATCTTGGGTGATTTGGGTATATAAAATTGACTAATTTTTTTTTCCTTTTTTTAATTGAAGTATAGTTGATTTAGAATATTGTGTTAGTTTCAGGTGTACAGCAAAGTGATTCAATTATATATATATATATTTTTTTCAGATTATTTTCCATTATAGGTTATTATAAGATATTGAATTTAGTTCCCTGTGTTATACAGTAAATCCTTGTTGTTTATGTATAGTAGTGTGTATCTGTTAATCCCATACTCCTAATTTATCCCCCCACTCTTTCCCCTTTGGTAACCATAGTTTGTTTTCTATGAAAATTGACTAATTTTTAATTTTTGAAAAATAATTTAAAAATACTGTATAGGTCAGTATAATGCAAGTCAAACAAAACATTTATGGGCTCATTTGGGGTTCTAAACCTTGGCTGCAGGTTAGGGTCACCTGGGGAGCTTTTAAAAGTGCTGATATCAAATCACACCTCCAGCCAATTAAGTCAGAATCTTGGGAGGCAGGATGAGTCATCAGTATTTTTCAAACTGTCCCAGGTGATTCCAAAGTGCAGTTAAGGTTCAGAACTACTGGGCTTGATGACCATCAGTTTGTGACCTCTCATTTCTAAGGGCATGTTTTGGCAGGAGGCTGTTGTGAGTGCTTTGCTCCACCTGGGCCTTTTCTGGTGTTCATTGGCAGGGGTGCTAGATCACCAGATGTCAGGTGCCCTGGATGGGACCTCCAAAGGAAAACATTAAATGCTCTCCTGTTCTATTTCTCTTGAGGGCCCCAACTCTTTGTCATGAAACGTGGGTTTTTACGGTGATGGCAGAAGAGGTCCCTGAGAAACTCATATGTTGTTTTACCTTAAATGGGTGCAAAGCCTCTTTTCATGGTCCACACTATCTGATTTAACATCTTGTCCTGGGTACAATTTCTTATTCAGTCACCTGGGTATACTGTCTATATGTTATATGATAATGACTAGATGTCATGCACGTGCAGTCACATTGCAACCATGTGACAATGCCCAGTGGGTAGGTATGCACAAAAAATCATCTTCCAGGTCTCAGGACTGAGTATGGCGGGCCTCACCAGATACCATGGTATTATGGTGGTATTAACCATGGTGGGCAAATGGCAGTTCTGATATTCCTTCCCCCCTCCTCAGGTGGTGGTATTTCCCACAATCCCATCCTTGACTCCACTGTCTTGTCTCTCTTGGATCACCTACTTTGGCTTGCACACTCATACCTCTTAAATCTCTGCCAAGAATTCTTATTCTCTGCTGAGTTCCAAGCCCATATTTCCAACAGTCTATTAGACATTTCCACCTGAATGTCTTATAGGAACCATGGACTCAATGGTTAAATAATAAATCCTGAATTTATTATTATTTTCGATAACTTTGTTACTCTCTCTCTCCATTTGCTTTGTTTTTTGCTTTTTTTTTTTTTTTTTTTTAAGGAATTTACTGAAAGGACACACAAATGAAGAATTGATAAACCAGAAGTAAGGAGGATAGGAGCCCAGGAAACTTGTTGATTCACAGCCTCAGATACACATGGGTAGCCTTTTATTTATTTATTTATTTATATTTATTTTTGGCTGTGTTGGGTCTTCGTTTCTGTGCGAGGGCTTTCTCCAGTTGCGGCGAGCGGGGGCCACTCTTTATCGCGGTGCGCGGGCCTCTCACCGTCGCGGCCTCTCCCATTAGCGGAGCACAGGCTCCAGATGGGCAGGCTCAGTAGTTGTGGCTCACGGGCTTAGTCGCTCCGCGTCATGTGGGATCTTCCCAGACCAGGGCTCGAACCCGTGTCCCCTGCATTGGCAGGCAGATTCTTAACCACTGCGCCACCAGGGAAGCCCTGGGTAGCCTTTTAAGACGCTGTCTTTGGATGACTCATTTACAAATACCTCCAGTCCCCATGTGTTTCTGCTCAAGATTCAAATTCCTGAGCGAGATGATCTGGTTGGCCTATCTTGGGTCATGTGCTCGCCCCTGACTTTAACTCAGGTGGGTGGAGCCTGTGGTTGGAAACCCACCAGAAACAGACGAAATGGGATAGGTGCAGGTCCAGCAGGGTGCTGTTACTAGGAGAAGGGGAAGAACTTCCAAGGAGGGGAAAAAAGATTTTATAAAAACTGTCCTCATCTTATTAATTTAAACATTACGGGGACTTCCCTCGTAGAGCAGTGGTTAAGAATCCACCTGTTGATGCAGGGGACACGGGTTCAAGCCCTGGTCCGGGAAGATCCCACATGCCGGGGAGCAACTAAGCCCATGTGCCACAACTACTGAGCCTGCATTCTAGAGCCCACGAGCCACAACTACTGAAGCCTGCGTGCCTAGAACCCGTGCTCCACAACAAGAGAAGCCACCGCAATGAGAAGCCCGCGCACCGCAACAAAGAGTAGCCCCCGCTCACCACAAATAGAGAAAGCCTGCGCGCAGCAACGAAGACCCAACGCAGCCAAAAATAAATAAATAAATAAAAAATAAAAAGATAAACATTATGCAAGCAGCACATTAGGAAATGCATTTGTGAAAAGCCAAATAATGAGGAAGGTAGACTAATACCTTACTCCTCATCTTACTCTCATCCCCAGAGGTAAGTACTACCAAGTTATGGTGTTTTTTATAGATTTTTTTTGTACATTTAGTTATTGTAAATATATATGTAAACTTACATGTATATACACATTAATATAACTATTTTTAAATGAATATGATGTACTGCCTTCACTTAATTTACAGATCTTTACCATTTCAAAACTTACAGCTCTACCTCATTTCTATTTTTACCAGTAAAGTAATTCATGGTCAACATTAATTTAAGCAGTTCAGAAGTTTATAAAATGAAAAGTAAAAATTTCCCTCCTTCTAATCCACATTTTCCTAAACTCCTAGTGCTGTTTCCCAGAGGTAACCACTGTTAAGTTTCTTTTGTATCAGAAGAAATACTTTAAGGTAAACAAGTAAGTAGGGCCTATTTCTAGGACCGCTCCCTTTCTTTATCCCAACAATATTACAATGCTGATTATCATGTTTTTCAGCCTATTTCCATAAATAGAGCAAAATCAATAGTATCAATGGATGGATGGATGATTGCCAAGATTTTTGTTAAGAAATAGTAGTACTTGTTAAGTTACTGTCAGTAAACTTTCTCCATCTTCTAAACTTCCTGACTCCCCAAATATATTTTTTTCGTATAACAGAGGCCATGCCAATTTTAAAATCAACATTTTATAGATATCCTTGCTGCTTATAAATCTGATATAGAAACTGGTGTTCAAAGATCTCGTACATTATTCTGCTAATAGGAAGGAAACAAACTAGAAGCTGGCTTGTCAAAATCCAGTTAAGTATCTCTCTCTGGACCAGAAAATGCAGTATTACATAAGTAATTCTTGGGAAGATAGATATTTGCAGTTTTTTTTCTTGTTTGAAGTCTGGGGGAATACTTTTCTTCTCATAAAATATTTTACAGATAGAGAGGAAGTTAGAATTGACTGATACAAGCCTTCTTATACTACTGGCCATTTGGAAACGGCTACGTAAGCAGTAAAGAGGAGCGTCAGCTGGTGTGTTCCCACTAAGCAATTTTGGGGGTGAAAGGTTGTGTTGATTGTCTTCAGGTGGGCATACAAAGCAGGGCTGGCTCTCCCCTCTTCACTGGGCTCCAAGCAGGACATTCTGGACGCACTGTGGCCTGCTTCTCTGATCTTTTCCCATCAAATGAAAGAATTTATATGAATGCAGAGGGATCCCCATTCCCCTGCACATGCTAAGGACTCCCCTGCTCCCCAAGACCATGAGGAAAAGCAGAAGGGAAAGTGGAAAGATGTAGAGTGTAATTATTCTGTGCTGGCTCTGAGACAGCTAAATACTTGATGTTCTGACCTGTAAACAAAGTATGGAGCTGTTTCTTGCATGCAGCCTGTGCTCATTCTAGACTCTGTTCAATTTTTCTAATTGAACTTCAGAGACTAATGCCATATAAACTTGTCATTGAATGGCACACGGCTACTTCTCAACCAACTGTCCCACCTCCAAAGCATGGGACTACTGCTAAGAAGGCAACTTAGTAGTAATTGTTCTTTGTGTATCAATTCTATTGAATAATCTGGAGGTAATTATTATCAGAAATGGGCAGAATTTTTATTCAATTGCCTGTGTTGAAAGCAAAGAGGGGGTCTCTAAGATTATTCTGTGGGGAAGACTTAGAAGTCCCATCTGCCAAGGCACTGCCTTGATCCAAAATGCAGAGGGGCAATGTACCCCTGCTGCTATGTTCTTCTTGAGGGAATGTGGGTTTCCCTTTTGTGGAAGTTGGGCTCCTCTTGCTATCAACACTAGTTCTTTCCTCCTTCACCTCCCCTCCAATCAGACCCTCTCTGAATATGTAGTCAATCCCCATTTATTAGTCCAAGATTAATACCTAAGCTCAGAACCGGGTATTGCACGCAGTATATACACTTGCTTAACCAACACTTGCTGCGTTAACTGGAAAGAATTCACAGTTACAGTAGAAACCTTCTAATTGGAGTCAAGCAATTGGGAGTTCCTCTTTATTTTGTTTCATTCCAGCCTGCAGGGCCGGGTGAAAGGGTAGCTAAAAGTGATGTAGCCCAGGTGTGTAATCAGAACTGCAGGTACGCAGAACTGACTGTCAAACTTAAAGGGCAGGATGAAGAGATAATGAGATGATAAATGGATATGTCTGTTAGCTAGGCGTTTGCAATGGGGGATACAATCTATTGTATAGAATTGACAGGGGAGGGCAGTCAAGGGTCTCTTCTGGTGGGTGTTCTGACATGGTGGCCTGAGGGAGTGATGAAGGGCCCATCACTTATACAATGTCTTCTCATAAATTCCTATGGTATGTTTTTAATAATTCATAGAATAGACAGAAAATCAATAAGAATATAGAAGACCTGAACAATAACTATCAAACAACCAGACCTAATTGACATTTACAGAACATTCTACCCAACAACAGCAGAATAAACATTCTTCTCAAGTGTTCAAGGAACATCTACCAAGATGGACCATATTCTGGGCCATGAAACAAGTCCCAATAAATTTGAAAGAATTATGTCATACAAAGTATATTCTCTGATCACAATGGAATTAAATTAGAACTCAACAACAGGAAAAGTCTTAAAGTCCCAAAATATTTGCAAACTAAATAATACATTTAAAAGTAGCCTATGGATCAGAGAAGAAATCAAAAGGGAACAGGAAATATTTCAAACTGAATTAAAAAGAAATCACCCCATATCAAAATTTATGAGATGCTACTAAAACAATATCTAGAAAAAAATTTACAGCACTAAAAGTCTGTATTAGAAAAGATTTCGGATCAGTGACCTTAGTTTCTATCTTAAGAAGCCAAAAGAAGAGCACATTAAACCCAAAGCAAGCAGAAGAAAGGAAATAATATACATTTAAAAATTTTTATTTTTTATTGAGATGTAACTGACATGTAATGTTTTAGTTTTAGGTATGCAACATAGTTTGATATATATTTTGAAATAATTACCACTATAAGTTAATATTGATCACCTCACAGTTACCATTTTTTTCCCTTTTGACAGAACTTTTAAATCCTATTTCCTTGCAACTTTCAAATATACAATATAGTATTGTATATTTGACTGTAGTATATTGTATATTTGTCACCATGCTGTACATTACATCCCCAGATTGTATTTATCTTACAACTGGAAGTTTATACCTTTTGATCCCCTCTGCCCATTTCACAGTACATACTTATAGTACAATATTACTATGTTTAATAAACTTTACATTAAATCTCTATGGCTATGTTAGTACTCGTTACAAGTTTGTGCTCTTAAACATCCTAAATCTTATCCCCCTATCCCCCCATCCCTTGTTAACCACTGTTTTACTTTTTTTTTTTACTGTGTTTGATTTTTTTTTTTTTTTACATTCCACATATAAGTGATATTATGTAACATGTACTTGTCTTTCTCTGTCTGGCTTATCTCACTTAGCAAAATGAGCTTAAGGTCCATCCATGTTGTCACAAGAAAGCAGAATATCCTCCTTTCTCATGGCTAAATAATACTACATTGTGTATATATCACATCTTTGGGTTTTCATTTCCTTTGGGTATATTCCCAAAAGTGGAATTGCTGGATTGTGTGGTAGGTCTATTTTTAATTTTTTGAGGAACTTCCATATTGTTTTCGACAGTGGTTGGACCAATTTACATTCCCATCAACAGTGTATAAGAGTTTCCTTTTCACCACATCCTCTCCAGCACCTGTGGTCGCTTGTCTTCTTCATGATAGCCATTCTAACAGGTGTGAGGTGAGTTGTTTTGTTAACTGATCTTTTTTTTTTTTTTGGCCACACCGTGCAGCATGTGGGATCTTAGTTCCCCCACCAGGGATCGAACCCACACCTCCTGCATTGGAAGTGCGGAGTCTTAACCACTGCACTGCTAGGGAAGTCCCTCTTATAGTTGTTTTGAATTGCATTTTTTGATGATTAGTGATGTTGAGCACCTTCTCATGTGCCTGTTGGCCATTTTGACATCCTCTTTGGAGAAATGACTATTTAGTTCTTCTGCCCATTTTTAAATAAAACCTTTTTCTTGTTGTTGTTGTTGTTATTAAGTTGTGTTAGTTCTTTATATATTTTGGATATCAACCCTTACCCAATATATGACTTGCAAAAATTTTCTTCCATTCTGAAGGCTGCCTTTTCATTTTGTTAGTAGTGTCTTGGCTATGCAGAAGGTTTGCGTTTGATGTGGTCCCATTTGTTAATTTTTGCTTTTGATATTTGTGCTTTTGGTGTTCAAAAAATCCTTGTCAAGACCAACATCGATGAGCTTCTTCCCTATGTTTTCTTCAGGAGTTTTATGGTATCTAGTCTTATGTTTAAATCTTTGATCCATTTTGAGTTAATTTTTGTGACTGATGTGAGATAGGGGTTCAATTTCATTGTTCTGCATGTATTTATCCAGTTTTTGTAGCACCATTTGTTGAAGAGACTATCCTTTCCCCCATAGAGTATTCTTGGCTCCCTTGTTGAATATTAGTTGACCATATATGCCAGGATTGAATTCTGAGCTCTCTATTCTTTTCCACAGGTCTATATGTCAATTTTTGTGCCAGTGTATATTATACTGTTTTATTACTATGGCTTTGCAATGTAGTTTGAAATCAGAGAGTGTGATACATCTGGTTTTGTTCTTTTTTCTCAGCATTGCTTTGGCTATTCAAGGTTTTGCTGTTCCACACAAAATTTAGGATTGTTTCTTCTATGTTTGTGAAGAATGCCTTTGTTATTTTGATGGGGATTGTGTTGGATCTGTAGATGGCTTTGGGTAGTATGGCTATTTAAACAATATTAATTCTGCTGATCCGTGAACATGGGTTCCCTTTTCCATACATCCTCGGCAGCATTTGTTATCACTTGTATTTTTAGAATAGCTATTCTAACATGTATGAGGTGGTATCTCATTGTATTTTTGATTTTCGTTTTCCTGATAATTAATGACGTTGAGCAACTTTTCATGTACCTGATGGCCTTTTGTATACCTTTGGAAGATATCTATTCAGTTCCTCTGCCCATTTTTAAAATCAGATTTTTTTGGTTATTCAGTTGTATGAGTTCCTTATGTATTTTGGATATTAATCTCCTAACAGATACATGATTTACAAACATGTTTTCCCATTCTGTGGGTTGCCTTTTCATTTTATTAGTGGTTTCCTTTGCTGTACAGAACCTTTTAATTTTTACTGTTTTAATTGAGATATAATTGAGATTATGTAAATTTCAGGTATACAACATGTTGACTTGATACAATGGTAATCGTATCTCAATATATAAGTGTAACATTAGCTAACACCTTTATCATGTCACATAATTATCTTTTTTTTTTTGTGGTGGGTATACTTAAGATCTAGTCTCTTATCAAGTTTATCTATAATACAATATCTTTATGTTTAATCATTATATTGCACATTAGATCTCCAGGATTTATTTATCTACTAGTTGCAAGTTTGTACACCTAAACAACATCTCTACTATTCCCCAATCCGCCCCACCCCCAGCTTCTGGTAGCCGTCATTCTATGCTCTGTTTTTACAAGTTTGACTTTTTTAGATTCCACCTGCTAGTGATATCATACAGTGTTTATCGTTCTCTGACTTATTTCAGTTAGCATAATGTCCTCAAGGCAAATTCATATTGTCACTAATAGCAGGATTTCTTTCTTTCTCATGGCTGAACAATATTCCATTGTATATATGTACCACATCTTCTTAATCTGTTCATCTATTGATGGACACTTAGGTTGTTTCCTTACCTTGGCTATTGTGAATAATGCTGCAATAAACATGGAAGTTCATGTATCTCCTTGATATCCTGTATTCATTTCCTCTGGTATATGCCCAGAAGTGGGATCGTTGAATCATATGGTATTTTTTAAAAAGTTTTTAAAGGAACCTCCATACTGTTTTCCCATAGTGGCTGCACCAATTTACATTCCTACAACAGTGTACAAGGGTTCCCTTTTCTCCACATCCTTACCAACACTCCTTATCTCTTGTCTTCTTGATGACAGCCATTCTAACAGTTGAGGTGATATCTCATAGTGGTTTGGATTTGTATTTCCCTGAAAATTAGTTATGTTGAGACTCTTTTCATGTACCTGTTGGGCATTTTGATGTCTTCTTTGGAAGAAATTTAGTTCCTCTGCCCATTTTAAAAGTAGATTGTTTTTTGTTATTGAGTTTTACAAATTGTTGATAGATTTTGGATAATAACCCCTTATTTGATATATGATTAGCAAATATTTTTTCCCATTCTGTAGGTTGTCTTTTCGTTTTGTGTATCTCTTTTGCTGTGCAGAAGCTTTTAAGTTTGATATAGTCCCATTTGTTGATTTTTTGCTTTTATTATTTGTCCTTTTGGTGTCATATCCAGAAAATGATTGCCAAGACCAATGTCGACGAGACTCTTCCCTGTTTTTTTTTTCTTGGAGTTTTATGGTATTATACTTAAGTCTTTGATCCATTTTGAGTTAGCTTTTCTTGAGTGGTGTAAGACAGGGGTCTAATTTCATTCTTTTACACATGAATATCCAGTTTTCTCAGCACCAATTACTGAAGAGACTGTCTTTCTCCAGTGAGTACTCTTGGCTCCTTTGTCCAAGTTGAACATATATGCATGGGTTTATTTCTGGACTCTCGATTCTGTTCCATTGGTCTATGTGTCTGTTTTTATGCCAGTACCATACTGTTTTAATTACTATAGCTTTATAATATAGCTTGAAATCAGGAAGCATGATGCCTCCAGCTTTATTCTTCTTTCTCAGGATTGCTTTGGCTATTCAGGGTTTTGTGGTTCCATATAAATTTTAGGATTGTGTTTTCCACTTTTAAAAAATGCCATTGGAATCTTGATAGGGATTGCATTTGGATTTGGGTAATGTGGACACTTTAACTATATTAATCCTTCCCATCCATTAACATGGGATACCTTTCCATTTATTTGTGTCATCTTTGATTTCTTTCATCAATGTCTTGTAGTTTTCAGAGTAGAGATCTTTTACCTCCTTGGTTAAATTTATTCCTAGGTATTTTATTCTTTTTTAATTTTTATTTATTTATTTTATATATCCCCATATCTCCTCCCTCTTGCATCTCCCTCCCCCCCCATCCCACCCCTCTAGGTGGTCACAAAGCACTGAGCTGATCTCCCTGTGCTAAGTGGCTGCTTCCCACTGCCTATCTATTTTACATTTGGTAGTATATATAAGTCCATGCCACTCTCTCACTTCATCCCAGCTTACCCTTCCCCCTCTCTGTGTCCTCAAGTCCATTCTCTACATCTGCATCTTTATTCCTGTCCTGCCCCTAGGTTCTTTTTTTTTTTATGTTTATTTTTTATTTATTTATATTTTCTTATTAGTCATCCATTTTATACACATCAGTATATACATGTCAATCCCAACCTCCCAGTTCATCACACCACAACCCCCACCCCCCGCCTCTTTCCCCGCTTGGTGTCCATACGTTTTTTCTCTACTTCTGTGTCTCAATTTCTGCTCGGCAAACTGGTTCATCTCTACCATTTTCTAGGTTCCACATATATGTGTTAATATACGATATTTGTTTTTCTCTTTCTGACTTACTTCACTCTGTATGACAGTCTCTAGATGCATCCATGTCTCTACAAAAGACCCAAGTTCGTTCCTTTTTATGGCTAGTAATATTACATTGTATATATGTACCACTTCTTCTTTATCCATTCGTCTGTTGATGGGCATTTAGGTTGCTTCCATGACCTGGCTATTGTAAATAGTGCTGCAATGAACATTGGGGTGCATGTGTCTTTTTGAATTATGGTTTTCTCTGGGTATATGCCAAGTAGTGGGATTGCTGGGTCGTATGGTAATTCTATTTTTAGTTCTTTAAGGAACCTCCATACTGTTCTCCGTAGTGGCTGTATCAATTTACATTCCAACCAACAGTGCAAGAGGGTTCCCTTTTCTCCACACCCTCTCCAGCATTTGTTGTTTGTAGATTTTCTGATGATGCCCATTCTGACCGGTGTGAGGTGATACCTCATTGTAGTTTTGATTTGCATTTCTCTAATAATTAGTGATGTTGAGCAGGTTTTCATGTGCTTCTCGGCCATCTGTATGCCTTCTTTGGAGAAATGTCTATTTAGGTCTTCTGCCCATTTTTGGATTGGGTTGTTTGTTTTTTTAATATTGAGCTGCCTGAGCTGTTTGTATATTTTGGAGATTAATCCTTTGTCTGATGATTCGTTTGCAAATATTTTCTCCCATTCTGAGGGTTGTCTTTTTGTCTTGTTTATGGTTTTCTTTGCTGTGCAAAAGCTTTTCAGAGTCATTAGGTCCCATTTGTTTATTTTTGTTTATTTTTGTTTTTATTTCCATTACTCTAGGAGGTGGATCAAAAAATATCTTGCTGTGATTTATGTCAAAGAGTGTTCTTCCTATGTTTTCCTCTAAGAGTTTTATAGTGCCCAGTCTTACATTTAGGTCTCTAATCCATTTTGAGTTTATTTTTGTGTATGGTGTTAGGAAGTGTTCTAATTTCATTCTTTTACATGTAGCTGTCCAGTTTTCCCAGCACCACTTATTGAAGAGACTGTCTTTTCTCCGTTGTATATCCTTGCCTCCTTTGTCATAGATTAGTTGACCATAGGTGTGTGGGTTTATCTCTGGGCTTTCTATCCTGTTCCATTGATCTATATTTCTGTTTTTGTGCCAGCACCATATTGTCTTGATTACTGTAGCTTTGTAGTATAGTCTGAAGTCAGGGAGTCTGATTCCTCCAGCTCTGCTTTTTCCCTCAAGACTGCTTTGTCTATTCGGGGTCTTTTGTGTCTCCATACAAATTTTAATATTTTTTGTTCTAGTTCTGTAAAAAATACCGTTGGTAATTTGATAGGGATTGCACTGAATCTGTAGATTGCTTTGGGTAGTGTAATCATTTTCACAATATTGATTCTTCCAATCCAAGAACATGGTGTATCTCTCCATCTGTTGGTATCATTAATTTCTTTCATCAGTGTCTTATAGTTTTCTGCATACAGGTCTTTTGTCTCCCTAGGTAGGTTTATTCCTTGGTATTTTATTCTTTTTGTTGCAATGGTAAATGGGAGTGTTTCCTTAATTTCTCTTTCAGATTTTTCATCATTAGTGTATAGGAATGCAAGAGATTTCTGTGCATTAATTTTGTATCTTGCAACTTTACCAAATTCATTGATTAGCTCTAGTAGTTTTCTGGTGGCATCTTTAGGATTCTCTATGTATAATATCATGTCATCTGCAAACAGTGACAGTTTTACTTCTTCTTTTCCAATTTGTATTCCTTTTATTTCTTTGTCTTCTCTGATTGCCGTGGCTAGGACTTCCAAAACTACGTTGAATAATAGTGGTGAGAGTGGACATCCTTGTCTTGTTCCTGATCTTAGAGGAAATGCTTTCAGTTTTTCACCATTGAGAATGATGTTTACTTGGGTTTGTCGTATAGGGCCTTTATTATGTTGAAGTAGGTTCCCTCTATGCCCACTTTCTGGAGGGTTTTTTATCGTAAATGGGTGTTGAATTTTGTCAAAAGCTTTTTCTGCATCTGTTGAGATGAACATATGATTTTTATTCTTCAATTTGTTAATATGGTGTATCACATTGATTGATTTCCGTATATTGAAGAATTCTTGCATCTCTGGGATAAATCCCACCTGATCATGGTGTGTGATCCTTTTAATGTGTTGTTGGATTCTGTTTGCTAGTATTTTGTTGAGGATTTTTGCATCTATATTCATCAGTGATATTGGTCTGTCATTTTCTTTTTTTGTACTGTCTTTGTCTGGTTTTGGTATCAGGGTGATGGTGGCCTCATAGAATGAGTTTGGGAGTGTTCCTTCCTCTGCAATTTTTTGGAAGAGATTGAGAAGGATGGATGTTAGCTCTTCTCTAAATGTTTGATAGAATTCGCCTGTGAAGCCATCTGGTCCTGGGCTTTTGTTTGTTGGAAGATTTTTAATCACAGTTTCAATTTCATTACTTGTGATTGGTCTGTTCATATTTTCTGTTCCTTCCTGGTTCAGTCTGGGAAGGTTATACCTTTCTAAGAATTTGTCCATTTCTTCCAGGTTGTCCATTTTATTGGCATAGAGTTGCTTGTAGTAGTCTCTTAGGATGCTTTGCATTTCTGCGGTGTCTGTTGTAACTTCTCCTGTTTCATTTCTAACTTTATTGATTTGGGTCCTCTCCCTCTTTTTCTTGATGAGTCTGACTAATGGTTTATCAATTCTGTTTATCTTCTCAAAGAACCAGCTTTTAGTTTTATTGATCTTTGCTATTGTTTTCTTTGTTTCTATTTCATTTATTTCTGCTCTGATCTTTATGATTTCTTTCCTTCTACTAACTTTGGGTTTTGTTTGTTCTTCTTTCTCTAGTTCCTTTACGTGTAAGATTAGATTGTTTATTTGAGATTTTCTTGTTTCTTGAGGTAGGCTTGTATAGCTATAAACTTCCCTCTTAGAACTGCTTTTGCTGCATCCCATAGGTTTTGGGTCGTCGTGTTTTCATTGTCATTTGTCTCTAGGTATTTTTTGATTTCCTCTTTGATTTCTTCAGTGATCTCTTGGTTATTTAGTAACGTATTCTTTAACCTCCATGTGTTTGTGTTTTTTTCCCTGTAATTGATTTCTAATCTCATAGTGTTGTGGTTAGAAAAGATGCTTGATATGATTTCAATTTTCTTAAATTTACTGAGGCTTGATTTGTGACCCAAGATGTGATCTATCCTGGAGAATGTTCCATGTGCACTTGAGAAGAAAGTGTAATCTGCTGTTTTTGGATGGAATGTCTTATAAATATCAATTAAATCTATCTGGTCTACCGTGTCATTTAAAGCTTGTGTTTCCTTATTAATTTTCTTCTTGGATGATCTGTCCATTCGTGAAAGTTAGGTGTTAAAGTCCCCCACTATTATTGTGTTACTGTCGATTTCCTCTTTTAGAGCTGTTAGCAGTTGCCTTATATATTGAGGTGCTCCTATGTTGGGTGCATATGTATTTATAATTGTTATATCTTCTTCTTGGATTGATCCCTTGATCATTATGTAGTGTCCTTCCTTGTCTCTTGTAACATTCTTTATTTTAAAGTCTATTTTATCTGATATGAGTATTGCTACTCCAGCTTTCTTTTGATTTCCATTTACATGGACTATCTTTTTCCATTCTCTCACTTTCAGTCTGTATGTGTCCCTAGGTCTGAGGTGGGTCTCTTGTAGACAGTATATATATGGGCCTTGTTCTTGTATCCATTCAGCAAGCCTGTGTCTTTTGGTTGCAGCATTTAATCCATTTACATTTAAGGTAATTATCGATATGTATGTTCCTATTACCATTTTCTTAATTGTTTTGGGTTTGTTTTTGTAGGTCCTTTTCTTCTCCTGTGTTTCCCACTTAGAGAAGTTCCTTTAGCCTTTGTTGTAGAGGTGGTTTGGTGGTGCTGAATTCTCTTAGCTTTTGCTAGTTTGTAAAACTTTTGTTTTCTCCATCGAATCTGAATGAGATCCTTGCTGGGTAGAGTAATCTTGGTTGTAGGTTCTTTCCCTTCATCACTTTAAGTATATCATGCCACTCCCTTCTGGCTTGTAGAGTTTTTGCTGAGAAATCAGCTGTTAACTTTATGAGAGTTCCCTTGTATTTTATTTGTCATTTTTCCCTTGATGCTTTCAATAATTTTTATTTGTCTTTGATTTTTGCCAAGTTGATTACTATGTGTCTCAGCATGTTTCCCTTTGGGTTTATCCTGTATGGGACTCTGTGCTTCCTGGACTTGGGTGGCTATTTCCTTTCCCATGTTAGGGAAGTTTTTGACTATAATCTCTTCACATATTTTCTTGGGTCCTTTCTCTCTCTCTTCTCCTTCTGGGACCCCTATAATGCGAATGTTGTTGCGTTTAATGTTGTCCCAGAGGTCTCTTAGGCTGTCTTCATTTCTTTTCGTTCTTTTTTCTTTATTCTGTTCCACAGCAGTGAATTCCACCATTCTGTCTTCCAGGTCACTTATCCGTTCTTCTGCCTCAGTTGTTCTGCTATTGATTCCTTCTAGTGTAGTTTTCATTTCAGTTATTGTATTGTTCATCTCTGTTTGTTTGTTCTTTAATTCTTCTAGATCTTTGTTAAACACTTCTTGCATCTTCTCGACCTTTGCCTCCATTGTTTTTCCGAGGTCCTGGATCATCTTCACTATCATTATTCTGAATTCTTTTTCTGGAAGGTTGCCTATCTCCATTTCATTTAGTTGTTTTTCTGGGGTTTTATCTTGTTCCTTCATCTGGTACATAGCCCTCTGTCTTTTCATCTGTCTATCTCTCTGTGAATGTGGTTTTTGTTCCACAGGCTGCAGGATTGTAGTTTTTCTTGCTTCTGCTGTCTGCCCTCTGGTGGATTAGGCTATTAGAGGCTTGTGGAAGTTTCCCGATGGGAGGGACTGGTGGTGGGTAGAACTCGCTGTTGCTCTGGTGGGCAGAGCTCAGTAAAACTTTAATCCACTTGTCTGCTGATGTGTGGGGCTGGGTTCCCTCCCTGTTGGTTGTTTGGCCTGAGGCGACCCAACACTGGAGCCTACCCAGGCTCTTTGGTGGGGCTAATGGCAGACTCTGGGAGGGCTCACACCAAGGAGTACTTCCCAGAACTTCTGCTGCCAGTGTCCTTGTCCCTTGGTGAGCCACAGCTGCCCCCCGCCTCTGCAGGAGGCCCTCCAACACTAGCAGGTAGGCCTGGTTCAGTCTCCTATGGGGTCAGTGCTCCTTCCCCTGGGTCCCGATGCGCACACTACTTTGTGTGTGCCCTCCAAGAGTGGAATCTCTGTTTCCCACAGTCCTGCTGAAGTCCTGCAATCAAATCCCTCTAGCCTTCAAAGTCTGATTCTCTAGGAATTCCTCCTCCCGTTGGCAGACCCCCAGGTTGGGAAGCCTGATGTGTGGCTCAGAACCTTCACTCCAGTGGGTGGACTTCTGTGGTATAAGTATCCTCCAGTTTGTGAGTCACCCACCCAGCAGCTATTGGATTTGATTTTATTTTGATAGTGCCCCCTCCTACCATCTCATTGTGGCTTCTCCTTTGTCTTTGCATGTGGGGTATCTTTTTTGGTGAGTTCCAGTGTCTTCCTGTTGATGATTGTTCAGCAGTTAGTTGTGATTCTGGTGTTCTCGAAAGAGGGAGTGAGAGCATGTCCTTCTACTCCGCCATCTTGAACCCGACTTTTTCAGAGATTATTTTGCAGCTGGCCAGAAGGGCTGTCTCTGCCCCCGCCTCATGCTCAACATTTGGGGTTAGCTGTGGGCTCTGGTCTCTTCAGAAATGAACTGCCCGACCTTTGGTTTTCCTCCTGTTATGGTAACTAATCACTGTGACCTGAATTCTGTCACCAGCTGGATGGGTCTCTATTTTATTCTTTTTGTTGCTATTTTAAATGGGATCATTTAAAAATTTCCTTTTAAGATAATTTGTGATTAGTGCATAGAAATACTACTAATTTTTGTAGGTTAGTTTTGTATCCTGTAACTTCACTGAATTTGTAGGTTAGATCTAACAGTTTTTTTTTTTTGGGGTGGAATAATTAGGATTTTCTATATATAAAATCATGTCATCTGCAAATAGAGACAGTTTTACTTCTTCCTTTCGAATTCTGATGCCTTTTATTTCTATTTCTTGCCTGATTGCTCTGGAGAGGACTTTCAGTACCATGTTGAATAGGAGTGGTGAGAGTGGGCACCCTTGTCCTATTCCTGATGTAGAGGAAAAGCTTTAAACCTTTCCCTATCAAGTATGATGTTAGCTGTGGCCTTGTCATATATGGTCTTTATTACGTTGAGGTCCATTTCTTCTATACCTAATTTGTCAAGAATTTTTATCATGAAAGGGTTTAGAATTTTGTGAAATACATTTTCTGTGTCTATTCAGATGATCATATGATTTGTTTCTTTCATTCTATTATGGTGATGTATCTCACTGATTTTGTGTATGTTGAACCATCTTTCAATCCCAGGGGTAAATCCCTCTTGATCGTTGTGTATTATCCTTTTAATACGCTGCTGAATTCAGTTTGCTAGTAGTTTGCTGAGAATATTTGCATCTATATTCACCAGGGATATTGGCCTGTAGTTTTCTTTTCTGGTAGTGTCCTTTCCTGGCTTTGGTATCAGGGTGATGCTGACCTCATAAAATGAGTTTGGGAGTACTTCCACGTCTTTGATTTTGGGGGGAGAGTTTGAAAAGTATTGGCATCAGTTCCTTAAATGTTGGTAAAATACACCAGTGAAGCCACCTGGACCTGGTCTGGGAAGATCCCAAATGCCGCGGAGCAACTAAGCCCATGTGCCACAACTACTGAGCCTGTGCTCTAGAGCCTGTGAGCCACAACTACTGAGCCTACATGCCACAACTACTGAAGCCCATATACCTAGAACCCGTGCTCCGCAACAAGAGAAGCCACTGCAATGAGAAGCCCATGCACCAGACCAGGGATCGGACCTGTGTCCCCTGCATTGGCAGGCAGATTCTTAACCACCGCACCACCAGGGAAGCCCTAACATCCTATTATAAACTGATAAAAACTTAACTTCAATAGAGTTCCTTAACCTTCCAATTTTACTTCTCCTCCCCATCACATTTTAGATCATTAATGTTAGATATATTTTGTATTATATAGCTAACTACAGACTGTTGTAGCTATGGTTATTTTTACATTTGTTTTTTTTTAAACATTTTATATTGGAGTATAGTTGATTAACAATCTTGTGATAGTTTCAGGTGTACAGCAAAGTGGGTCAGTTATACATATACATGTATCTATTTTTCAAATTCTTTTTTCATTTAGGTGGCTACATAATATTGAGCAGAGTTCCCTGTGCTATACAGTAGGTCCTTGTTGGTTTTTACATTTGTTTTTAACTTTTAAATTAGAGTGGTGAGTGAATTACACACCACCATACAATATTATAGAATCTAACTTTGACTATATATTTGCCGTACCAGTGGGTTTTAGGTTGCCTTCTTAAATTTTTATGATGTTAATTAAAGTCCTGTTATTTCCACTTAAAGGACTCCCTTTTAGCATTTCTTATAAGACAGGTATAATGAGGATAAACTCCCTCAGCATTTGTTTGTTTGGGGAAGTCTTTATCTCTCCTTTATTTTTGAAGGACAGTTTTACTAGGTATAGATTTTTTTGTTCACAGTTTTTTCAGTATTTTGAATATATCATCCCATTATCTCCTGCTCTGAAAAGCTTTTGCGGAGGAATTTGCCAATAATCTCATGGGACTTCCCTTGTATGTAACTCCTCTTCAGAATTCTTTCATTGTCTTTAATTTTTTAAAATTGAAGTATAGTTGCTTTAAAATACAGTGTTTCAGGTGTACAGCATAGTGATTCAATATTTATCAGATTATATTCCATTATAGGTAATTACAGATAATGGGTATAGTTTCCTGTGCTATACAGTAAATCCCTGTTGCTTATCTATTTTATATATAGTAGTTTGTATCTGTTTATCCCGTATGCATAATTTGTCCCTCCCCACTTCCTTCTCCCCTTTGGTAACCACAAGTTTGTTTTCTATGTCTTTGACTCTGTTTCTGTTTTGTATACATTCATTTGTATTATTTTTTAGATTCCACATATAAATGATATCATATGGTATTTGTCTTTTTCTGTATGACTTATTTGACTAAGCATAATCTTTCGGTCCATCCATGTTACTACAAATGGCAGTATTTCATTCTTTTTCATTATATATATCTATATCTATCTATCTATCTATCTATCCATCTATCTATCTATCTATCTATCTATCTATCTATCTATATCTCTCACATCTTCTTAATCTAATCATATGTTGATGTGCACTTGGGTTACTTCCATGTCTTGGCTATTGTAAATAATGCTTCTATGAACATTGGGATGCATGTGTATTTTTGAATTAGTGTTTTTGATTTTTCTGAATATATAACCAGGATTGGAATTGCTGGATCATATGGTAATCCTATTTTTAGTTTTCTGAGGAACCTCCATACTGTTTTCCATAGTGGCTGCACCAATTTACATTCCCATCAACAGTGTTCAAGGGTTCCCTTTTCTTCACATCCTTGCCAACATTTGGGAAGTTTGAGAAGGATTGGTATCAATTCTTTAAGTGTTTGGTCAAATTCACCAGTGACACCAGCGAATGAAAGCCTGGACTTTTGTTGGGCAGTTTTTGGATACTGATTGAATCTCCTTAGTAATTAGTCTGTTCATATTTTCTATTTCTTATTGATTCAGTCTTGGTAGGTTGTAGGTTTCTAGCAATTTATCCATTTCTTCTAGGTTGTCGAATTTGTTGGCATACAATTGTTCATACTAGTCTCTTATGATCCTTTGTGTTTCTGTGGTATCAGTTGTAATACCTTTCATTTCCTATTTTATCTATTTTTTTTGACTCCTCTTTTTTCTTGGAGAGTTGAACTAAAGGTTTGTCTACTTTGTTTATTGTTTCAGAAAACCAGCTTTTGGTTTCGTTGATCTTTTCTATTGTCTTCCTTGTCTCTATTTCATTCATTTTTTTCCCCTGATCTTTGTTATTGCCTTCCTACTACTAACTTTGGGCTCAGTTTTTAATTTTCTAGTTCCTTAAGATGTAAAGTTAGGTTGTTTAGGTCTTTCTTGTTTCTTTTTTTTAAATAAATTTATTTTTCTATTTATTTTTGGCTGTGCTGTGTCTTCATTGCTGCGCACAGCCTTTCTCTAGTTGCAGTAAGTGGGGGCTACTCTTCGTTGCAGTGTGCAGGCTTCTCATTGCGGTGGCTTCTCTTGTTGCAGAGCACGGGCTCTAGGTGCACAGGCTTCAGTAGTTATGGCATGTAGGCTCAGTAGTTGTGGCTCACAGGCTCTAGAGTGCAGGCTCAGTAGTTGTGGTGCACGGGCTTAGTTGCTCTGCAGCCTGTGGGATCTTCCTGGACCAGGGCTTGAACCCGTGTCCCCTGCATTGGCAGGCGGATTCTTAACCACTGTGAAACCAGGGAAGTCCCTCTTTCTTGTTTCTTAATGTAGGCATTTATCACTATGAATTTCTCTCTTAGAACCGCTTTTGCTGCATGCCATAAGATTTGATATGTTGTATTTCCATTTTCATTTCTCTCTAGATATTTTTTTGATTTCTCTTCATTTCTTCTTTGACCCATTGGTTGTTCAGGAGCATGTTGTGCAATCTCCATGTATTTGAGAATTTTCCAGTCTTCTTCTTGTCATTGATTTCTATTTTCATACCATTGAGGTCAGAAGAGATGCATGACTTTTTTCAATCTTCTTAAAATTATTGACTTGTTTTGTGGCCTAACATATGATATATCTTGGAGAATGTCCCCTGTACACTTGAGAAAAATGTGTATTCTGCTGCTTTTGGATAGAATGATCTGAAAATGTCAAGTCTGTCTGGTCTTATATGTAGTTTAAGTCCAATGTTTCTTTATAGATTTTCTGTCTTTATGATCTACCCATCGATAAAAGTGAGGTGTTGAAGTGCTCTTCTATTATTGTATTGCTGTCTATTTCTCCCTTTAGGTCTGTTAACACATTTTTGCTGGAGACGTATTACGGCCACAGGTGTTTGTTTCTGCAAAAATCCCCCAGTCAATAATGTGTTAATATTTACTTTATATATTTAGGTAGTCCTATGTTGGGTGCATAAATAGTTACAAGTGTTGTATCCTCTTGTTGGACTGACCCTTTTATCATCACATGATAACCTTCTTTGTCTCTTATTACAATCTTTATCTTAAAGTCTATGTTTTTTTCTGATATAAGTATAGCTACCCCAGCTTTCTTTCAGTTTCCATTTGCATGGAATATTTTTCTTTTCATCTTTCACTGTATCCTTAGAGTTGAAGTGAGTCTCTTAAAGGCAGCATATAGTTGGACCTTATTATCATTTTTTAATCCATTCAACCATACTACCTCTTTTGACTGGAGAAATTAGGTCATTTACATTTAAAGTAACTGTTGATAGATACGGACTTATTGCCATTTAAAAATTGTTTTCTGGGGCTTCCCTGGTGGTGCAGTGGTTGCGAATCTGCCTGCCAATGCAGTGGACACGGGTTCGAGCCCTGGTCTGGGAAGATCCCACATGCCGCGGAGCAACTGGGCCTGTGAGCCACAACTACTGAGCCTGCACGTCTGGAGCCTGTGCTCCACAACAAGAGAGGCCGCGATAGTGAGAGGCCCACGCACCGCGATGAAGAGTGGCTCCTGCTTGCCACGACTAGAGAAAGCCCTCGCACAGAAACGAAGACCCAACACAGCCAAAAATAAATATAAATAAATAAATAAAATTAAAAAAAAAATTGTTTTCTGGCTGTTTTATATTTCCTTTATTTCTTTCTTTTGCTCTCTTCTTTTGTGATTTAATGATTTTCTATAGTGGTATACTTAGATTCCTTTCTCTTTATCATTTGTGTATCTACTGTAGGGTTTTGCTTTGTGGTTACCATGAGACTTACATAAAACATCTAAGAGTTTTAATAGTCTATTTTACGTATGCTTTAAAATTAACTGGTTAAAATTTAAAAAAAAATTACATACAGTAAAATTCAATTTTTTCTTTTGGTGAACAATTCTATGAGTTTTAACACATATGTAATTTTGTGTAACCACAACCATAATCAAGATAGAGAACAGTTCTTTTGCCCCCCAAATTGCCTCATGCTGCCCCTATTTTAGTTGGCAATCACTGACCTGTTCTCTAACCCCATCATTTTGCCTTTTCTAGAATGTCATATAAATGAATTCATACAGTAAGTGACCTGTAGAGTCTAGCTTCTTTCACTAAACATAATGCCTTTTAGATACATCCATATTTTTGAGTGTGTCAATAGTTCTTTTCTTTTTATTGCTGTGTATCATTTCATTGTATGAATGAGCCACAGTTTGTTTATCCATTCACCCATTGTGGGACATTTGGGTTGTTTTCAGTTTTTGGTGAATGTTAATAAAGCTGTTATAAGCATCCATGTACAAGTGTTTATGCAAATGTAAGTTTTCAATTTTCTAAGGTAAATACCAGGAGTTGAATTGCTGAGTCATATGATAAGGGTATGTTTAACTTTATTAGAAACTGACACATTTTCCCCTAGTGGCTGTATTTTGCATTCCCAACAGCAAAGTATGGCAGTTAGAATTGCTTTGCATTCTCATCAGCACTTGGTATTGTCAATTACAGAAATTTAGCCATTTTAATATATGTGTAGTAGCATGTCATTATAGTTTTTTTTAAAAAATTAGTCAATTAATTAATTAATTTTTGGCTGTGTTGGGTCTTCGTTTCTGTGCGAGGGCTTTCTCTAGTTGCGGCAAGCGGGGTCCACTCTTCATCGCGGTGCGTGGGCCTCTCACTATCGCGGCCTCTCTTATTGTGGAGCACAGGCTCCAGACACGCAGGCTCAGTAGTTGTGGCTCACGGGCCTAGTTGCTACGCAGCATGTGGGATCTTCCCAGACCAGGGCTCGAACCCGTGTCGCCTGCATTGGCAGGCAGATTCGCAACCACTGTGCCACCAGGGAAGCCCGTCATTAAAGTTTTAATTTGCATTTCCCTAATGACTGATGATGTTGAGCATCTTTTCTTGTTCTTATTTGCCAACCATATATTTTCTTTGAAGTGTCTGTTTAAATCTTTTGCTCATTTCTTTTTCAGTTTTAATAAACTTCTTTGAAAATAATATCAGATTTACAGAAAATTTGCAAAGACAGAACAGGGTTTCTTTCTTTTTCTTCTTCTTCTTTTTTTTAATTGGGGTATAGTTGTACAGTATTAGTTTCTACTGTACAGCGAAATGAAGTAGAGTTCCCTGTGCTATACAGCATGTTCTCATTAGTTATTATTTTATACATATTAGTGTATATATGTCAATCCCAATCTCCCAATTCATCCCACTCCCCCTTCCCCTACCTTGGTGTCCATACATTTGTTCTCTACATATGTGTGTCTATTTCTTCCTTGCAAACTGGTTCATCTGTACCATTTTTCTAGATTCCACATATATGTGTTAATAAACGATATTTGTTTTTCTCTTTTTGACTTGCTTCACTGTGTATGACAGTCTCTAGGTCCATCTACATCTGTACAAATGACCTAATTTTGTTCCTTTTTATGGCTGAGTAATATTCCATTGTATATATATTCCGCATCTTTATCCATTCGTCTGTCGATGAGCATTTAGGTTGCTTCCATGACCTGGCTATTGTAAATAGTGCTGCAATGAACATTGGGGTGCATGTGTCTTTTTGAATTATGGTTTTCTCTGGGTATATGCCCAGTAGTGGGATTGATGGGTCATATGGTAATTCTATTTTTAGTTTTTTAAGGCACCTCCATACTGTTCTCCATAGTGGCTATATCAATCTACATTCCCACCAACAGTGCAAGAGGGTTCCCTTTTCTCCACACCCTCTCCAGCGTTTATTGTTTGTATATTTTCTGATGATGCCCATTCTAACCAGTGTGAGGTGATACCTCATTGTAGTTTTGATTTGCATTTCTCTAGTAGTTAGTGATGTTGAGCATCTTTTCATGTGCCTCTTGGCCATCTGTATGTCTTCTTTGGAGAAATGTCTATTTAGGTCTTCTGCCCATTTTTGGATTGGGTTGTTTGTTTTTTTGATATTGAGCTGCATGAGCTCTTTGTATATTTTGGAGATTAATCCTTTGTCCATTGATTCGTTTGCCAGTATTTTCTCCCATGCTGAGGGTTGTCTTTTCGTCTTGTTTATGGTTTCCTTTGCTGTGCAAAAGCTTTTAAGTTTCATTAGGTCCCATTTGTGTATTTTTGCTTTTATTTCCATTTCTCTAGGAGGTGGATCAAAAAGGATCTTGCTGTGGTTTATGTCAAAGAGTGTTCTTCCTATGTTTTCCTCTAAGAGTTTATAGTGTCCGGTCTAACATTTAGGTCTTTCATCCATTTTGAGTTTACTTTTGTGTATAGTGTTAGGGAGTGTTCTAATTTCATTCTTTTACATGTAGCTGTCCAGTTTTCCCAGCACCACATATGGCTTGTGGTATCTTACATCTCCAACCAGGGATCAAACCCAGGCCATGGCAGTGAAAACGCCGAGTCCTAACCACTGGACTGCCAGGGCATTCCCTAGAACAGAGTTTCTATATACCATTTACCCAGTTTCTCTTGAGTCATACTTACATAAGATGCTAATATTATTTTTTCCAAACTCAGTGTTGTCTTTTGTACAATACTATTAACTAAATTTCAGACTTTATTCAGATTTCACCAGTTGTTTTTTTTTTCTGTTAATAACCTTCCCCACCCCTACCCGTTTGCCCCCTGCTCCAGGCTCAGATCCAGTATACCTAGAGTTAATTTTCTGTCCTTATTTTATAAGTCTTTTGGGTATCTTTACCTTCTTGGAGAAGTTGTGTCTAGAGCCATCTGACCTACTCCAATCTGGAGTGATTTATTTATAGATCTCCTCCATTGTTGCCATGTTGGGATTTCCCTTTATGTTCATCCTGGGGATTCCTTTCACCTTCCTCTTGGGTTGGATCTCTTGATTTCTGGATCCAATGGCTTTCTATTTCATGGCTTTATTTTTCTTGGTTTACTATCTCATTTTGGTTAAACACATCTTTTGGGAGTTTCTAGATAAAGGGAAGATGGAAATGATTTTTGAAGATAATTTTATTCTACCCTCACTTTTAATTGGTTTTCCAGGGTGTGATGATTAATTTTATGTATCAACTTGGCTAGGATAGAGCACCCAGTTATTTTATCAAAAACTAATATAGGTATTGCTGTGAAAATATTTTATAGATGTAATTGAGGTCTTTAATCAGTTGACTTTAAGTAAGGGAGATTACCCTCAATAATATGGGTGGGCCTGATCCAATCAAGTGAAGGCCTTATAGCAAAAACTGAAGTTTCCTCAAAAAGAAGAAATTCTGCCTCAGGATTGCTCTATTAACCCATGCCTGAGTTTCCAGCCTGCCCTGTGAATTTCAGAATTGTCTTTCCCCACAGTTGTGTGAGCCAGTTTCTTAAAATAAATCTGTTATCCATGTCTATGTCTCTACTATTCTATTTCTCTAGAGAACACTGACTAATACACAGGGTATAGAATTATAGGTTAGCAATGCATTTCTCTCAGAATCTTGAAGGCATAGTTCCATTGGTTTCTAGCTACCAGTATGCTGTTGAGAAATTTGATACCATTTTGACCCTTGAGCCTTTATATAAAATTAATTTTACTCTGAAAGCTTGTAGAATCTTGTCATCATCCTTGGTGGTCTGAAATTGCATGGTAAGGTTCATTTTCATCCATTGTTCTGGGTCCTCAGAGTCCCTTTCAATCTGGAAACTCACATCCTTTAGCTCTGGGAAATTTTCCTGACATTTGTTTGAGGCTTTTCTTACATCCATTGTCTCTATTTTCTCTTTCTGGAAGTCCTATTATTTGGATATTGGATCTAGTGGAATGGTCTTCAAGTTTTCTTATTCCGTTTCACCTATTTTTAATCTTTTTGGGATGTATCTTGAACCTTATTTCCTAATCACTCTCTCAATTTGATCCTAATTTCTGCCATCATGCTTTTAATTTCCAAGAGCTCTTTTATGTTTTCAGAATGTTCATTCTTTTTCCATATATTTATTTAATCACTTAAAAACTAAAATATATATTGAAATCCTTATCTGTCTGCCCCAAACAATGAATATTATAAATTATCATTTTCTTTGTTATGAAACTGAAAACAGAAAGTTAAATTTGTATGATTTCTGGAATATTTTGGTCCATAAAATTTAGCAATGCAAATGCACTGCACAAAAATTTTGAATGCTACAGTTTAATTTTTGTTTCATGTATAAGAAAATTAACTTAAATAAAACAAATTAAAAGAAAATTCTGTTAAGTATTGATATCCCTAGTTAGTAAGTATTTACTAACAGACTAAATAAATGCTTCTGTGATGCTTACATTATGGAAATGCCTTGTTTTGTTTGGTGAAGCATAACACATGTCCTTGAATGTGTTTTCAATGCATAGATGCTATTCTTACTGATTATTTTTGCATTTAATTCCATCTACTTATGCAAACGTTTGGGTATGCTATCTCATTTTTCTTAACTGCTATACTAATCCTAGTTAATCCTAGATCTTTTTCCATGGATTTATTAACATGCCAAGATGTATCAGTTCAATATGTAGTCTTGTAATTTTAACACCTACTGTTTTCATACTTTCTTATTCTCATTTAACACATGCAGCTCTAAGTTCTTATATAAACTGCAACTATCTTTTTTTGTTTCCTACTTTTTCCCTGCATAAATCTCTCCCTTTGTCACTGTGCTCTTTTTCTTTTGTCTGCATAGAACCTTCATATATGAGGTTATATAACATATATAGGTTATATACATATGTAGGTTGCTACATATACAAGGTTATATAGTATAGTAGTTAGAAGTGTGGGCTCTTAAAGTTGGCTAGACTCCCTGCATTTATTTATTTATTAATTAAAATTTTTATTGGAGTATAGTTGATTTACAATGTTTGTTAGTTTCAGGTGTACAGCAAAGTGAATCAGCCATACATATACACATATCCAATTTTTAATTTTTTTAATTAATAATTTTTTGGGGTGCTTTATACATTCTATTATTTATATATAATATAGGTTATTAAATTATCTTTGCTCAAGACCACTGTGCCTATTAAATGATATACTGTATGTAAAGAAGCTAGAACATAAAAAATTAGTATGGGTTCTTATAAGGTTAGAAAGGGGGAGAGGAAGAATTGGTCATCTGCATTCCTTTTTTTCATTTTCTAACTTGATGTGTATCACCTCCACATTCTTGCCCCCAAAGTTTTCAAAAATACTAACTCCAACATGATGTAAAGGATATCCACTCTTTTTAAGATTCTTTTCCCATATAAGCCGTTACAGAGTATTGAGTAGAGTTTCCTGTGCTATAAAGTAGGTCCTTATTAGTTATCTATTTTATGTATAGTAGTGTGTATATGTCAATCCCAATTTCCCAATTTATCCCTCCCCCCACTTACCCACTGGTAACCGTAAGTTTGTTTGCTACATCTGTGACTCTGTTTCTGTTTTGTAAATAAGTTCATTTGTACCCTTTTTTTAGATTCCACATATAAGCGATATCAGATGATATTTGTCTTTCTCTATCTGACTGACTTCACTCAGTCTGACAATCTCTAGGTCCATTCATGTTGCGCAAATGGCATTATTTTGTTCTTTTTTATGGATGAGTAATATTCTATTATATATATATACCACATCTTTATCCATTCCTCTGTCGATGGACATGTAGGTTGCTTCCATGTCCTGGCTATTGTAAATAGTGCTGCAGTGAACATTGGGGTGCATATATCTTTTCGAATTACGATTTTCTTCAGGTATATGCTGAGGAGTGGGACTGCAGGAACATATGGCAGTTCTATTTTTAGTTTTTAAAGGAACCTCCATACGGTTCTTCATAGTGGCTATACCAATTTACATTCCCACCAACGGTGTAGGAGGGTTCTCTTTTCTCCACACCCTCTCCAGCATTTCTTGTTTGTAGATTAAAAAAAAAAATTTTTTTTAAGTATTTTTAAAAATATTTATTTATTTATTTTTGGCTGCGTTGGGTCTTCGTTGCTGCGCGTGGGCTTTCTCTAGTTGCGGTCTCCATAGAGTGGGGGCTACTTTTTGTTGCGGTGCACAGGCTTCTCATTGCTGTGGCTTCTCTTGTTGCAGAGCATGGTCTCTAGGCACACAGGCTTCAGTAGTTGTGGTTCGCGGGCTCTAGAGCGCAGGCTCAGTAGTTGTGGCGCACGGGCTTAGTTGCTCCATGGCATGTGGGATCTTCCCGGACCAGGGCTTGATCTTGTGTCCCCTGCATTGGCAGGCGGATTCTTAACCACTGTACCACCAGGGAAGCCCTGTAGATTTTTCTGATGTTGGCCATTCTGACTGGTGTGAGGTGATACCTCATTGCAGTTTTGATTTGCATTTCTCTAATGATTAGTGATGTTGAGCATCTTTTGATGTGCTTTTTGGCCATCTGTAAAATGTTCATTTTTGTCACAGCATCCTGATCATGCTTCATGGATGCTGTATAATTTATTATCTTTGAAGATGTATGGTAATTTTTGTTTTGAAGTTTACTTCTTGCAGTCCTTGTTTACCCCAGCGGCAATGTTCTGTTTGTATATTTCAGTCTCATTTTAGAGAATTTCCTTAGATGTCTTGTGATATTTGGTTGGCTGTGCATTGAGTGGGGACTAAAATGTGAGTGAGCACTGGGTGTGGGGGGTGTAGTGGAACTTCACTGTAGGGTGCCTTGGCTGAGTCAGTTGTTGGGGAAATCTCCAGTGTTATTACCTTTAAGCTTTCCCCCTTGGTAAGGTAACTATATAATTTGTGGTAAAAAATGGAACATTTTTGAGAGTGAAAGTATATACTGTTATTATGCCTGAGTGTCCAGCATAAACTCAGACTATCTTAGGCAAATCAGAGTATGGTCATCTACTTCCTGGTAGTGATATTTTTTTCAGAGAAAATTCTTCCACACCCAGTATGGGTGCTAGAAGTCAACCTGTCTGCATCTAGTAACTGTGTGGAGGAAGAGGTCTAGGGACTCATTATTTATCTTTCAGTGCACATGCTTATGGCCCCAAATTGTAAACTACCCAAATGTCAATCAGCAATAGAGTAGAAAATTGTGGGATAATCATACAGCAGAATACTACTTAGCAATGAAAAAGAATGAGCTTTCACTGTATACAATGAAATAAATGGTTCTCATACAGTGTTGAACAACAATAATACCAAAAAGCCAGATAAAGAGGACATACTCTATTACTCTATATGAAGTTCAAGAACTGGCAAAACTAATCCATGATGATAGAAGTAATAATAATGGTTACCTTTGGGGCATTGATGGGGAGGCATCAATCCTACCAATGGTGTATTGATGGGGAGGGGGCAAGAAAGAGCCTGTAGGTTAGCTGGAAATATTCTATCTCTTGTTCTAGGTGCTGCTTACAAGGGTGTGTGTATATATGTAAAAAATCATTGAATCATACAATTAATAGTTGTACACTCTATTATATTTAAGTTATACCTCAATTTTTAAACAAAGGTACAAAGTGTTGAGGTTTTCTGAGACAGGTGAGTTGACCACAGACTGGCCAAGGGTGATGGTGGTGGGGGGGAGAGAGGATTGGGCATTATGGACAGCTTCATGGCATTGAAATAGCATTTGAGTTAAGCCTTAAAATAGTGGTTCTCAACAGTTCTTGGGTCAAAGTCACTGTGAATTTGATGGAAATTATTGTCTTTCTCGTCATGAAAAAAGCCCCTATATACACAAAGGCAGACCCAACTTGTGTATATTATTTCATGGCCCTATTAATATCCATCTGTGACCCTCCTAAGAATCAATGGGTCCTGGGCTTAAGGACCCCTGCTTAGATAAATGGATACAAATGGGAGGGGGAAGAGCAGGATTACAGCTAAGTAAACCCCTATAGTAAGATCAGGCATCTGCCAGCACATATGGATACCAGGCAGAGAGAGGCAAAGAATCCTCCACAATCCACTTCAGTAAAATTTCCCATTGACAGCCCAACCCAGGATAAATTCCCAGCACCAACTCTGCAGATGAAATTAATACTTATATTGAGTAACCATGGCTCCAAGCTGTATTTACAAAAGCTAATATTATGTTTGCTTATGAGAATCAGCTTGCTTTAACTTGAAGTATTTTACACTGAGCATCTTACTCATCAGGAATGTCTTTTTGCTTTCTAATGATTTTTTCTGCAGTGTATGATTATGCAGCCTCTTAACCTTCTGCTGCTTGGGACACTCATATGATACTATAGATGTATTAACCGCTTAAATATTCATTGCCCCTCTCTGCTGAGTCTATTCCTATGTGAAAAGTACACTTCCCAACACTTTGACGACAGACTTGTCAATGTCATTTGCTTTGGCCAGTGGAATGTGAGAAGTTCTGTAAACCATGTTTAAGCAGAAGCTTTATGAGCTCCCATGGTTCCACTATCACATTTTTTCTTCTGCCATAAAAGTGGCATGTCCTAGATAGGGGTTGCTCTGGATCCCAATCCAGAGATTTGGGGATTGTTTGTTACCACAACATAACATAGTGAAAGCTGACTAACACACCAGGACATTTGGGAAAGTCTCTTGCACAAGTTGAGCAGAATCTGCTATTGAGTCTTTTCTCAGGGCCCGGGGAGTTTTCTCTCCATTTTCATCTATCAATCACGAGAGTCAGTTTATTTAGGATTCCAGAATATGTAAAAATGAGGGGTATCCAAGTTACTTCTTTTTTATTAACAAAAGAAAGAAATGTAAAGACTATAAGCCATTGGAATTAATATAATACCACAATTGAGAACAAAATATTTTATTTCTCTCAATAAAACTATAGTTTACAATAGTATTTACTAAATAAATTATATAATCTCTTTTACAAGCAATAAACTAAATCACAAATATTTCAAAGACAATGTATGTACACGACATAAGGCCTTTTATAAATAGCTTTGCTTTTCTCATTTCACTAGTAAACAGTGAAAAAATCTTTATAGAAGCTAATTTTCTATAAAGTATATGCAGACCTATTACACTGATCTTTATATGAAACCAATTTAAACTTTTAATGACATGGGCTATGATTATAACTTTGAAAAAGAGCATAATTCAGACTTTATTTACCATTTTGCATGGATAGATTTTTAAAAAATATATAAGCAGATTACATATGTTGCTTATGGATAATCACTGGATGCATGCAAAATGAAATAATGCAAGTGTCAATAGTAAAATAGCACTTCCAAGTCCAAAAAGGTGATTGGCAATGGTATAGAAAGCAGCTTAAATAGAGTTCATGCAGTTCTTCACAGTTCAGCAAGCAACAGCAAATGACAGAAGAGTGTGGTATTTTTCACATCACATCTGCTGATCAGCCTCTCGGCCAAGGCTCCCCTGACATCTCGCAAACTCCAAGTCCAGTTGATTATGACTCTGTGTGTAGTGGGGCTCAGCCAAGTTTCCTTTGGGCAATTGTGGAGTGGAGAAACTTCTCTCCCACAACCGTGTTCCTGCCTCATCCATCTGCTTAGGTGGTCACCATTTTCACTTACTGGGGGAGAAAAAAAGAAAGCAGATGTAAGACTAAGTTTTGGCATCAATTTATAATGGCGCCTCATGATTGCGAACACAAGTTCATTCTTTCTTCCAATGACTTGTGCCCGGAAAACATGCAGGTAGAAATGGGAGGGCATTAGGCCTGGAATTGATTCTTTTGCAATGATGAGCATCTGCTTCCCTGGACCTGCAACATGTAAATTACACCAAGATTTATCAAGCGCTTACCACATCACAGCTTAGTGCTAGGGACTTTGAAGGAAACAGTGCTGGCTAAGACACACTCCTGCCCTCCAAGTGCACAGGGTTTTGGGGATGTGCTGTGGTATATCAGGCCTGAAGCCAATCAGAGCAACTTGAACATGGTCTGGAACTCATGAATGCTGTGTGCATTTTTACACACTATCCCTGTGGCTGGGGAGCAAAAAATATGTCCAGCAAATATTGGACCTAAAATGGTAGCCACTTAAGGTCAGAGGCAGCTAATTCAATCCCTGACAGCTGTACCAAGATATATACGGGGAAGCGGTACCATGGTCAGTCAGACACAATGGCTTAAATCTATTGATTCTCTCTAATTATTACAGCTACAGGACATTATGCAAGTTACTTAACCATCTTTGCACCTTATTTATCTGTTAAATGGGAGTAATAAACCCTACTTTATAAGTGATAAACTTTTCTATGAGGAAATAGTATCTGTACAAATAGACACACATACATGATATACACAAATTCTATACATATCATTTAGTGCCTGGCAATATTAGTGTCTCCAAAATAGTAGTTAAGAAGGTTGCAGTTGGGATCACAGAGATTGTGTGGCCCAACACATTCATTTGGAGGCTGAAAAAACTTGAGTAAAAAGTTTGAAATGACTGAAAATTATTAGGAAAGAAACTATATCAAAGAGGATTCTGTTTAAAAGTATTACATCTCATAATTTGAGCCTATTGTGAGTTGTAACTTTTATTGTTTTATAGTTGAGACTGCTCCCTCTCATTAATCTAAAACATGTTCACACTGTTACTTTCTATCCTGTTCTATTGATCTATATTTCTGTTTTTGTGCCAGTACCATATTGTTGTGATGACTACAGCTTTCTGGTATAGTCTGAAGTCAGGGAGCCTGATTCCTCCAGCTCCATTTTTCTTTCTCAAGATTGCTTTGGCTATTCGAGGTCTCTTGTGTCTCCATACAAATTTTAAGATTTTTTTGTTCTAGTTCTGTGAAAAATGCCATTGGTAATTTGACAGGGATTGCATTGAATCTGTAGATTGCCTTGGTATTACAGTCATTTTGACAATATTGATTTTTCCAATCCAAAAACATGGTATATCTTTCCAGCTGTTTGTGTCATCTTCAATTTCTTTCATCAGCATCTTACAGTTTTCATAGTACAGGTCTTTTGCCTCCTTAGGTAGGTTTATTCCTAGGTATTTTATTCTTTTTGATGCTAAGATAAATGGGATTGTTTCCTTAATTTCTCTTTCTGATCTTTCATTGCTAGTGTATAGAAATGCAACAGATTTCTGTGTATTAATTTTGTATCCTGCCACTTTACGAATTCATTGATGAGCTCTAATAGTTTTCTGGTAGCATCTTTAGGATTATCTATGTACACTATCCTGTCATCTGCAAACAGTGACAGTTTTACTTTTCCAATTTGTATTCCTTTTATTTCTTTTTCTTCTCTGATTGCTGTGGCTAGCACTTCCAAAACTACGTTGAATAAGAGGGGCAAGAGTGGACATCCTTGTCTTGTTCCTGATCTTAGAGGAAATGCTTTCAGCTTTTCACCACTGAGTATGATGTTAGCTGTGGGTTTGTCATCTATGGCTTTTCTTATGTTGAGGTAGGTTCCCTTTATGCACACTTTCTGGAGACTTTTTAATCAGAAATGGGTACTGAATTTTGTCAAAAGCTTTTCCTGCATCTATTTAGATGATCATATGATTTTTATTATTCAGTTTGTTAATGTGGTGTATCACACTGATTGATTTGCATATATTGAAGAATCCTTGCATCCCTGGGATAAATCCCACTTGATCATGATGTATGATCCTTTTAATGTATTGTTGGATTCGGTTTGCTAGTATTTTGTTGAGGATTTTTGCATCTATGTTCATCAGTGATATTGGCCTGTAATTTTCTTTTGTTGTTTTTGTTGTTGTTGTTGTATCTTTGACTGGTTTTGGTATCAGGGTGATGTTGGCCTGAGTTTGGGAGTGTTCCTTCCTCTGCAATTTTTTGGAATAGTTTCAGAAGGATAGGTGTTGTCTTCTCTAAATGTTTGATAGAATTCACCTATGAAGCCAGCTGGTTCTGGACTTTTGTTCGTTGGAAGTTTTAAAATCATGGTTTCAATCTCATTACTTGTGATTGGTCTGTTCATAGTTTCTAGTTCTTCCTGGTTCAGTCTTGGAAGATTGTACCTTTCTAAGAATTTGTCCATTTCTTCTAGGTTGTCTATTTTATTAGCATATGGTTGCTTGTCTGTTATCCTTTGTGTTTCTGTGGTGTCAGTTGTAACTTCTTTTTCATTTCTAATTTTATTGATTTGAGTCTGCTCCGTTTTTTTTCTTGATGAGTCTGGCTAAAGGTTTATCAACTTTGTTTATCTTTTCAAAGAACCAGCTTTTAGTTTCATTGATCTTTGCTATTGTTTTCTTCATCTCTATTTCATTTATTTCTGCTCTGATCTTTATGATGTCTTTCCTTCTACTGCCTTTTGGTTTTGTTTGTTCCTCTTTCTCTAGTTGCTTTATGTGTAAGAATAGGTTGTTTGTGATTTTTCTTGTTTCCTGAGGTAAGATTGTATTGCTACAGACTTCCCTCTTAGAACTGCTTTTGCTGCGTCCCTTAGGTTTTGGATTGTCATGCTTTCATTTTCATTTGTCTCTAGGTATTTTTTGATTTCCTCAGTGATCCATTGGTTGTTTAGTAGCATATTGTTTAGGCTCCATGTGTTTGTGTTTTTTAGTTTTTTTCTTGTAGTTGATTTCTAATCTCATAGTGTTGTGGTCAGAAAAGATACTTGATACAGCTTCAATTTTCTTAAATTTACTGAGACTTGCTTTATGGCCCACCATATGATTTATCCTGGAGAACATTCCATGTGCACTTGAGAAGAATGTGTATTCTGCTGCTTTTGGATGGAGTGTTCTATAAATATCGGTTAAGTCCCTCTGATCTAATGTGTCATTTAAGGCCTGTGTTTCCTTATTGATTTTCTGTCTGGGTGATCTGTCCATTGATGAAAGTGGGGTGTTAAAGTCCCCCACTATTATTGTGTTACTGTTGATTTCTCCTTTTATGGCTGTCAGTATTTGCCTTATATATTGAGGTGCTTCTATGTTGGGTGCATATATATTTACAATTGTTATATCTTCTTGGATTGATCCTTGATCATTATGTAGTGTCCTTCTTTGTCTCTTGTAATAGTCTTTATTTTAAAGTCTCTTTTGTCTGATATGAGTATTGCTACTCTAGGTTTCTTTTGATTTCCATGTGCATGGAATACCTTTTTCCATCCCCTCACTTTCAGTCTATATGTGTCCCTAGATCTGAGGTGGGTCTCTTGTAGACAGCATATATATGGATCTTGTTTTTGTATCCATTCAGCCAGTCTATGTCTTTTGGTTGGACCATTTAATCCATTTACTTTTAAGGTAATTATCAATATGTATGTTCTTACTGCCATCTTGTTAATTGTTTTGGATTTGTTTTTGTAGGTCTTTTTCTTCCCTTCCTCTTTTGTTCTCTCTTGTAATTTGATGTCTAACTTTAGTGCTGTGTTTGGATTCCTTTTTCTTTTTTGTGTATCTATTGTTGATTTTCGGTTTGTGGTTACCATGAGGTTTTGATATAGCAGTCTATACACACACACACACACACACACGACTGTTTTCAGTTGCTGGTCTCTTATTTTCAAATGCATTTCCAATATCCTACACTTGTACCCTTCTCTTCTCATGATTGCTGATTTTTATATAATATTTGTGTGTGGATGATTTCCTACCTTTACCATATGATTGCCTTTACTGGTGAGCTTTCTCATTTGTAATTTTCTTGTTTCTAGTCATGGCCTTTTCTTTTCCATCTAGAGAAGTTCCTTTAGCATTTGTTGTACAGCTGGTTTGGTGGTGCTGAATTCTCTTAGCTTTTGTTTGTAAAGCTTTTGATTTCTCTGTCAAATCTGAACAAGAGCCTTGGTGGGTAGAGTATTCCTGGTTGAAGGTTTTTCCCTTTCATCACTCTAAATATATCATGCCATTCCCTTCTGGCCTGCAGATTTTCTGCTGAAAAACCAGCTGATAACCTTATGGGGATTCCCTCGTATATTATTTGTTGCTTTTACTTTGTTGGTTTTAATACTTTCTCATTGTCTTTTTGTCAGTTTGATTAATATGTGTCTTGGCATGTTCCTCCTTGGGTTTATCCTATATGGGACTCTTTGTGCTTCCTGGACTTGGGTGGCTGTTTCCTTTCCCATGTTAGGGAAGTTGTTGGCTATTATCTCTTCAAACATTTTTTCAGGCCCTCTTTCTCTCTCTTGCATTATAGGTGTCCCAGAAGGAGAAATGTTGGTGCATTTAATGTTGTCCCAGAGGCCTCTGAGACTGTCCTCATTTCTTTTCATTCTTTTTCCTTTGTTCCGTTCTGAAGCAGTGATTTTCACCATTCTATCTTCCAGCTCACTTATTCATTCTTCTGCCTCATTTATTCTGCTATTGATTCCTTCTAGTGTATTTTTCATTTCAGTTATTGTATTTTTCATCTGTTTTGTTCTTTAAACTTCTAGCTCTTTATTAAACATTTCTTGTTTCCTCTTGGTCTGTGCCTCCAATCTTTTTCTGAGATCTTGAATAATTTTTTACTATCATTACTCTGAATTCTTTTTCAGGTAGATTGCCTATCTCTACTTCACTTAGTTTTTCTTCTGGGGTTTTATCTTGTTCCTTCGTCTGGCACATATTTCTCTGCTGTCTCATTTTGTCTAACTTTCTGTGTTTGTGGTCTCTGTTCCTTTCCTCAGGCTGCAGGACTGTAATTCTTCTTGGTTCTGGTGTCTACACCCTGGTGTGTGAATTTGGTCCAGGAGCTTGTGCAGGCTTCTTGGTGGAGGGGACTGGTGCCTGCTGACTGGTGGGTGGAGCTGGGTCTTGTCTCTCTGATGGGCAGGGTCACATCAAGGGGTGTGTTTACAGGTGGCTGTTGGCTTGGGATGACTTTAGGCAGCCTGTCTGCTGATGGGTGGGGCTGTGTTCCCATGCTGTTTGTTGTTTGGTCTGAGGCATTCCAGCATTGGAGCCTGCAGGCTGTTGGGTGGGGCCAGGTCTCAGTGCCAAAATGGCGACCTCCAGTAGAGCTCAAGCCAATGAGTATTCCCTGGGGCATGCACCACCATTGTCCTTGCCCCTGCAGTGAGCACAGCCAACCCCCACATCCCCAGGAGACCGTCCAAGACCCACAGGTAGGTCTGGCCCAGGCTCTTATGGAGTCACTGCTTTGCCCTGGGTCCCAGTTCATGTGAAACCTCTGCGTGCCTTCCAAGAGTGGAGTCTGTTTCTCCCAGTCCTGTGGAGCTCCTGCACTCAAGCCCTGCTGGCCTTCAAAGCCAAATGCTCTGGGGGCTCCTCCTCCCAATGCCAGAACCCCAGTCTGGGAAGCTGCCATGAGGCTCTGAACTCTCACTCCTGTGGGAGAACCTCTGTGATATAATTATTTTCCAGTTTGTGGGTCACCCACCCATATGGGATTTGATTTTATCGTGAATGTGCCCCTCCCACCATCTCGTTGTAGCTTCTTCTTTGTCTCTGGGTGTAGAATATCTTTTTTGGTAGCTTCAAGTCTTTTTTTGTTGATGGTTGTTAGCAGTTAGTTGTGAGTTTGGTGCTTTGTGAGAGAAGGTGAGCTCAAGTCCTTCTACTCCACCATCTTATCTCTTGTCCCATTGGAATCAAGTTTTGTTTTGTTTTGTTTTTAAACTGAGGGTCTTGTAGAAGTTTCTGTAAACTTCGTTAAAGATTCACTCTCACCCCCAGGGTTACAAGAATGTCAAAGTTGGGTGAGAACTGCCAATTCTATATCCATGTTGTAATGTAATCCTGGGATGACATGTTTGGTTACCCGAAAGTGTCCATTTATAACCCTAATAAAATGAGGTGGCCTGACAGGTCTTTAAGTCTTCTGTGGGACTTGAAAGCACAGCGTCTCCCTGCTTGTAAACTTGGCCACAGTGAGCTGGCTCCAGAAGGCAATTTTATTATCCATTATTTAGTATTAAGTGTGCAATAATTTTTCTTTCTTCAAATTATAATCCACAAGTCCTATATTAGCCATCAGTGAAGAGACAAAGTGTCAGCTGTCTGTCTACCCTGGGAAGAAGCTCATAGCTTGAGTTTATTCTTCAAAATATGGTGCATGTAGAATCCCCTCCAGCTCCCCAACATGAAGATGGGTTCTTCAGGTATTAGTGCCCTGAACACCAGCAACTTCTTCTGAGGTGCTGAGACTCAACCCTCTCCTGACCTGATGGATTTAGAAACAGAAATGGGAACTGGTGATTTGGCGAGAGAACCTAGCCATATCTCAGGTAAGGGATGACAGAACATTTCAGCTCTATCACCAACTGAACTGCTGTGTTTATTTTTATTTATTTATTTATTTTAACATCTTTATTGGAGTATAACTACTTTACCAAATCCATTGATTAGCTCTAGTCGTTTTCTGGTAGCATCTTTAGGATTCTCTATGTATAGTATCATGTTGTCTGCAAACAGTGACAGCTTTACTTCTTCTTTTCTGATTTGGATTCCTTCTATTTCTTTTTCTTCTCTGATTGCTGTGGCTAAAACTTCCAAAACTATGTTGAATAATAGTGGTGAGAGTGGACAACCTTGTCTTGTTCGTGATCTTAGAGGAAATGGTTTCCGTTTTTCACCATTGAGAATGATGTTGGCTGTGGGTTTTTCATATATGGCCTTTATTATGTTGAGGTAAGTTCCCTCTATGCCTAATAACTGCTGTGTTTAAAAAGAACATTGCCCCTGAGGGTCAGGAGCTCATGGAACAAGGATACCCCAGGGACTATTTAGTGTGGTCATCTTAGCCAGTCTGACTGCACGCAATCATACATCCACACAGATGCCAGTGTTTCTTCCAAAGCATGTGATGCTTTGAGAATGCATGATATATTTTAAATTCTGAGACCTGAAGGTAAAGGTGTGATAACAGTTGGCATGAAAGGAGTAGAGGTTTTAGGTATTTCTGTGGCCTTAATCCTTAGCATTGTTTATCCACATATGTGTGTAAGTGTGTGGGTGTGTGAGAGGCTCGTATTTTTATTTCCACTTAAACTCAAGTACTTAATTCTGTGATTGAAACTACACAGTAATGCACACATGTGGTCAAAGACTGCAAAGCCTTTTCAATAAAATTATTTAAAACACAGACACAGAGAAATAAGGGAACATAGCAAAGCAAAAGCAGTTTGTTTGCTAACCACAAAGCCCTTTCGGAGGGTGGACTGCACTTTTTGGGAGCCAGATTGCCCCGGGGGACCTCCAAAGTATAGATCACTTCAAGATGGGCTAAGTTGGAGGGTCTAAGTTGACTTTTTAGAGCCATGTGCAGAGGGCATCAAAGATGAGAAGTTTCTCTTCCAAGGTCTCATTTCTAGGCTCATTTCCAACCCTCCCTTTTTTTCAACCTTTTCCCTGAAAGATACACACACATATATACCCTCAACCTACTGTTTAAAAGACATATTTAGCCAATAGAATTTCATAAGATCCGGAATGTGCTGTGAGGGGATTTAAGGGCAAAGCTGAATCAAAGCAGAACGTCAGGACAGTCAGACTGGCTAAGAAGACCACACTAAAGAGTCCCTGGGGTATCCTTGTTCCATGAGCTCCTGACCCTCAGGGGCAATGTTCTTTTTAAACTACAACTGCCTCAGAGTTCAGCTCCAGGGTCCCACAGAAGCAGGATCTCTTCCTGTCTGGTGTCCAAGGGCAGCCTCATTTTGATTTCAAGTTGAAATTCTTTGCCAAAATACCCTTGAGGAAAATATTGATTTCTCCCCAGGCTATCGTAGGTGGCAAGTCCCTTATTTCCTTTTCCTATACTGAGCCCGTTTTCCCCAGCCCCACTGTTTTCCTTTCCAGTTCATATTGCTCTTTTGGCCAACGTTCTATCTGTTGCCATGAGAGCACACCAGCTCATCCTGCCTCACTCCCCTCATTTTCGTCTAAACTCACAGCATCACCACAAACACATGTAAAGGCTTCACAACGCCCCACCCTAATCATCCCCTTGGGTCTGGAGTCCCCTCCATCTCTGGGCTCACCAGAGATGATTCAAACACCAAGCAGCCACCATGTTCTCTGGAAATCTTATTTTTTTTTTAACATAAGGCTCTATATTTACTTTTAATCACATTCATATCTACCTCATATTGGGGGTACTTCACAAGGCACAATCACTTGGAAATAGATTGGAATAGGGGATTTCTCTTTGAACAACAGTTGCTGGGGTCCAAAAGCTCACCATTTTTTTTTAAGGAGGTGAACAAATACATACACTAATGCTACAGAAATCAGGGCACAGTCTATATATGGAGTCCAATCACACCGCTATGGTGTTTTATAGCTGGAAGGAAGCTTAGGTCTAAATTTCCTACCTTTGCACTTAAAAAAAAATTTAGATTCAGAATCAGTGGTGAAATTATTCTTTCCCAAGAACCAGAGACTACAGGGCCTTAATTAAGAAGCCTTGAGGCAGAAGGTGGGACTTGGAACAACCTTGAAGGGTATGTACAATTTGGATGAAAACTACCATGTTGTGCCTATCTGGTAGAATGTTTGTTGAATTCTGAGGTGTTGGCAGCACATGGAGTACCAGGCCTCCTGCCAACCTTCAAATGCCCTATCAAAGCGTTCCACACCAACCAGCAGATAGATTACTGATAAGAGAAGAACAGACCCAAGAAAAAACTGGCACTGATTTCAGATGCCTCGTGGGATGTATTTAGGATTATGGCCTCTCATTTCAAAACTGTTTGTTAGTGCAGCAGCAGTATTTTAATACAGTTCCCTGCCTGATTAATTTGTTTTCCAAAGACCTAAGAGAAGCCGGAGGAAATCAGTGATTTATTTGGGCTGACAATTCTACAGTGGACTTTCCCGCATGAGAGTGACTTCTGCTAATTGTAAATCCAAATGGTTACCTTATTATCTAATATATCATGTAGCCCTGGGGCTGCAACCGAATTCACTCTGGATAGTGTAGGGAGAGGAATATGGTACTGGTTTCATTCGAAAAGGAGCACTGCCTTGGGATGAGGCCACTGGCTTCTCTCTCCCTGTGTAGAAGGAAAGGGTGAGATGCCAGAGGCCCCCAGCCACAGCCTAGAGTATAGGAACCAGAAGGTGCACCCCTAACAAGACGCCCCTCTCAGCACTTTTCTTGGTACCATTTTTCTTTACAAAAACACACAGTAGCCGGCATGGATTGAATTGTGCCTCCCCCCCTCCCCTGACACCCCACATTCATATGTTGAAGCTCTAACCCCTAGTACTTCAGAATGTGATCTTATTTGGAGATACAGTCTTTACAGAAGTAAGGAAGTTAAAATAAGGTCCTTAGGGTCGGCTCTGATTCCATATGACTGGTATGCTTATAAAAAGGGGAAATCTGGACACAGAGACAGACACACAGAAGGAAGACACAGGGAGAAGATGGCCATCAACAAGCCAAGGAGGGAAGCCAGAAACAGATCCTTCCCTTACAGCCCTCAGAAGGAATCAACCCTGCCAACACCTTGATCTTGGACTTCTAGCTTCCAGAACTGTGAGACAATACACTTCTGTTGTTTATGCCACCCAGTTTGTGATATTTTGTAATGGCAGCCCTAGGAAACAAATACAGTAGCCATTACTGGGATTTAGAAAGTTTTTTAAAAAAAATAAGGATCCATATTTGAATTTTTTTGTACTTAATCCTATCCTCCACTGGGGGCTACCGCCAAAGCTACAGTTACCTGGGGGTGGAGTGGCTGTAAGGGGAAACCTGTCAAAGATTGAAAGTGAAGAAAAGGTTTTTTTCACTCCATATTTTTTGATACTTCGTTAAAGTTGCTGCCTAAGCAGTAGAAAGAAGCATTTTCTGTGTTGAATCCCCAAACTGCCATAGGGCCTTTTCAAAGAGGCTCAAGTGGAACTGGTCTTAAAGGATGAGAAGGGCACGATGGGATCCTAGGGAAGATTAGCACCTTCATTTCTGTGCCTGATTATAATTGCAGCCTCTAGTTCAACTTGCAAGGTTGAGGGAGCTGCCTTTGCCGTTTGAAGGATGTGCCCCTGCCAAACGTGCGTGCACAGCAGTGGGAGGCTACCGTAAAGTACACGGAGTGGAGACAGCCCTCTGAGCCTCACACTCGCACTTAATAGTGTTCAATTCAAGGACCTCAATAGCTCCTTATCCTGGTTGGTCAGAGGCGCCTTCCTACCACTAGGTGGCAGTAGGGTCTGCTGCAGGAACGCAGTCCCAAGCCCAGTTCATAAAACTTGAACGTGATTAAAGGTTCACCTTAGAATCAAGTTCATTTTTCCTCTGATGTAAAGCAAAGCTAACTGGCCAGCCATCTTAGGAGGGCTCTTAGGGAAGTGATACAGGTTTCCCTTACATCTAGCACAGAAGAATTATAGGATGCTCAGAGGACCCTGTCAACAAGCTGACTGGGTCTCAGCCCTGTATGTGTGGGGGGCTTTTAAAAATACCATTGCCCTGGTCCACCCTCAGGGATTTTATTTCTAATACACAATATGTCCCCAACAGGTGACTGTATCTGTTAATACATTCGTTTACCTGACACCTTTTTGCAAGGAATCCACAATAATTTGGAAACATCTACCCAACCTCACAGTGACTAAGCCAGGGAGATGGGAAGTGAATGAAAAAACGGGGCCAAGCGTGGTAAAGAGCGTGTGTGCCCTTTCACATGTCCTCGGTAAGGTGGTGTAGTTGAATAGTGTCCCCTGAAAATTCACGTACACCTGGAACCTTTGAAATGTGATCTTATTCAGAAATATGGTCTTTGCACATGTAATTAGTTAAGAGGAGTTCATCCTGGATTACGGTGGGCCCTAAATCCAGTGACTGGTGTTCTCACAAGAAGAGAGGACACACAGAGGCACAGAGTCACAGGGAGGTAGTGTGAACTGGGGCAGGGATTAGAGGGTTGCAAGTCAGTCAAACAATGCTGAGGGCCACGTGGACCACCAGAGGTTGGAAGAAGCAAGGAAGGATCCTCTCCTAGAGCCTTCAGAGGTACCAGGGCCCTGCCAACACCTTGACCTCAGATTTCTGGCCTCCAGACTGGGAGACAAATTTCTGTTGTTTAAGCCTCCCAGCCTGGGGTACTTTGTCACGGCAGCCCTAGGAGCACAGGCAAAGACAAACCAAAGGGAAGCCAGGCCCTCATCTCCACTCCCTAGTCATCCTCATACCATCCATCACACTTGGGGAGGCCTTATTTTTTACTAAGTGGACAGTACTTATGCATCCTCCCTTCTACCTAATTTTCCCATTCCTCCTCAGGTCCCAGGAGAGCGAATGGCATGAAGGAGGACAGCCCGGCTCACAAGGTCCACAGGTGTGATTTAAACTTGCTTTCCCTAAAATTCTCATTTGTTCCTAATCTGGTTCCTTTTGAATTTGTTTTTTGTTTTCTGAAGGCTCAGGAGCCTAGCAAACACTGGCTTCCTATGACGATGGAGAAGATGGAAATCAAAATCAGAAACAAAAGCGGCAGGGAGAGTGTGGAGCGAGTGCGGAAGGAGAGAGAGGCTGGTGTTGGGAGGTAAAGAAAGAAGAATGGTGCCACCCAAGGAGGGCCTGGATGAATAGACTCAGGCAAGCACAAGAGCAGAACCGGCCTTGAGAAAGGTGGAAATCACCTGGCCTGTGAGGCCAGGATTCACTGTAAAGCTAAACAGAAAAAAATCTACCATAGCCCTGTATGCTGTCATTTAATTGTTAACTGTGGGCCTAATATAACTGAAAAGCCAGTATGCGTTTATAACTCCAATTCCCTAAGCTAATCCTTAAACAGCAGTTTAATACTGTTTGTTAAAAAAAAAAAAATCCTACAGTGACCTCCTAATCCGGCCCAGCGGGTTGCCTCATTAATTTGAAGCTGGCGTTGCTCTTGTTTCAGGACAGGAATCCCTCTAGGTGCCATGGGGTGCAGGCAGTTGGATCCATTCTTTCAGCTTTTCCATGTGTCTTAGAAATATTATTTGGTCAATGACTTAAGAGGGTCAAGCCTTCCTGGAGATAAAAGAGGGCCCTATTTTGTTCTTTCTGAAATCTCTTCATTTCTCAACGATGTGGTCATATGGTGAAAGAAAATGGCATTCTGGTGAAATGCCTTACAAGCCCAAGGCAGCCTTTGCTTCTTCTCTTCCTGTTTTGGTCTCACTAAAATCTGCCAAAAACTTGAGCAGCATCTTTGGTTGGTGGGGACTGTAGCTGTCTGCTGAGAAGCGATAGAATTGCCACTGTTTCAAATAAACATCTTTTGCAGCAGCCAATGTGGGCTCATGCAAGGAGTGATTCAAGAGACCCTATACTTCACATACAAGTCATTAACGTCAATGCCAGCAGAGTCAAGTCCAGAAAGGCAGTTTCTCTTGCCAAAAAGTTCCACTGAATTTCCTAGGACCCCCGTGACCTAATTTAAAGTGTTTTTCTTCTTTTTCTCAGGCTTTTTTCATACATAATAGTCTGATATAAGCTGTTAATTCACAATCATTTTCACTTCTCTGCCACCCTTCGTCCCATGATGAAAGAGTATTGTTAACCACCCTAAAGACACATTAAATAACCAAGCTGTCCAACAGCTGCACATCAGAGCACTAATCTCCAATACTGGCACGGCTAAAAAAATGGCTTAACTGTTTCTTTGCCCACAGCTATTTTTGTACTTCAGCCACCTTGCAGAAACACATATCTGGATGAAAGGACATATTATTGAGAGGCTGGTAATATGGAAAGTGTAAAAAGAAAAGGGTATAACCTCAAGACTAAATAACAGAAGCGAGAAAATTGTCGTTTTGTGGCAGCCCTCTTTCAAACTTCTATATTACTTAAAAAAGCAATTCCATTATCTCCCACTTACCCATCCATTCTCAGCTAGTCATAAAAAAAGGACACGCTCACCCATGACACTTTTCAGCTGCATTGCCTTTGTTGGTTGTTCCTCTTTCCATTAACACCAAATTGCATTCTACATCAGGTAAAGGAGCCGCCTGAGGAACTGAAGTAATAAGCTGTCGTGATCAGTGCCTTAGAATATCGGACTATTCAAAAAGTGGAATCTAGCCCTATTATGAAGATGGCATGATTGCCCATTTAAAATCAAGAGCCTGCTTATCTCTGTTGTATTCTTTTAAATACCCTAATCTGTGTCATCAACTCAAAACTCAATGGAAACACCTCTTTGGTCATTGGATAAAATCATCTTCAAAAACACGATGATTTGAATATTTGAAAATGAATCAGACAGCCTGGAACTACAGCGTGAAGGTGAATGGCCTTTTGCAAGCAATAACTAGGAACATGGAACCTGAACCAAACGCTTCAATAAGGGTGCTCGAACAATTAGCAGCCTTTTGAGGTAACCTATCCTTTTAATTTCATGTCAAATTATCAGAAAAAGCAGGATAGCTGGCCTAATTTACATGCACATAATGCACATAATGTGGGTGGATCTTTAAAAAGGAAATTTCATATGTTATCTGGTGTGCATAAATCATTTGCGTTTAAATCATATTTTAAAGTGATATAAACAGTATTGTCCATTAGTATGCAAACAGTAGCACTAGGGGATTAGTTCCAATTACCAATTCTTAAAGAAGAGGAAACGTTACAAGAGAAATCTATGTTTGGTTATAACACCCAATATAATGTCACCACAGAAGCCTTCAACTGCCCTTTCAGTAAGGATGGCTATGATTAAGAGGATTCTAATCAGGTCAAGAGGAAGGAGAGACAAAGGTGTAGGCAAGATTGGTTTTCCCTTCTGATGCTTTTCTTTGCCATCCACTCTTTCACAGTGTGGAGGCAAATGAAAATATTGAAGGGAAGGCAATGAGCTGTATCCTTTAAGATTGGCAGAGCATGCTAAATAAAAATCTCCAGCATGAAAACACACCCTGGAATTACAAGTTAATGGTGCAGAACTTTCTAGATGCATTGCCATAAAAATTAAGTTTAAATACTGTGACGGTTGATGGTAGAATATGTGATGAAACAGTGAAATTTGAAGAAACAGCTATAGCTCTTCTGGGAAAAACCTTATTTCTACAACTCCTTGTAATTTAGAATAAGTCATGGCCAGTCAGACCTAGAAGGGGTCTTAAGAGGTGACTTAATGATCCATTTCATAGATGAGAAGACTGAGGACCAAAAAGGTTGATTAATTCAAGGTCAGTGATTAATGAGAGGCAGAGATAAGCATAGTATCCTGGTGCCTATTTCTAATTAATTCTTGTCTTATTTGATTCTGCAAGAGTTGAAGGGACCAAGTTAAAGTACTAGAACAATGGCGTGGGGGACCATTTCTGGGGATCCATGAGGTCAAACTATTTTCCTATTAATACTAAGATGTTATTTGCCATTTCATTCTCATTCCCTCTCATGGGTGCCCAGTTGAATACAGTCGTGTGCCAGATCATGCCAGACCAATGTAGGTAGAAGCAGATATGAGAATCCAGCTTCATCAGACAATAGGGACTACAAAAAAGTAAAATAATGCCACTCTTCTTACTAAGCTTATTTTTGTCCTGGAAAAGTTATTTTCATAAAAATTTATTTAACATTTTAATAGTTATTATTTTAAATGAATGAATATTTTAAAATTTTCTCATTTTAAAAATATAAAATATTGATAGGTATAACCCACATACACAAAAGCTATTTGGGAGCCTCAATTTTTAGAATGTTAAAGGGATTCAGAGACTAAAAGGTTTAAGAACTGTGGCACTAAAACTGGAAAAAATAGAAAGGAAACCAAGATGAAAGTGGAATTTTATAAAAACTACTCTAACTCCTTTTTTGGATCCATCTCTCACCTTCATGTGGAGCATGATTCCAAGGAGATGGACACATCAATCAGTAACAACTACAGTGATACGGTGCCTCATGGTTAACACTTCAGTGATAGGGGGCTTAGGTAGGAGCTGGATTTGAATTTTGGCTCTGCCATTTACTAGCTCTGAGAGCTGGTCAGTTAAGCCTCAGGTTCCTTATCTGCATGAATGGAGACAAATATAACACATACCTTCATGAAAGAGCTAGTGTAAGAAGAGCACTGGGATAGTGCCTGCATATGGTAAGTACTCATATTGGCCATTATAATTATTGTTCAAAATCCTATGCTACAAAAAGGCAACCTACTGAATGGGAGAAGATATTTGCAAATGATATGTCTGATAATGGGTCAATATCCAAAAATATATAAAGAACTCATATAACTCAACATTATATATATATATATAAACAACCTGATTAAAAAACAGGCAGAGGACCTGAATAAACATTTTTCCAAAGAGGACATACAGATGGCCAACAGGCACATGAAAAGATGCTCAACATCACTAAAATGCAAATCAAAACCACAATGAGCTATCACCTCACACCCGTCAGAATGGCTATTATCAAAAAGACAACAAATAATGAGTGTTACGAGGATGTGGAGAAAAGGGAACCCTAGTACACTGTTGGTGGAAATGTAAATTGGTACAGCAACTATGGAAAACAGTATGGAGGTTCCTCAAAAAATTAAAAATAGAATTACCATATGATTCAGCAATTCCACTCCTGGGTATATAGCCAGAAAAAAATGAAAACACTAATTCAAAAAGATATACACACCCCTATGTTCATTACAGCATCATTTTCAATAGCCAAGTTATGGAAGCAACCTAAATGCCCATCAATAGATGAATGGATAAAGAAGATGTGACACACACACACACACACACACACACACACACACACACACACAATGGAATATTACTCAGCCATAAAAAAGAATGAGAATTTTGCAATTTTCAACAACATGGACTGACCTGGAGGGTATTATGCTTAGTGACATAAATCAGACAAAGACAAATACTATATGTTTTCACTTGTATGTGGAATCTGAAAAAATAAGGGAATGAATAAAACAAAACAAAAACAGACTCATAAATACAGAGAACAAATTGTTGGTTCCAGAGGGGGGAGGGGTGGCAGGAGGGGCAAGATCGGTGAAGGGAATTTAGAGGTACACACTACTAGATATAAAATAAACAAGTTACAAGGATGTATGTAATGTACAACACAGAGAATATAGCCAATATTTATAACTATCAATATATATGGAGTATAATCTATAAAAGTATCAAACTACCTGAAGCTAAAATAATATATTGTAAGTCAACTATACTTCAATAAAAAAACAAAATCCTGTGCTCTTCCAACAACACCCAACTGTTCCCTTATACCTTTCTTCTTAAACTTTCACATTCTGTATTGAAATTTTTAAAAAATCAATGTTTATTAACCCGAATTTGTCTCTGTGTCCTTTTTCCTCTATGTTTTTCTTGCCATATCACCTTGATGTCTGATCTTGGGCAGATGGTTTATCTTCTCTGGGTCTAATATGCATATGCAAAGGCAGCATAATTCTTTTTTTTTTTCTATTCATGAACTATTTTTTACATCTCTTTTTAAAATTTATTTTTTATAGAGCAGGTTCTTATTTATACATATCTATTTTATACATATTAGTGTATATATGTCAATCCCAATCTCCCACTTCATCCCACCCCCCTGCCACTTTCCCCCCCCTTGGTGTTCATACGTTTGTTCTCTACATCTGTGTCTCTATTTGTGCCTTGCAAGCCGGTTCATCTGTACCATTTTTCTAGATTCCACATATATGCATTAATAAATGATACTTGTTTTTCTCTTTCTGACTTACTTCACTCTGTATGACAGTCTCTAGGTCCATCTATGTCTCTACAAATGACCCAATTTCATTCCTTTTTATGGCTGAGTAATATTCCATTGTACATATGTACCACATCTTCTTTATCCATTCATCTGTCGATGGGCATCTAGGTTGCTTCCATGACCTGGCTATTGTAAATGGTGCTGCAGTGAACGTTGGGGTGCACGTGTCTTTTTCAATTATGGTTTTCTCTGGGTATTTGCCCAGTAGTGGGATTGCTGGGTCATATGGTAATTCTATTTTTAGTTTTTTAAGGAACCTCCATACTGTTCTCCATAGTGGCTGTATCAATTTACATTCCCACCAACAGTGCAAGAGGGTTGCCTTTTCTCCACACCCTCTCCAGCATCTGTTGTTTGTAGATTTTCTTATGATGACCATTTTGACCAGTGTGAGTTGATACCTCATTGTAGTTTTGATTTGCATGTCTCTAATAATTAGTGACGTTGAGCAGCTTTGCATGTGCCTCTTGGCCATCTGTATATCTTCTTTGGAGAAATGTCTATTTAGGTCTCTGCCCGATTTTTAACTGGGTTGTTTGTTTTTTTAATATTGAGCTGCATGAGCTGTTTATGTATTTCGGAGAGTAATCCTTTGTCCATTGATTCGTTTGCAAATATTTTTCTCCCATTCTGAGGGTTGTCTTTTCATCTTGTTTATAGTTTCCTTTGCTGTGCAGAAGCTTTTAAGTTTCATTAGGCCCCATTTGTGTATTTTTGTTTTTATTTCCATTACTCTAGGAGGTGGGTCAAAAAAGATCAAAGGCAGCATAAAATTCCTAATCCAGGTAGCATAGCTCAGCAATTAAGAGTGTGGCTCTGAGCATCTCCACTGGTTTGAATCCCAGCTTTTATTGCTTACTGACTGCAAAATTGGGGGCAAATAGCATAATCTCCATGTGCCTTGATTTGCTTATCTGTAAAATGGAGATAGTAACCACGTCTGCCCCTCCATAGGGCTGTTGTGAAGATTAAATGAGTTACTATACATAAAGTATTTAGGACAGTGCTAGGCATATAGAAAATGCTCTAAGAAAAGGGAACCCTCCTACACCATTGGTGGGAATGTAAATTGATACAGCCACTATGGAGAACAGTATGGAGGTTCCTTAAAAAACTAAAAATAGAGTTGCCATATGATCCAGCAATCCCACTCCTGGGCATATATCTGGACAAAACTCTAATTCAAAAAGATACACGCAAAAAAAAAAAAAAAAAAAAAAAACATGCACCTCTATGTCCTTAGCAACACTATTCACAATAGCCAAGACACAGAAACAACCTAAGCGTCCATTGACAGAGGAATGGATAAAGAAGATGTGGTATATATATATACAATGGAATATCACTCAGCCATAAAAAAGAATGAAATAATGCCATTTGCAGCAACATGGATGGACCTAGAGATAATCATACTAAGCAAAGTAAGTCAGACAAAGACAAATACCATGTGATATCACTCATATGTGGAACCTAAAATATGACACAAATGAACTTATCTACCAAACAGACTCAGACATAGAAAACATACTTGTGGTTGCCATAGGGGGAAGGGGGGTGGGGTAGGCATGGGTTGGGAGCTTGGGATTAGCAGATGCAAACTATTATATAGAGAATGTATAACCAACAAGGTCCTACTGTATAGCACAGAGAACTATATTCAATATCCTATGATAAACCATAATGGTAAAGAATATAAAAAAGAATGTATATATGTATAACTGAATCACTTTGCTGTACAGCAGAAATTAACACAATATTGTAAATAAACTATACGTCAGTAAAATAAAGAAAATGCTCCAAAATATTTCACAGCTTATTGTTGTTAGCTATAAGATAAGATGAAACTAGATCAGTTTATCTCCAAGCTTGGTGAGAAAAATTTCTACTGTCTGTCTTGTTACCCTCCTACAGCCCAACTTCCCTCTCCTTTCCTGTCCTCCAATGCTTCTGAATCACAACAAACGCTGTGCTAGGAAGACTGGTCAGCTGACCACACCAGCCAGCTAACCACCACCACTATCTCTTTCAGTTCTAAAGGCCCATGATATTTCTAATTGGTCCTCAAATGCTCTCAATACAAGCAACAATTAAATGCTCTGGCTTTTCCCTATGGCTTCTGAGGAAGCATTATACTTTTCTGAAGTGCTTTGCTTTTCAATTTCAAATAAAGACATTTAAAAAACCCAATAAAGTTAGACACTAATAAAACCAAATAAATAGCAACATTCTTAGAAATAAAACTGATTGATAGTACCAAGGAGGAACAATCAAAACAATGAATAAGATAACTTTTCTACCAAAGGAATAAGGGATAACAGATAAGGAACTGGCGCCGGCAATGCCATTTAACTACCTTGTGATTTTACGTTCCACTCAGGAGTATCACAGGCCCCCGGCTGGTGCAAATCTGGTTTTTGTAAAGATGCACGCAAGTGGCATGAACCCTCCGCTCAGGAAGATGAGATTTTACCTGGTCTTTCAGCTTGTCTGATTTCTACTTCCGGATAAAAAATTTAAAAATACTGTATATTTTTTCCTAGTTAATTCCCTATCTTCTTGCTTGTGGAGGGGAGCCAACTCTTCTGCAAGGATTTTGCAGTATAACTTACTTTTTTAAAAAAGTGAAGGCAGTGTGGGGAGGAGTATTGTTCAGTGCAAGAAGACTGTGTGCCACAACTGGGATATTTAGGGTGTAAAAAAAAAAAAAAATCCTTTCACAGTGGTTGGCGGGGAGGAGGTTGCTCTTTAGTACAGGGGGTCAAGGAAAGCTCATCCGAGAAAGAGACGTTTGGGCTGAGACCTGGAGGGAGGGGGGGAAGCAAGCATGGGACAGCCGAGAAAAAGTGTCCAGATGGAAGCATTCAGGTCCTGAGGCAGACATGTGCTTGGTCTGTGGGAGGAATGCCCAGGAGGCCAGTGTGACCGGAACAGCGTTTGCAAGGAGGACAGAGTAAGGCCGGAGGTTAGAGAGGCGGGGGAGACCAGACAGGCATAGGGCCTTAAGGACTTTGGATGTTGCTCTGGGAGAGAGGTGGGAAGACGCTGGAAGGCTTTGGGCTGAGGAGTAGCGATTTGGGACTGCTGTCCTGCAGAGTACCCTTGAGGAGATACAGTGCGAGGCTAGGGGATACGGGGAAGCGGAGGATGGGGGCGTGGAGATGTGCTGCTGTAGACACACACCGAGTGGTGCCGATGCCCAAGGTCGAGCCTGCACATGGAGAGTGATGGAGAGTGTTGGCTCAGGCTCGGCAAAGCTTTCAAAAGTAGAAAACTCTGAATCAGCACTTCCCCGTTTCACGAGACTTTGTGCAGGTGGAAAGGGCGTGGAGAATGAGCGTGAGATGTACTTTGTAAGGAAGATACTCAGTCTCCTCTTTTGCAGTCCAGACCATCGGGGTATCTTTCTAGGCCTCACCTAACAATTCAGTTAAGCCTCCACAGACAGCTTGAGGCGCACTAAAGGGTGTTCCCATACGTGATCACTCGTGATCCTCCAAGCAGCCTTGTGAGGTAGGGAGGGCAGGTGTTAGTTCCCTCCTTTGGCCAATAAGGACACATAGAGTGTGGCCAGAGCTGCGCCAGGTCCTCGCTCAAAACCCGCCGACCCCCACCTTTAGCAGGAGTTAACATAAATCTTTAAGTCACAGGGTCTGGAGATAAGAAAGGAAGTTACAGGGAGAGACAGACAAAAAAATCAGATGGAACCAGCAGGGACCAAGATGGCAACAAATCTGACCTCCGACAGACCCTGAGTCTCACTATACACTGATTTTACTACATTAGCGAACTAAACGATACACCTACTGGTGGCCACAACCGGAAATGAAGGACCAAAAAAGGATAAAAAGAGAGTGGCACCCAACTCCCTCGAAAAGCCCTGCGCCTTCCCAGGTGGACTAATGCACATGCCTCCCCACCATTAGCCTCACTCCTCCTCTTTTTGTCTTTACTCTTTAAAATAAAAGCCTTTTCACCACGTGGGTGAGAAGTTGATCTGTGAAGTAAGTTCTCGCTTCTCCAGTTTTTGGCCATTGAATAAAGCTTGTGCTGCATTGATCTCAGCTTCATTATTTGGCGACACGAACCCGAATGGAAAAAGAACGTTTCCCAGCTGAGTGAGGCAGAGGGCCTTAGCCAAGCTAGGCCTGGGCACCGTCCATATGACTTAATTCGGTAACGAGAAGTTTCTGCCCAGATCACACAGCTGGTGACAAGTGAGGGAGGGAGTGAGTCAAGATCATTTGACACTGAATTCAGGTTCTTCTCATAACCTGGTTCTGTGCCTCTTAGGCTACCAATTTATCAAGGGAGTAAGCCCAAGGCGAAGAAGGTTCCCATACGAGTGGAGTGAAAGAAGACATTACTCTGTGGGCGATGACCCTGAGGCGCCCCACTTGGCTTCAAGGGGATTTGCTCTCATCACATACAGTGATTTAGGATTTTATGCTAGATACTCTTCTGTGCGCTGTTCTACAGGAACTGTGGGATGACATGGCTTGTGGAAAGACACACCATTTGTAGAAGTGACAGGGTGCTATTATTTCTTTTAAAACCCAAGCACGTCTGATCTTACAGAACTTGTTCTTGTGTGAGCCATGGCCCAGGCCCATTTGGAAACCTGGGAGGAGGGGAAGGGGAAGAAACCAGAAATTACTTACTAAATAGACATCGAGCACGGAGGCATTATCATCCTGCATTTCCAGAGCATTTGGCTCAGAAGCCAAGTAGATGGTCCCCTCTTCCAAGGTAAAGGTTGAACTGGAAGGTAACCCTTTACTGGAAAAATAAAGAAGAATGATGAGCATGTGGCCTTCAGAACAAAATCCAAGGACTTCTCCAAAGTGGTGGCTGAGGTGGGAAAGCTTCGGGGCAAGAAAACAAATTTAGGGCATTTGAAGGAAATATGGTTATACCTAGAGAGATGCTCACTTGAGTTTAAAGGATTTGGCTTTACTGACAGTGCCTTTTCTCTGTCTACTTCAGCGCGTGAGACACTTCACACTTCTGAGAGGTGATCTGTGGGCTCCACGCCTTGTGAGGGTGGACTGCTGGGAATTTAGAGGCCCACCAGTCATCTCTGACTCTGAATAGTTACTTCTCACTGTTTAAATTCTTCTCTCAACAGCACTGATGCTCTGCTAGTTTATAGAAGATAACCTTGTGCCTCATTAGCAGTGATGCTTTCTTTCTATTGTTTTTTCCTTTTTCTTTTTGGCATGAAAAGGTTCAATTACATCCATGGTTCTCAAAGGAGCATGGGGGGCTGGTGAAAGCCCAACCTCCTGGGCTTGTAGGATTGAAGGAAGGATTGAAGGAATGTACAATCTTTCCCTCACTGAAATAAAAATTAGTTATGTTTTTAACCTGTGGAAATTTCCACGTGATGGTTTTGCAGGAACAACATATCTACAAGCAATGGTGGAAGAGTGTGATGTTGATATTAGAAGAGGTGGGCTAGGGGGCTGGCAGTCGGCCACGTGGGACAAACCTGGCAGCGGGCACTAGGGCTGAGAGCCCGAGTGTAGAAGACTGGCCTCCTCGCTCACCTCCCCATCACCAGGGCTGCCGCCCCTTGGGGCTGAGCTCTGAGCTCACCGCATTGAAAACTCTCCATCTAAGTCATCCTCTGGGCTTCTTGTCTGAGCTTCCCAGCTGGACAGGCGACTATTGAGGACTATTGTCCTCCCCTAGTCTGGGGACTACACATAATTCTACTTCTGTACATATTTACCTAGTAACTGAAGATACATGAAATAGAAATTCTGAGGTTTTCAATATTAAAAAAAATTGTCAAAAGAATTGTACGGATCTTATTAAATCAGGTTCATTTATATAACATATAATGCAAAATTGTAAGAATCCAGACTAGTAGTAAGAGGAAAGAGAAGGGGGGAGCTCCCATAGGTCTTCCATTTGGTGATATTTGAGAATGTGGAAATTCAGAGATGAAAGCCACTTCACCTTGGCTTGATATATTTTCTCTTTAAGCTCTGGACACAGATAAAAAGTCCTCTTGCTTTTCAAAAACCCAAGATGGGTTATACAATGTGGGAAACAGAGTCTGTTTTGATTGATTTTAAAGAGCAGGGTGAATGTGGCCTTTTTCCATCGAGCTGATGACTTTATATTGTAAACCTTCACAGATTTCTTGGGTTAAATAAACCATCAGGTTTCAAGGGATGCTGTTTGGAGAGGCACTGGGTGTTAATGAACATTGCTCAGGTTATTTTCTGGATCAAGAGCAAGGATGCAGTGATGGGCTTTAATTGGCTTTTGCCTTTTAACTGCTAAGATGCCACTCACTAATCCCGTGTGTAGAGAACAGTCCTGCCTGGTTAAGCCTTATGAGACAGATGAATGCTTTATCTACTTAAACATCAAAGCAAGAAACAAAGTGGTCAGAAAATATGTATGGTTCACATTTTATACAATTAAAAAAATCTCTAATGTCTTCTGGGTTATTTTGTAAACATATAATTTATTTGATGAGGTTCAAATCTAAGTTTACCTCTTTTTGTCTGAGTTTTTCCTTATGATTTTTAATTATTTCCATCCTAAGATTAAGGGTATAACCAAGAATATTCTAGAAGTGCTTTTTCTTTTTAAATTTAATTTTTTAATAGCACCACATGTAGTATAAAATATAGTAAAAAGTAATCCTTCTCTTTTTCTTGTCCTTTTGTGATCCAGAGTTCACCTCCCTAGGAGTAAATCCATTTTGCAAGTATTTTTCAATCTAATATTTGTTTTATTTTTGGAAACGATGAGTGAGCCACTAGCATGGTTAAGACTAAATTAAAATAGAAAAAAAAATTAGAGTATTCTTGGGGGTTTAATAGGTACATTTATCGATTCTTTTAGCTAAGAAGTAATATGATTACAGAAAAAAATACCAGATTTCCTCAGTAGCATATGGCCACATTTGATAAAATCAAACAAACATATTTAAAAAAAAACAAACCTCCTGTTACTTACACTGTTTCTCACATGTATTAGAATAATTCCTATCTTAGTAAGTGGAATATCCTGAGCATCCTTAAATTTGGGGGACAAAAATGAGGCTCATAGGAACTTATATCCAGATTATATAAAGAACACTTGCAGTAAAAAAACAAAAAGGCAAATAACCCAATTAAAAATGGGCAAAGGATCTGAATAGACATTTCTCCAAAAAAGATACACAAATGGCCAATAAACCCATGGAAAGATGCTCAACATCTTTAGTCATTAGGGGGATGCAAATCAAAACCACAATGAGATACCACTTCACACCCACTAGGCCGGCTATAATAAAAAAGACAGATGATAAAGTGTTGGGGTGGATGTCGAGAAGTGAGAGCCCTCTTACGTTGCTGATGGGCACATAAAATGATGCAGCTACTTTGGAAAACAGTTTGGTGTATCTTCAAAACCATATGACCCAACAACTCCACTCCTTGGTATATATGTAAGGAAAATGAAAATATATGCCTACACAAAAACTTGAACATGAACGTTCACAGCAGCATTACTCATAATAGCCAACATGTGGAAATAATCCAAATGTCCACCAACTGATGAATGGATAACAATTCATACAATGGAATATTATTTTGTAATAAAAAATAACAAAGTACTGATATACACAACAACATGTGTGGATCGTGAAAACATGGTAAGTGAAAGAAGCTGGTCATAAAGGACCACATGTTGTATGATTCCATTTAGGTGAAAGGTACAGAAGAGGCAAATCTATGAGACAGAAGGAGGTTAGTGGTTGCCAGGGGCAGGGGTGAGGGGGCAATAGGGAGTGAGTACTATTGGGTGTGGGGTTTCTTTTTAAAGCATTGAAAACATTCTAAATTTAGATTCTGGTAACAGTTACACAACTTTGTGAATATACTAAACCCACAAAACCGTATACTTTAAATGGGTGAATTCTGTAGTATGTGAAATATATCTTAATAAAGTTTTTAAAAAGTTTCATAAGGTACCTAAGGGTCATGATTCTTTTTTTAAATTGAAGAATAGTTGTTTTACAATGTTGTACCAATCTCTGCTGTACAGCAAAGTGACTCAGTTATACATATATACACATTCTTTTTTATATTCTTTTCCATTATGGTTTATCACAGGATATTGAATATAGTTCCCTGTGCTATATATTAGGACCTTGTTGTTTATCCATTCTAAATGTAATAGTTTGCATCTACCAACCCCAAACTCCCAGTCCATCCCTCTCCCTCCCCCCCTCCCCTTTGGCAACCACAAGTCTGTTCTCTATGTCTATGAGTCTGTTTCTGTTTGGTAGATATCTGTCATATTTTAGATTCCACATATAAGCGATATCATATATTTGTCTTTGTCTGACTTACTTCATTTAGTATGATAATCTCTAGGTCCATCCATATTGCTGCAAATAGCATTATTTCATTCTTTTTATGGCTCAGTAATATTGCATTGTGTGTGTGTATACATACATACATAATACACATATATACACACATCTTTTTTATCCATTCATCTGTCAGTGGACATTTAGGTTGCTTCCATGTCCTGGCTATTGTAAATAGTGCTGCTATGAACATTGTGTTGCATACATCTTTTCGAATTGAGTTTTTGTCTTTTCTGGATATATGCCCAGGAGAGGGACTGCTGAATCATATGTACCACATAACTCTATTTTTAGCTTTTTAAAGAACCTCCATACTGCTCTCCATAGTGGCTGCACCAACTTAGATTCCCACCAACTGCTCTCCATATTGGCTGCACCAATGTATATTCCCACCAAGGGTCATGATTCTAAACTTGATCTCTCAGTACATAGTATTAGAAATATCAGAAATTTGATGGAGTAGATATTTTTAGGTTACATACATTTTAGAATGATCTGTTTTGAATAAACCCCGATTTATTTGCCGGTCATTCAGAAAACATCTTCTTTTTCCTAACAGAGAAAAAAATTCTAGTTGACCTGACATGAGAGAGCAGGCAACTCTGAGCCCACATTTCTGAGTAGCGGTGAGGTTGCGGCATGTCCTTTCTGGTTCCCCAGGGTCCCCACTGCTCTCTTCGGCATCACACCTGGTCTGTTCTACCCATTTGCATCACCTCTGCCTGGCCCCTCTGTGTATATGTCAGCCCAACATCCCTACTTCGCTGATGAGGGGACTAAGGCCCGGGGAGGCACAGTAACTTGCCCAAGGTCACACTGCAGTTGAATAGAGCTAGGATATAAACTTTGTTTTCCAATTAAACACTTTTTCTATGGTCATCTGCGATGAAATTTTAGAAATCTGCCACTGCAGAAATTGAGGGAGCTGAGGCCAATATACCTAGGAACTTGAAAATCATCATATAAACCAGCAAAAACAAATGCAGGATTTGATGCTTGATGTGAGCTGTGGAGATCTTTTGTTTGAGAAGAGTTATGATGGCCAGAAAGGTTTGAGGAAAAGTAAGTAGGTAAAATATGCTTTATAAGCCACATATCTATCTTTCTCAAAAAGTCAGAAGAGTTACCATATAAGCCAGCAATCTCATTTCTGGGTATATATCCCAAAGAACGGAAAACAGGGTCTCAGATATTTGTTCCCCCAGTGTTGTGGGCTGGATTGTGTGCCTCCCCCAACCCTCCATTTATATCTTGAACTCTTAACCCCCAGTACTTCAGAGTGTGTCTGTATTTGGACATAGGCTCTTTAAAGAGGTGATTAAGGTTAAGTGAGATCATTGGGGTGGCTCTAATCCAATATGACTGGTGTCCTTATAAGAAGGGGAGGAGATTAGGACACAGACACACAGAGAAAAGGCCATGTGAAGATAGCGGGAGAAGACGGCCGTCTACAAGTCAAGGAGAGAGGCCTCAGAGTAAACCAACCTTGCTGACACAGTGATCTCAGACCTCTAGCCTCCAGAACTGTGAGAAAATACATTTCTGTTGTTCAAGGCACTCAGTCTGTGGTACTTTGTTATGGTAACCCTAAAACTAATATACCCATGTTCACAGCAGCATTTTTCACAGTAGCCTATAGGTGGTATCATTCCACTTACTTCCTCTTGTAAGTAATCAAATTCATAGAGATAAGAAAGTAGAAGGGTGGTTGCCAGGGGCTGAGGGGAGGGGGGAAATGGGGAGTTGTTTAATGGGTATAGAGTTTCAGTTTTGCAAGATGAAAAGGTTCTGGAGATTGGTTGCACAACAATGTGAATGTACTTAACGCTGTTGAACTGTACACTTAAAAATGGTTAAGATTGTAAATTGTAAGTTACGTGCATTTTACCACAGTTAAAAAAAGCAATTAATATTCATTATTAAAAATAATGAATATCTAATAGTTAACAAGAACAACAAAGCTATTTAAGCTTGCAATGTTTTAATACTTAAAACAAAATCACATATAAATATATAGCTCTATATAAATAATCAGGCATTTCTAAAGTCCCATTAAATGCACTCAGAATAATCTGACATTAAATAGCAAAAGCTATATAACCAGTTGATTAATCTTTTAAAAATATTTGTTATCTTCATTATTCAGTATATACTGAGTGAGATCAGAGTACAGAACTGGCATTTTACTTCCCTAAAAATCTTAGATTAGGTCCTACCTACTGCCCAAGAAAGAATGAGAATACACTCTAGGGAAACGGATACCTGAGCGGATAAGGCATTACAGGCAGAGCATGAACTTTGGAATCAGATGACTGGCTTTGAATTCTGGCTCTTCCTCTTAGCTGTGTGTGTGATACTGGATGAGTTTCTTAACCCCTCTGAACTCCAGTTTCCCACATGTAAAATGAGAATAATAATACCAAACATGCAGGGTTGTTGGAGTGATGAGTGATAACGAACGTACAACACAAACAGCCATTGTTGCACATTGTATTCTAGGTGCCAGGATGCAGCAGAGATTAAAATAAACAGAGATCTCTGCCTCATGGAACTTACATAGCATTGAGGAGAACAGATAATGAGAAAAATTCTTAAAATACATATTATGTTGGTCAAAAGCACCAAGGAGAAAAATAAAGCACAGAAGCGAGAGAAGTGAGTGAGTGGCATAGACCATTTCCAAGCAGCACACTTTCCGGGCTCTGCCATTGGAGTTTTTGGGGTCTCAGGCATGAGTCAGACACTAGGGGACACACCCAGGTCTCCTATACTCCATGGGACACACTAGCAAGCCCTCCGAAGTCCCACTGAAGCCCCTTTCCCTGGGCTGGGACAGGCACCCACACTCCCTGACAGCTCTCTCCAAAGATCACACTCGAACTGCCAACTCTTCTTGGCTTCTCTAACTTCTTTTAGGGACTGGAGGTGGTGGTCAGCTAACGGTTTTTGACCACTTCCTTTGCATGTTCTTCAGTCTCACACCTTGCTTTTGTTTTGGGTCTCTGGTGAAACTGATAGTAAAAATATTTCATTTTAACATTCCGTTATGTTATTTTTAGCAAAAAGGTTAGTAAAGGTTATACATGAAAATGCTTCACATAAGGACATAAAGTATTATCTGGGCTTTAAGAACCTTTATACTATATTTTGAATGTGTATGTGTATGTCATTGTTACTTAAAAAATTAATGAAGAGCAATTATTAAAAGAGTAGGGAGGTAATGTAAGAATAAACCATCCAACCTAAATAAATGCATCCCTAGCCAACAGCAAATTCCTCCTTCTTTGAAGATGCCCCAAGTAGAAAGGTAAGATATGTTCTAAAAGGGATTTTCAGGACTTCCCTGGTGGCGCAGTGGTTAAGAATCTGCCTGCCAATGCAGGGGACACGGGTTCAATCTCTGATCCGGGAAGATCTCACATGCCATGGAGCAACTAAGCCCGTGCGCCACAACTACTGAGCCTGTGCTCTACAGCCCGCGAGCCACACCTACTGAGCCCATGTGCCACAACTACTGAAGCCCACGTGCCTAGAGCCCGTGTTCCGCAACAAGAGAAGCCACCGCAATGAGAAGCCCGCGCACCACAACGAAGAGCAGCCCCCACTCGCCGCAGCTAGAGAAAGCCCGCGGGCAGCAACAAAGACCCAACGCAGCCAGAAATAAATAAATTTTTTTAAAAAAGGGATTTTCACTTAAATGTTTATGTCACTGATCAATTTCATGTTCATTTCTCTTCAGTTCTGACATTGGGAAATATTCTTGCTATTGCCCTGTTTTCTTACTCACTGTTGATTTCCTGGGCACAGCCCAGCCTATTTGGAATCAATTTCTAATTAATTTGGAATCAATTTCTAATTTCTCTGGCTGAGAGTTTTCCAGATTCCGTTTTAGGGGTCACTTATAAGTGAGAGCATCTCTCTTGGGTAGAATGCCTTCAAAACCCAGCGATCCAGTCAGAGGGCCTGCCATTCCTCAGCCTTGCAGCTTGGGAAGATCCACATCTAGAAGCAATTTTACGTGAATGGGTTTAAAAGTCTGGCTGGCTGCCTGGGTTCTGCACCATCAAGTTTTGCCACAGTTCCCTCAATTCAGACTGTCTGAGGGCTAATTGCACCTAATTTGCAACAAGGCGCTCAGGAAACCGTTAATCTATCTAGTTCTGTTCCTCCCTTGTAAAAGCAGAGGAACTGCCAATATTCTTCAGCTGCTCTGTGCTCTGGTCTCTGCACACATCACAAACTTGTCACAGGTAAGAGTAGTACAAGGAGGGGGAATTTTATGTCCTCCTAGCTCCCTCTGGGAGCTGACATTAATGGTTCTCTGATGTCACGCAGGCTTCTCTGTCATTTACAAAAATGCTCCCTTCTGTTACCAGCAACATTAGTTTGGCTTCATTGGAGAGCATTAGCCTGGCTGGACTGCTGAAAACAGACATCAGTAATTTTATAGCCTGGAACACTCTGATTTCTGTTTGCAGACCTACTGAGTGTTTTATAGCTAATTCTCGTGAGGGCATTTGCTCAGAGAACATATGGTTTTTGTCTTTTAAAAGCACAGTTTCTGTCTTTTGAAAGTCATCCTCTCACTGCCTTAATTTCTTTTTTGTCACAGTAATATCATAATGTATCATACAATACAGATGACTTTTGATGAAATAAACAACCTCCTGCTCCCACCTGCACCCCAGTCATCTCCCCAAAGGCGGCACCTTTCACCATTTCTCTTTTTAGCCCTTCTGGTGGTTCCCTTCATATCTTTTGATGAATCAGGGAATAAAATATATTCTCAACCCAAGGCAGCATCTATTGATTCAATATAAAGGATGTTTGCCTACCCCTACTTCGTACTTCCTCCCAACATTTGCTATTTATATTTTATTTATTGTGTAACTGTAAATCATGTACTTAATAACCTTTTCTAGTCCATCAGCCAAAAACCATATATCTTTAATTTCCCATATTATTTAATCTTTGTCCCTGCTTTCCTCTCTCATTTTGTATTAGATACACTTTAAAAAGATCTTTAAAAATCTTTACTTTGTCTTGGTTATTCATACTTATATTCCTTTATTCTTATCTTGTAGCTATAACCAATTTTTCCTGCTTTGTCCATGGATTGATTCTAAAATTAGAAAATCAATACATAGAGTTTATATTATTATGACTATGTAAATGTTGTTAATGCCTGGCCAACAGTGTGTTAGGGTTACATTTCCCTCTCTGGATTCAAAATCATGATTGCTGGGCCATGCAAAGAAAAATGTTCCCATCATCAAGGTTAACTGGAATCTCTGTTTTGTTTTTTTTTTAAACTTTTGCTCAAATTCCCACCACGTTTTAGTCTGCTTCATGGTTGGAGGTTTTTTCCCTTTAGAAATGGACTGAATGCCATGGGGGTAAAACCTAGGGAGCCTCTGGACTAAGTGTGGAGGCCTGAGTACAAGCCCTGCTTCTCCGATTATTAGTTACAACGCTGGGCAAGTCATGACCCTGAGCTCCTGGTTCCTCCTCTGAAAGTGAGAATGGCAGTCCCCGTCCAGCCCACCTCCCAGGGCCATCAAGAGGACCAAGTCAGGGGGCTTTCCTGGTGGTGCAGTGGTTGAGAATCTGCCTGCCAATGCAGGGGACACGGGTTCGAGCCCTGGTCTGGGAAGATCCCACATGCCGCGGAGCAACTAGGCCCGTGAGCCACAACTACTGAGCCTGCGCGTCTGGAGCCTGTGCTCCGCAACAAGAGAGGCCGCGATAGTGAGAGGCCCGCGCACCGCGATGAAGAGTGGCCCCCGCTTGCTGCAACTAGAGAAAGCCCTCGCACAGAAACGAAGACCCAACACAGCCATAAATAAATACATAAATAAATAAATAAATAAATAAAATTAAAAAAAAAAAGAGGACCAAGTCAGAACATGCAAGCGAAAGAAAGGCAGACAGAGGGTAATGCTCTTCTGTACAAACTACCGGGAGTATCACTATGACTTCTACGTCCGGGACTCTGCTTGTTTCCTGGGGGTGGGGGGAGGGGGTGTTTGTTTGAGGAGGTCTGCTGGCATAGACAGATTTATCATAACACTTTGGAAAGAATTCTTTTTCTGCTAGTCTAAGTTTAGCTACCGGAACATTGACTGATGATAACAAATGCGGACGGGAAAGCTCTACTTGCAGAGAAAACCGACAAGTATGGCCTAGTCTCACTTAAAGGCTGCAAATACTTGTTCAGTCCTAGAGATACACTCTGCATATGGGCAGGCCCACCCCAGCATGACTCAGGCACTTCTGATGTGATGATCAAGCCAAGGCCACGTGCCCCTCTTGGAAAAGCTCACCTCTGGCTGGGGTGGCTTGGGGTTGGAGGCTGCTCTAGGGTCTGCAGTTCTGAAGCCCTGGCACTGGGGTGCCTATTTGCAGCTGGGATAGTGTCGGCCTGCAGCAAGTCTCATGCCTGTGCCAGGATGAGCATCTCCTTCATGCCAAGCTCCCTGGTTGAGTGTACGGGCACATCTGCAAGGCACCCCCCCCTCCACCGCCAAGTATGGACCCAGAGAACTGGGAAGCCCTTGGCCATGGTCACTGCATCCAGAATGCTTTACCACCCACCTTCCTAACCTACCCTGCCAGACAGGAGGCTTTCAGAAGGATCTGATGCTTTCTTTCTGTCTCCTCTCCTTTTCAGCCACTTCCACGCTTTCCCACTTTGGCTGTTTTTAGACAAGGAGGCTGCCTGTTTCTAACGAAGGCAAGCAGAGTGGCAGGCTCTCTCTCTGGAATTGAGCAATGGCTGCCTTATGGGTCTAACACTTGGGTTTAACCCTCGTCTCTCCCTGCGTAAGTGACACCTGAGGCACGAAGACTGTTGTAGACAGAGCACAGAGTAGCACTTTGAACTGGCAGGCGGAGAGAGAAGCAAACAGTGTGCTGCCAGGTCTATTGGTTCTGGGGACCGGAAGCCACAGCTGCTGAGAGAGCTGGCAGCAACTGAGCTCCCGCCACCAGCAGCTTCAGAAGCAAGCAGAGGAAGGAGGTCAGGGCCCTCCCTTTGAGGAAAACGTGTGTACGTGTGTGGGTGGCGGCTGGAGGGAGAATGCTTTCAAAAAGGAACCCCCAACCAAGTTCAGGGAACTTTTCCACCATCTATCTCTAGGAGATTTATTTTTCTTTTCAACATCCTCCCACACACATTTGGGATGAAGTGAGAGAGTGGCGTGGACATATATACACTACCAAATGTAAAACAGATAGCTAGTGGGAAGCAGCCGCATAGCACAGGGAGATCAGCTCGGTGCTTTGTGACCACCTAGAGGGGTGGGATAGGGAGGGTGGGAGGGAGATGCAAGAGGGAGGAGATATGGGGATATATGTATAAGTATAGCTGATTCACTTTGATATAAAGCAGAAACTAACACACCGTTGTAAAGCAATTATACTCCAATAAAGATATTAAAAAAAAATAAAGCTAGCAGTCCTCATTGACGCTGATGTTTATACTGTGATGACTGCATTACAGACATTATTTCATTTAATCATCAAAGATCCCCCTGATAGGATGGCCAAAAAAGCACATGAAAAGATGCTCAACATCACTAATCATTAGAGAAATGCAAATCAAAACTACAAAGAGGTATCACCTTACACCGGTCACTATGGCCATCATCAAAAAATCTACAAACAATAAATGCTGGAGAGGGTGTAGAGAAAAGGGAACCCTTCTACACTGTTGGTGGGAATGTAAATTGGTACAGCCACTATGGAGAACAGTATGGAGGTTCCTTAAAAAACTAAAACTAGAACTACTACCAAATGACCCAGCAATCCCAGTCCTGAGCGTATACCTGGAGAAAACCGTACTTTGAAAAGATACATGCACCCCAGGTTTCATTGCATCACTATTTACAATAGCCAGGACATGGAAGCAACCTAAATGTCCCTCAACAGAGGAATGGATAAAGAAGATGTGGTACATATATACAATGGAATATTAGCCATAAAAAAGAACAAAATAATGCCATTTGCAGTAACATGGATGGATTGTCATACTGAGTGAGGTAAGGCAGAGAGAGAAAGACAAATGTCATATGATATCACTTATATGTGGAATCTAAAAAAAAAAAAAGGTACAAATAAACTTATTTACAAAACAGAAGTAGAGTCTTGGACGTAGAAAACAAACTTATGGTTACCAGGGGGATAAGGTTGGGGTACGGATACATTGGGAGACTGGGATTGACATATACACAGTACTATATATAAAATAGATAACTAATAAGAACCTACTGTACAGCACAGGGAACTCTACTCAGTACTCTGTAATGGTCTATATGGGAAAAGAATCTAAAAAAAAAGTGTGGCTATATGTGTATGTATAACTGATTCACTTTGCTGTACACCTGAAACTAACACGACACTGTAAATCAACTATACTCCAATAAAAAATTAAAAAAAAAAGATCGCCCTGTTAGGTTGGGTCTCTTCCTATTTATTTTGTACATGTGAGTTTTAAGGCTAATGTGTCTAACCACAGTTAATAAATGGTGGCACTGGATTTGAACCCAGGCCTGACTCTGGAGCAATGCCACACATATTCCCTCAAGTGTCCAACCACTGCAAAAAATTCACCCTTTGCTGTGTTCCTAAGATATCCCCAGCAACAATGGTTCAATTATATAAAAGAAAAAAGGACATATATAAATGTGTTTCCAAATGACAAATCTATTACTATAAATAAGTCTTGATTATCTGACTTAAGACAGGCAGGAATAGATATTAAAGAACAGCAAGAGGAACTTTGATACCCCCATACACAAAAATTAATTTGAGATGGATCATAGACAAAATGTGAAAGCTAAAACTATTAAGCTTCCAGAAGAAAACAAAGGGGAATGTCTCCTTGACCTTGGGGGGTCATGACTAGGAAGGGACAGAAGGGAACTTCTGGTATGATGGGAATATTCTTTATCTTGATCTGGGTGATGGTTACTGGAGTGTACACATTTTTGTCAAAATTTATGAAACTATACACTTAAAAATCTGTGCATTTTACTATACACAAATTATATTTCAACAATGAACTGTCTGCATCAAAAAACAGTATCTGCTTTTCTACTCACAAAACTATAAGTCATCCATTCCAATGTATACTGAGTGCCTACTTCATCCAGGTACTGTGCTAAAAGTGAAAAATAAGTTGGTAAACAGTTCTCACATGGCTGAGTCACTGGCTTAAGGAGCTTTCAAAAAAGTTGGTGAATGATAAATGTTAAAGAGAGGAAAATGACTATATATATATAATTATTATCAAATATAAAAATGCAAACACCCTCAGATAAGTGGCATGCACTGAAAACAGTACTCTAGCTACAGAAAAGCACCACAAAGGCAACAGGAATTGGGACCTTTTAAATCACAGGGGACCCACGGTATGTGGAAGAATAAGCTAGAACAAGAGGCAGGGTAGCTGACTTCTGGTACTAACTTGGCACTGAGTGTGGTGTGTGCTGTATTTGGGTAAGCCGTTTAACTGCCCTGAGCCCCGGTTTCCTCCTTTGTAAAAATCAGGGCTTTGAACTTGGAGAGGTCCTTCCAGCTTTCAAAAGCTTTGATCCTTAGCCTAGTTGGCCTTCTTTCAACTTCCTCAGAAAACCAAGTCTGAGGTCAGAGCAGCCTATCAGGAATACAGTATGCTGAAATGGAAATGCCCGTGCTGTGTAAGCCAGTGGAACCAATAAGGGTTTAAGATAAACTGAACAAATAATTCTGAACCACAGCACCCTTACCCCCTACACTGTACCTCAATGACATGACTCCCACGGATGGTGGTTTGTAGTCAGATACTCTGCAATCTCTTTACACTTGCTTCCTAGCAGGATTGGGGAAAAAGATTCCAGAAAAAAGAAATCCTTATTCAGAGAGATGGTGCTATAGGTTAAATTGTATCCCCCTAAAAGTTGTATGTTGACAACTTAGCCCTCAGTACCTCAGAATGTGACCTTATTTGGGAATAGGGTCATTGCAGATGTAATTAGTTAAGATGAGGTCATACTGGAGTAGGGTGGGCCCTACTGCAGTATGACTGGTGTTATGAAAAGGGGACATTTGAACACAGACATGCACACAGGGAGAATGCCATGTAACGATAAAGGCAGAGATCAGGTGATGCCTCTGTAAGCCAAGGAATGCCAAAGACTGCCAGGAAGTCACCAGAAGCCAGGTGACAAGCATGAAGCAGATTCATCCCCACAGTCCTCAGAAGGAAGCAGCACTGTCAACGTCTCAGACTCCCGGCCTCCTGAACAGCGAGACAAGCCACCCGGTGTGTGGTACTTTGTTATGGCCACCCTAGCAAACTAGTACAGGTGGTATAAATGCTTAAAGGAAAACCCTGCCTTGGCCAGTGGGCTGGCTCACTAACTTTCCCTTCCTTTCCTTAGCCCATAACACCAGTAAACTTAACCTTCAGGAAATTTATAATTTGGGGACCTGAAAAAAGTACTATTCTTTTTCTTTGCTAAACACTACATTTCCTGTTTTTGAAAAGTAAGGCACTCCAGTAAAATCTCCCAAACATTTGTTGAGCCTACCAGGAATATTTAGATAGTGTTTGTGCCTTAGCTTTCGGACTCCACTCAGGTCCTCCTCGTGTCAATGTGCTAAACACGCACAGGGTGGAAATGACCACCTCAGCACATAAGTGGCATCACTTACTCAAAATCCAAATTACTATCAAGTCTGCAGAAGCTGCTGGAAAAAAATAATACGAGAACAGATTACAAGGCAGCTTTGCTCTCACAGATGTACACTGCAATTATCACTGTTCAGGGCTATCAGAAAACCATTAGCAGAATTGATTTTTAGTGGGCCTGCTAGCTTCAAAGAGGTGCATAATGACATGAAGGTTTCTCACACGTGGCCGGGCCAATGCCAGACTAATTATAAGCTCTGACTTGAATAATCGGGAAATGTCACAGAAACTACTGGTCTCTGCTGGACAGGTCAACACCCTGTCTGGAGTCATTAGGAACATAAGCAGTTTAAGGAGAGAGAAATCGAACAGAGCCCTAGTTTGCAAAGGATGGGAGGTGGTTGGCTGAGATGGGTGGGGAGGTACAGAGTATTGGCATCTCTGAGAAGAACTGGGACTTGTTCTGGTTTCCAAATCATGGCTCAGCTTTAATTATCTCTCGCAGCGGTCCTTTTATACACCAAAACTCTTCTTTTAAGTTAAGGAATAAAACTAGGTGCTTTAGAATCAAAAGTCAGGACACCCCATTAGCTTCAACAGTGGTTCTCATACAACCATGCACTAGAATTCACAGGCTCAGGAAGCTGAATTTTTACCAACTTGCTGTTTCTGAAGCAGGTGGTTCTAGAACCTGTAGTTTAAGAAATACTGCCTTATAGACACAGGAAGAAAAATACTGCATGATCTCATTTACATGAGGAGATTTCAGGTGCTCTCACCACACACACACACACACACACACACACACACACACACACACATACACAAACTTCCAGTTATAAGATAAAATAAGTCCTGGGGATGGAATGGACAGCACGGTGACTGTAGTAAACAATACTGTATTGTATGTCTGAAAGTTGCAGAGAGAGTAGATCTTAAAAACAAACGAAATCAAACCAAACCAACTAAAACAGACACAAAACATAGTCTCTACCTTTAAGAGTCCATAATCTAGTGAAGAAACAAGCTAACTTCGAGTAAATAAAACCAATTCCTAGTCTCAAAAAAAAAAAAAAAGTAACTATGTGAGGAGATGGATATATTAATCAGCTTGACTACAGTAACCATTTCACTATGCATAGCAACTCATCATGTTGTACACCTTAAACATATGCCATTTTTATTAAAAATATATACTGTAAAAATAAGAGTTCTGGGGGAGAACAGTTTGTAATAACCTATGCAAAATAAGAACAGGAAATATAAGTTCCAAATATATTCAGCATGATAAAACTTTGATGAATTGCATATGTATTATTTCCTATGTAATTTTTGGGAAACTAGTACTTTAGAGAAATGGTCATAGGCATTCAAATGAATGTATCAGGTTGTCATAAATAAACACTAAAATCTAAAAAAAGAAAAAGAAAAAAGAAATACTGGCTTAACAGAATGGTAAGGCAGTGGGACATGCAGTCCAGACATGGTGTGGTATGCGTCTATGAATGACTAAGGACCAGAATGGCCCATCCTGGGGAGCCTGGCAAAGCATGAGGAAGATGTTGGTCACTGCTGACAGGCCTCGCCCATGCCTTCGAGGTTCAACGCTGCCTCTGCTCTGCGGCTGGTGTTGAGAGAGCCTGGAAGGGTTGGCGTCCAGCTCTGTAGGCTGGACCTGGCTGGTGTTCAGGAGCTCTGAATACCATGGACTTTACTGGGGTCAGATATGTAGCCATTTACCAGGTGTCACGCTCAAGAAATCCTACCTTCCAGAAAAAACACATAAGTCATCTAATAAATGATTAGGCACTTTGTAAAACACCATAAAAAAGGCTACCCATTATTTTACACTGTTCACATACCTGACTCTTTGATATGTGTAAATGTGCTTAGCAATCTGTAAATACAAATATTAATGTTTAAAAGTTGTCACTGAAATTATACCCTTTCCCATGTATTCTACCTACTCTGGAGAAGTCTAAATTATCCATTTTTAGAGTTTGATTTAAGCTATTAATTTTGGATAATGCCTATCTTTCATATGCATGTCTACATCTTATTAATGTGAAATTTCTCAATGGCTATTAATAAAAATGTTCTCAAAGTATTTACCATTTAGAGGCCTCCACAGCATTTCCTTAGATGACGTAGTTATATGACATGTGAGTTGATTTAGGAAGAGGCACCTGAAAGCTTTGCTTCTCCCCTCGTGGTTTCCCCTTCTAACCAGTGTTACTTAGCTGCCACTTAGGCAGTTACTCCATCTCTCTGAGATTGTTCTTTATCCATATGATAACTTTCCTTGCTTATCACAAGGCTGACGTGAGTAATTTATATGCAAGTGTCTCCCATGCTTCTTGCCCTTGGAATGTCCTGTTCTCCACTAAAGCTGGAGGTGCCTGAATTTACCTCCTCATTGTCCCCTTGTCTCTAGCAATATAACAGCATTTGTGAGGATTCAGTGAGGTAACTCTTGTAAAGTCTGGCGCTTGTGTTGAATACATTCTAGCTGTTATTAATATTATCACTGAAGATAATTATAATAGACATTTTATGGACTTCAGTGGCATATAAGGAGTGGTATACTGGGAAGTGTTTAACAACTAGAATTTTGGGAGAAAATGTCTGTGTGTATATATGTTTACTATAAATTTTACTGGCAAAGAATGTGTAGCACACAATATACAAAAAATAATAAAACATGCAATAGTCTTTACTGTCAATTCCATATAACCAATTGATTGTCATAGAATGCTTTTGTTGATTTTGGTAGAACTTCTGCATCCACAGCCAACTTATGATTGCAGTAGATGACTGTGTAGTTCTAACATGATGTTGGTTGGTATTTTCCTTTACATTAATAAGACAAAAATAAAATAAAGACACTTGTCAGAACTTCACTCATTTGTCAATGATATGAGCTACTTTTCTGATGAGTGGAAAAAGTTTTCAAATAATGGAAAATTACTTCCTCAATTTTTTATGCTATTGACAATGCAATGGCTATAGACATGACACACTTTGAAGGTTTAAAAAGAGATGATTAACAAAACAATAAATCTAGCCCTGACTTATAGCGCTTGACAATCGCTGTGGAATAAATACTTCTGCTTCAGTTTATCAATGTGATGTCGCTGAATGAGGAGCTGGAATGGAAGGCACCATAGAAGACTACCTGGCATTCCCATGATACAGATCCAGTGTACATAAACAACCTCAAGGGCAAATAACAGTAGGTATATAGTGAAGTAATTAGGAAGGGATAACTTTTGAGTATTACCTTTTAAAAAATATAACTCATTTAGTTGTTAGTTTATGTAATTTAATTTCTAATAATGGCTGTGCTTAACAACTGGCTTGCAAAATTTCACAGTTGACTCTCAAGAGCCAGAAGGAGTGGGCTCCAGCACACTGCTGGACAAACGCTAAAGGAAAACCTTAGGAGACATTTTGGACACAATCTATTGGAGTTGCTGCTTCCATCGGAATCACTATGGCTGCTGGCAAAATGTTACCAGTCATGCTTTGTGACCACCTAGAGGGATGGGATAGGGAGGGTGGGAGGAAGACGCAAGAGGGAGGAGATATGGGGATATATGTATACATATAGCTGATTCACTTTGTTATACAGCAGAAACTAACACAACATTGTAAAGCAATTATATTCCAATAAAGATGTTAAAAAAAAATGTTACCAGTCAGTGAACAATAGAGCCTGGTGGGATTCCAGAATAATCAAATCTATACATCCATATGTAATTTCTTAATCAACAGACATTAAAAATACAATTGCATGAACATTTCAACTTTGAAGAGTGAGAGCCTACTTCTTTTAGTTCTACAAACTGAGAGCTAGAAAAGAGTGTATACCTTCTTGTAGGGAAGATAATATATATTTAGGGAATAAAATCTACAACATTTGGATGAACAAAAGTTCATCTATCTTAGTATTAATGACCTACTTTGTTTAACCAACACTTTTCTTCACATTGCAGGAAAGATGATCTCAGATGATCCCCTTGATGCAATATTGCCTGTGTAGGACAATTTCCTACTAATTGCCGGGAACAACCAAACACCGGCGGTAATCGTCAAAGCGTAGGCCAGTCCTGTTCCAAGTACATAATGAATAAGCATCTAAAAGACTTGACATACTATCTGGTCTTGACAACCTATAATTAACCCCGGCTATAATTCTAGATGGCACAGAGTTTCAGTGAAAAACAATTTCAGGGAAAACAAATGCTCCTTTAAATAAATTTAGACTTCACCAGGCAATGATTTTAGAAAGTCAGCCTCATCCCTCATAATATTTAAGAAAGGATCAATGGAAAGGTCACTGGATTCAGAGTTGAAGGACCTAGATCCTGCTCTTGATTCTGCCACTACCTATCCTGTGCGCTGAGTGATGCTGAATGAGTAATGTCACCTCTATTTACCTTAGTTTCCTAATTTTTATTTTTATTTATTTTTTTAAAAAAATTTATTTATTTATTTTTGGCTGCATTGGGTCTTCGTTGCTGCGTGCAGGCTTTCTCTAGTTGCGGCGAGCGGGGTCTATTCTTCTCTGTGGTGCGTGGGCTTCTCATTGCGGTGGCTTCTCTTGTTGCAGAGCACGGGCTCTAGGTGCACGGGCTTCAGTAGTTGTGGCGCACGGGCTTAGTTGCTCCGCGGCATGTGGGATCTTCCTGGACCAGGGCTTGAACCCGTGTCCCCTGCATTGGCAGGTGGATTCTTAACCACTGCTCCACCAGGGAAGTCCCTAGTTTCCTAATTTTTAAAGTAAAAGTGTTGGGCTAAATAATGGCCAGTTTTTTAAAATGAGGAAATCAACCTCCATAATCAAAAGCATTTCATGTCCCATGATAGAATTAAAAATTAAAACGCAACAGGGCTTCCCTGGTGGTGCAGTGGTTAAGAGTCTGCCTGCCAATGCAGGGGACACGGGTTCGAGCCCTGGTCTGGGAAGATCCCACATGCCGCGGAGCAACTAGGCCCGTGAGCCACAACTACTGAGCCTGCGCATCTGGAGCCTGTGCTCCGCAACAAGAGAGGCCGTGATAATGAGAGGCCCGCGCACCGCGATGAAAAGTGGCCCCCGCTTGCCGCAACTAGAGAAAGCCCTCGCACAGAAACGAAGACCCAACACAGCCATAAATAAATAAATAATAATAATAATAAAAAAACAAATTAATATATCCTCCATGTAACTCCCATGAACAACCGTTAAGACCCTCTTACAGATTTTCAATGTCACACTTCTCTTTGTTCTTGTGAACACACATTGTGATTCCTCTAGTTTCCAAATATACACTTGACCTTCTTTCAAATGTGTATTCTCAGTTTTCCCTATTGAAGCTTGTTTACTTGGGAGAACAAGGCTCTCTTTTCCAGTAGATCATAAAGCAATTCCCGGAAGGGGCTGGTGTGGGAGGTGTAGGATATGCCCAGGTACAAAAGATATCGTATAATGTTGATATGTTAGGAAGACAGGGTGTGGTGGTCCCATCCCCTTGGCTGGTGAGTATTCTTCTACCTCTGGCAGTGTAGTTCTTCAAATGGCTAAGTCTTGCTTTAAAATTCTGAGTCTGTGGTCTTCTTCAACACTGTCCAATTAAAAAATTCTGCAGTTTTAAGCATATCGTGCCTGAGATTAAACAACAACAAAAACCACCACCCCTAAGAATAGTAATAGTTGCCCCTTATTGAGGCACTGAACCTGGCACTTTACATATATTATCTCATTTACAATGTTGCCAACCTATCAAAGTGGGTATTATCAACACAGTTTCATACCTGAAGCAAATGAGGTCCTGAGAAGCTAAGTACTGTGCCCGAAGACCAAGGTTTGGCAGGCTAGTATGTGTATGATCTCCCTTACCCTATCTGCCACTGCAAATTAAAACCCCAGCACGACCCAGGCAAGACTGATGCCTGTCTTGGTTTTGAATGGGGAAGAGAGCAGTAGAACAGCTTAGAGAGATTCAGTGCTTGGCAGTTTCACCATTAACATCGTTCATGAGACGCAGTTGGGAGCTGGGATAGAATACCCATTTTGAAGTGAATGTGACACTTTACCAAGCAAAGCTTTACCATCAACACATGCAAAAAAGGGTCCAACCCAGTAAGGACTGTCCAACACATTATCCAACCCAGTAAGGACTTCCATGCTAAGATGAAAACCATACCTGCAGAATGTACTGAAATATTATTTGTTAGAAAAGCATGGAAAATATCTATAGACGCTATGTATATTTCACAACTGCGTGAAAATACAACTTTATTAAGCAACTATCACAACAAGCTCTCAACTGGCTATTAAATGTGATCCAGATTTAAACATCAAAATGATTCTATGATAATGCCAATCGCTGGCAAGGTTGTGATGCAACTAAAACTGCTATACATTGCTGGGGGCAGTGTACGGTGAAAACTATTTGAAGAAAAGCATACTTATCGACCCAGCAATTCCAATCCTAGGTACACACCCCCTAAAAATGCATGCATATGATACCAAAAGTCATGTATGAGAATATCCTTAGTAGCTTTATATAGTAGCCCTAAACCAGAATCAACACAAATGTCCATTATCAATAGAATAAACAAATGCTGGTATACAATGGACACTATTCAGCAATGAAAATTAATAAATATAGCCACACCAAACAACATGGGTGAAACCCACAAACATAATATGGAGCAAAGAAGCTGGATACAAAAGAGTACATGGTATGATTCTATTTATATAATGTCCCAAATCAGGCAAAACTAACAGACAGTATTAGAAGTCAGGAGGGTGGTGAGGTTTGGGAAGGAGGAAGTGGGTAGTGATTGCAAAGGGCCTTGAGAGGGCATCCGAGAAAAATAGCAACAACAAACACAATTCTATGAGGTAGGGATTATTTTTATACAGATAAAAAAAGGGACCTTTAGAGAGGTTATGAAAACATACACAAGGTTATACTTATTTAGTTATAAGTGGCCTTAGCCAGAATTCTAAGCCACATCTGAGCCTTCTCATTCCTTTCTTCACAGTAGGAGTATTAAATTATAGTGGATTTCTCTTTTTGCCCACCCAGCACTCCTTTCCTCTGCTGGTAAGGGCAGCCCACTCAGCCTTTGGAGAACTAGCCTTCCCTCATTCCATGTGGTCCTGTGGGGAATGTACATGACAGCACCTCACCCCGTGAGGGTGAGTCTTTGACTAACCTATGCTCATTGGACACTCTAAGGGATCTGAATCTTGGATGAATGATGGATGAAAACTATAGGAGCTCAGTAATAACACCAGCAGCAGGCAAATGTAAAGCTGTCTGTGGGTTTGACGTCCTCAGAAAGCAAGCTCAGTGGAGGCAAGAGCATGACAGATTCCCTGCTATATCCTCACCGTGGACACAGCGCCTGGGACATTGTAGACGCTCAGTAAATATTGCTCAAAGAATGAATGAATGCCCTGAGCTGTTGCACTTCATATTCTTCCCTTGACTTGACAGTTTAGCCTTTTCTTTTTTTTTTTTTTTAGAACTAGGTGAATAATTCTTTTTTTTTTTTAAACTTTGGGTTTTTATTTATTTATTTATTTATTTATTTATTTATTTATGGCTGTGTTGGGTCTTCGTTTCTGTGCGAGGGCTTCCTCTAGTTGCGGCAAGCGGGGGCCACTCCTCATCGCGGTGCGCGGGCCTCTCACCATCGCGGCCTCTCCTGTTGCGGAGCACAGGCTCCAGACGCGCAGGCTCAGTAACTGTGGCTCACGGGCCCAGCCACTCCGCGGCACATGGGATCCTCCCAGACCAGGGCTCGAACCCGTGCCCCCTGCATTGGCAGGCAGACTCTCAACCACTCCGCCACCAGGGAAGCCCAGCCTTTTCTTTACATTATGTGAACTAACTGCTATTTTCCCAGTGTAATGCCAGCTTTTATTCCTTTTGCAATGCCAGCTTCTCTTGCTTGCAAGCAAAGAACCCTATCTGTTTATTATTTCCGGAATTGTTACACGTGCCATAATATTTGAGAACACAGCCCTGTGGCGTTCTATTCTCCTATAGCAATGTATTTTACCCACTATTGTCACCCTAAATAAGGATGCTGACAGAAAATTCTTCAATTGGGGCATCAAGGAACTATATAATCTCATAGGAGAGAGGTAATTTATTAAGTGGCATACAGGTCCCTGTGAAAAAGACCAGCTACAATATGTGAGGAAGTAGTTTATTTCTACACTGCATTTGATTCATCCTAAACTTGGACCAACTTCCACACGTTTATCCAGGGACAGTCATGAAAACAAAATCAATGCAAGCAGCATATGAGTTCACAGGAAATATTAACATTTTCTCAGGAAGAGATGGGCTGATTGTTTTTGAGGAACGGTAGGTATCAAGATATAAAAACCAATAGTGTGCACAGAACCAGTATCAAAGAAATCATACGCCTTTCTTGCTTTGATTTTCATCTCCTTGACAGTGGAAAAGGCTGGAGTTGATGTAAAAAGAGTGCCTTAGAATGATGATGATGACACGTGTTGCCAAGGCAACAATCTCTGAGTAAAGTTTCCTAAGCCTGCAGTGAATGGAACATGGTCTGACTACATGTACCTTTCCCTCAGGAGAGACACAGCCTGGTTTCCTATATTGGGGACATAAAGAAATTACGGCTGTCTGTATGTCAACTATGGGCAGTTAAATATAAGCAAGAAACTTTTCCTTACCCCGGACACATACGCATGGAAAATTTCTTTGACCCAACCCCAAATTCTGGAAACTGGGAAATTTGAGCTATAAAAGCCAAAGGTATCCATACCAGCCTTATATGGGTCGAGGTTCCAAGGCAGGTTAAAATATAATCTGCATAATATGTTAATCACAGTTAAGTGTGGCTGCAAAAAGACCTATACCATTCAACAGATTACCTGTGTCCTTGTGTGTACAACACATATACCGAGTACACCGCATTTCAAGTAAAGCCTCACAGGTAGTTTTAAAACATGATCCCCAACACTCACATTATAAGAAATGCTATTATAATGCATGATTGTTGTGTAGGTTTTGGTGGTGTCACTTTGAGGGAAGCAACACCAACCACTTAAAAAAACAAAAAACTAAAGTCCATAGTATATTTAGATTTTGTAAGTTTTCCTTAATGCTCTTTTTCTGTTCCAGGACCCCATCAGGATATCACATTACATTTAGTCATCATATCTCCTTGGGCTATAATCTTATAGACTGTGACGGTTTCTTAAACTTTCCCTTTTTTTTTTTTTTTAACTTTGGGTTTATTTATTTATTTATTTATTTATTTATGGCTGTGTTGGGTCTTCGTTTCTGTGTGAGGGCTTTCTCTAGTTGCGGCAAGTGGGGGCCACTCTTCAATGCGGTGCGCGGGCCTCTCATTATCACGGCCTCTCTTGTTGCGGAGCACAGGCTCCAGACGCGCAGGCTCAGTAGTTGTGGCTCACGGGCCTAGTTGCTCCGCGGCATGTGGGATCTTCCCAGACCACGGCTCGAACCCGTGTCCCCTGCATTGGCAGGCAGATTCTCAACCACTGCGCCACCAGGGAAGCCCTCCCTGTTTTTGAAGACCTTGACAGTTTTGAGGAGTACTTATTAGGTATTTTGTAGAATGTCCCATGATTTGGGTTTGGCTGATGTCTTTCTCATGGTTGGACAGTAATGATAGGTTTTTGGGAGGAAGATCACAGAGGTAAAGTACCATTCTCATCACATCATATCAAGGGTATAAAGTATTAACATGACTGATCCCTGATGATGTTAACCTTTATTACCTGGCCGAGGTGGTGTTTATCAGGTTGCTTCACTGTAAAGTTACCCCTACCTCCCTTTCCGTACTGTGCTCTTTGGAAGCAAGCTGCTAGGTAGAGCTCACACTTAAGGGATGCGGAGTTATGCCCCACCTCTTTGAGGGCAGAGTAGCTACATAATTATTTGGAATTCTTCTGATGGGAGATTTGTTTCTTCTCCCCATTTATTTATTTATTCAATCACATAGCAATATCAGTATAGACTTGTATATTTATTTATTCTTTGGTTTATAATTCAATACTATGTTATTTTATTGCTCGAATTGTTCCAGTTTCACCCGTTGAGAATTCTTTCAGTTGGCTCCCATGCCCTCTGACATAGCCCCGTTGTTTTGCTGTTTGAACACCAATTACTTTTTCTTTTTTAATACAGAAGGATAGATATCTGTATCTCTGGATGGCTTATCTATGGAACCACTGAGGGACTAGGTTGAATCTTCTAATCCTCAGTAAATATTGAGCTCTGGCATCATTTTACAGTTAATTCAAAGGTTTAAGACTGACCTCATTCACTTCATCATTCATTTATTGGACACACTTTGTACAGGGGTTCAGAACTGGGTTACTTTCCTTAAACCATTCCTAGCCCATGAATGGTATTAATTCACATTGAAAGGCTAGGTCTTTCAGAACTAGGCTGACCATCAGAGGTGGCAACGGTGAAGTAAACTCTGCTAGAACATTAGCCTTTCCAGGGACACTCTCTGTTCCTTTGTACTTCACTTTGTACTTTCAAGTCATTTCTTCACAGTCACTGGTTGGAACCAGTCCACTGGTTATCACCAGTTAGAAGCAATCCACTGGTTATCACTGGTTGGAACCAGCTTCCTGGTTGGAGGTCCTGGGGTAATGTAGACAAAATATGGAATCATTCATCCTTGGGGACCCAGGAGAGTTCAGGTGTCCTCTAATTGTGCTAGTTGGGCATAGTACTGAGCATGCAGTATGTCTACAAGAATGTCTGAAGGGCTATCTTACTAAACAACTGGATATTTGAGTACCTGTTACATTCTAGGCACTAGATAGTCATATATATTTTCTCATCTTATCCTCACAATAATCTTATAGGAAGATATCATTATTCTCTTATTACAGGTGAGGAGATTGAGGCCTGGGAGGTTAAGTCACATAGCTGCTGAACGGCAGATTGGCATTCTAATTCAAAAGTCTCTATGCTAGCTTACCCCTCCAGACTGGAAATTATGGCTATATAATATTACACTTTCCTCAAAGGAAGCATGCCGTGCCAAGTGTGTGCAGTGTAAGCCTTAGGCCTATTTAAGGTCACATGCTTGCTGGCTTGGTTTCGCTCTATTCATAAGAAAGGGCAAAGATGGGTTAGACTTTCCTCCCATGAGGCTCTGTATTGGTTACAATCAAGCATTCTTCTCTTGGGAGTTACCTTAAGAGAAACCGAGAACTGCAAGGTTACAAGGAAACCAAAAGGCATTCTAGCTAAGAAAGCCACGTGATGTTTCTCTCCCCTCCCCAGCAGCTCTCCCAGATGGTCGTTCAGCTCCAGTGAGAGGCTTAGCATTTTCAGAGGTAGCCTATTTCTTTTCTAACCACACTATAAACTCTTCCTTCTATAGAACAATCGTCTCTTTGTAACTTCTAGGCATGGGTTTTGACTCTCTGCCTTGGGAAGAGGAGCTCTCAGCCTGCTTCCACATGCCAGCCCCATCAGCCTCCTGGACTGCACGGGGAGTCCGGTTAGCCCTGTGTCAGGTACTGCTTATTTTGTGGCGGATCCAAGGGAGCATCCTTCACAGCAAGGCAACCACAGAACTGCGATGCCAATTTATCCAAAGTCAGCGTATTAATACATGCCCCTCTTCTGAGATAGCAAAGATCGAACGCTTACTCGTGATCAATAAATATTAGCTCTTTACTTCCCTTAGGACCTTTACTTCTCTTTATGGGATCACAGTCATCCTTTGGTAAACCCTTAAGAGACATTTAGTCCACTGGGTTCATGTAAAGTGCCCCTATGGGTGAAAGTGGAACCGCCTATATTTCTAAGTGTCTATCAGATTCAAGGTTCAAAACAAACAAGTCAAGGAAATCTCGGACATGCCTGAGTATAAAAGCAGTCTCTAAGAAGAATGATGGCTTACTGGCAAAAGAGAAGGAAGTTTCAAGACTGCCACTGGGAAAGAAAAATGCTATTGATTTCATTTCCTTCTGATATGAATAGCAGGTGCTCAGACACACTGAGCTGACAAACAAGTGTGATGGGGGAAAATAAGTAGCTCTACCAACTGCCAGGAGCTGAGAAATAGAAGATGTATTTTTATTCAAGTTCTTTTCCCCTTGGGGATCAGATCTTGCTTTTTACTTTAATTTGGCTGGAAGAATTTCACCCATTGAAAACTACTGTCAGAGCAGAAAGAAAGCACCTGAAAATTATCACCACCAATTACTGAATGCCCACAGTGGGAAGTGTGCAGTCTAAGGAACTGAAGTCTGAAGTGTAATAGCTATGTGATTGAACGCCAGCATATATCTGAAATGCAGTTTCAGGCAAAGACTGTATAATGAATGCCCCAACTGCTCTCATAGGAAAGGTCACTGAGCAGGGGAGTGTCAGCCCTGTAACAACTGAACCAAAGTAAACTTTTATTGGAAGAAACATCAGAATTATCCTCCTTCCAGAAATGGTCAGCATGTCATCCTTAGAGGGACCGCTTGTTTGGTTTAATGCCCTGCAGTTGCTATCCTGAAACTATTAATAATTTTTGAACAAGGGGCCCACATTTTTATTTCGCAGGAGATCCCACAAATTATGTAGTCAGTCCTGAATGGCTGTGATGCTTTGGAAAGGTCAAGTGGTTTTGCATAATAATCTAAATCAAATATAAGTTTCAATACAGCAAGATAAAGGTTCTTTTTAAAAGTAAAAGGATGGTATTTTAGGTTGAGAAACAGAATCGTAAGGTTTTAGAGACTGCGGTAATAGTAGAGATCATGGTTATTATCAAGCAGAACTTGGCCCAAGGTTGTATTATACTGAAATGTTTAGTTGGAGGTACAATTTAGAATTGTCTTGAAGTTGTCAGTATATATGACACAGTTGTGCTTTTGACTATGAACGTTTCCCTCTCTTATTCACGTGATAAGCTTTAAGAAATGTTAACTAGACACCAAGTACAATTCTAGGTACCAGAAGTGCAAAGAGGAATTAAGTCAGCCCCTGGCCTCAAGGTCAAGTATCATAGAGGATGGTAAGCTTGGCCAGTGTCTTTTCCATCATTTTAATACCCTGAGCTCCAGATTCAGTCTAGATGTGCTGAATGATCCTCTTCAAATCAAAGAACAACGTGAGAGTATTTGAGGCAAGTATTAAACATCTAATTTTATCTATGGAAAATTAACAATAAAATCCATCTAATCTTTATGAGGCAGTCAGAATTTGAGAACCTTGCTCACTTGCTAAGGTAAAGAAATGCTTCATGATCTGAGGAGAAGCTTACTTCATCTATTTATCTTAAATCAGTTTAACACAAGCCTAATAATTTTGAATGCACTTAACTGGTTCTCTGAATTCAGAGAGGATTGGTTTTTCTATTTGCGTATGAAAAATAATATATCCTCCTTTGATAGCAGAGAAATATCATCAAATCTTTGGATTCTGCATAAAACGAGAGTATTTTGTCCAGAATCAAAAGTTTATTCTATGTTTTTTTTTCCAAATCAGAATTTTAAATAAAAAAGTAATCTCAATACTACATATTGTTACATTCCTGAAAAACTGGAGAAGGCAAAATGTGTATCTGTGTTCAGGTAAAAATGGCGTAAACACGTTTCCACCTTTGCTTCCTCCATAAGAACTCATAAAATTGAGAAAAAAAGCCTAGAACCAACCTGATTCACAGAATCCCCCAAAGCTTAGGAATTAGAGGCACCAGGGGTCTCTGAAAGTGTGTATATGTGTGTGTTTGTGGTGGGGGGCAACTAAGGTAAGTACGTTTAAGAAGCAGGCAGATCGGGACTTCCCTGGTGGCGCAGTGATTAAGAATCCGCCTGCCAATGCAGGGGACACTGGTTCGTTCCCTGGTCCGGGAAGATCCCACATGCCGCGGGGCAACTAAGCCCACTCGCCACAATTACTGAAGCCAGCACGCCGCAATTAGAGGCCCACGCAACGCAACCAAGGGCACGCGGAAACGAAGACCCAATGAAGCCAAAAAAGAAGAAGCAGGCAGATCATCTCTCCCACTCCCTACCATGGGGCAACTGCCCTTTCTCAATCCTGGCACACATGCAAACACACACAAGTGGAGATTGATTCTCTACAGTGAGTAGAATAGAGGGTCTCTGGACCAGGGGCCGTCAGGAACCATGGAGGGCTAGAGATCATTCTGGAAATGAGAAGATTAAGTGGGTGTTAGCTTGCTGGATTCAGAGGCAGCCTTCTTCCCTCACTCAGGTCCCAGAATGCTGGCAGCCAGCCTTTATCCTCCAGACTGGAGAGATTGGTAGAGTCGTTCCTGGGGAATCTCATCAACCCAAGAAGACAAAGATACTGATTATCAGAGGTTCCCCCAACTAAACAACTCAGCCAGATCACTGTACAGTGAAACCCACAGATGACAAGCCCCAGCCACACACGTGGAGCTTTTAATTATCTTGTTAGTGTCCCACTTTTTGCTTGAAATGGTTTTATTATGATATTACACACACACCATACAATTGATCCATTTAAAGTATATAATCCAATGTTTTTAGTATATTCAGAGTTGTGCAACTATCACCACAACCAATATTAGAAGATTTTCATCACCCCCAAAAGAAAATTGTACTTATGAGCAGAACTCTCCATTTTCCCCAATTCCCTCAGCGCTAGGTGACAACTAATCCACTTTCTGTTTCTATAGATTCGTAGTGGTGCCCTTTTAAGTATGAACAGACAACCGAAGATTACCATAAATCTGAGAAAAGTCACTATTTTAAAAGATAGAGATGGAAAATACAGAAAAAAAAACCTAATTGGAGGGAAACTGAGATTATGCATGGAGAAGAAAATGCCAAAATATCCACATCCCAACTATCTTTCATATCCTCAGATAAGTAACTGTAACTATGAAACAAAAGAATATGATACTTAAAAAATAATAAAGACAAGACAGAGGTCTTGGGGAATAAAAATACAATAGTAGAAATGACTCAGTAATAGGGCTGGATGAAAATTTGAGGAAATCTCACACACACAAAAACAGAGCAAAGAAACAAAGAGATGGGAGACAGAGAAAAACAAGAGAAACATAGAAGGCCAGTCCAGCAGTTCTGATTTTCAAATGAGGAAATACAGAGAGAAGAGAGAAAACAGAGGCAAGGAAATCATCAAGAAAATGTCCTAGAAACGAAATCCTCCTACACTGTTGGTGGGAATGTAAACTGGTGCAGCCGCTATGGTAAAGAGTACGGAGGTTCCTTAAAAAACTAAAACTAGAGTTACCACATGATCCAGCAATCCCACTCCTGGGCATATCATCTGGAAAAGATGAAAACTTTAATTCAAAAGATATGTGCACCCCAGTGTTCACAGCAGCACTATTTACAATAGCCAAGACATGGAAGCAACCTAAGTGTCCATCGACAGATGAATGGATAAAGAAGATGTAGAACATATATACAATGGAATATTACTTAGCCATAAAAAAGGAAATAATGCCATTTGCGGCAACATGTTTGGACCTAGAGATTATCATACTAAGCGACGTAAGTCAGACAGAGAAAGACAAATACCATATGATATCAGTTATACATGAAATCTAAAAAAATAATACAAACGAACTTATTTGCAAAATAGAAACAGACTCACAGACATAGAAAACAAACTTATGGTTACCAAAGGGGAAAGGGGTCAGGAGGGATAAATTAGGAATATGGGATTAATAGAGTCACACCACTATATATAAAATACCTCAAGGATTTACTGTATAGCACAGGGAACTATATTCAATATCTTATAACCTATTATTATAAGATATTGAATATAAGAATCTGAGAAAAGAATCTGAAAAAGAATCTGAAAGTGTGCATGTATATATGTGTGTGTGTGTGTGTGTGTGTGTGTGTGTGTGTGTGTGTGTATGGCTGAATCACTGTGCTGTACACCTGAAACTAACTCAATGTTGTAAATCAACTATACTTCAATTAAAAAAAAGAAAACGTCCTAGATCTAAAAACAAAACAAAACAAAAAAGCAAAAAAAGTAAAAGAAAAAAAGAAAATTTCCTAGACCTGAAAGACATGAGTGTGCAGAGTGAAAAGGTCCATTGGATATACTTAACAATGAATAAAAATAAGACCCACTCCAACATACTTTATTAGGACAAAGTGAAGATCTTTAAACTTTCATAGAGGGAAAACAATAGGTCACATATAAAGGATCAGGAAGCAGAATGACTTTGAACTTCTCAGTAAAAACCTGGGGAGCCTGAAGCAATGGAATAATGCCTTTAAAAACCTGAAGGAAAACTATTTCCAAAATAAAATCCTACATCCTGCCAAACTGTTATGTGAGTGAGCTAAGCATAAAGACATTTTCAGACATGCACGAACTCAAAAAATTTGCTCCCCACGAGTCCTTTTCTCAAAAAGATACTGGAGGATGTGCTCCACAAAAACAAGGGAACAATCCCCAAAAGAGGAAGATTTGAGAACTATGAAGCAGGGGAGCCAATACCGGAGACAAAGGTAAAGGAAGTTCTCAGGATGACAGTTGTGCATCAGGCACAGAGGGCAGACTGAATCAGGTCAGAAGGTTCCAGGGAGAGATGCTTCAGGTGATGACAGTGATGCAATGTCTGATGCATCTGAACCAATTATGCATGGTGAATAGCTTGAGATTCAATTAGTAACAAGTATTAGACAACTAAGTAAACAAAAAAGAACATCATTTATTTTTGGGAAAAATACAAGGAAAAGTAATGAGATTTTATAAGGCGGCACAGTTGTAAATAGTGATTATGACATAATAAGGTAAATAACAATCTAACCAAAATTATGATGCAACTCTACTAGGGGGATAGAGGGGTAGAGAAGGGGTAGTGTGGAGGTAGGGGTAATAAAAGGGAGCTATATTATCCTCTTCCAAAATGAGAACAAGAAGTAGAAACACAAGCATTTTGTTTAGAGAGATGGAGAGAAACAGCCAAAAAATCAGATAAAAAGGTGAAAGTGATTGCCTTTGGGAAGGAGGAAATGCGGGTGAGGAGTGGATGGGTTGGTGGTTTTCATTAATAGTAACTGAAGAACTATTTGACTCTAAAGTATATCTTTGATAAAAATACAACCTAAAAAATATGAAAAAAAGCATGAGAACAGTGCCATAAAAATATGCATGATATGAAGTAGCATTTATGCTATGATTATAATCATATAACAAATCTGAAAAGAGCTTGATTGGAGTTTACAAAGGCATTAAAAATTGTATTATGGTGGTAGGATTAAGAATAACTGCTTTCTTTTCCAAATTCCCTACACTATAAAGTTCTTATGTAACTGTTATAATCAGAAAATGAATTCACAAAGCTGAAAAAGTGTATTCCTTATCATGGACCGAAAATTGGTTGAGAATTAGTTCTATTTTCCAAATCCAAGATCAAGTTATCAAGGAAGGATTCTGGGTTGCTGGTGTTTTCTCTTTTTCTTATTCTTTTTTACTTCCAAGTCAGTATTGGGAATATTATGAACCAACCTTCTAAAAATGATCAATTAATCAAAGGTAGTGTTTATGTTTAGTTTCTCCACTCAGTACCATGAGTCTCAGATATAGTCTTTGCAATGCAATAAAAATAATTGCTCTGTCAATTTTGAGGAAATGAGAAAAAATATCTCCAAATATCCAAAGTTAATACTGCTCAAATAAAGAAAAGTTAATCTTTAAAAATTTGTGGTGTGAGACATATGCATTACAATGACTTTTAATTTTAATGTTCAAGAAATGAAATAAAACCAGCTCTGTGGTCCAACTCTGGAGACATCTCACACAACATTCCAAAGATTCCATCAGATTTAAAAATTAAAAATATTAATGCCTTTTCATTGCGAATGTGATACACGATGAAATTTAGTAAACTATCAAACGGGAGAAAAAAAAGGTAAAAAACCATACCTAGTTCTACAACTCAAAGCTACAAAATCATAAACGCTGCGTGGATGTCTCTGAATGAAAATGAATACTGAGAAAACTTAAATTTCTTTGACTAATATTTGCACAAACTTTTCTCTTATCTGTAGGATGCTCTGTTTGAAACCCACTTCCACAGAGGAGGCTTTTAGTTTCAGGGGTAAATGATCCTGTGGGCGGTATTTTCGTTGAAACAGTCTGAACAATTAACTTAAGAAGCAGAAAATCTGTCTCATTAAAAAAAAAAATCCTGACTTTTTCCTTACAGGCTATGTTTGGTACTACCACTGGTGCCTATACAACTGCCATAGCTCCCTGTCTTTGCTAACAGAACCCCCAAATTTTGAGTTTAGGTAGTGGGTGGAGATCAGTAGTCTCAGAGTAGGTAGGCCTCTTTCCAGACTCCTATGCAACAAGAAGTGGTCATGCAATCTACTTCTGACCATGAGTTATTAAGGAGGTCTTTTGGGGCCATGACTGGGAAAGCTCCCCCCAGCTCCCCTACCCATTGGATAAAAGAATAGACCATCACCATATGAAACACTCTCCTTTTTTTTTGCTTTGCTCTTTCTGTTTCCTTCTTGAATGCGTTTCCTGGAGTGAGGACATGATGTCTAAGGCTGTGGCAGCTACTTTGTGACCATGGGGCAACAATATGGAAAGAGCCTGGACCCATGAGAATGTCACTGGGCAGCTGCATCCATCCTGGACTGCACACTTCCAGACTTTATGTCAAATAAATGACAAATCTTCTTTATTATATTTTAAGCCAGTACTGCCCAATGTTTTTTTAGTGTCATGACATTCATAGGACAGGATAATATTCGTACTGTCCTACAGGGAACATGGAGGAGACTGCTGGCTCCTGAGATGAATAGCCCTTGGGACTTTGGCTGTCCTAGGTCTCCCTCACCACCCTGAAGACTGAGGAGGGGATAAATATCTCTGCTCATCTTTCTGTGGCTCACCAGTGGGTCTCACCATACAGGTTGGAAAGTTCTAGTTTAAGCTGTGCTTACCAATCAGTATTCTGTTACTTGGGCTGAAAGCATTTCTAACTATTACTGGGCTCACTTCTACTTCTTAATGCAAAGTGACAAGATTTCATAAGATATCTTATACATTCTCTAACAACATATAAATATATAAGAAACACTGATCTAAGCCTAAATCACATCACATGATTCCACTGACTGGACTATTTGTTATTTAACTTGTGTTCTTTTTTGTCAGTTATGGGGCCACTTCCTAATTGACTAAGGTCACATTTCATGAGATCTTAAAATAGGAAAGCTTTCAAACGATGCAATTGAGAATATAGTCTTTATGATTGAAGAACTATAGATTTTTGAGGAAAAAAATTCATTAGTATCTAGAAATTCATTTTATGGGTCAAGTTATTACATTTTGTTAATACATTCTTGGGTTTGGGTACACAGTAGCCTTGATAACTGACTTTTCTACATTCTTGTCATGTATGTTTCTAAGTAAGTCCCTTTAACCAACTCCACTAGTGCTTATCCTACAGGGTTGACAGGTGCATTAAATAAAATAACACCTGTAGAGTGCCTGGCAGACTACATGGTATAGAGTAGGCATCCAATACATGTTCTTAATATTATTATCATAACAAGAAATGTAAAAATTATGCATTAATTAATGGTAGCCATATAACACATCAATTTTCAAAAATCTTCCATATTTAGCAAAAGACTTTATAAATATTATTAGATAAGTGCTATAAAACTATGAAGCACTCACCATCCCCCAGAATTCATGTAATTATTTCAATCTCAGGCCGGCTCCCAGGTGACCTGCCTTCCTGTCTTAGCAAAGAGGTGCCATGCTCCTGTTACGTCTGAGAACTGTGTGTTCTTCAACAAAAATATCCACTTCCCTAGTTCTCCAGAGAACATACTGAGAGGACTTTATGTGGGAGCCCCTTGTTTGTTAAGAACTGTTTTTATGTCACTAAGGCACAGAAATGAATTTTAAATCTGCCTCAGCCACAGAATGACACATGGGACTGAATGACAATCAAGGGCAAACTGGGGAACTCTGCTCTCTCACAGTGTCTGGAGTGATAAGCTCAAGGCATCTGTCTGCACTTGAAAAGGTAGATGTATTAATTATTGTTATGAATATGGCTAGAAGCAAATGATCAGTATACATCTTCCTGGAATTAAGTTTTTAATAAAACAGCATTTCCCTTTTGGGGATCCCTTCTTAATTCAACTAAGAATATACACCTCAAATGTTGCATTTGGATAATGAAGAAACATTTTCTGAGCCAGAGAAAGGGACACTACCATTAGGGACATGGAGTTTTTGCTCTTTAGCGCCTTCCGTTGCTGCGGGCATCACAGACAGCTCCGAGCAAGTCATCTTTCCTAACTCTGTTCTCCTAACTCACTTTGCACAGATCTTTCATTGAACTGAATACCACTCACCTTCCATTCTATTTATTCAAATATGATAGTATTTTAAGAGCAAAGATTTTCCATCTTTTCCATCCTCTCTAGCATCTTATATAATGTCCTGTGACTAGAAGGTCCTCCCCAAATGTTTGGGGATATTGAATTAAAGTACGTGAGAATGTGTATTATCTATGTTAACAGATGTGGTAAGGATCCCAGCCTGGGACACTGAGATGAGGCAATGTCCATTTTTAGGATTTAGATCTGTCTGATAGGCTGGTGGGGCAGGCCCAGTGCAAGTCTATTTGCTGAGGGTTGAGGGAGATCTAAGAAAGCAGATGAAATGAATCACGTCTTAATTATCAGACGATATGTTTAGTTCAGTGGTAGGCTAACCCCAAGGACTCATGCTTTATTCCTAGGGCTAGAGACACAGAGAAAATCACAGAGTGGGGGATGCTTCCTGATTTACAGCCTCATGATGAGCTACCAGTCAAAGCAAAAATACAAAGGACTCGTGGCAAAATAGACTTTTAAACTCATTCACACCGAACCAGGCACATACTCGTTATGGAGGAATCCATTATTGATGATGTCTATTTTGAAAGAGGGTGCCCTGAACAAGGACAGGAAGTATAGGTCCTAGTACCATTTCTGCTATTAAGTTATGCTGCAACTTCAGAATACTCAGTCGGCAACTCTCTGGGCCTCTCTTAATTTATAGACAAAGAAGTAGAAGCAGATGGGATACAACACATCTAATTGTTCTGTCACCTCCAACCCCTCTAAAATGACAATAAAGGGTTAAAAAAAAGACATAAACTTAAAAAAAGGGCAGAAGATGGGGAGAGGGTAACAGACACAACCTTTTGGAGCCTAGAAGCCACGTAGACAGGTAGAAACTGACTGCAAACCCAAGAGAGCTGAATCCTAAGCCACCAGTGGGGAAAGCAGAGAGACACATAGCCAGGCAAATACTCGGGCCCATTCCAGCAGCACACCGGAAGGCTTTTTTTCCCCTCTGATGAGGACACAGAACAGAGGCCATCTGGACCCAGGGACACCAGAGGCAGTTGAGGGAAAAGAGAGTGATGAGGTTGAACATGTGCCTATTAGATGCTGAGACATCCAGCCCTCCTCCCTGCCAAAGGTCCCAGAAGGCTGACAGCCAGGCCTTTCCCCTCCAAGCAAGAAACTGGAAGCATCTTCTATAGGGAATCAGATCAGGTCACAGCAAAGACTGGTGGACACCAACACTGGTTCCACATCAAAGAGTCCAACCGGATGCCCTTTAGTGACGCTTGGTCAACTCAATGCTTAAGCTTCCAGTCAGACTTTTAATTTCCCATTCAAACATGTGGTTGAGTAACAAGCAAGGATTTCCAGAAATTTGAGGACAACTTTGAAAATGAAAGGGGCAGACCAAAACGAACAGAAGAAGTCAACCCACATGAAAACTGAGACCAAAAGATAATAAGAAACAAAAATCAGAGCAAAACAAAAAACAAAATCCTGATCTCTTCAGAGAGAAAAGAGAAGAAATTTCAACTGTGAAATAAGGAAAGATTGCTAGAAAGGAGACCTCAGTAAACAAAAAGGAATTCTCATAAAATATGGCAACAAAAATGAAAACCTCAGTGGAAGGATTAGGAGATAAAGTGGAGGAACTCTCTGAGAGAGTCAAATAGGAAGACAAATAGATGGAAATAAAGAGAGAAAAGTAAACTGGAGGACAAATCCAGGAGATTCTATATGTGTAAAAGGAGTTGTAGGAAGAAGAAAGAAAGTAGAGGGAGGAAATAAAAAAACAGTTACAAAACTTTTCCCAAACTCCAAAGCATGCGTTTGCAGATCAAAAAGGCCTTCTGAGAATGGTGGAAAATAGACCTGCAGCAAAGCCTACTATCATGAACCACTGAGACACTAGGGGGGAACTGAAGAGATAATAAGCTTCTAGAAAAAAATACAGGCCATATACAGAAGATCAGGAATCAGAACAGCACTGCATTTCTCAATGGTAACTGGAAACTAGAAGATAACAGAGCAAAGCCTTCACAGTTAAAAACAACAACAAAAAAGATTTACAGTGTAGAGTTTTATATCAGCTAATCTATCAATCAAGTGTTAGGGTGAGAATAAAGACTTGTTTGGACATGCAAGGCCTTGAATATTTTTCCTCCCATAAATCCTTAGGAAGATACTGGAGGATGCGCTCCACCAAAATGAGGGAGTAAACCAAAAAAGAGGCAGATACAGGATATGCTAAACAGGGGAACCAACACAGACAAGAGTTGATTAGGGTCCCAGGATGGTGGAGAAGGGAGACTCCAAGATAGCATATGAACTTCAGGCCCTAGAGGGCAATCCAATCCAGACGGGAGTAAGTCAGAAGGCTTTGGGGGAAACTTCTGTAAGACAGTGAAATTAACAGAACACGATGCATCTAAATAGTTTGGGAAGCAATTAAGACAACTGGTGGAGAGTTTAGGCTTCCATTAAATACAAATACATAGAAAGCTAAGCAAACAAAAGAACAAGATGATTATTACAGAGAAAATAAAAAGTCATACAGAAAAGGAAACCCAAACATAATATTCACATAATTATAATAAAACACTCAATATAGATCTAAGCACAATCATGATGTAACTATACTGGGAGACTAGAAGAGTGGGTGGGAAGGACGCATGTATGTGGTGGGTGTGGAATGGGGAAAAGACAGCTAAATCTTCATCTTCTATAGTGGGAAGTTATTAGCTAATGTCTAAACCTGAAAGACTGAGAAACAGCAATATAAGCATGCTATTTAGAGATACAGAATTAACTGCCAAACAAATCAGCTAAAAGAATTGAAGGTGGTCACATCTGGGGACAGTAAAGTGTAGGGGGAGGTGAACAAGGACCGTCTCTTTTTCCTAATAAACTTTATACAACTATTTGACTGTTAAATTCAGTACACAGAATTTTGATATAAAAAAATAAAAGGGCTGGATGACATGATGTCAAAAGGACCCTTCCATTGCCAAAGCTCCATGATTCTTTTAGGGCAAGTTTTGCTACTGGGATTGGAAAAGTATCAGGAGGATGGGCAGGGAAATTCACTAATTAACTTGGCCTTGGCTTGCCTGCCTTCTCTTCTATCACAACTCAGTGACGATTAAGAAAATGGCCAGTGATGGCAGATAGAATTATTAGGACATGAACCCAGATGTACTTACATATAAAAAAAGGATAAAACACCTTTTCCCAGACATTAGTGCTTAAATACTCAAAAGTATTCTTCCAATGTGATGAGAAACAAACAAAAGAAAAGACAAAGAAACTAACACATATTTTCTCCAGTAGCCATCAGGATGAATTTTCATTTTAGCCAAATCCTTTGTTGAGAAAACAAGTCTGGTTGTTTTTAAGGTCTTCTGTGACCTTCCAAACACTAATTTTTAATACAGCTGGCCAGAAAAGTAATGAGCTCCTTTACATCATTATATATTTCATCTTTATTACTTTATCCTTGAAAGCAGGTCATTAAATAATTACATTTTGGATTAATATTATTCTGACTTGAGATTTTATCATTGTCTCCTAATTCCCTCATTACACTAACCTAATTCTCCTGTCACCCAGACTATCATGAGCTTCAAGCAAAAGGTGGTTGTGTAGAGGTGTTTAGTCAGCCAGTGGGGCGGGGGGGTGGGGGGTCCGTTAGTTTCTCCAAAATTAATGAGTCCTCAGCAGCAGGTTTACATTTGTGGACTTCCACGGTGAAATCTTTACCCCAAAGCACAAGTCATCTAAGTTACAGGGAGATAAAGCTGGCTACTGTGGAGATAATTCCACAGATAACAGAAGGATTTAACACAGGATGCTGGGGATCAACTTCCTGCTAGCCTTGGAAAAAATGAGGTTTGTTACTTTGTGTATATTAGGTGTATCGGAGAATCAAAATCAAACTCAGGATCCTGGCAGAGCCTGGCACCAGGGGGTCCCTGGGTGGAGGAGGAATGGCGGGAGCTGGTAGAGAGAGCCTGGAAGGAGTTCACCCACCACGATCTCAGGCCCTGGCAGTCACCACTACTCTGTATGTGGTGTCAGAGCTAGATGAGAAGGCAAATGGGAATGCAGGGGATGCGCCAAAAGGGGGCACCCCAAAGAGAGGCTGCGGCAGCTGTAGTGATGAGGATAAGCCCATGGCGCTGTCCTGCGTGGGGCCTCTTGGCCAGGAGCTGTTTAGGGTGAGACACTGACTTGCATAAGACCCGCTTAACCAAAGGGTGGAACTAGAGTGTGACGTGGACAAATCAAATGAACAGGGGGAGACGGTCAGGATTGAGAGGGTGACTTCTAGGGGCCCAGAAGGACCAAAGTGACCTCTAAGCAGAGCTAGTGTGTCACGAAGACCGTGGATCTTAAAGAGGTGACTTTGCTTGGCTGCTGAGTCACAGGTCTCTGTAGACTCAGAGAAGTCAAGAATAGCTGCTGAGCAGAAATGTAGTTTGGCCTAAGGTCACAGGGGCTGAGCTGGGAAGCCAGTCTGGGGCAGGCTGGAGTCTTCCAGAGGCGTTGCTAACCTAAAATTCCTTTAAGGCAAGGGAACCTTTGCTTAGGCTATGTCCAGGTAGGTCTGAAGTACAAGAAAGGCACTGAGGTCCTGTCTCCCCACTATAAAATCTGAGAACCCATCCACTTTGCTATGATTTTGCATTTCGGGCATTACATGTTATGTCCTCTTAATTCCTTGAACAAGACCATCTGTGTATCAGCTGAACCACAAGGCAAAGAAATTGTTTCATACTTCAGAAAGAATAGAGAATGAGAGGAGTATCTGCAAAGAATTTTTTTCTACAACTCTAGCATGCATAAGAATTCCTTGAGGAGTGTTGGAAAACCTAAACGGAGAAACCAATCACACTCTGAGAAGCATTTCTCTAGAGGTTCAATGAAGAAGGGCAGAGGGTTGGGGAGGGTCTACAGAGGGACATCCATCACCAGCAAGACATTTTTCTAGAGATGTTGCATTAGCGGCTGAAGTCAAGGAAACAGAGATACGGTTTTTTGGTCCCAGAACTATGAGGCGGAAAAATGGATAAAAGAGGTTATTTTTGATCAGTTAGGATATCCAAAGGCTGGCCAACATTTTTCCACTTTTATTTCCCCATATGGCTTACCCATTAAAAAATCTTAATAATGCACGAAAAGCACCTAGAAATATTACCATGCACCAATTCATCCAAAAATGTGAATGTTCTTTGAATTAATGTTGAATCCTAAATTATTGTTCATAAATGTCAGATATCTGAAAAATTCACTTCAATTTCCTGCACAGGCTGAAACATATGAGGGATCATTTGAAAAGCTAATCACTTCAGAAGTAATTCTATAATATGTCAAAAAAAATAAAAATAAAAAGAGGCATCTAGTAAAATCCAGGTGTAGACTACATGATGTAAATTTTTTTTTTTTTTTTTGGCCTGGGTTTGAGGAGGGGAAGCTAAACTAACAGGCATATAATGAAGCTGCTATCAGGCTCCAATTTTCTCTGCAGGTGCCCCAGTCACAACTGGAGAAAGATATGACACGGCTCTTAGGTTCGCCTGTAATCCCAGCATCCCTAAAAAGGTCCTAATTTCTAAAATGAGATATTCTTCTCTTGGGAGGCTGGGTAACAAAGCAGGCTTCTGCTTCAGGATTCTGAGGAGTGTTATTCTCCCCCAAACACGTATCATCATTTTCTTGGTGACCTAGTTTCCTGACACAAGAGAAAAGTTGACTAAATCCTTCTCTTCACTCTAAGGAGAATGGAAGTGACACCACACCTCTCCACCAGCCAAAAGTGTGTTTGCTCTAAACTGAGTTTTATTCAGTTGATGAGATGGGGTAGGCTGGGGTCTCGGCAATAAAGTGCTTTGTTAGGGCATGGGTGATGGCTATCTTGCCTCCAAATTATATCAGCTGCTCTATCACCTGGATTCCCCAGGCTTACAAACCTCTTTGTGGAATTCTTGAGCTGAAGAACCTTTTTATCTATCCCATGTGCCTGGAATTAGCTAAGACATTTCTATGAGTATTTATAACCAGCATCTACTCTAGTGCAGTACCAGGGAAAGTGTTATTGGCTGTCAGACAGACTTGTTGGTAAATATCAGAGTCTCTAATTACACACAGTATTGAAAAAAATTACGGCTACCTTACATTCCATTATTACCTTGGCATAGTACTAAATTGGCTCTATGATTCCTTTTATAAGAGTCTAGATCGATTCTTGTTCTTGCCCGCACACACCATCTTTGTGAAGCTTTGATCTTTGTAATTCTTTTTTGTGAAAGACCTTACTTCTATCTAAGTTTCTGCTGTGTGCTCTGGCTGTTATTTATATCCTGTCTCAAGTCTCCTTTGCAATGCTGGGCAAACCACATTCCTCAGGCTCCTTGGACAGGTTCTGCCAGTTGAGGACACTGGCAGGAAGCGGGGTGGGCGGAAGAGAGAAGGGTCTCTTCTCTTATTTTTTTTCCTTCCTTCTTTGGGCGATGTCTTTGGAGCCGGTTGTGTCCCTGCCACTATCCCAGCTCTTTAGGTGACGTCCTCCTCCATTGTCCCCACTCCTAAGGGGGCATCGGGTCCCCACGTGGGGCCCTCCTTCATGAGTCTAGGTTCTGGTGACATGGTAGGGCTCCTGCTAGGAGCTGCTTCCTGCAGTTAGTTATTTACCTGGGTTTCTGCAACTCCCTCCTTTCACTCTTCCAGCCTCCCACGCTCTGTAACCAATTCCCTTTCCTAAATTCTCTTTGAAGTTCCAAATGTGTTTTCTGTTTCCTTGACAGAACTCTGACTAATAAAGTACTCCATGAGGGCTTTTTGCCACAAACAACTATATCTTGCCCCTTACAGTGGGACTTACGGGGAAGCTGCAAGGTGTTAGGGGCTGGAATCACTTGATTATTTTTACAAGTATTTTGAGGCTGCTTACTATGTGCCAAGAGGCAAGAAAAGTGCTTTCCAATTATTATTTCATTTAATCTTTGTAACAACGCTCTGGGGCAGTAGAATCATAATCCATATTTTATAAATGAAGAACCGAGGCACACAAAGGTAAAGTGACTTGCCCCATGTTCGATAGCTAGAAGTGACAGTTTGAGGACTAATGCCCTAACTGATGATTTATAATAATGAAAGTGAAAGAGAAAAACCTGGCCGGGGCTGGAGGGGGCAAGGAGGTCTGTCTGCAGGTAGGAGTACTCAGAAGAAGCAGCATAAAAGCACAGAGTCTGGAGAGGTCAGATTCAAAATTCAGCATCAACAGGAGGGTTGCAGAGACCTTCCAAGGGGCTGGGAGCCCCCAGCTGGCATCTGGGTATGGCAGGGAGCTGCCGTGCCCACAGCAGATAGTGCAGGCATGTGCTGGCCCTCCCTGGAGGTTATGGTTAGAGAGCTGGAATTACTAGCAAGTTCTTGCACCCAACTTTCTTCTCCCTTCATTTTGTAAGTAATGAAGCTTCCTTTTAACCTTACTATGTCAACAGAGGATACGGGATTTTCTAAATCAAGCAGAAACGTACCTAACAAAAGTCTCTTCTCGATGAAGTTCTGCCATTTACAACAATGTAATGGGTATTACGTAGAGGGTATTATGCCTAGCGAAATAAGTCAGAGAAAGACAAATACGGTATGTTATCACTTACATGTGAAATCTAAAAAATAAAACAAACAAGTGAATATAACAAAAACAGATTCACAGATACAGAGAACAAACTAGTGATTACCAGTGGGGAGAGGGAAGAGGGGAGGGGCAAGATAGGGGTAGGAGATTAAGAGATACAAACTACCATGTAGAAAATAAATAAGCAACAAGGTTATATTGTACAGCACAGGCAATCTAGCTAATATTTTATAATAACTTTGAATGGAGTATAATCTATAAAAATATTGAATCACTATGTAGTACACCTGAAACTAATATAGTATTACAAATCAACTATATTTCAATTAAAAAAAAAGTCTCTTCCCAATGATCATGTAACAATTTGGAGTCAACCTGTAGAGATGGAAAATAAAAACGTAAGGAAATAGTTATTTTAGGTTTCTTGTGAATTTAACTTAATATGTCATATTTTTAGTGTTTGAACGCTAAGAATCTAACATCTTTGAAATGAAAACCTTTACTCAAAATCACGTGGGAAAAAAAAAAGGCAAAACGGGTAAGAAAGAAGAGAACTTGTGTGGATGTTACTGAATTTCCATTAAAAGCATCATCTAAAAGCCATCTTGTCTGAGACGTGACGATATGGACGAGGGCAGCTGTTGAATGGCTGAGGCTCGTGCCTTATATTCTCTGCCAATGCTGTGCATGGAAATCATGGCTCTACTTTTTAGCCATTTGACCTCAGGAAAGTTAACCAATGTTGCTAAGCAACTCCCATCTGTAAACTGGAGATAACGAAGATAATGACCTTATAGGGTTGCTGTGAGAATTAAGTGACTTGATCCCATGTTAAGAAGTTAACACAGACCCTTAATAAGGTCCAATAATTAGCTGTTTTTGTAGTTATTATTGGATTATTATTGGCGATTTGAAGTATGACTAGTACTATGATAGAGAAGTTCCCATAGCTGTCACGGTTTTAGTAAGCAAATTTAGCCCAATGACTTCTAGAAAAAACATCATAGGTAGATGTTAACATAAGCACAGCACTTTGCCTACTGGAAATACTTCAGTTATTAAGCAGCAAAAACCAGCTCAAACAAAGGGCCAGAATTCACACTAGGAAAAAAATCAACCAATTGACCATCTGTGCATAACACACACATCAAGGATAAGACCAGAAGTCTTTGGAGACCATGATGAAAGGGGTGGTACAGTGGAAAGAACATGAGGCTTGGACCCCAGAGACCTGTGTGACAGTTTAAATCCTATTAGCAGGCTATGTGACCTTGGATATGTCACATAATGCATGTCTCTGCATTTCTCTTATCTTTTAGACACATCTGTAAGATAATGGGTCTCTAATATTCTTTGGGATGGCTCTACTTGTATGTCTTTAAATTTGAGTGGTAAGCAATTTGTGGGGAGGTACTTTTAGCTGGAGGCAATGGTTCCACCCTCTCCTAGGTTTGCCATACTCTACTGGCAGGAAGAAAGGGGAACAGAACTGTGCTTGGAACCACTGAGTCAGCCTCTGAGGTCTAGAATGTTGGACCCATCATTTAGGGAGCCTTTGTCAGCTGTCCCTCTATGGGCAAATGACCAGTGGTTTTCCTCTGACCTATCTGCCCTTCTCACAATACACCAAATGTCTTCAGGATGAGTCAACTATTAGAAATAGCCACTAGCAAAACACCTAGAGTGGTGATGTTGGAAAAGGCATCTTTGATGGGGAAAGGATAAATATATTGGAATGCAGTAGGGTTTTCTATCCTTATGCATAATCAAAGTTTCAGCTTTGCTACCAACTGTGCAGGAAATCACAAAAAAGAATTAATATTCATGTGTGTAACCAATTTCCACAACATTAAACTAAATTGTTCTTAACTTTGAGATAAAACACATTTGCCTCTGCATTTCTTAGTGCTCAATTTATACCTCCTTTCAAAGGACAGAATTATTATTAGGAAAGAAAAATTTAAGAATAAAAACTTTAGAATCTAAATCCCACTATTTGACTGGGAAGCAAGAATCCACAATAGTTTCTTTTTATTCCTATGAATTGCATGCTCTAACATAGGACTGTTGAGCAGAACTTGAAAATATGTACCCCCAGTAATCAGGTCAAATATATACTTTAAAAAATGATACTATTTTTTCTTTGCTTCCTAGTCAATTTTTTGAGTACGCTTAAAAAAATAATAATAATAAATTGCGATTGGGGTTTTTGAAGTCACAAAGAATAATCCTTTAAAAAAAGGAATAATTCTAAGAGACAGCAGCTTCCCATTGCAGTATATAATTTAGGTGTGGAGACATCCAGGCACTAGCTGACACTTTTCAAACTTAAGGATTCTGAAAAGACTGACAGAATGACAACCACTAGCTGAAGTATTTACAGCATATTTAAGTGCAGATACGTTTAGTATAATGCGAGGTGGGAAAACAGACCACTCTGCCTTAACAGAAAAATGATTCATAGATAAAGAAAGAGAAAAGCCTAACACGTGAATTATAACATCAATTTTCTTTCCAGGCTATCTGGATTAGGTCTTAAACCTTAGTGGGCCACAGGAGACTTAGAATATTGTCTATGTATAACCTCAAGAGATACCACGTAGGACTAGGAGGGCTCTAAAGGAAAAAATGATAGGAACAAAATATGACAACTTCTTTTCAGTTTGCTGGTAAGGTTTCCCTGTTGAATAATTAGGGATGGGTATGGTGGGCAGGGAAGTAGGGATATGGATTCCTGGGGGTTTGCATGCCATAACTTCTCTTCAGGGTTCTTTAGCATGTCTGTGCCTTTTTCACACCTTTTCCTTATGATTTCCATAAGGCAGTCATTAAGATCCAAGGCATGTCTTTGGCTTCTCTTATACATCAAGGCTAAAAGCAGAAAGGCCCACAGGAGCAGGCAGGCAAGAGCAGAGATGAACAAAGCAGAGGTTGCTGACCTGGAGGATCCATGCTCCTCCCCTGCAGCAGATAAATGCCAGGAAGCAACAGAGCCAACTGGTGCTAAAGCTAGTGATTTTTCAAAAGGATCTGGGCATTTTAGTGAAACAATATGATTTTAAAATGTTAGTTTCTTTTAAAACATTCTAGGTTCACTCCAGAGGGCAGACAGCAGAAGCAAAAAGAACTACAATCCTGCAGCTTGTGGAACGAAAACCACATTCACCGAAAGATAGACAAAATGAAAAGGCAGAAGACAATGTACCAAATGAAGGAACAAGATAAAACACCAGAAAAACAACTAAATGAAGTGGAAATAGGCAACCTTCCAGAAAAAGAATTCAGAATAATGATAGTGAAGATGATCTAGGACCTCGGAAAAAGAATGGAGGCAAAGATCGAGAAGATGCAAGAAATGTTTAACAAAGACCTAGAAGAATTAAAGAACAAACAAACAGAGATGAACAATATAATAACTGAAATGAAAAATACACTAGAAGGAATTAATAGCAGAATAACTGAGGCAGAAGAACGGATAAGTGACCTGGAAGACAGATTGGTGGAAATCACTGCCTCAGAACAGAATAAAGAAAAAAGAATGAAATGAAATGAAGACAGCCTAAGCACCCTCTGGAACAACATTAAATGCACCAACAGTCGAATTATAGGGGTCTGAGAAGGAGAGAGAGAGAAAGGAACCGAGAAAATATAGGAAGAGATTATAGTTGAAAATTTCCCTAACAAGGGAAAGGAAATAGCCACCCAAGTCCAGGAAGTGAAGACAGTCCCAGGCAGGATAAACCCAAGGAGAAACACACTGAGACACATAGTAATCAAACTGACAAAAATTAAAGGCAAAAAAAAATTATTAAAAGCAACAAGGGAAAAACGACAAATAACATACAAGGGAACTCCCATAAGGTTAACAGCTGATTTCTCAGCAGAAACTCTACAAGCCAGAAGGGAGTGGAATGATATATTTAAAGTGATAAAAGGGAAGAATGTACAACCAAGATTACTCTACCTGGCAAGGATCTCATTCAGATTCAACAGAGAAATCAAAAGCCTTACAGACAAGCAAAAGCTAAGAGAATTCAGCACCACCAAACCAGCTCTACAACAAATGCTAAAGGAACTTCTCTAAGTGTGAAACACAAAAGAAGAAAAGGACCTACAAAAACACACCCAAAACAATTAAGAATATGGTAATACGAACATACATATCAAAAATTACCTTAAATGTAAATGGATTAAATGCTCCAACCAAAAGACACAGGCTTGCTGAATGGATACAAAAACAAGGCCCATATATATGCTGTCTACAAGAGACCCACTTCAGACCTAGGGACACATACAGACTGAAAGTGAGGGGATGGAAAAAGATAGTCCATGCAAATGGAAATCAAAAGAAAGCTGGAGTAGCAATACTCATATCAGATAAAATAGACTTTAAAATAAAGAATGTTACAAGAGACAAGGAAGGACACTACGTAATGATCAAGGGATCAATCCAAGAAGAAGATATAACAATTATAAATATATATGCACTCAACATTGGAGTACCTCAATACATAAGGCAACTGCTAACAGCTATAAAAGAGGAAATCGACAGTAACACAATAATAGTGGGGGACTTTAACACCTCACTTACACCAATGGACAGATCATCCAAACAGAAAATAAATAAGGAAACACAAGCTTTAAATGACACAATAGACCAGATAGACTTAATTGATATTTATAGGACATTCCATCCAAAAACAGCAGATTACACTTTCTTCTCAAGTGCGCACGGAACATTCTCCAGGATAGATCAGATCTTGGGTCACAAATCAAGCCTCAGTAAATTTAAGAAAATTGAAATCATATCAAGCATCTTTTCTGAACACAATGCTATGAGATTAGAAATCAATTACAGGGGAAAAAATGTAAAAAACACAAACACATGGAGGCTAAACAATACGTTACTAAATAACCAAGAGGTCACTGAAGAAATCAAAGAGGAAATCAAAAAATACCTAGAGACAAATGACAATGAAAACACGATGACCCAAAACCTATAGGATGCAGCAAAAGCAGTTCTAAGAGGGAAGTTTATAGCTATACAAGCCTACCTCAAGAAACAAGAAAAATCTCAAATAAACTCTAACCTTACACCTAAAGGAACTAGAGAAAGAAGAACAAACAAAACCCAAAGTTATCAGAAGGAAAGAAATCATAAAGATTAGAGCAGAAATAAATGAAATAGAAACAAAACAATAGCAAAGATCAACAAAACTAAAAGCTGGTTCTTTGAGAAGATAAACAAAATTGATAAACCTTTAGCCAGACTCATCAAGAAAAAGAGGGAGAGGACTCAAATCAATAAAATTAGAAATGAAAAATGACAAGTTACAATGGACAACACAGAAACACAAAGCATCCTAAGAGACTACTACAAGCAACTTTATGCCAATAAAATGGACAACCTGGAAGAAATGGACAAATTCTTAGAAAGGTATAACCTTCCAAGACTGAACCAGGAAGAAATAGAAAATATGAACAGATCAATCACAAGTAATGAAACTGAAACTGTGATAAAAAATCTTCCAACACACAAAAGTCCAGGACCAGATGGCTTCACAGGTGAAGTATATCAAACATTTAGAGAAGAGCTAAGGAAGGAACACCCCCAACCTCATTCTATGAGGCCACCATCACCCTGATACCAAAACCAGACAAAGATACTACAAAAAAAGAAAATTATAGACCAATATCACTGATGAATATAGATGCAAAAATCCTCAACAAAATACTAGTGAACAGAATCCAACAACACCTGAAAAGGATCATACACCATGATCAAGTGGGATTTATCCCAGGGATGCAAGGATTCTTCAATATACACAAATCCATCAATGTGATACACCATATTAACAAATTGAAGAATGAAAACCATATGATCATCTCAATAGATGCAGAAAAAGCTTTTGACAAAATTCAACACGCATTTATGATAAACACTCTCCAGAAAGTAGGCATAGAGGGAACTACCTCAACATACTAAAGGCCATATATGACAAACGCACAGCTAACATCATTCTCAATGGTGAAAAACTGAAAGCATTTCCTCTTAGATCAGGAACAAGACAAGGATGTCCACTCTTGCCACTATTATTCAACATAGTTTTGGAAGTCCTAGCCATGGCAATCAGAGAAGAAAAAGAAATAAAAGGAATACAAATTGGAAAAGAAGAAGTAAAACTGTCACTGTTCGCAGATGACATGATACTATGCATAGATAATCCTAAAGATGCCACAAGAAAACTACTAGAGCTAATCAATGAATTTGGTAAAGTTGCAAGATACAAAATTAATGCACAGAAATCTCTTGCATTCCTGTACACTAACAATGAAAGATCAGAACGAGAAATTAAGGAAACAATCCCATTCACCATGGCAACAAAAAGAATAAAATACCTAGGAATAAACCTACCTAAGGAGACAAAAGACCTGTATGCAGAAAACTATAGGACATTGATGAAAGAAATCAAACATGACACAAATAGATGGAGAGAGATACACCATGTTCTTAGATTGGAAGAATCAATATTGTGAAAATGACTATACCACCCAAAACAATCTACAGATTCAATGCAATCCTTATCAAATTACCAGTGACATTTTTTACAGAACTAGAACAAAAAATCTTAAAATTTGTATGGAGACACAAAAGACCCCGAATAACCAAAGCAATCTTGAGGGAAAAGAATGGAGCTGGAGGAATCAGACTCCCTGACTTCAGACTATACTACAAAGCTACAGTAATCAAGACAATATGGTACTGGCACAAAAACAGAAATATAGATCAATGGAACAGGATAGAAAGCCCAGAGATAAACCCACACACCTATGGTCAACTAATCTATGACAAACGAGGCAAGGATATAAAATGGAGAAACAACGGTCTCTTCAATAATTGGTGCTGGGAAAACTGGATAGCTACATGTAAAAGAATGAAATCAGAACATTCCCTAACACCATACACAAAAATAAACTCAAAATGGATTAAAGATCTAAATGTAAGACGGGGCACTATAAAACTCTTAGAGGAAAACATAGGAAGAACACTCTTTGACATAAATCACAGCAAGATCTTTTTTACCCACCTCCTAGAGTAATGGAAATAAAAATAAAAATAAACAAATGGGACCTAATGAAACTTAAAAGCTTTTGCACAGCAAAGGAAACTATAAAGAAGATGAAAAGACAACCCTCAGAATGGGCGAAAACATTTGCAAACGAATCAGTGGACAAAGGATTACTCTCCAAAATATATAAACAGCTCATGCAGCTCAATATTAAAAAAAAAAAACCCAATAAAAAATGGGCAGAAGACCTAAATAGACATTTCTCCAAAGAAGACATACAGATGCCCAAGAGGCACATGAAAAGATGCTCAACATCAGTAATTATTAGAGAAATGCAAATCAAAACTACAATGAGGTATCACCTCACACCAGTTAGAATGGTCATCATCAGAAAATCTACAAACAACAAATGCTGGAGAGGGTGTGGAGAAAAGGGAACCCTCTTGCACTGTTGGAGGGAATGTAAATTGATACAGCCACTATGAAGAACAGTATGGAGGTTCCTTAAAAAACTAAAAATAGAATTACCATATGACCCAGCAATGCCACTCTGGGCATATACCCAGAGAAAACCATAATTCAAAAAGACACATGCACCCCAATGTTCATTGCAGCACTATTTACAATAGCCAGGTCATGGAAGCAACCTAAATGCCCATCGACAGACGAATGGATAAAGAAGATGTGGTACGTATATACAATGGAATATTACTCAGCCATAAAAAGGAATGTAATTGGGTCATTTGTAGAGACGTAGATGGACCTAGAGACTGTCAAACAGATTGAAGTAAGTCAGAAAGAGAAAAACAAATATCGTATATTAACGCATATATGTGGAATCTAGAAAAATGGTACAGATGAACCGGTTTGCAGGGCAGAAATAGAGACACAGATGTAGAGAACAAATGTATGGACACCAAGGGGGGGAAGCGGGCGGGCGGTGATGGTGGGATGAACTGGGAGATTGGGATTCATATATATACACTAATATGTATAAACTAGATAACTAATAATAAATAAGTAAGTAAGTAAGTAAATAAATAAATAAATTGTATAGCACTCTACAAAAAAAAAAAAATTCTAGGTTCACAGTATGCTTTTCTCTGGCTTGCATTCCTTTGGCAGGCCACCCACTTGATTGTGACAAAGGCTGCTGGTAGGCCAGCTCCGTGGTGTGTAGCTGGTGTGGTTTTCTGATGTTCAGCCCAGAGCCCACTCCCCAAGCCTTTTTAAAGACTTTGTGAATTCCCTGTATCAAATCCCTTTCTGCTTTAGAGTGGTTTCTTGTTTTTGCAACCGAACCCGGATGGATAGCTAAATATAAGATATCAAATCGCAATTTGGAGATACAATGCCACAGAAGATTTATTTCAAACAATTCTCTTAAAAAAAAAAAAGGGGGGGGTGAAATATCATAGATAACACTGATGCTTTTCCCATCTAAATATACATGTTAACCACTGTCAGCATAAATAAAAGTACCAAGAGTTATACCATAGCCCTGGAGCATGCAGAGGTAGCTTGCACCCAAGCTGGCCAGAAAGGATTGGGAGTCAGCAGGAACTCTGATTCAGATCCTGAAGGAACCTTATGAATACCCAAGAGTTGAATACCTCTGGCCAAGAGACTGAATACTTAATCAAAACCACTGCCACCAAAAACAAACAAACAAAACCCTTTTATTTTTGTGCTGAAAATTCTAGTAAATAATTTAATACATATCCAACTATCTGCCCTGATAATGAGAACAGTAGCAAATGGTAAGAAACCACCACAGCTTCACATGAGAATTGTTTTTGACCTTGCAAAGAATTTCCTGCAACTTTCCAGCCATCTTTCGAGCTGCTATTTATATTTGAGAACAAAACAACAGCCTTCAGCTGTACCGTACAGATAGGAAAAACTGTTGCTTGACAAATTTACATAACAAATCTGAACATTCAAGGTACACATTCGTTTTAGGTATAAGTCACTTTAAATTCTTCTAATTTGAGGAAGCTAACCAAATTACTTTTACAGTTCAGGTGAGTTGAATAATTTACAATGGAGCCTTATTTGTTGGTCCTACAGCAGAGCTATCCAAACGGAAGCCCAGCCAAGATTTGTGATTCACCTTGTCATTTGCTCCTCTTCTCCAGACCTAGATGGGCTGTCTCACCTGCTACTACCTAACCTGTATCTAGCCAAGAGAGAAGAGAACAGCAACAAAAAGAGAATTTCTAGAACCTCCAACTACCAAAACTTAACTTGCCAAAAGACCAAGCTAGAATTTATAAACATGCACACATTAAAAATGAATCTACCATATTGAGTCCTCTTTCTGGAAGTGAACCAAGTTGCTAGGGTGGAGGGGGAAATGACTTACAGTATAAAAAACATTTCACCTGCACAAATTTGATCTTGATTCTTGAGAGCTGAATTATGACAAGAACCAGTTCAACATTTAACAGATAATTTTTGAGAACGTATACATAGTTATCCCTGACCTGTAACTGAAGCTAGTTACAAAAGTGCATATATAAACATAGAAAAAATAGCTAATCCCACAATGTTGTGACCTCTTTGTAGAGGTACTTTCTATTACTAGAACCAATGCTTGAGAATATTTTGTTTAAAAAAAAAGAAGAAGAAGAAATTAACTTTCTATCTAAGAAACCTCAGTACCCCTCCCCAATATTCAAATTCACTTTAAATGTTTGAGAGTCCCTGTATTAGTTTCCTATTGCTGCTGTGACAAATTGTCATAAACTTAATGTCTTAAAATAAGACAAATTTATTACTTTATAGCTCTGGCAGTTAGAAGTCCTAAAATTCAAGGGGTTGGAAGAACTGTGTTCCTTTGTGGATGCTCTAAGGGAGAATCTGTTTCCTTGCCTGTTTTGGCATTTAGACTCTGCCTGCATTCCTTGACTCATGCCCTGTCCTCCACCTTCAAAGCCAACAGTGTAGCATCTTCAAATCTTTCTCTCTCTCTGACCTCTGCTTCTGCCATCACATCTCCTTCTCTGACTCTAATCTTCCTGACTTCCTCTGACAAGGACCCTGTGATTACATTGGGCCTATCTGCATAATTCAGGATACTCCTCCCATCTCCAGACCTTTAACTCAGTCATACTGGCAAAGCCCATTTTGCGACAGCCTCTTCAATAAGTGGTGCTGGGAAAACTGGACAGCTATATGTAAAAGAATGAAATTAGAACACTCCCTAACACCATACACAAAAATAAACTCAAAATGGATTAAAGACCTAAGTGTAAGGCCAGACACTATAAAACTCTTAGAGGAAAACATAGGCAGAACACTCTATGACATAAATCACAGCAAGATCCTTTGTGAGCCACCTCCTAGAGAAATGGAAATAAAAACAAAAATAAACAAATGGGACCTAATGAAACTTAAAAGCTTTTGCATAGCAAAGGAAACCATAAACAAGACAAAAAGACAACCCTCAGAATGGGAGAAAAAATTTGCCAATGAAGCAACTGACAAAGGATTAATCTCCAAAATTTACAAGCAGCTCATGCAGCTCCATATCAAAAAAACAAACAACCCAATCCAAAAATGGGCAGAAGACCTATACAGACATTTCTCCAAAGAAGATATACAGATTGCCAACAAACACATGAAAGGATGCTCAACATCATTAATCATTAGAGAAATGCAAATCAAAACTACAATGAGATATCATCTCACACCGGTCAGAATGGCCATCATCAAAAAATCTAGAAACAATAAATACTGGAGAGGGTGTGGAGAAAAGGGAACCCTCTTTCACTGTTGGTGGGAATGTAAATTGATACAGCCACTATGGAGAACAGTATGGAGGTTCCTTAAAAAACTAAAAATAGAACTACCATACGACCCAGCAATCCCACTACTGGGCATATACCCTGAGAAAACCATAATTCAAAAAGAGTCATGTACCACAATGTTCACTGCAGCTCTATTTACAATAGCCAGGACATGGAAGCAACCTAAGTGTCCATCGACAGATGAATGGATAAAGAAGATGTGGCACATATATACAATGGAATATTACTCAGCCATAAAAAGAAACGAAATTGAGTTATTTGTAGTGAGGTGGATGGACCTAGAGTGTGTCATACAGAGTGAAGTAAGTCAGAAAGAGAAAAACAAATACCGTATGCTAACACATATATACGGAATCTAAAAAAAAAAAAAATATGGTTCTGAAGAACCTAGGGGCAGGACAGGAATAAATATGCAGACATAGAGAATGGACTTGAGGACACAGGGAGGGGGAAGGGTAAGCTGGGACAAAGTGAGAGTGGCATGGACATATATACACTACCAAATGTAAAATAGATAGCTAGTGGGTAGCAGCTGCATAGCACAGGGAGATCAGCTCAGTGCTTTGTGACCATCTAGAGGGGTGGGATAGGGAGGGTTGGAGGGAGGGAGGCGCGAGAGGGAGGGGATATGGGGAAATATGTATACGTACAGCTGATTCACTTTGATATGCAGCAGAAACTAACACAACATTGCAAAGCAATTATACTCCAATAAAGATGTTAAAAAAATTAAAAAAAAAGAAAGCCCCTTTTGTTATATAAGGTAACAGCGTCACAGATACCAGGGATTAGGATGTGGACAATTTGCGGGGGCTGTTATTCTATCTATCAGTAGTTACTAAGGTCACTCATACAGAAAGAAAATATTCAGATACTTTGTAGCTATTTGTGTAAATATTAACCAAGAGTGCTTGCTTAAAAAATCCACTCATACGATTATTAAAATAAAAATGATGAAAGATTCATCTTCTTCCACAGAGTGAAGTACATAGTTTCTACAGGACATAATGATTAACTGTACAGAAAAATCAGGAGGGTTTCCCCTCCTGTCACAGTAAATATCCAGCATTTTCTCTCTTTCTCTTACTTACAGGGTAGGCGACAGTCCCATCCTGGTTGTTAGGGATGACTTGTTCTCATTCAGAGATACTGGCTAGCTGTGATGTTAGTGTGGTAATAGCCTACTGGTAGTTTGATTGCACTAAGTATTACCTGCTTGAATAAAGCGTAGTCCTGTCGTGTGGATAATGTTCACTGACGTACAAGGAAGAAGATGAAATTGTGGTCGCCAAGGAAGCAGCTTCAAACAGCGATGGAGTGCTAGGCACCAGGTCTGGCCTGTGTCGGGATCCCAATGCTGGGTGACAAAAAGCAAAACAAACACTCATGAATATTGGTAAGAAATGCTGCTTTAGTGTATATAATAATTTAAATGAGTCAAAGGCATTCATTCTACATACCAGGCTGCAAATTAAATTACGAAATAACTGTGCTCTTCTGAACTGCAGCAGAAATGTAAAATAGCTTCTTGCAAACAGGTTAAACAGAAAGGAAATTGCATTAATTTACAAAATGGCTTATGGAAATGCCATTATGAATGTTCTTTTAAAAACCTAATAAAGTGATTTACTGTTTCGAAAGATGACATAAAAAGCTCCTGGAAGCTTAAGGAGATAATTCGACAGAGATTAAAAGGATGATTGGCAAATGTATAAACAGACAGTGAACTTGCTTTCCTCTCCCGAGGCTATGCCCATATCTGTGATTCTCAGTGCAGATCTAAGAACTCAGACTTGTTAAGAGCCAAGAAACAAATGCTTCACAGACTAACAGCCAGCTATACCTTAACCCTGTTTGAGCCCACATACATCTCTGAATATTATCCACAGCTCTTCTTGACATTATATTGTAACAGCAAGGCTGCCTTTTTAAAAATGAGAAAACTCTTATTTTTCTTTAAAATGTAGGTACCTATGAAAATACTTATGCAAGAGCCCTCCCTCATCAGGAAAGTGGAACAGTCAAGACTGAGCAGTGACCCAGCCTACTCTCTCTATGTGGATTTTTTTTTTTTTTTTGAGAGTTGAATCTGGATCATTTTTAATCATCCTATCCTAAACTTTGGACAAATTCACATTCATTATTGGCCAGCCTGTCAGAGATAGTATTTTGTTTAAAGGTCCAGCCACACAGAACAGAGCTCCTTTAAAAAGAGACATGCACGTTCCCAGAGATAGAACCCTGTGGATGAATCCTGTCTTTAAAGTTCTATAGTTGGGCTCAAGCTGATTTATTTTTCAGCAGTGGAGATATTTTATTTATTTTTTAATTTTATGGAACTATAGCTGACATATAACAATGTATTAGTTTTAAGGTATACAACGTAGTGATTAGATATATGTATATATTGTGAAATGATCATCACAGTAAGTTGAGTTAACGTCCTATCACCACAGTTACAGCATTTTTTTCTGGTGATGAGCATTTTTAAGATCTCCTCTCTTAGCAACTTTCAAATATGCAATACAGTATTATTAGCTCGTGTCACGATGCTGTACTGTGGATTCTTTTTAATCACTTCCCCAAACTAAACTAAAACAGATGATAATAAATACAATATAACCTTACGGTGTTTCTGGTATTCCTTTATAGGCACAATAGGCTCAAAATTATGTACTGTCAGGAAGTGAACGAATGGAAATTGATCCTAATAGGCACTATCACGTGAGTGTGAGGTTTGGATTTTGGACTTGGAGGGATATAGGGGGAGAGGTGGGGCGAGGCATGGAGGGAGAAGGGGGCAAGCACAGAAGGCCTGGACTCTGGACTAGGAATCCAGACACACATTAAAATGTATGAGATGGTGCAGCTGTGCATCCGATTCAGATCAAAATAAAGAACCGCCATGATGAATAATAGATGATAATCATATAAAAACACAAGTAACAACATGCTCAACATGCAAAAATCAGAAAGACTTCAATACGACAGTTGGCTAGCAATCTTCAATATACTTGATCCCAACTTCTCATTAAATACAGAAAAATATGAAAACTCTCAGTAACATAGAAAACTGAATCTGAAAAATAACCTCACATCAGATTCCAATGAATCACTACTAAATATAAGGCGGATAGAGCTAGACTGAGAACAACTAATGCAGACTCAGGTCTTGGGCATACTCAGCCTGATTTCATAAACCAGAGGCTCGCTGAGTGACAGAATACAGAAAAACACTACCTGTCCAGTGACTCAGGCCCAGGTCAGACAGCACCCAAACACTGGGTAGCTGACCCTTAGGAGCAGTTCTCTGAAGTAGAGAACTGTTTCCTTATGTGCCCATCCCCTTCAGTTTTTTAAAATAACTAGTGTGGTGGGCAGAATCCTAGGATGACTCTCAATGACCTGCACCCTTGTATAATCTCCCTTTGAGTGTGGGTGGAAGCTGTGAGAATGATGAGATATTACTCCTGTGATTATTTTATCTTATGTGGCAAAAGGAATCTTGCAGATGTAATTAAGGCTACTAATCAGTTAACTCTGAGTTAGTCAAAGGAAAGATTATTCAGGTGAGCCTGGCCTAGTCATGTGAGCCCTTTAAATTTGTGTCTAGAGGTCAGAGATGGTGATGGCAGAGATTCCAAGTGTAAGGGGGATTGACCTGCAAGAAATTCTCCATCTGAACATGGAGGGGGGGCTGCATGGCAAGGAATGAGGATGCTCTTTAGGGGCTGAGCCTGGCCCACAGCTGTTAGACAGCAATGACATGGGACTTCAGCTCTACAACTGCAAGGAAGTGAATTCTGCCAACAACAGGATGAGCTTGGAGGAGCATTCTTCTCCGGAAATGCCAGATGAGAACTCAGCCTAGCTGACACCTTGATCTCAGTTTTTGAGACCCCGAAAAGCTGTGTCAGAGAACCCAGGTAAGCCTTGCTAGTCTTCTGACTTATAGAACTGTGAGCTAATAAATGGAGGTTATAATAAGCTGCTAACTAGCTTTCTGGTAATTTGTCACATGGCAAAAGAAAACTAATACAACCCAGACATACTGAGAATGATAGAAAACAAATGATTAAAAACTGGAGGGAAATTTGGTAATGACTTGGTGCACTACAAAAGGGGAAGTCCCCAAGTATAGAGCATTATAGAAAGGCCGAACCTTGCAGCAAACTTTGTAGATGCAGAGAATTGTCAAGATAAACTCATTTAAAAATAGTACGTTAACAGTTTCAAAGAATATGCTCAATAGGTTTTTCTTCAACCTTAAGAGACCTTTTCTGGTGAAGTACCTTTAGATCTAAAGCAATGGGTCCAATAGTTCAGTTGAACAAAGCATAATTTGTGCACCACTTCCTATGTTTCCAGACTTTCTAGATGCTGTGTAGTGTATTTATTATACTTATCCCTTAAGATTAACAACTGGACTCATGGCTTAAACTTTAGAAGCAATATATACATTTTTATTGAGGTGTAGCTGATAGAAGTCATATTGAGCACACTATTTGAAAGTCTAACTATCACAGTTTAAAAATAAGTTTATCCTAGAAAATTAGGCAGTGTGGTAGGGAGATGCCAATGCAGGGCAGTTTAGGGAAAGAGGTGGATGTCTGTCAGAAACTGGAGCCATCAACTCAGAGAGAGGAGCAAGGGCAATTCAGTAACTCTTGCTGAAATCACTAAATCTGCATAAAAGTTGGTTTATAAGATGAGAAAGAAACCCAACATAGCAGATATGGATAAGTGCTGCAGAAGGGAAAAGGATGAACACACTATTCTAAAGACTGAGGAAAAGAAAATCCCAGAAGAGATCTAATCTTCTACAGGAAGTAAAAGAAATTTTCGGGAAATGTTGGCATTCCCAAAAGAATATACTGATAATAAAATCTAAAATGTCACTTCCTCTTATAGGATTAGAAGAGAAAATCCAAATGATCAACTCGATAGAGAAAAATATTTGATAAAATGCAACACTCATTCCTGATAAAAACTTTAGAAACTAGGAATAAAAAGAAACTTCCTTGACTTGATTATGGGCATCAAATACAGCAAAGTTCTTTCTCAGCAGTGAAACACTAGAAGCATTCCCTTTAAAATCAGGATGAGGCAAGGCTGCCCACAATCACTGCTTCTATTCATCATTGTACCAGAAGTCCTAGTTAGCAAGTAAGAAAGAAAGAAAAAAAGATGTGAGGTCTGTGCAGTAGCAACAAACAGCCAGAAAAACCAAACCTTAAAAATATACTACCTGGGGAGAGACCTTCAAGATGGTGGAGGAGTAAGACATGGAGATCACCTTCCTCCCCACAAATACATCAGAAATACATCTACATGTGGAACAACTCCTACACAACACCTACTGAATGCTGGCAGAAGCCCTCAGACTTCCCCAAAGGCAAGAAACTCCCCATGTACCTGGGTAGGGCAAAAGAAAAAAGGAAAAACAGAGACAAAAGAATAGGGACAGGACCTGCACCAGTGGGAGGGAGCTGTGAAGGAGGAAAGGTTTCCACACACTAGGAAGCCCCTTCGTTGGCGGAGACGAGGGGTGGGCGGGGGGGAAGCTTCAGAGCCACGGAGGAGAGCGCAGCAACGGGGGGCGGAGGGCAAAGTGGAGAGATTGCCGCACAGAGGATCGGTGCCGACCAGCACTCACCAGCCTGAGACACTTGGCTGCTCACCCGCCGGGGCGGGCGGGGGCTGGGAGCTGAGGCTTGGGCTTCAGAGGTCAGATTACAGGGAGAGGACTGAAGTTGGCTGCGTGAGCACAGCCTGAAGGGGGCTAGTGCGCCACAGCCAGCCGGGAGAGAGTCCGGGACAAAGTCTGGACCTGCCGAAGAGGCAAGAGACCATTGTTTCCGGGTGCACGAGGAGAGGGGATTCAGAGCACCGCCTAAATGAGCTCCAGAGATGGGCATGAGCCGCAGCTATCAGCGCGGACCCCAGAGACGGGCATGAGACGCTAAGGCTGCTGCTGCTGCCACCAAGAAGCCTGTGTGCAAGCACGGGTCACTATCCACACCTCCCCTCCCGGGAGCCTGTGCAGGCCGCCACTGCCAGGGTCCCGTGATCCAGGGACAACTTCCCCGGGAGAATGCACGGCGCACCTCAGGCTGTTGCAATGTCACGCTGGCCTCTGCCGCCGCAGGCTCGCCCCACATCTGTACCCCTCCCTCCCCCCAGCCTGAGTGAGCCAGAGCCCCCGAATCAGCTGCTCCTTTAACCCCGTCCTGTCTGAGTGAAGAACAGACGCCCTCAGGCGACCTACATGCAGAGGCAGGTCCAAATCCAAAGCTGGACCCCAGGAGCTGTGTGAAGAAGGAAGAGAAAGAGAAATTTCCCCAGCAGCTTCAGAAGCAGTGGATTAAATCTCCAAAATCAACTTGATGTACCCTGCATCACTGGAATACCTGAATAGACAACGAATCATCCCAAAATCAAGGCAGTGGACTTTGGGAGCAACTATAGACTCGGGGTTTGCTTTCTGCATCTAATTTGTTTCTGGTTTTATGTTTATCTTAGTTTAGTATTTAGAGTTTATTATCATTGGTAGATTTTTTTATCGATTTGGTTGCTCTCTTCCTTTTTTTTTTAGTATAGATATATATATTTTTTTCCTTTTTCTCTTTTTGTGAGTGTGTATGTGTATGCTTCTTTGTGTGATTTTGTCTGTATAGCTTTGCTTTTACCATTTGTCCTACGGTTCTGTCTTTTTTTTTTTTTTTTAGTATACTTTTTAGCGATTGTTATCATTGGTGGATTTGTTTTTCGGTTTGGTTGCTCCTTCTTTCTTTCTTTTCTTTTTTTTATTACTGTTTAATTTTAAAATTTTTAATAATGTTTTAATTTTTTATTTTAATAACTTTATTTTATTTTATTTTATTTTATTACTTTCTTTTCTTCTCCCTTTTCTTCTGAGCCGTGTGGCTGACAGGGTTTTGGTGCTCCGGCGAGGTATCAGGTCTGTGCCTCTGAGGTGGCAGAGCCGAGGTTAGGACACTGGTCCACCAGAGACCTCCCGGCTCTACATAATATCAAGCAGCGAAAGCTCTCCCAGAGATCTCCATCTCAACACTCAGACCCAGCTCCACTCATCGACCAGCAAGCTACAGTGCTGGACACCCTATGCCAACCTAGCAAGACAGGAACACAACCCCACCCATTAGCAGAGAGGCTACCTAAAATCATAAGGTCACAGACACCCCAAAACACACCACCGGCCGTGGTCCTGCCCACCAGAAAGACAAGATCCAGCCTCATCCACCAAAACACAGAGACTAGTCCCCTCCACCAGGAAGCCTACACAACCCACTGAACCAAACTTAGTCACTGGGGGCAGACACCAAAAACAATGGGAACTATGAACCTGCAGCCTGCGAAAAGGAGACCCCAAACAAAGTAAGTGAAGCAAAATGAGAAGACACAGAAACACACAGCAGATGAAAGAGCAAGGTAAAAACCCACCAGACCAAACAAATGAAGAGGAAATAGGCAGTCTACCTGAAAAAGAATTCAGAATAATGATAGTAAAGATGATCCAAAATCTTGGAAATAGAATAGAGAAAATACAAGAAACGTTTAACAAGGACCTAGAAGAACTAAAGAGCAAACAAACAATGATGAACAACACAATAAATGAAATTAAAAATTCTCTAGAAGGGATCGATAGCAGAATAACTGAGGCAGAAGAACAGATAAGTGACCTGGAAGATAAAACAGTGGAAATAACTACTGCAAAGCAGAATAAAGAAAAAAGAATGAAAAGAATTGAGGACAGTCTCAGAGACCTCTGGGACAACATTAAACGCACCAACGTTCAAATTATAGGGGTCCCAGAAGAAGAAGAGAAAAAGAAAGGGACTGAGAAAATATTTGAAGAGATTATAGTTGAAAACTTCCCTAATACGGGAAAGGAAATACTCAAACAAGTCCAGGAAGCACAGAGAGTCCCATACAGGATAAATCCAAGGAGAAGCATGACAAGACACATATTAATCAAACTATCAAAAATTAAATACAAAGAAAAAATATTAAAAGCAGCAAGGGAAAAACAACAAATAACATACAAGGGAATCCCCATAAAGTTAACAGCTGATCTTTCAGCAGAAACTCTGCCAGCCAGAAGGGAATGAAAGGACATATTTAAAGTGATGAAAGGGAAAAACCAACAACCAAGATTACTCTATCCAGAAAGCATCTCATTCAGATTCTATGGAGAAATTAAAACCTTTACAGACAAGCAAAAGCTAAGAGAATTCAGCACTACCAAACCAGCTTTACCACAAATGCCAAAGGAACTTCTCTAGGCAGGAAACCAAGAGAAGGAAAAGACCTAAAATAACAAATCCAAAACAATTCAGAAAATGGTAATAGGAACATACATATCAATAATTACCTTAAATGTAAATAGATTAAATGCTCTAACCAAAAGACACAGACTGGCTGAATGGATACAAAAACAAGACCCAGATATATGCAAGAGACCCACTTCAGACCTAGGGACACACACAGACGAAAAGTGAGGGGATGGAAAAAGATATTCCATGCAAATGGAAATCAAAAGAAAGCTGGAGTAGCAATTCTCATATCAGACAAAAGAGACTTTAAAATAAAGACTATTACAAGAGACAAAGAAGGACACTACATAATGATCAAGGGATCAATCAAGAAGAAGATAGAGCAATTGTAAATATTTATGCAGCCAACATAGGAGCGCCTCAATACATAAGGCAAATGCTAACAGCCATAAAAGCAGAAATCGACAATAACACAATCATAGTAGGGGACTTTAACACCCCATTTCACCAATGGACAGATCACCACAAATGAAAATAAATAAGGAAACAAAAGCTTTAAATGACACATTAAATAAGATGGACTTAATTGATATTAATAGGACATTCCATCCAAAAACAACAGAATGCACTTTCTTTTACTTTTTTTTAACATCTTTATTGGAGTATAATTGCTTTACAATGGTGTGTTAGTTTCTGCTTTATAACAAAGTGAATCAGCTATACATATACATATATCCTCATATATCCTCCCCCTTGAGTCTCCCTCCCACCCTCTCTATCCCACCACTGTGCTCACAAAGCACTGAGCTGATCTCCCTGTGCTATGCAGCTGCTTCCCACTAGCTATCTATTTTACATTTGGTAATATATATAAGTCCATGCCACTCTCTCACTTCGTCCCAGCTTACCCTTCCTCCTCCCCGTGTCCTCAAGTCCATTCTCTACACAGAATACACTTTGTTCTCAAGTGCTCATGGAACATTCTCCAGGATAGATCATATCTTGGGTCACAAATCAAGCCTTGGTAAATTTAAGAAAATTGAAATCGTATCAAGTATCTTTTCTGACCACAACGCTATGAGACTAGATAGCAATGACAGGAAAAAAATCTGTAAAAAATACAAACACATGGAGGCTAAACAGTATACTACTAAATAACCAAGAGATCACTGAAGAAATCAAAGAGGAAATCAAAAAATACCTAGAAACAAATGACAATGAAAACACGATGACCCAAAACCTATGGGATGCAGCAAAAGCAGTTCTAAGAGGGAAGTTTATAGCAATATAATCCTACCTCAAGAAACAAGAAACATCTCAAATAAACAACTTAACCTTACACCTAAAGTAATTAGAGAAAGAAGAACAAAAAAAAAAAAAAACCCAAAGTTAGCAGAAGGAAAGAAATCATAAAGATCAGATCAGAAATAAATGAAAAAGAAATGAAGGAAACAATAGCTAAGATCAATAAAACTAAAAGCTGGTTCTTTGAGAAGATAAACAAAATTGATAAACCATTAGCCAGACTCATCAAGAAAAAAAGGGAGAAGACTCAAATCAATAGAATTAGAAATGAAAAAGGAGAAGTTAACAACTGACACTGCAGAAATACAAAGGATCATGAGAGATTACTACAAGCAACTCTATGCCAATCAAATGGACAACCTGGAAGAAATGGACAAATTCTTACAAAGGCACAACCTTCTGAGACTGAACCAGGAAGAAATAGAAAATATAAACAGACCAAGCACAAGTACTGAAATTGAGACTGTGATTAAAAATCTTCCAACAAACAAAAGCCCAGGACCAGATGGCTTCATTGGTGAATTCTATCAAACATTTAGAGAAGAGCTAACACCTATCCTTCTCAAACTCTTCCAAAATATAGCAGAGGGAGGAACACTCCCAAACTCATTCTACGAGGCCACCATCACCCTGATACCAAAATCAGGCAAAGATGTCACAAAGAAAGACAACTACAGGTCAATATCCCTGATGAACATAGATGCAAAAATCCTCAACAAAATACTAGCAAACAGAATCCAACAGCAGATTAAAAGGATCATACACCATGATCAAGTGGGGTTTATCCCAGGAATCCAAGGATTCTTCAATATACGCAAATCAATCAATGTGATAAACCATATTAACAAATTGAAGGAGAAAAACCATATGATCAACTCAATAGATGCAGAGAAAGCTTTCGACAAAATTCAACACCCATTTATGATAAAAACCCTCCAGAAAGTAGGCATAGAGGGAACTTACCTGAACATAATAAAGGCCATATATGACAAACGCACAGCTAACATCGTTCTCAATGGTGAAAAACTGAAAGCATTTCCACTAAGATCAGGAACAAGAGAAGGTTGTCCACTCTCACCACTACTATTCAACATAGTTTTGGAAGTTTTAGCCACAGCAATTGGAGATGAAAAAGAAATAAAAGGAATCCAAATCAGAAAAGAAGAAGTAAAGCTGTCACTGTTTGCAGACGACATGATACTATACATAGAGAATCCTAAAGATGCCACCGGAAAACTACTAGAGCTAATCAATGGATTTGGTAAAGTAGCAGGATACAAAATTAATGCACAGAAATCTCTTGCATTCCTATACACTAATGATGAGAAATCTGAAGGAGAATTTAAGGAAACACTCCCATTTACTATTGCAACAAAAAGAAGAAAATACCTAGGAATAAACCTACCTAAGGAGACAAAAGACCTGTATGCAGAAAACTATAGGACACTGATGAAAGAAATTAAAGATGATACAAACAGATGGAGAGCTATACCATGTTCTTGGATTGCAAGAATCAACATTGTGAAAATGACTATACTACCCAAAGCAATCTACAGATTCAATGCGATCCCTACCAAAGTATCAATGGCATTTTTCATAGAACTAGAACGAAAAATTTCACAATTTGTATGGAAACACAAAAGACCCCGAATAGCCAAAGCAATCCTGAGAAAGAAAAATGGAGCTGGAGGAATCAGGCTCCCTGACTTCCAACTATACTACAAAGCTACAGTAATCAAGACAGTATGGTACTGGCACAAAAACAGAAATATAGATCAATGGAACAGGATAGAAAGCCCAGAGATAAACCCACACACATATGGTCACCTTATTTTTGATAAAGGAGGCAAGAATATACAATGGAGAAAAGACAGCTTCTTCAATAAGTGATGCTGGGAAAACTGGACACCTACATGTAAAAGAATGAAATTAGAACATTCCCTAACACCATACACAAAAATAAACTCAAAATGGATTAAAGACCTAAGTGTAAGGCCAGACACTATAAAACTCTTAGAGGAAAACATAGGCAGAACACTCTATGACATAAATCACAGCAAGATCCTTTTTGACCCACCTCCTAGAGAAATGGAAATAAAAACAAAAATAAACAAATGGGACCTAATGAAACTTAAAAGCTTTTGCACAGCAAAGGAAACCATAAACAAGACGAAAAGACAACCCTCAGAATGGGAGAAAATATTTGCAAATGAAGCAACGGACAAAGGATTAATCTCCAAGATTTACAAGCAGCTCATGCAGCTCCATATCAAAAAAAACAAACAACCCAATCCAAAAATGGGCAGAAGACCTAAACAGACATTTCTCCAAAGAAGATATACTGATTGCCAACAAACACATGAAAGAATGCTCAACATCACTAATCATTCGAGAAATGCAAATCAAAAGTACAATGAGGTATCACCTCACACTGGTCAGAATGGCCATCATCAAAAAGTCTGCAAACATTAAATGCTGGAGAGGATGTGGAGAAAAGGGAACCCTCTTTCACTGTTGGTGGGAATGTAAATTGATACAGCCACTATGGAGAAAAGTATGGAGGTGCCTTAAAAAACTAAAAATAGAACTACCATATGACCCAGCAATCCCACTACTGGGCATATACCCTGAGAAAACCATAATTCAAAAAGAGTCATGTACCACAATGTTTATTGCAGCACTATTTACAATAGCCAGGACATGGAAGCAACCTAAGTGTCCATCGACAGATGGATAAAGAAGATGTGGCACATATATACAATGGAATATTACTCAGCCATAAAAAGAAATGAAATTGAGTTATTTGTAGTGAGGTGGATGGACCTATAGCCTGTCATACAGAGTGAAGTAAGTCAGAAAGAGAAAAACAAATACAGTATGCTAGCACATATATATGGAATCTAAAAAAAAAAAAAAAAAAAAGGTTCTGAAGAACTTAGGGGCAGGACAGGAATAAAGACGCAGACATAGAGAATGGACTTGAGGACATGGGGAGGGGGAAGGGTAAGCTGGGACAAAGTGAGAGAGTGGCATGGTCTTATATATACTACCAAATGTAAAATAGATAGCTAGTGGGAAGCAGCTGCATAGCACAGGGAGATCACCTAGAGGGGTGGGATAGGGAGGGTGGGAGGGAGACGCAAGAGGGAGGAGATATGGTGATATATGTATAGGTATAGCTGATTCACTTTGTTATAAAGCAGAAACTAACACACCATTGTAAAGCAATTATACTCCAATAAAGATGTTAAAAAAAAAAAGGATGAGTGGAAGTTTACACCCAAACATTTCTGGGAAGGTACCTTATTAAGCCATTCTTTAAATAATACTAACGCTGTATTGCATTCGTTTTCCAGAATGTTCTTTAATGCAAAAGTGTGATAGTGGTTGATTGTCTCAGAATATGGAGCACCTGGATGAGGCAGCTTTGAATAGTCTCGAAAGGTGCCAACGTGGGAGGAGTTTTCCAGGGGTATTGGAAACAGATCCTATTAAATGCAACGCTTATTGAGCACCTACTTTGTGCCAGGTTCTATGCTGTATATTATCCACGTGAAATATCAAAATATCCCCGTGAAGAAGGTAGCACAATTAGCCCCAGTTACTGATGAGGAAAGTGAGGCTCAGATATTAAGGGTCCACAGCTAGGTCCATAGCTAAGACTGGTGGATCTTGGATTTGAAGCCAAATTTCAAGACCCTAAAACAGTGCCTGGCCCACAGTAGGCACTCAATAAACGTATGTCAGATCATTCTAAGCCCAAGACTCCTTCCCCAGCACCAGAGAAAAAGAGAAGAGAGTGGTGCTGAAGAGAAACTCTGCCAAAGGTCAACACTTGGGCGGGATTTTGGTGGCCTCCCCAAATCCCCAATTTAAGCAACACTGTTTGAGGCTGTAGGAAGCTCAGCCTTAATCATTGCTTTGTCAGCTTCATGCATTATGGGTCCTTTGTGAAATAGAAATAGAGAACAGAGTTTCTCTCAGACGCTCAAGTATCACTGAGATTCAGACACGCCCTTTCTTACTGAGTGCAGATTTAACTTCTGTAGTTCCCTGATGCAGGCAGAAATTGAGCCAGAGGAAACGGGAGGCTTTCTTTCCAAAGGTCTGCCCAAATGGTGATCTGCCATCAGAGCCTTTGCAACAGATTTCTGATGGGCGGTTGATGAAATTAATCGAGGGTAACCTGCAAAGTTGATGCTCTTGGGAATGACTCTTTGTTTGGCCTTTTAGGTTGGTATTTGTCAGAAACCCCAGCCACTCCATTAAATCATTTTTGTCATTTAGAAAAAAAAAAAAAAAAAATATATATATATACACATTACCTGAAAAGACAGAAGATACGTATCTTTGTCTTTATCTCTATAACCATTTGAGAAATAAATCTAACAAAAGGTAGGAATATACGACATGCCAGGAGAAAATGATAAAACTTTTATTAAACTCATTAAAGAGGACCTAAATAAATTGGTAATTCACTGTTACATTGTGTATGTATGTATGTATATGTATATAATGTGTGTGTATGTTTGAAAAAAATATATATACAAGCCCAGACCAAGGTCTACTAGTAAAAACACCAAAACTTTCAGATGTGTTACCTTCAGGTAGTGGGATTATAGATCTTTGTTTCTGAATATTTTAGTCTGTTTTAATTTTTTTTACCATAAACCATATACAGTATTGTTTACGTGTTGTAAAAATTTTACATTAACTGTGTCATACTGTAAACATCATTTTAAAAATTAGTTAAGAGACTTTGTTTCCTAGAGAAAGTGCTTTCTCATTTTTCTACTGTGAGTTTACATTATTTATACAAGTAAAATCACATGAACTTTTTTCTTTTCTTTTTTTAAGTTCCATGTCTTTACCTTCTTCATCAAGGCTGCTAAAACTTTGCCCTTCGGTCAGCAAATCACGCTTCTCATCCTTCCATTCCTGGCTAATTGAGGACACAATCTCCTGTGAGGTTGCCTTCAGGGCGGCAATGGAGTTGCACCGTTTTTTAGAAGGTGAGGCCTTCAAAGCTAGAAAAAGGAAAAGGAGAGACAATTATAGTTATTGTAAAACCACATGAATATATTATTTATTAAACTAAAATTTTACTCATGATTTATTAAGATTTTAGTCATTATTTCAGTAGGATGCAAGATGCTTTGTTTTATATACATGAGGAAAGGGAGATGATACTATGTTTTGCCAATTTTATTTGTCCAAAATGATTTGACTTAAATCAGAATAGCTTAGAATAAATTTGGATTGAGATCTCTCTCCAGATGTTGAAATATAGTCTTATTTGAGGTGAAATTCAAATGCTGCTGCAGAATTATATTTCCTCCTCCAAGCAATGTTTTTCTAGGGCTGGGAAGAGGTTGAGTGGGTTGATAAGCGCAGATGGTAAAGTAAGGAGAATTCTCATGACCCCAGTTTTATTAACTTGGGACTGGGAATTTCTAAACATGCCAATGTTTAATCTTATACTCATGTTACCCAATTTAGCCAAGTTACTTCTGGTTGCTTTTTTCTTTCAGTGACTTTCCACTGAAATTTCCTGCCTTTGGGTCTTTTCTAGGTCATGGTTACTTCAGATGTATAATTCACTCCTGATTTTTGTCCAGACAGCATTCTATAACTTCTGAAGTGTGTTGGGAACCTGAACCAAGGCAAGTGTACTTCACCATCAATCACGCTCACTGAAGGCTGGGACTTGACTTCTGATATGTCAGTGGGAGCTGCTTCAGCTGCAGCCAGACCATCCCCATGTATATTTTCTCCATGCTGCAATCATTCTTCTTGCTTAACACTGTTAGAGAATTTTCTTGGAGGGCAGAGGGAGAGGGAGGTTGAGACCTCTTTATGCTTTCCCCTGAACTTGGTGTTAGCAGTGTCTCTCTTCCTTTGGAGGTTTGCATATAGGGATAACCTGACAGCAGATGCATCACAGTGACTGTGTTCAGCCTTGGGAATCTCAGAGCTTAGATTACACTGCTCATCAGGGGCATCCCATCAGCAGCTTGTAAGAACTTAATTGGAGAAGGACTTTGGGACACACAAATGAGGAAAGAATAGAGCGCAATCTCTCCACTTAAAGAGAAGGGAAGGTTTATATGTCCCGTGAGCAGTCTTATAACCATAATAACATAATCGTAATCAATAACATTTTAGAAGGCTTGAGAATTTGGAAGCCAGCATTCACATTCCTTATCTCAAACTATCCAGACGGTCATCTGAGGGAGGTAGGCCCTTTTATAGGTCCAGAAACTGAGGGCAGAAAAATTGTGACCTGCTCAAGGTCACAGAGCTAGAAACCATGAAATCCCAGGTGTCTTTGTTTGAAGTTGTCTAACTGGTGGTTCATTTCCTAGCTCTTCGGCATTCTATTTTCTGGTTAAAGTGAGGGGGGAATAAGATAAAACTAGAGTTTGTTTTTCTTTGAAGGGAGGAGACTTCGAATGCTTAAAAACTGATCAAATGGATTTTAGTGGCAAATAAGTGGACCAAATGTGTCATTTTTTAAACTCCTCATCCCATCAAAACAGTGGTCACACTTGCTTTACAGGTGTGAAGTAATTATCCATACGCTGGCTTTGGCTTTAATATTCTATCTGCTAGCTTTCATAAACTCTCAACTCTCACCTTTCAATCTAGTACAGTTGACTTGAACAACACAGGTTTGAACTGTGTGGGTCCATTCATATATGGATTTTTTTCAATACCAAATGCTATAGTCCCACATGATCTGGGGTTGGTTGAATCCTCGGATGCTGAGGAAGCACACATGTGGAGGGCCGACTCTAAGTTACATGTGAATTTTCCACTGTGTCGGGTTTTGGCACTCCTAATGTCCCTGTGATGTTCAAGGGTCAACTGTGTTTTAAAATTTCTAAGTCAGAGGATCTCAAATGTGGTTCAGGGACTGCTAGGAATCCCTGAAACTCGCCTCGAAGGTCTGTGATGTTAAAACTATTTTCTTAACAATATTAAGAAGTTATTTATCTTCCTCACTCCCATTCTTTCCTGAGTTTTCTAGATGCTACATGACCTGTGGTATCACCACAGACTGAATTCAGAAGCAGACATGAGGGTCTGGATGTCTTCTATTAAGCCAGAATTAGGGATTTGAAAAAATATAAAATAATGCCACTTTTCCCGTGCAATTATTTGTTTTGGAAAACATAATTATTTTTCATAATTACTTTGTTAGAAATTTTTTACTTTTTTGTTAATATTGATGTATGTTAACATGCAATTTTTTTATTGGTACCTTGTAAGAATGAATGAATATTTAAAATTTTCCTCAATTTAAAATTCTAATAGGTTAAATATAGACAGCTATAATCCACATAAATAAAAGCTCTTTGGGGTCCTCAGTCATTTTTAAGAGTGTAAAGTGGCGCTGAGACCAAAAGGTTTGAGAATCGCATAGTTCTTAGGTCAGTGCTAATTCTCTAAACTGAGAAACAACTAGGATCAGAAGAATGCTGGCAGCATCATGGAAGAGTGAATGAGGGGAAGATGCTCAGAGAACTGTCTGTACTTGTGTGGCTTATCATGGACCAAAGGCCAAGAGCCCCCCAAAGAAATAGCTCTTTGCTCATTATCAGCATCACATACAATGAGGAGCAGAGAAGACCCCAAAACAAACCCCTGCCAGGACCAGATGGCACCTAAAGAAAGCCTTTACTTTTGTCTTAAATGGTGAATCTTCCTTAAAGGAATTATCTGAGCCTCATTCAGTGGATAAGGACTTGAATCTTGCAGAAATTGAATACCTCAGGGACTTGCTTTTTTTTGTTTTGTTTTCATATTTGGGGAGATCATTTATTTTCCAAACAACAATTTCATGGATTACAAATGTGAACTCAAGTTGTGACTTTTTTTTTTTATACTAGAGATTGGGTTGTGGCAATTGGATTCAACAGGTTTCAAAAGGTTTGATGTCAATCATTGGCATCAGGGTGTGTTTTCAACTCTGTAAAAATCTAATCATGTGCACCTATACCTTTCCTAAGGTTTGATAACTCTATCACTTGGAGGAAATGGGCGTGGTCTTCAGAGAATATATAAAACATCAAGCAAAGAGCCAAGCTCATTCTTCTCCAGAGCCCAGAGCTGTTGTGTTTGGACTTGGCTGGGCTGTGGAGACTTTGGAAAGTTACCGCCACCAGGAGGTGAGCACCTAATCAGGGAATTGTTTTGACTGGAAAATCTCAAAGGATGGTTTGGGTTGCTGGTTACTTTCTTTTGTCCACAGAAACTCCTGGATTTGTCTTTGGCTAAATAATGGTGACAGGTATCGTGTGTCCATTTCCAGCTCTACGTCCTGCTACTCAACTGCTCCTACCCTTGACTGCTTTTCAGCTCACCTATCTGCCATCCCCTGAACCTCCATGTTCATTCCTACCCCTGGGCCTTTGTACATGCTGCTCCTTCTACTTGAGATGCCCTTCTTGCCTCTCTTCCTAATAAATGCTGGCTTATAGTTTTTAGACTTAATTTAAATATTCTTTTCTCTGTGAAGCTCTCTTTGGGAAGATTGGTTTTATTTCCCTTTGTGTACCTACAGTAGCCTATGCAAAAACTCTATTAACAGTTGCTTTATTACATTATAAATCTTTTACATGTTCCAATCCCTGACCCAAAATGGACCATGAAATTACCGAGGGAATTTAATTTTTTTTAAAAAAAGCTTTCTATATTATTAATGCTTAGCATAGTGTTAGGTACGTAACAGGTGCTCAAATGTTGGTTGAATGAATTAACTATTGTTCTGAAATTTTAGGACAGTTGATTTTTAACTAATTGATGTATCAGTACTATTCTATTCTTTTCAGGAAACTAAGTTTTAGTACTCTAGACACATTATCTGGGCAGAGAATTTCAGTGAGGTTCCAACATTACGGTGACTAATATTTGCAAAAAGAATTATAGGATTTTGCAAACATTATTACATTGACAGCATGACTTAATTCTGGGGTGGGATAACAGATTTAAGAAGGCTAAAAAATTGATTTAAAAAAATAAACTTGAAGACCAAGTACTGTTTTCTTGGGGGTAGGAGAGGGGAGGGGAAGTTTTCACCTACAAAGAAAGTATGCCTGTCGCTGAATGGTTGAGTAGAACAGAGCCCCTTGCCAACCTGTGCTGGGAAAGTCTGAACAAGGAATGATCTTTGTTTTATTGAGCCCCTGAGAATCGAGTTAATTTATTGCTGCAGTAAAACTTAGCTAACATGAGTAATAAACTATTTTTTAAAATAAAATCACAACAGAAGGGGTGTGTGAATGTGTGTGTATGTGCTTAGTGAAACATTTGGAAATTTATATTCACAAGTTTAAATTGTGACTTTCTCTGGGTAATGCATTTTCATTATTGTAATTCAATCTGTATTTTTTCCCCTGAACTTTCTACAATAAACATGTATTACTTTCACAATCAGAAAAAAAAAAAAAAAAAAAGGAAAGTATGACTGTAGGAATTAAGGGCTTTAACTTAATCATAGTTGATAAAGGATCTGGAAGTTGTATTTTAAAGTGTTAACTTTACTAATTAAATGGCTACCCTTTGGAAAGCTGGTAGTAGATGAAAAGTCCATTCATTCATTCAATTGTTCATCAAATAATGATCGAGGGCCTACAATGTGCCAGGAAATGTGCTAGCTTCTGGGAATATATATTAGAACCAAACACAGCCCCTACTTTTCAGGAACTCAAAGTCAAGTGGGGGAGCTAGAACAACAGCTTACTATGGCAGAGTATGGTAACTGCTATGAAGGAAGCATCATCTGAGCTGAGATGTGAAGGAAGACCAGGGGAAGGATGGAGATCGTTACAGGCAAAGGGACAAGAACATGTACGGATGTGGAGGCAGCCTGGAATGTTAGGGGTAACTGCAGGGTGCTCAGAGCTGCTGGAGGCTTGAGGGTAGGGTAGAGCATGGAATGGGTGTGAGAGAAGTCACGGCGAGGGAAAGAGAGGCCACATCACACAGGGACTCAGAAGCGAAGTCAGGATTTTGCGTACTAGGAAATACACTGGAGTTTTTATTAAGAAAAAATGTTTTTTTAAGCATGGAAGGGTTTTAAATAGGAAATTAGCAAGAGGAGATTTAAACTGATGCCTCTGGCTGGGGTTGGGGGAGGTTGGATTGGAAGGGGATATGACTGGAGGTAAGAGAGGAACATGAGGGCCACAACTTTATGTAAAAAAAAAAAAAAAAAAAAGCCCAAACCAAAACCATAAAAATCACAATGGCTGAATTAGGAGAGGCACTGTGAAAGAAGGGGACGAACTCTTGATATTTCCAGGTGAGACTAGGTATTGGTGAGTGACTGCATGTGGGTGGTTAAGCTTTGACAAAGCTTGATGCCTGCATGTCTGGTTTGGGTGACTGAGTAAATTGTGGTGACCTTCAGGGAGGCACGGACTCAGGATGTGAGGCAGGTTCTTGACCAACCTGGGGGAATCCAGAAATTAGTCCTAATATTTGTGGACAACTGATTTTCAACAAGGAACCAAGATAATTCAATGGGGGAAAGAAGAGACCATTCAAGAAATGGTGCTGGGACAACTGGATATCCACATGCAAAAGAATGAATTTGGACCCTACCTCATACCATATACTATAAATTAAATCAATATTTGTAAATCATACACCTGATAACAGAAACATGTGCTGAGAATATATAAAGAACTCTTACAACTCAACAATAAAAAGACAACCTAATTAAAAATGGGCAAAGTATTTGAATAGACAGTTCTCCAAGGAAGATATAAATGGTCAATAAGCACATAAAAAGATGTTCAACATCATTAGTCACTAGAAAAACACAAATCAAAACCACATTGAGATACTACTTTATACTCACTAGATGTCTAAAATGAAAAAGACACACAGTAACATACATTGGTGAGGATGCGGAGAAATTGGATCCCTCTTACATTGCTGGTGGGATTGCAAAATTGGGTAGCTGCTTTGGAAAAGAGTCTGGCAGTTCCTCAAAATGTTAAATAGAGTTACCATCTGACCTAGTGTTTCCACACCTGGGTATGTACCCAAGAGAAATGAAAACATATGTCCACAGAAACCTTGTGCATGAATTTCCATAGCAGCATTACTCACAATAGCCAGAAATGTAAACAACCCAAATAACCATCAACTAGTGAGAGGATAAACAAAATGTGTTAAATCCATACAATGGAATATTATTCAGCAATAAAAAGAATAAAGTACTACAAGATGGCTAAACCTTGAAAACATCATGTTAGGCGAAAAAAGCCAAACACAGAAGGCCACATACTGTATAATTCCATTTATATGACATATTCAGAATAGACAAATCCATAGAGACAGAAAATAAATGAGTAGTTGCCAGGGGCTGGGAAGAGGAAGGAATGAAGAGTAACTGCTAATGGATATGGGGTTTCTTTTCAGGGTAATAAATATGTTCTAAAATTAGATAGTGGTAATGTTTGCACAACTTTGTGAATATACTAAGAATCACCAAATTGCACATTTTAGAAGGGTGAATTTCCTGGTATGTGAATTATACCTAATAAAGATGCTATAAAAAGTAGACTAAGAAATCAAAATGGGAAAAAAACAGATTTGACTACTTGAGAAGTAAAAGACTTGTTACATTAAAAACATGATGAACTATACAAACTGGAAAGGTTCACAACTCACACCATATTTCATGGAGTTGAGGATGCCACTGATGCACCATTTATTTATACACTACTAAGAAAGCAAAAACTCCCAACATGGGGAATCTCATGGAGGAGTCTCACTAAACCTGGGATCCCAAGGGTTACATCCTCCATAAACCTACCAGGGGCCACAAGGAAACTCATGATTTTCAACCACGGCAAAGGGTAAAGAGAGGCAGAAAATCTTCCTTCAAAATTTGAACCAAGTTGGTATTCACACAGGATTGCAAGCTGAATAAATACTATGTTATGGTCCACCTTAGGCAAAAAAGACCTTAAACAGAAAATTTAATTGGTAGTGGTCTCAATTTGAGACCAATTTTAAGATACCACTGAGATAGTCAAATGTGAAACAAAAGTTTTTCTTAGAATGAAATAAGGTTAAAAAAAGAGGTTGATATCTTTAACATGTAGAGTTCATATAAATCATTTGGAAAAATAATAAATACTAATGTAAACGAGCAAATATTACAAAGCTCAATTCTCAAAGGAACTACAAATGGCCAATAAACATGAATAATGGTTGAACTTCACCAGTACTTAAGAAACACAAAATAAAACAACCAGATAACATCTTTTACTTATCCAAGTAGCATAATTTAAAAAGAATAATTCTGGCTAAAGGCTAGAAGAATACAGACTCTTGTGGAAGTCTACAGTGGCATAATCATTCTGTGCAGTTATCTGCATTTTAAACCCTTAGTACTTCTTGTTGGAATCTATCCTAAAGAAATAATCATAAGCTTGGACACCATATTTATCTAAAATCATGTTCATAAAAATACTCGTTAGAAAAAGGAGAAATAATGTAAATGTCCAAATGACAGAATCTTAAATAGATTATGGCATACCCATATAATTTCAATGTTGTATTGTAATTTTAAATGGTTTCTTTGTACAATATACAGTGATATGGGAAACTATTCATATTATAATATGTGAAAAATAGAGGACATATACATAAAATTGTACACCACTATGCTACCATTTTTATATAAATGCACAAAGCACAGAAATAAAGATGGTAGGAAGTATGTGAAAATATTAGTAGTGGAGGATCTGAATAGACATTTTTCCAGTGATGACATAGAGGTGCCAACAGAAATGGCTGTTATCAGAAAGATGACAAATAATAACTGTTGGTGAAGGTGTTGAGAAAAGGGAACACTTAGGCACTGTTGGTGGGAAGGTAAATTGATCAGCCACTATGGAAAACGGTATGGAGGTTCCTCAAAAAGCTAAAAATAGAACTACCAGATGATCCAGCAATTCCACTGCTGGATACTTATCCAAAGGAAACAAAACATTAATTAGAAAAGATACATGCACCCCTATGTTCACTGTAGCATTATTTACAACAGCCAAGATATGTGAGCAACCTATGTGCTCACTTATCAATAGATGAATAGATAAAGAAGATCACACACACATACACACACACACACACACACACACACACACACACACTGGAATATTACTCAGCCATAAAAAAGAATGAAATCTTGCCATTTGTGACCTCATGGATGGACCTAGAGGGTATTACGCTAAATGAAATAAGTCAGACAAAGAAAGATAAATACTGCATGATTTCACTTATATGTGAAATCTAAAAATCAAAACAAATGAACAAACTTAAGAAAACAGAAACAGAATTATAGATACAGAGAACAAATAGGTAGTTGCTGGGCAGGTGGTGGTGGGAGAAATAGGTGAGGGAGATTAAGAGGTACAAACTTCCAGTTGCAAAATAAATGAGTCATGAGTATGAAATGTACAGTGTGGGGAGTAGCCAATAATTATGTGATATCTTTGTATGGTGACACATCATAAGTAGACTTATCGTGGTGAACAGTTTGAAATGTATAAAAATATCAAATCACTCTGTTGCATAACAGGAACTAACACAGTGTTGTAGATCAATTATACTTCAAAACTAAACACACTCATAGAAAAAGAGATCAGATTTGCGGCTACCAGAGGCTGGGGGTGGGAGGTGGAGGGGGAATTGGACGAAGGTGGTCAAAAGGTACAAACTTCCAGTTACAAGATAAATAAGCACTAGGGATGTGATGTACAACATGGTGAATATAACGAACACTTCTGCATGTTATAAAGGAAAGTTGTTGGGAGAGTAAATCCTAAGAGTTCTCATCACAAGGAAAAACTTTTTTCTATTTCTTTAATTTTGTATCTGTGTTAGATGATGGCTGTCATTAAACTTATTGTGGTCATCATTTCATGATGTATGTAAGTCAAACCATTATGCTGCACACCTTAAACTTATACAGTGCTGTATGGCAATTATATCTCAATAAAACTGGAAGAAAAAATATTTATAGTGGATATTTCTGGGTTGTGAGATATCAAATAATTTTTATGGTTTTCTTCGTATTTTCCAATATTTTTACATTGAAACGGTTTTACTCTCACAAAAATTAACTCAACATGGATTAAAGACTTAAACATAAGACCTGAAACTGTAAAACTCCTAAAAGAAAACATAGGGAAAAGTTCCTCAGCAATGATCTTAGCAATGACTTTTTGGATATTACACCAAAAGCACAAGCAACAAAAGCAAAATAAACAAGTGGGACTACATCAAACTAAAAAACATCTGCATAGCAAAAGAAACAATCAATAAAATAAAGAGGCAGCCTACAGAATGGGAGAAAATATTTGCAAACCATATATCAGATAAGGGGTTAATATTCACAATATATAAAGAACTCATACAACTCAATAGTAACAAAACCAAATAATCTGATTAAAAATTGGGCAAAGGACCTGAATAGACATTTTTCAAAGAAGACATACAGATGGCCAACAGATACATGAAAAGATGCTTAATATAACTAATCATTAGGGAAATGCAAATCAAAACCACAATGAGATATCACCTCATACCTGTCAGAATGGCTATCAAAAAGACAAAAAATAACAAGTGTTGGTGAGGATGTGAAGAAAAGGTAGTCCTAATACACTCTTGGTGGAAATGTAAATTAGTGCAGCCACTATGGAAAACAGTATGGAGTTTCCTCAAAAAATTAAAAATAGAACTACCATATGATCTAGCAATCCCACTTCTGGGTATGTATCTGAAGGAAATGAAGTCACTATCTTGAAGAGGTATCTGCATTTCCATGTTCACTGAGGCATTATTCACAACAGCCAAGACATGGAAACAACCTAAGTGTCCACTGACAGATGAATGGATAGAAAAAAATAAGGAAATCCCGCCACTGGTGACAATATAGATGGACCGTGACAGCATTATGCTAAGTGAAATAAACCAGAAAGAGAAAGACAAATACTGTATGATCTCACCTACATGTGCTAAAAAAGTTGAACTCATAGACACAGAGAGTAGAAGAATTGTTACTTGGGGCTGACGGGTGGGTGAAATGGGGAGACATTGGTCGAAGGGTACCAACTTCCAGTTATAAGATGAATAAGTTCTTGAAATCTAATATATAGCATGGAGACTATAGTTAATAATTCTGTCTTACACACTGGAAAGTTGCTAAGAGGGTAGATCTTAAATGTTCTCACCACACAAACACATACACACACACACAATTTGTAATTATGTGAGATGATGAATGTGTTCAGTAACCGAATTGTGATAATCATTTTGCAATATATATGTGCATCAAATCATCACATTGTACACCTTAAACTTACATAATGTTATATGTCAATTATATCTCAATAAAGCTGGGGAAAAAAGCCTTAAAAAAGAAAGTGTTTTACTTTCATTAACAAAAAACTCCAACAAATATTATAAGAAAAAAAATCTGTCTTATATAAATACAAAATATGAACATTCTACTCTTTCAGTTTTTTGTGTGTGGCTAAATTGTTATGAAATTGGACCACAAAATACCTAAATGATAAAATAACATAAGTAACAACAGGGTTATTTTTTCCTTTTCACTTAGTTAAAAAATTTTCTACATAAATAATACACATCCATTGTGGAAAATTTAATAAATACTGATGTAAAGAAAAAGAAAATACCACACAATCTCATGGTTCGGAATAACCATTGTTAACTTTGGGTTTAGTCTGCTCTTCTTTTTTTATGTCCTTATGGTTTAAAGTTCGGTACTGATTTGAGATCTTTCTTCTTTTTTTAATGTAGGCATTTACAGCTATACATTTCCCTCTGAGCACTGACTTTGCAGCATCCTCTAAGTTTTTGGAATGTGTATTTTCATTTCCATTCATCTCTAAGTTTTTCCTAATTTCACTGTGTTTTCTTCTTTGTCCCATTGGTAGTTTGAGAGTGTGTTGTTTAATTTTCACATATTTGTGAATTTTCCAGTTTTCACTCTTTGATTCATTCCACTGTGATCAGAAAAGACACTTTGCACGATTTCAATCTTTTAAAATCTATTGAAATGTGTTTTGAGGACTAACATATGGTCTATTCTGGAGAACACTCCATGAGAATAACTACTGTTAACATTTTTATATATCCCATTAGAATTTTGTTGTGCATTTAGGTATGCGGACCAGTAACTATATATATGTGAATGAAGCTAGCTATAAGGACTAAATGTACCTTTAATACATCATTTTTTATTTGTTGCATATTATTCCATTATTTAATTGTATCATAACATATTTAACCAATATATTATAGGGTTGGATATTAAGGCAGTTTATAATTTTTTCCAGCACAAAATTAGACTTTAATGATTACAGCATCAATAAATACCTGGCTAGGATACTTAACCATAATTACTAAGTGATTACCGCTTTTGGGAGATAAATAGTTCCAACTCTTCCAATAAAAATCTTACAAAGTGAAGTCAGCCAGTAAGTGCTAAAGGTAAAAAAAAAAGAAATTCATAAAAATCTTACCTTGAATTTTCTTGAAAACTCTGGAATTCATAAACTTTAGAAATCTGTCTGCATAAAAGCTTGGTCTATGAACCGAAACAGTGTCCTGAAAAGACAAATCAGGTACGAGAGGTTTACCTCTCAGACAATGTGTTTCAAGCTAGAGGACAGATCTAGGCAGTTGGCTCTCTGTTAGCCAACGTCCTTAACCAGAAGGTGTGGATGTCGGGAGCCACAAAAGAGTGATGCCCACGTGCTGTGTGCCCAGGAGCTGGGTTGGGGCAGGAAGGACAAGGCTCCATCTGAGCAAAGGTTCCAGATACTCATGGTGAAACAGAGCATTAAGAGGGGCAGGGGTGAGATAGCAAAGACTCTGCTTCATAAACCCAAACAGCTGATCCTTGTTCCACTGTGTGCCATGAGGGGCTTTTAAATTCCATTTTTTAACATACAGGCAGCCAGTGTCTCAAGTGTCATCTGGAATAAAGACATATCACTTTCAGTCAGGAACAAAAACTGGGGACATAAAGAAGCAAAACAACCCTAATGTAAGAGTGAGATAGAGGGCAAAAAAAAAAAGTTTGCTGGTTTCACTTCCCAATAATAAGGTATGTAGACACAGGGAAGACTCCTAGGAGACAGGGCTGACTGATGACCCCTGTTATGTTCAATTATCTACTAATTAGATAGAGCTGAATTGAATTAAATTGTTAATTCTCTCATGCTTGGTAGGAGTCTTTAGGACTGAGGGGGCATTTTATTACAAGTCCAGGAAAGAAGATGGATGAAGGATCTAATTCTATATGTTTACTCAGTAGTTATTTATTTACTATCCAAGATACACATTCCTAAAAATAGGAAATTTGCTTACTGAGTGCTCCATTTTGATTTCAGGTTCATGGCGTCCAACCGGGAAACTTCTAAAAATTTACGTTTAGATACTATAAAGTATCTGCGATGGATTTGGAAGAAAAAACACACACTGGACCAGAATCCAGAGACCCGGTTCTGGTGTTAGCTCTAATTTTAAAAAGCTGTGTGGTTCTGGGTAAAGACACTATCTCAGTGCCTCAGTCTTTTCATCTGTGAAATTGGGTGTTACATGAGGCTTAAGGTAATTCTGTAATGATTGAGTTACGAAGGACACAGTATGGAGAAACCCTCTTTGCCAAGTTAAAATGGTCCCCTAGACTATCAGTGATGCTGCAGATGTGGTGGAAAATTTCCCACTGGTTTGACATGCACTCTCCCCACTATTCGGTCAGCTCCTGTTGGAAGTGGACACAAATTCACAAGTACCGTCATTTAAAAATATGTAGGACGCAAGATGATTAAGATTTTTGCTTTCCAAGAGAAGTTAGATTGTGGTTCTCCTTGGTATGAAGAAGCAGTGTTTAAAGAAGAGGCACTTTTGTAAAAAGACAAAAATAAGTCTTAATTATTGCTTATAATTACACAAATATATAATCAGCACAGAGATGCTGATTATATATTTGTGTAATTAAAAAAAGACACCAAAAAAAGAAGATATATGTTATTTAGACAAAAGTAGGGGTTCCTTAGAAGCAGCTGACCAATAGAGGACTAAGCCATTCAGAGCACAAATCTCATTTGGTAACAGGGAATTGAAATTGTGTCAATAAACAGAAGGAGAATGAAACAGAGGGTGTTTACTCTCTTTCCCTTCCATGTTCGAGGCATTAATGTAGTTGCTACTTTTCTCAGCTAGAAGGAAAAAAAATTAACCTACCATCTTGGCCTTTTCATAAAAAGAATCTTTGATTTGAATAATAAGCCTAAGTTTGATTCTCAGAAACAAACTTGTGAACCTGTTGTTTAAAAGTGCATTCTGACGAAGGTCATTCCTTAGCCTGTGGACAAAATGCAGATCTTTCATGCTGAAAGGTTATTACCAGTCTTCCACAGAACTGAGAAAGTGGGTGTTCTTTTCCAAAAAAGGAGAAGAATAGCATCTATAGTTTATCTTTGTTTCAAAGGAAAGCATCTGCTAACATCTTAAAAAAATGTGTGAGCAAATCTTTGACCAATATATTCTCTGGAAGTGTCACTTTGAGTTATTAACTGAGGGAGGCTGAGGCCATAAATGTTCTGTCAACAGCAGGAAGTTCAAATTTAACAACTAGATAGGAAGTCTCGTGTGTGTGCGTGCATGCGCGCATGTGCGTGTATATATAGAGAGAGAGACAGAGGCTGCTCTTTGATAACCGATGGTTTTCTTCAGTCATGCCAATTCTGGGTCCAAAAGACATCCTCATGTCAGTCAGCCTTTGTCATGTATAAATCCAACACAACCGAAAAAGTTTTCCCTTCCTATGTCCTTATTATGTTAGGCATCATGTTGAACACTAAGGGGCATTATTTAATTTAACCCTCACATCAGCCTACGAGGCAGGTACGAGGTACTATTACTAGGCTTCTGCTACAAATGGGAAACCAGGCTAAGAGATGACAAGCAAGCAATGTGTCTGGGACACATGGCTAGTAAAGTGGTTTGAACGCAGAGTTCAAGCCCAGGGCTGTTTACCATCAAAGTAGGGTTCAAATCCCTCTGAAGCTTGGTCTTGGGACAACTTGAGTTCAAGTGCCCTACTGGTCTTCCCAGTGTCTATGAAAAGTCTCCTCCTTTTTCTCATCATCTCATAATTGGGCCCTGCAGATTGCACATAAAAACGAGACCTCATTTTGTTTTCCCGGCCTCTACCTAGTCACTGGCTGGATGGCCTCTATTTGAAGAGCTATTCACATTTATGTTGTCTTTGTTCTTAGATTTGAACCAATCTGCTAGCCTGAGACTCTGAGTTTATAAAGATCTTTGTTTCCTTTCCTCTTCAAGTGACACGGCTTCCTAGACATACTTTGAAGTCTCTGAGAAATCAGAAAAATATACAGTTTAATAAGGAGCATGATAAATCACTTACCCCATCATAAACAAGAGCTTTCCAGGAATGTTCCAACTTTTTCATTAACCTAAACATAAACGGACAGAAAAATAAAAATAAGAATGTAAAATCACTCCCATTTGGTGAATTTTCAGAACCTTTCGTTGATTTATTTTGAAATAATAAAAGACTACTTCCCCAAATTTCTTACCTATATGATTGCAGAATATCAATAATGCCCATAAATAAAAGTAGCTTTTCTCCCTTATGGCTTTTAGCTGGAATGCCTCCCATTCTGTGAACAGAGCAAAAGAGAAACATTTTATATGAATAGGAAGTTAAAAATCATTTCTAATAAATAGACTGTAAATGAAAATGGGCAGTCTCTAAGAATCCTGGACTCTCTCTCCCTTCATCTTTTTTTTCTTTTTTTTGCTTCAGCTAAAGTCTTCCTGGGAATCCAGAATGATGTACCTCCCCTGAAGGAGAATAACACCATAGCCGTCAATTCTGAAGAGCTGGATGGGAAGAATTCAATTAAAAAATCATTCCTACTTTAAAACCAAGAGCAAGAATTTTCAAGTATTTCAAAATATTGCTCATCAAAAATGCAACACTTTTATATACTTACTGTGAGGTTTTAAAATAAAATATAGAACAGCACAAAGAAAAAATATACAAAGAATCCATTCCTAGGATGCAAAGATAAACACTAACAACATTTGGTACATCTTTCCTGTGTGTGTGTATATTTATTAATACACAAAAGCTATTATTTAATTTATGTTTTATAACCTGAATTTTTCACTTGCTAAATGATGAACATTTCTTCATATTCAGTGCTAATGTGCTTTTAATGGCTGTATAGTACTTCACTATACTGACACAGAATAATTTGTTTAATCAGTTATTGGACATTTAGATGGATTTATAGGAAGGATTAAAAAAATCTTTAATATGTATGAATTTCCTTCATAAAAGTGAAATGTGCCCGTGATTTAGTCATTGTTGGAGAATCTTACAAGGCAGGCACTTACAGTCAAGGAAAATGATTTCTTTCTTTCAGTCTCCTTGCTCAGCTAAGTACACACACGTGACACAACCAAAGAAAATTACTGAAATGGTTGACTGTAATTGTTTCTGTTAGTCAATATGCACTTTTTATACATGCAAACTAATCCTGCAGTTACTACCACATCTTGTTGAAGCAAGAGGTCACATCTGCCAGGGTATAGGACTAGGACAACAGAATCCTCTTACGCACATAAAAAGCTCTGAATTGCGGACATAATTTCTAGCATGTATTTGCTTAAATACATGTTTATTCAAATTCAAAGAATATTCACCCTGTTTGTGGTGGATGTTTTGAATATGTAGTAAATAGGGATAAAAACATTTTTAGCCATTGTTAAAAAATGGAGCCATTTGAAAAAAGAAACCATGTGGGTGAAAGAATGATAATAACTCGAAAAACTGCCACTCATCTAGTTATCCGTGGATGAAAGGAAATAAGGCTGGCTTAATCCACTTTAGCACCAGGTAGGAATCTATTCCTAAAGAGCCACCATGAAGGGAACATGCTTGCATTTAATTACCCAATGACGTCGGCTGCCACGATCAAGGAAATGTGTGGGCAGGCGCTGCACTTACGTGTCCGGGTTCTCTGTGATGATCCCGTCTCCTGATTTCCCTGGACCCTGGATGGATTCCATTGCTGTTGAGTAGAGGACCTTTTGCATCCCAGACCGCTTAGCATCAGGCACATTTTGTGAAATTTCCTCTTCTTTCTCTTTGAGGGAATGGTCCAAGATGTGGATTCCCAGCAAAAGGCTATAGTCCATGATCTTGAAGCTTTCCAGCACCTGAGTAAGAACAAGGAGGCCCGTCACTCAAATGGCTTGTAAATCTCATCTGCACAGAAACAGAGAGATATGAAGACATGCAGCTCTTGCTTCCCTCCCAGCGGGTGGCTGATAGAGGAAAAATCAAAATAAAAACATTTGAGGTTATGATTAGGTCATGTGCAGTAAGAATTATCACCATGGCTCCGAGATGATATTTTTATGCAAATATAAAATAAGCACATCTTTCCTCAGCACTCCATGAAAGTTTCACCAATAGCATTTATTGAACACTTTACATGTGCCAGGTGCTAAGTGGTTCATTTGGATTCAATCCTCACAACTCTTTGAGCTAGGTGCTATTATTATCTCTGTATTACAGATGAAAAAAATGAGACACAGAGAGAGAGATAATTTGCTCAATATCACACAGCTCATAACTCACACTGCCGGGATTTGAACCCAGGCAGTCAACTCCAGCATCTTAGGTACTAGAGGAGAGACACCAACAACCACTGGTCTCTACAAGCCTGTATACCCTCATCAGCACGAAGACTCAGCTGGAATGGGCTTTTGCCTGAAATCTGTTCTCAAAAACTTTCACCTTCCTAGAGTTTAGTGGTCTCCTTTTCAAAGCTTGTCTTTCAAGGTTATCATTCGGTTCCCTGAAGCGAGTCTTTTTTAAATGTATGGTCTCAACAAAGAACAGGACTCATGTTTAATTATCCACTCAGCAAAAAGTGGGAAAGAGAAGGAATTAAAAGTAGCTGGATGCATCCAGAAAAAGGAGATAGCAATGCTCTGACAGGAAAACTACAGAGACATGGTCGAGATGCAAGACAGGCAGTCAACATGGCTTCCGAGTGTGGGTAAGCCTTTGACTCAGGACCCTTCAAGTGAGGAAGAGCGTTCAGGAGGAGTTCAGGAAAATGGGGTGTCTTCCTCTATGATAAAGTTCTTTTCCTAATAGTTTGTCTATGATTCTCTTCCTACAACAGGTTTTTTTTTTTTTTTTCTTTTGTTTTTTTTTTTTAACACCTTGGCATTTTTCACACAAAGTTGCTCAGGAAATCAAAACAGCCCAGAAAGACCAGTTTGCATAGCAGAATAGCTATCTTTGAACCAACGAGATAATCTACCACTGTACCCTAGCTAGGAGATGGCTTTGAAGATCAGAGTCTATAGATAATTGTTTAACCAGGGATTGAATACGTACCCAGAATATCTTACGCTTCTCATTCTCCCTCAGCCCAAGTGCTTTTGATCGGGTTATACTTCTGAAAACAGAAATCATAAAAAGCCAACAAAAATATCACTGTACTTCTAGCCTGCTTACTAGTGCCCTTTTGGTGTGTCCCGATTCCTTTAAAAGTTCTGGGTTGGTGGTACCCAGGAGCACAGCTTGGATGTTCAGCAGGAAAAGGTTGGCTGACACAGAAATTCTGGTCAATGGGCTATAAAATAATGGCCTCACGATCTGCCGGAGGGAACAGTCCTGTGTTCAATGGGTGAAAGTCACAGCCTTGTGCCCTGCACAGCCCAAAGTGCCCATTGGTAAATGTTCCCCCCCAAAGCAGTGAACTGGTTTCAAAAGCAAATTCTAATCAGTCCCTGTGACAATATTGTAAATGTTCCTAACAGGCATCTAGAGTGGTGAAAACTGAAAGGCACTCGTGGACACCATATTTGTTTCATTTTTCTCTGCAAAGCATCCATATAATAGTCCTGCTTGTTAATAAGCTTTCTTTATACAATACTTTTTCTTATAATTTCTTATAATACTTTTTTAATGCATGATTCAATGTGAACTGTTTCATTTGTACTTATAGTCTCCTTTCTTGCCCAAGGACAATCCAAAGAGAACATGTGCATTTTATAAGGAATATGAAGTCAGGCTGTGGTCCAACTTCAACTAGTAGACAAGGCAAGAAATGATTTCATTGCTTTAAGTGGTCAAATATTAGTCTGGGTTTATTTAAAAAACATACAAACCAAAACTTAGAGAGAGAACTAAGAAAAAGTTACAAATAAATTTTAAACAGAGATTAGTTTCCTCTGTACTTTTAAACTGGATTGCCAGCAACCCTGAAGGGGCTGCATTGTCCTCAGCGGGCCAGGCTTCTACTTTCTGAGTGAAAGCCTTAAAAATAAAAAAAGGATAAATTCTATTCCTATTGTGTGGAAAGTTGAGCATGATATTTGGATTTGGGGTTAGGGAAAGTCACCATCCATAAAAAATTTTAAGGAAGAAAAAGATAAATATATAGACATACATTTTAAATCATATTCCCAAACTTGTGTAATGAAAAATTCCGGGAACAGATTTTAGTCACGTGCACTGCAGATTTGCATCAATTAGGAACAAAATAGTTCTGTTATTCATATCCTCTCAGATCTTTAATGAAAGGAATCGATACATCTGCCAAAATCTTAACGTGTGAGCATTGAGAGGGTGCAACATCCTGCAACATAACAGACACCAGCCTAGTCAGTCACTCAGGTGCACGTTTTCTCCCAGAATGTCGGCCTGACCTCACTGTTCCTGGTGGATCCTGTACCTATGCATTTGCTATGCAAAACACATTTGCAAGGCAAATACAGGTACTTTTCCATCTAGCTTGGGCAAGACCTTACTCCAGGAAAGATTCACAGATGTATGTAAAACTGAAAGCAAGCTGAAATACCACAATGCTTTTTATCGTCAGAGCCAGATTATTTTTTCTCTTCTTTCTCAAGGACTATTTTTAAGTCAGTAATAATATTGGAATGTGGTATAAAAGTCAATGTTAAAGCAGCTGCTACAAAATCCTGAAGATGTGATCAAAACTATCTTTTTCTGACAGAAACAGACTCACAGACTTAGAGAACAAGCTTCTGGTTACCAGGGCGGAAGGGTAGGGGGGAGGGATAGTTAGGGAGTTTGGGATTGACATGTACACACTGCTATATTTAAAAAGGATAACCAACAAGGACCTACTGTGTAGCAGAGGGAACTCTGCTCAATATCATGTAACAACCTAAATAGGAAAAGAATTTGAAAAAGAATAGATACATGTATATGTATAACTGAATCACTTTGCTGTATACCTGAAACTAACACAACATTGTTAATCAACTATACTCCAATACAAAATAAAAAGTTTAAAAAAACTATCTTTTTCTGAAATAAAGCATATCCTCTAGGCTCTCATGGCTGGCAACGCATCAGGTATGCTCTCATTCACATATGATTTCTGTAGACTTGGTGACCTAACGTGGGAGATGTCCTAACTTAGAATGACAGGCACTGCTATCCTCTTTTCACAGCCAAAGGTCATAAAGAGTGGCCAGTCTTTTTCCTTTTCCATCTCTGTGCCATAGCCCTTAGCCCTCTGCTAGAAGGAGCCAGAATAGCTGCATGGTAGTAAAGACTCTGTGCTCTGGGGCCAGGTGGCCTCGTTGGACTCATGGCTCCCCCATTGGTTTGTCCTTGAGCAGAGTATGTAACCTTTCTGGGCCTGGCATCCTCATCTGTAAAACAGAGATAACAGGGACACCTACCTCACAGAGTTAGTGTGAAGATTAGTTCATCCACATCAAGTCTTAGGACAGTCATGGCATATAGAAAGCACCCAATAAATGCTAGTTCTTCTTGTCGTCCTTGTTCTCTTCCGCCTGTAGAATCCATCACTGCTGACCACCCCCGACTGGAACCTCCACTCATCCTCAGCCACTGGGGCCCACCTTCTCTTGGTTCTTTGCCTTCCTATTTGTTTTTCCCACTTTTTTCTTCTATGCCCTAAAAATATTCACCAGAGTCCTCTCTTCAACTCTTCTCTTTTTCTGCTTTTTGGTAGTGATGTTCATTTACTCTTTTTGTCTGGAAAAAACAAGTTGAGTGTCTAGTCTGTGCCAGGCACCCTGGAAGCTGCCAGATCTTCAGGAGTAAGTAAAACAGACAATGACACCATCCTCAAAATTACACAAGCTTGAACCACAGATTGGAATAAGGCCTGGAAGGAAAAATCAGGGTGCTGTGGAGATACCCCACAAAAGGGGGACCTACTTTTGACTGAAGGGTATCAATAGTGTAGGTGAGGGTTGATGGTACTTGAATGAGGTGGCAGCAGGGGAGCTCAAGGGAGACGTGGATCGATTTAAGAATCTTTTAGGGGTAGATTCCAACTATTATTGCTCTACAGACAATTCCTAAAATGTTACCTTTAGTCCAAACTCACTCCTAATCTCCAGTCCTGTACATTTCCCATAGCCTTCTGGACATTTCTAAACTTCTGTACAATTTCCCCCCAAAGCAGTTCTTTCTCACTTTTTCTCTCTTACCTGAAATCATTCTAATGTGGATTTCAGACTCCATGACTCCTTTTCCTTTCATTAAGTTGCCCAGTCCAGCAGCTTCTATAATCAAAATGATCCTCCTTGCTAAAGCTTTGATTTCAACTTTCCCTTTTTCCCTTTCTGATTCATTCCTGACACCTTTACTTGACCAGGTGACATCACACCTCTCCTCAAAGCCTGTAGCCTCTCACCATTGCTCAAGTGACACTGAAGGTCCTTGCTACCGTGGCCCCAGCCAACATCTCTTTGTTATTCCATACCTGTCTAGAGATACCTCCCAGGCTAGTCAAACGGAAATCCCTTAATTACCCCAAAATGTGCCCTGACGAGGTAAGATGAACAGCTCGTGCTGTTTCTTCTAGAAGGTCCTTATTCAAATCACACTGGTTTTTCAAAGTCTATCTCAATTCTTAGCTCCATGAAGACTATACTCATTATCTGCACAAAATATTAGGAAAACACCTCCTCTCTGAAAACCCAAGCGCATTATCAGTGCCCCTCTACGGAATAAAATTTGACCCTCGGTTTATCTATACTTTTCCTATCATGCACATAAGGCTGCTCTGCTCACCAAAGACTTGTTTTACTTTATGCTCCCTGCTGTACACTCTGATCACAGCAGAAATGTGCATTTGTTATACTGCTTTCCCTGTGAGCAAGCAAGTGAAAAGCAAAATATTCAGCAGCAAAAAATGTATAGCAATACCTCTTATATCGCAAATATAAGAACTTAGATTCTCCGCTTCACAATTACAATGTTTGTGAAAAATCTTCAGCACTGAAAGCATTTACTGTGATTCTGTGGTCTGTTGTCAGAAAAAAATAGAGCTAATAGCCTACAGTATTTTCAAACGTTCCCATACCAGAGGTATTTATACACACTGTCAGGGACAAAAATCAAGCTGTTATTTAGAGACTCTGAATTCACTGTTCAGTAGGCACGCAACTAAATGGCAGATAAAAGGCAAGCTTGTTGGCTATAAACTAGGCTGAGCTTGGAAGCTGGTAAGATCATCACATTTCTTTTTAGGAAGGCTTTGCAAAAAGAGCATGTCACAGGCTGGGTCAACTTCAAAGACCCTTTAACTATCCAAGAGTGCTTGGTGCTGAGTTTAAGATGGAGGCTCTGTTCTGAAACACATCTTAGGGTTTCCTTAGCATTCCTGTCCTCCGTTTCTCTGCTTTTCCAATCTGTAAGGAATGTGAAGTTAAGTTGGCATAAGACTGAGAAAGGAAAATCATCAGATAAGTCCAAAAGACTGTTGAAGAACAGCACCAGAAGATATTAAGAGTGGCAAAAATAATTCAAGTCATCTGTAAGCGATGCTTTATGCAAAGTGGAGAAAGAAGGATGGTGATTCTAGGAGGAAAAAGATGCTCTTTAATCAGATCTTAGGCAAGGTTTCTAATGACTTCCCATGTCACGGGGGCTCTTATGAAAATTAATCCATTCATTAAATATTTTACTGAGCACCTGTTATATGCTCAGCACTCTCTTGTTTAGAAATCCTTTGAGCATTCTAGCTAATGTGTGATAAAACAAGAACATCGCCATTTTACAACCCCTAATGAATTAATGGATCTAGTCAGTGGTCAGCAATGCCGCTAACATCACAGAAAGAAAGGCATTCTGACACTATGTGCCTCCAGATGCGAGGAGAGAGCACTAACAATAAAGTCAAACCTAAATCTGACCAAACCTCTAGATCCAACAACCAATCTACAGGAAAAAAAAAAGGGGGGAGAGACGCACATATTAGAAGAAATTATAGGGATGTAGTCAACAAAATCTGGACAATGGAATAAACAAACCAATTTCTTCAACGAATATCCACAATGAAAAAATAAGTGACCAGGGTGAGGGGTGGGGGGTGGATCCTATTTAAATCCTGATCCAAACTATAAAAAAAAGGTTTTATTTCTGACACAACTAGAAATTTGGACACTGACTAGTAAGAATTGTTAATTTTGTAAAGGTATGAAAAAGAGGTTCTAGTTACTTTTATAAAAAGGAGTCCTTAGTTTTTAGGGACTCTTACTAAAATATATTTGAGCAAAAGGATGTGATGCTTGGAATGTACTTCAAATTCTATGGGGGGTTGGAAGTGGGCTGAAACAAGATCGGCTACAAGTTGAAAACTGTTGAAGCTGGGTACAGAGTACGTGGGTGTCCATTATAATATTCTGTCCACTTTTGCAGATGTTTACATTTTTCAAAACGTAAAGTTTAATACACTGCTTTGAAATGCTTAGATGAAATGCATTCATATACCTGTTTAGAGTTAACTTACCGCTACCTCTGCTAATGACAGGCAAGAGATGGCACAGATAAAAATAAAAAATTATTTGGGATCTTAACTAAAATAATTAAAGCAGAAAAGTTGCTATGTTCTACACTCATCTCACCTGATCATTCTTTGATGAAAGATCTAAAGAACAACCAAATTAACAAGATGTGGAGCTGACAGGAAGATGTATCAAGGGCCCTGAGTAATTTTCCAACTGGCCTTGTCTAGTCCTTGAATAAAGAGTAAATGATTGGGCTTCCCTGGTGGCGCAGTGGATAAGAATCCCCCTGTCAATGCAGGGGACACGGGTTCGATCCCTTGTCCAGGAAGAGCCCACATGCCGCAGAGCAACTAAGCCCGTGCGCCACAACTACTGAGCCTGCGCTCTAGAGCCCGCGAACCCCGACTACTGAAGCCCGCGCTCCTAGAGCCCGTGCTCCGCAACAACAGAAGCCACCGCAATGAGAGGCCCGCACTCCGCAACGAAGAGCAGCCCCCGCTCGCCGCAACTAGAGAAAGCCCGCGCGCAGCAACGAAGACCCAGTGCAGCCAAGAATAAAAAAATTTAAAAAAGAAAGAGTAAATGACTGGCAAAAACATTTGTGTTAATTCAATGATACAACACAATTCAAAACAGTATCTTGAAGATTTTATACAAATAGACATTCCTGGACCCATTGGTTTAGGGTAAAATGAATCCAAGGGTCTGCCATTTCCCCCCAAAGTAGGCTCCTTGGAGCACAGCTCCAGAATTACTCGTATGTGCAAGCCCAGTTAAAGCTAAATGTTGTTTTTTAAATTTAATTTAATTTCCTCAACACAGCTCAGAGTGTTCTTTGCTAATATAATAAAGAGAAAAAACAGGCTGTGACGAGCCATACAATTTTGGCTGGTAAAGCAGACTGAAATAAATATTCAATCCTTAGCCTAGTGATGGCAATAATGTGTTTTTCACTGTATCTAACGTGGTGATTTAGAATTCTGAGTTGTGCTTGATTACCTTGTACAGAGGCTTTTTCTGCTCACTTAAAAAGCTTAAAGTAATAGAAGTATACCTTAGAGGCACTAGAAATAGTCATTTATTATTTTAAAACCTCTATCTATCTATCTATCTATGAAAAGATATATGAATGAATAATATATATATTTATCATCTATATTAGATGCGTTATGGATCTTTTTCTTTATAGACACTTTGTTTCTACACATAAATATGTCTTAATAAATTATTTTGTAAACACATTTAAAAGTAACACATTAAAATTGTCAAGTACTTCCCATTTTATCTTTTGGTTTGCTTTGCCATAAGTTATTTGCTTCACTGTGGCTTAACTGGTGGGACAGCTGAGAGCCTGGGGCTGTCCAGCTGTCCAGTGAGACTCAGAGGCCACACGTGGCACAAGTTTCCACATCCACTTCAATGTATGAGGTGCAATTCCTGAATCTTCCTCATTGTCTACTGCAGTCCACCTGCTGTGGTGAACTGCCCCTCTGGGTAAAGAGGAAAAAAGTCCTCTTCCCTTCCCTCTTCACTTTCCCTCCCCTCTTCACTTTACTCTAATAAACAAAGAGAGCAAAGAAGAATGCGGTAATCTGTCCACAATAAATAAGACCTCAGTGGTTTGGCCTTATGGTTTAAACACTAGGCTCCTTTGAGGCGAGGGCCATATCCTATTCATTTTTATCCCTCCCACAGACTTAGCACAGAGCCTTTTGCAGAGCAAGAATTTAAACTATTTGTTGAATGACATGTAATTAATTTGGTAGGAAGGGAAGGTATAATTTGTCAATCAAGATTCCTGTGGTGGTTTGAAGCCAGAAAAATCAAGCCAAACCATGCTCTGCGATCATAAAAGGTTCCACAGGGCAGGAACAATCTTAAGTCTGGGAAAGTCATCATTTGTACGGAAAAACTTACAATTGACGAAGAACAAGTACCTACCCATGGGGTAAGTTTTAAGAAGTGACAGAAAACCCAAGTTGTGGGAGCCGTCACTAGAAATGAATTCTTTGGGGTCTTGAGGTATTTTGATTTATTTAAGAAACAATTATATATGTACATGGTCAAAATTAAAGAAAGCATAGGATACTAGCTCAATGCCACATCCCACATAGCATGAGGGTGATGGTTTGAGGTGGAAATAGAATATAGTAAGTGGAGGGCCCTGTAGCAATGTTCTAGTCTCTGTATGTCGAGATGTGATCAATACCCTACATTTTCAATGGTGTGTATCTAAAAAGATGGAGTGATAAAAGAGGGTCAATCTACACCAGTCCTCAGAGGGAGTTCAACTTTGAATAAGAAGACCATTAAAATTGAGACGTGACTATTTAAAGCTGAAAAGACTGAAATATTATTAATTGGTAAGTTCAAGACTGTGGATTTTAGCGAGCAAGAGTAGTCATGGAAAATTAAGAGACTCAATTTTCCCTACACATCTGAGTGGAGAGAATAAATTTGCAACCCGGAATCACTGCTTTCTCTGCTCCTTGAGAATAAGGTTGTTGACATATTTTCTGAAATTGCTAATAATCTAGAAAAAGTTGTAGAGCTCTTTCATAAAGAGGAATATCAGAGTCTGGCGGATCTCTATCTCCAGAGAATGTCCATTATCATCTGAAGCCAGATTACCAGGTTCTTGTGAAAACACAGTAAACAATGAGTTGGCATCTAGAATGGTTTGTTTTTGGAACAGCTGGAGTTGACTGAACACAGGCAAAGTTTACAAATGGGGTCTTCACGTGGAGAAATGAAGAGAGGAAGTCAACAATATCGGACTCTAGCCAGGCTCACTCTCAAGTTGGATGAGGATATTTTAAATAAACATTAGGTTTTAACTTCCCTGCATCCCTAATAGCTACAGACAACTAATATATCCAGTGGACTATGTATCCCTTTTAAAATACTTTCTTCAAGTATACATGTAGAGAAGTGCACAGATGTATCCTTCTCTTTATAAAAAGTTGAAATTTAGGGCTTCCCTGGTGGTGCAGTGGTTAAGAATCCGCCTGCCAATGCAGGGGACGTGGGTTCAAGCCCTGGTCCGGGAAGATCCCTCATGCTGTGGAGCAAATAAGCCCGTGCGCCACAACTACTGAAGCCCGCGTGCCTAGAGCCCGTGCTCCACAACAAGAGAAGCCACCGCAGTGAGAAGCCCGCACCGCAATGAAGAGCAGCCCCCGCTCGCCGCAACTAGAGAAAGCCCGCGCACAGCAACAAAGACCCAACGCAGCCAAAAATAAAAGTAAAAATAAATAAATTTTTAAAAGTTGAAATTTAATATATAAATTCACTAATAACAGATTGCCCTTGGCCATTTCACTCCTTTGAGGGAAGGTAGAAATTCTCCTGTGGAGATTTTCTACCTCACAGTATAGAAGTGCAGAATTTCGAGGAACAGAAGTGAGGAGAGAGTAGTTATCCTTGCTGGACTGAAATAACTAAATTAAGGAATGTCTTTGAAGGAAGAACAATGGTGACATCAAAGGGACAGTCACTTGCAGGAGAGAGGAGGCATATAAAAGTGCTGACTGATAGGGCCAGGGATGAAGAGCTGTGTACGTGAGCCAAAGCCTCTCAGAAGCCAGACAGTGCTGAGCTTTTTGGAACAACTAGAACCAGTGCGTGGCCCAAGAAGTACCTTGCCTTTCACAAGGCAGTCATGTAGGCCCTATTCCTCTGTAACGTGGGTACTCAGTAAATGGGAACTGCGGAATGAATAAAATAAAGCCCTATAAAAATCAAACAGATTTCCCCCTTTAAAAGTGTTTCCACAGGGCATATTTCTGAACCATTTTCTAAACTCTGTAACATTTTCCCAGACCCTGGAAACTCTCAAATACTTCTCAAGTCTCTGGAACTCAGTCTCTTACCAGATTCCAGAAGTTTCTCCTAAGCTATGGAGGTTCAACTCCGTTTTGTAAGTTGCTGGGGTCCACCACCCTTCTGTCTCCCATAGGCTTGGGTATTTACAACCCTGCTCTAATTCACATGGTCATCCGTGTGACAGACTTACACTGGCATCCACAACTGGATCCACCCCGGCCAACCTCACAGCCTTTCCAGACACATCTTCAAAGCCAGGGTTGCTACTGTCATGTCCCCCGCGGCCACTTCCCCTTCCTGCTCTACCTCTTTGCTCTGGTTTCCCAGGATTCCTGCAGGGGAGGAGGATATGGCCATGGGGACATTTCCTTCCCTTTGCTCCCTGCCCTCAGATACTCTGTGAGTCCTCCTATTTGGGGCCTACAGTGACCTCACCTCTAGACCTAGGGTCATCTACAAAATCAAAGACAGGTAGGTTCTAGTCACACAAAAGCAGGAAACCCTCACATACTATTTTTATTTCATAAAGCCCAAAGACTTTAGCTTCCTTTGACTGGAATTATTGTATATTTATATTTATATGTGACAAATTACTTAAAATGAAAGTTAGCTAGACACATCACCACCACCACACCTTAGGAAATATGTGAGTTCTCTAATCTTTAGGTAATATTTCTTATAAGAAGAAAAGATAAAGGAGTTTTAAAGGAGTTGAGGAAGATATTTTCCAGTCTCCCATTTCCATTCTTTTTGGTAGAAATTTTTATATTGTTCCATTTGACTTGAAGTGAGCATTAAAAAAACAACTACTGGCTCGATAATCCTTCAATTTCTGGAGTTAATGAGAATTCTCAAAAGCTGCTCACACAGGCTTCAACGGCCCACATTACGTCCCCAGTCTCCCTCTCCACCAGATTGGAAAAACAGTCAACTCCACTGTAACCATTACACTTCTCAGAAAGAAGTTTTGCTTTTATGTTAATAGGATTTCATGTGCACACATGTTGGTAACAGTTGGCAAGTGTCAATGGGCTTGATTATGCTTTTCATTAAACTTTCAAAGCTAAATGTTTGGATTACTAATTTTACTTTGTGTTCCTCAGTCACTTGGCACGATTTTCCTCTCTCCCTCCTTCCTTGAAGTAGGTTGTGAGACTTCATTAACTCTTTGCCTTGTCCAAACCAAGTTCTCTACTTTGATGGAGCCCTTTTTTAACCCCTACAGCACCTTCTCACCAGCTCTGTGTTAGAGCTAGAAAACCAGTCACCGGGCACTTCAATCCCACCCTGTCTGCGTTCATCCAAGTTATTACTTCACACTTTCATTTCCACAGACTTTCCTCCATTACACCTACAAACCCCTTAAGGAGAGTGCACAGATGAAAGAACCTGGGTTTTGGAACCAAAGAGACCTGGGTGGAAATCCTGGCTCCAGCACTATAAGCTCTGCAGACCTGGGGAAGCTGAACCTCTCCTGGGTCCCCACTTCATCTGTCAAAATGGAATCATGGCACTCACTCTGCAGGGCTGTTGTGAGGATTAATGAGACAATCTATCTGAAATGTCAAGCACCGCCTGGCTCAGAGCAAATGTTAACGGAAACAACCTATGGATGAACTGAGCCTTGGAAATGAGTCCTTACCATCCACAAAATCATGTATTGGGTACTATATTGTGCATATGTATTTCATGACTATATATCGTGTATGATGTGTTTTAAATGTTAAGTTACTTTGGCATCTACAGGTTATATCTAAGGTAGAATGCTCCCTCTACCCAAAACTGGAATAGCTGTTTTGAAATATTGAGAATAACTTGTCTGGCTCAAATTGAGGTATCTCTTGCTGAGTAGAAAGTCAGGCATGAACAACAACATAGAAGAGTATTTGGATTTTGGCAGCTACCCTGAAATTCTCTGGTATTGACCATGTTGTCCCTTCTGTTACTGTGGTTGGAGCTCCTTCCCATCACCCACCTGCATGAGAGATGAAGAGCAGCAAGTGTCAAAGCTGGACAAACATCAGCCCCTTTCCAGGACTGATGAACAGCTGTGTCGTTCAGATAGTCTTAAATGGGGACACCAGTCACCACCTAAATAAATAACTGAGTGGACTGAGCGGTCAACACAGTTGCGATTGACTAATTCACTGGTCATTAACAGATGCTGGCCAGATGAGCAATACAAATGTACTTCAAACAATTATCCTCCAATGCATAACACTGGTATGATGATTAACTCTGGTTCTATTTCATATCAAACCATGGGTATGCTATTAACAAAGCTTGCTCTTATTACATTTATTGATTAGGTAAGATATATAATTTCAAAAATGTTGTTGTTGGGACTTCCCTGGTGGTCCAGTGGTTATGAATCCACCTTCCAATGCAGGAGATGTGGGTTCGATCCCTGGTCGGGGAACTAAGATCCCACATACCACGGGGCAACTAAGCCCGTGCGCCACAACTAGAGAGAAGCCCGCATGCCGCAACAAAAGATCCCTCGTGCCGCAACAAAAGATCCCTCGTGCTGCAACTAAGACCCGATGTAGCCAAATAAATAAACATTAAAAAAAAATGTTGTCGTTATCTCTTAGGCTTCATCAAAAGACTAACACTGAGACAACCGCTATTCTGTTAAGTGATTTGAAGGGTAGGAAAATGAAATCACACAATTCCTGTTCTCCTAGAGAGCAGATTTTAGTAGGCAAACATAAAACGTGTACCCACATAATTACAATACAATATAGAAATACCAATGGCTACAGAATAGGGTTAGATCAAGTGCTATGAGCTTTTAAAGTCTCATAGAAATGCTTATTATTAGTGCTAAAGTCTTGTACCTCAGGTGTCTCTTTCTCAGGAATCCCTACCAATTACATTAAGACCCACAGACATATGATCAGCCATTAGACTTAATTGTAAGCTCTTTTGTTTCATTTTCACCACTCTTTATCCCCAAACTACTTCTTTTTTGGATTTATCTTTTACTTTGGTGAAGTATATACTTAAGCAATTTTCTTAACAACAGACTTAAATATATACCTATCAGAATGGCTAACATAAAAAGTATAGTGATGACATGGGACTTCCCTGGTGGTGCAGTGGTTAAGAATCTGCCTGCCAATGCAGGGGACGCGGGTTCGAACCCTGGTCCGGGAAGATCCCACATGCCGCAGAGCAACTAAGCCCATATGCCACAACTACGAAGCCTGCACTCTTGAGCCCGCAAACCACAACTACTGAGCCTGCACGCCACAACGAAGAGTAGCCCCGGCTCGCCACAACTAGAGAAAGCCTGCATGCAGCAACAAAGACCCGATGCAGCCCAAAAAAACCACAAACATATATATATATATACATACGTGTGTGTGTGTGTATATATATATAGATAGATAGATAGATAGATAGATAGATATAGTGATGACAGCAAACACTGGCGGGGATGAAAAGCAACTAGATCACTCATACATTGCTGATGGGAATGCAAAATGGTACAGCCACTCTGGAAAAGAGTTTAGCAGTTTCTTCCAAAACTAAAGATGTGCTTACCATACAACACAGAGCTGCACTTGGGCATTTATACCAGAGAAATGAAAACTTGTGCTTATGCAGAAACCCTTATGAAAATATTCATAGCAGCTTCATTTATAACAGTCAAAAACTACAGAAAACCCACATGTTATTCAATGGGTGAATGCTTAAACTGTGGTATATCCATACCATGAAACATAACTCAGCAATAAAAAGGGTAAACTACCAATACACAAAATAACTTGGATGGATCACAAGGGTATTATGCTGAGTGAAAAAAGCCAATCTCAGAGGTTACACACCATATGATTCCTGAAATGACAAAATTATAGAGATGGAAAACAGATTGGTGGTTGCAAGGGACTGGGGAGGGGTGGGATGGGAGGGAGGTGTCTGTGGCCACATATAAAAGGGGAGCAGGAGGGATCTTTGTGGAAGAACTGTTCTATATTTGACTGTGGTGGTTACATAAACACATATGTGCATAAACGATATATATACATACCCACGCACACATACAAATGAGTGCATGTAAAACTGGTGAAATCTGAAAAAGATCCCTGCATTGTACCCATGTCAGTTTCCTAGTTGTAATATTGTACTAAGGTCCTATAAGATATTATTGCTGGGAAAACTAGGTGAAGAGTATATGAGATCTCTCTGTATTTTTTTTTCTTTCAACTGCATGTGAATCTACAATTATTTCAAAATAAATTTTTTTTATAAAAGAAGACTTAGAGGTAGGAAGTTTTTTAAAGTCCTTGCATATGTGACGCCTTCATTTCCAGTCTCACAGGGAAATCTGGCTTGGCTAGACACAGACATCTGTGTCCAAGATCATTTCCTCTCAGACACGAGCACAGAAGGCATTGTTCCACTGTTTCTCAGAAACCTCATGATTCTTTTTTTTTTTTTAAACTCATTGCCCTTTAAAACAATTTTTAAAATTAATTAATTTATTTATATTTTATTTTTGGCTGCGTTGTGTCTTCGCTGCTGCACGTGGGCTTTCTCTAGTTGAGGCGAGCAGGGGCTTCTCTTCGTTGTGGTGTGCAGTCTTCTCATTGCGGTGGCTTCCCTTGTTGCAGAGCACTGGCTCTACGTGCGCGGGCTTCAGCAGTTGTGGCACACAGGCTCAGTAGCTGTGGCTCACGGGCTCTAGAGCGCAGGCTCAGTAGTTGTGGCGCACGGGCTTAGTTGCTCCGCAGCATGTGGGATCTTCCCCGACCAGGGCTCGAACCTGTGTCCCCTGCATTGGCAGGCAGATTCTTAACAACTGCACCACCAGGGAAGTCCTATGATTTTTCCTAGCTCAAACAATCTTGGACTCTGTAAGTTGGTTTTATTTACTTATTTTTTTTCACCAACTTTATCTTTGCTTTATGTTGGTATTACAATGTTATCAAAATAACTAATAAGAGATAGCAAAACTCATAACTTAAAACAATGGAGCAGGGGCTTCCCTGGTGGCACAGTGGTTGAGAATCTGCCTGCCAATGCAGGCGACACGGGTTCGAGTCCTCGTCTGGGAAGATCCCACGTGCCACGGAGCAACTAGGCCCATGAGCCACAACTACGGAGCCTGCGTGTCTGGAGCTTGTGCTCCGCAACAAGAGAGGCCGCGACAGTGAGAGGCCCGCGCACCGCGATGAAGAGTGGCCCCGCTCGCCGCAACTAGAGAAAGCCCTCGCACAGAAACGAAGACCCAACACAGCCAAAAATAAATAAATACATAAATAAAGAAGCTTTCATTTAAAACAACAACAACAACAACAAAAAACAATGGAGCAAATAAAATATATCATGGGATTATAGTGTTTTAAAGATATAATTTGCAAAACAGTGCATTTATCTATATCTTTTTTGGGAAGTAATCTTTCAAGGTCTGGAACAGAGATGTGGAGTCAATGATATCCTTGTCCCCTTCCCATGTTTTAGCTGAAGTCTAGAAACAAACTCCAATTCCTTACTGATAAAGGAAATAGCTTAAATGTAAGTGTTGTCATCAGTAAGAGATGTACATCTTTTTTCTACTAGGTCTGAAACATTTTTTCCTCCTTAAAGATAACTGGAAGGCAACCAATACATATGAAAAAAGAAAAGAACCTGTCTAAACTAAATGCAAAAAAATTAATGCTAAAGAAATTTATAGCTATGGGGTAAGCACTAACATTATGCTGAATGAAGTATTATAGAAAATAGCCTACATTGTAACCCATACAAACATGCCTATAGCTGAGAAGAATTTGATCTACAAATTTAGAGCTTGCCATACATAGTTAGGATGAAATCTCAGTTTGCACATCAAAAAGTCTCAGTATTCTTAAGACCAGTTTCATTAATATTTCATTAATATTAATATTTATGATGACAGACATTTGTGTGAAAAAGGAAAATTGGTTCCACACCATGTAAAAATTAATAAATTTGCTGCTCAACAAAAAAAATAATAAATGTAAAATAAGTCATTTAGGTCATTAATTATCAAGACTGTCTGATATGACTCCCACATGAAGGGATAAGAACTATTTGAACTGCAAACACAAGTTCTCACTAATATACTTTATCAATGTCATGTCCCCAGAATTATCAATAAATATTGTAGGATGTAATAATTTATCAAATTAATTAAATGAGACATTTTAGATTTTTCATAAATAAGTTATGTCAGAGAAGAAATAATTATAGTAAATTTAAAATGCACACAAAATAGTTCCCAATTGTTCTTCCAAAATTAATACATAAATTTCAAGTCAACTTCAATTTCATAATCTTGTAATATGTACTGAGTGTACACAGTAAGCCAGGTACGCAGCTGCAGAGAGGTATAAGGAATGACCTTTGGCCTTTGAGACATTTACAGTCTAGCTAGGGAGACTGGATATACACCTAAAGGAGACAAGGATCCGTATTAAATAAAATAAAGTCTAATGACTATTTACAATACTGTTTCTATGGGAAAATAATTGAAAGATAAAAATACTTTTGTTACACAAATGACTTTTAACATGGGGACAATCAGTACAGTTTTTTAAAAAAATCCCAAGTGATTCAAAAGGGAGATCATCTGCTTTATTAAATTCTCAATGCTATATGTGGCAGGCATTGCAGTGAAACTGGATACTTCTTCCAAAATAGGCAGAACTTAAAAAACAGCTAGATATACAAAAGTCACCAAAGATAGATTTTTTTTGGAGGTGTGACTAAACCTGTCTCCCTCTATCATCAGATAGTTTTTCCCTTGCTCGAATATGTATTTCTTTTTTTCTTTTCTTTTTAAAATTTATTTATTTTATTTATTTATTTTTGGCTGCATTTGGTCTTCATTGCTGCGCGCGGGCTTTCTCTAGTTGTGGCGAGCGGGGGCTACTCTTCATTGCGGTGCACGGGCTTCTCATCACGGTGGTTTCTCTTGTTTTGGAGCACGGGCTCTAGGCATGCGGGCTTCAGTAGTTGTGGCACACGGGCTCAGTAGTTGTGGCTCACGGGCGCAGGCTCAGTAGTTGTGGCACATGGGCTTAGCTGCTCTGCGGCATGTGGGGTCGTCCCGGAGCAGGGATTGAACCTGTGTCTCCTGCATTGACAGGTGGATTTTAACCACTGCACCACCAGGGAAGTCCCTCGAATATGTGTTTCAATGAACAGTTACTAAGTACTGACTAAGCACCAGGCAATGAAGATAACAAAGACTTTAAGGTTTGATCCTCATGCTCAAGGATCTACATGTGAATAAATAAAATAGTGTGTTAAATCCCACAAAAGAGGTTAGTCCTGGAGGCTTGGGGAGCCACAGCATGGTGGTCTTCATGGAAGAAATGAGTAGGAGGGGGACAGGTAAAGGAGAGAGGGGAAGAATGGTCCAGCGGAGTGAGACATGTATTAAAAGACCAAAACCTTTAGAGAACATGTCCAGTAGATCAGAATGGCTGGAGAGTAGAGATGCTCTGCAGAGAGGGGAGATAGAGGGCTGAAGAAGGAAGCTGAAGGAGCATCTGGAGAAGTGGCAAGGAACAGATCAGGAAGGATCTGAATGTTCCAAGCTAGGAAGTAAGTATGGCTCTGGCGCAAAGGCAGTAGAGGACCTCCGCTAGAGGATCTTCAGGAACTGGTGATCTTCTGATCTGAGGATCACTTTGGCGGCAGCATTAGGGATATGCTGAAAGGCAGTGATAGTGAAAACTAGTAAAGAGGCTATTGTAAAACTCCAGGTGAGGAAGGGTCTCAATAAGGGCCGTGGCTGTGCATCTGGAGAGGAGGGGGCAGATCCAGGAGTTATTTAGGAGACAGACTGGATAGGACATGGTGATGTACTGAGTGTGGGGAAAGAGAACAAGAAAGAAGGATGGAAAGGGTAGCTTCAGGGTACTGATGTGGGCAACTGGCTTCATGCTGATCATATTCCCCAGGCCAGGGAAGACAGGCAGAGGAACAGGCTGTGGGAAGATAATGGAGTACCTGGGAAGACCAGTTTTCACATAGGATGTGTCTCTCAGCTTGTCACATGGGGACCATAGGGGATGGTTTGAATAAATCCTACTTCCTGTTTTTGATGGCAAGTGACCTGTGATGTCCTGGCGGTACTTTCTGCTGACATAACTCTTACCCTGGGCCAAGTGCTCTTATGGGTGTAGATGGCTGTCACAGCAGGCAGAGGGTGAGGCCAAAGAAGAGGAAATGCTTCCAGAAAGGGAACCCAGTTATTCACATGTCCATTTTCCCCAGACATAGCCTACAGGGAACAGCAATGTGGGAGCCAGGGAGAACCCAAGATCTGGATCCCTGCTTTTGGAAAGAGCCCTTTGTCTGAATCCTGTGGGCAAGTGGCCTTGGCAGGGTTGAAGGATAAGGTGCATTCCGTTCCCTAGAAGAGTTCCAAGTGGCCAGTGTGCCACGTGGAGGAGTTGGTAGGGATGGACCAGCACAGGGGGACAGGCTTACAGGCAAGGGCCAGAGGCTGGGCTGGGGAAGCTGGGGAAAAGGATTCGGGGGCTGCTCAAAGGGCACAGGGGAAGATGGCATTTGTCAAGAGGGCTCATTGTGGGTTGAGGCGGTTCAGGCTGTTTTGGATGCAGAGTCCAGAAGCAGCAGCTCTGATGGGGAGTCAGGGAAGTAGGCTGTGGGGAGCAGGGCACAATGCATGCAGGTCAGGCTGGGTCAATGAGTCAGGCAGGTATCTTCCGGCCAGCAGTCACGCAAGGGAAATGGAGTCCTGGGGTCTGAGACGTCACGCTGAAATATGAAAGAGGTAGGGGCAGGAAGCAAGAAGTCGGCAGCAAGAGGTGAGGAGGCTTATCGTTTCTATCTGGGAACAACAGAAAAGCTGAGGTCCAAAGGTCTGGGATTCCTGGCTTTACCACCTCTAAGCCCTTAAGAGGACCTGGCACCAGCAGAAAGGGTCTTTTGACATTATTTGGCTCCTGACTGCATTTCTCTCCTACCTCACATGTTCCTTTACTATTAACTGTTGCAACACCAAACAACTCTAGTTCTTGGAACATGTTATGTCATTTCATGCTTAGCTTATATTATTTTCTCTTCCTAGAAATATGCTTCTACTTCTTTGCCTACCTGGAGAACTCTTCTCCTTCTTCAGAACCAAGCTATGATGTTACCTACACTGATCCCTAAAATGCTTTAGAATATTATCATTGCACTTCATATTCTGAATGGCAATTGATTAAAAATAGAACCTGCTGTATAAAAAATAAATAAAATAAAATTCAAAAATTCATATTATTTATAAATATAAATAATAATTATAAGATAATATAGAATTATAATTATAATTTATAATAATAAATATTTATAAATATAAAAATTTATATTATATTGGCTTTATCATTTATAAAATAATGTCACCTACACCATCTAATTGAATCATCACAATGCTCCTGGGACATAAGTTGAGCTTATATATTAAGGAAAAATTGTGGTTTAGAGAGGTTATGACTTGTCAAATATCATACAGCTTATCAATGGAAGATCTAATATCCAGGCATCCAGACACCTGACCTTCCTTCATTTCTCCCTCCCTCCATCCATCCTAACCTTATTTCTGTCTTAAAGATCTTGCTACCGCTGAGATGATGAATTGACATCAGAATTGATTGAAATTTCTTGCTGAGAATATGTTTATCACATATTAATAAATCACATTTGTTGATGTTTCAAAAAAAATCTCAAAAAAATAAAAATAAAAATAGAGGTCATTCACCTCATGTTGGCACACAGGAGGCCTGCGATACATGTCTGATAAGTGAGTAAAAGGATGCATCCTAATATGGGTGTAGTTCACCTTTCTTTGGCTGGGCTGCTGACACAGTAATCCAGTCCCCTGCCTGACTTGTTTCTAGAGCCTGAGCAGCACTGCCTCACTCAGAGGATTGTTAACAGCAGAGATTCCCAATCGTCTGGGGCCGGTGCCAGCCCCAGGGTGACCTTACATCCTCCCTGGATCTCCACAGCACCTCATCTGGTGCTAAAGTGAGGGGAATCTGCAAAGTGAGGGAAATGTCAGGGTAAGAGATGCTGTGGGCAATGCCAACCACACATCCTATTCCAGCCCTTCAGAGGATGACCTGAAGAAAGAGAGGTGAGTCTGCTCGGCTCTAGGATGGGGGTCGTTAGCCCGGGGTAGGAAGCGGGTAAAGAGACGAGGGGCTGCAAGGGATTCATGAACTGGAGTGTGAGTGTGCATTTTTCTGGGGAGACAGTTCACAGCTTTCATCAGTTTTACAAAGAGGCCCGTGACTATTAAATATTAAGACCTACCATTCCAGAAAAGTGCCTTCCTCCAGGTAGCTCTGATCTGAGAATCAGCTGCTGACTCCAGATCACAGAGGCCTTGGTCATAGTCAAGGCAGATCACAGAAGGGACTCAGGTTCCCCCACAGCGTGCCATTCCCATGCTCCAACTCCACCCCAAGAAAAGCCTTTCTGAAGGCCGATGTGCGCAATTTAAGGAAGCTTCATGATCTGTGTCTTTGACAAGTTCAAATGCAATGAAAGAGAGGAAGTTAGGCTTAGGATACCTCCACACTGACCTTTATGTGCCTTAGCACAACAAATCCTCAAAAAATAAAAAATAAAAAGGCAAATTCCCAGGGTCTCATTCCTGACGAAGAGTCATGTTTGACCTTGTTCTATCAGGATTGGGCTTAGGAAATGCTAATAAACAGACAAATCCTGTGCAATGGCTTTTTACATTTGACCTTTCCTTTTTTTTCTGGCATAGGAGCCTGTGGCTTTAGAAAACAGCAGAGAAAAGGCTTTCCATATTCAAGAGGCAAGAAATGCACACACACACAAAGAGAAAGCAAATCTAAAACTGTTTGAAACTCTGGGGAACTGAGAGTCACTTTTCACCCACATCCTGTCAGGGTTGAAAAGCACAGGAAAAGGTTTCTCCTAAAATGTGTGTGTTTTATTTTTTCTTTTTTAAAGAAAAACAAGAATCAGTCATATGCACCCAGATATCTGAATAGATCAGCTGGATATTTTTTTGTTTGCTTGGTTCCCACTGTTCTTCCCATGACTTCTGAAAAGATAGTTTTAAAAAAATCCTTACATTGAATCTTTAAATTTCAATTGTTAAGAGCACATGCTTTGTCCCCAAACAGGTGTGGGCTCTGCCACTGACTTGCTAGGTGATGCTGGACAGGTTTGTTAACCTTTTTAAGAACCTAATTATTCACCAATTAAAATGGGAGTATGAATGGTACTGATGTCAAATGGTGGCTGAGATAATTAAAAGAAATAATGCATTAAAAAATCTTAGGCTATTAAGTGAAGTAAAACAGAGAAAGACAAATATCATATGGTATCACTTATATGTGGAATCTAAAAAAATGATACAAATGAACTTATTTACAAAACAGAAATAGACTGACAGAAAACAAACTTATGGTCAACAAAGGGGAAAGGGGGGAGGGATAAATTAGGAGTTTGGGATTAACATATACACACTATTATATATAAAACAGGTAAACAACAAGGACCTACTATATAGCACAGGGAACTATACTCAATAACTTCTAACAACCTATAATGGAAAAGAATCTGAAAAGGAATATATATATACATATATGTATAACTGAATCACTTTGCCATACATTTGAAACTAACACAACATTGTAAGTTAACTATACTTCAATTTTAAAAAAAAAGGAAAATACCTTAGGCTAGCTTGGTAAACTCGAAGCATCAATGAATGGCATCTAAAGGACAGGAGCTGTGGAGTAAATCCTCTACCGATGAAACAAACAATTCCAAGGACACATCTTTATGCGTTATCATAGATGTTTCAACACACAGAAAGAAAAAACCCAGCAACAGTGGGGCTGTGTTTCTCGTTGAGGATTCCCCATTTTATACATTACATGGGGTGGTTGGACTGCCTTCTTCACCTTCAGGTGAGCTCGAGTCAGGCAGAGAAGGGACCCTCCCTCCCCTGTAACAAGGTGCATCATCTGACCAAGTCCACAGAAGGCCCAGGAAGCCAAGGCATACCCCATATTTCCCAGTGATCAGGCCCCATGAGTCCTATTCTCTTCTCCAGAAAGCCCTGGTGAGGCCTGGACCCAACCCCGTACCAGCACGCCTTCAGCCCATCTCCAACATGCCCAACTCAGCTGAGAACCTGAATGGTTCTCCTAAGTTCATCTGGGCCAGGAAATAACATTCCTGAGAATCTGTTAATCAAATGATCATCATCCTTCAGAACCTAGCAGAGTTGCATTTTCATCTATTTCTCCAAAAGGGCTTTTACCTACTTTCTGTAAATTTACCATGTCAGAAAAATTTATCCTGGACTTTAGTTTTACTTTTTTTTTTCTTTTTTTCTCATGCATTGCTGGCTGGGGGAACTCCTCCTCCTTTTGACAATCGCTCTGGCTACTTTGCATGGAATGGTCTTTGCTCTGTCAAGCCTCATTCCTGATCGCCCCTTATTCAGATCACATAGAGCAATTTCAGCAAATGGGCCCACCCCATGGTTCTGCACATACAATGGATTTCCAGGGATCCACTTATCAATCCCACCAAGCGCATTTTCTCTAAGCTTCTCTCCCCTGTTGGAATCTTACTTCATCCAAGTCTTGTATATGGCTTTTCTCACTAATCACTGTGTTAAACCTAAACTTCTTTTCCCTCCACTTTAACCACCCTTCCCACAGGGAAGGATGAAAAGAAAAAAAAAAATTCTTGTTTCATTTGATCAAAGAAAGCTGACTTAGCTTATTAATAAAACCAACAGACTCCAGACAATTTCCTTATCATCCACCAGTTCCTTCAACAACAGGGAAGCATGCATCAGCACCAGGACCGGTAATGATGGGATTCCATGTGACAGTTTTTGGACATTCTTACAAAGGTACCTTACCACAGATGACTTTTCAAAGGCATTCACAGCAATGACATATCCTTACCCGGCAGTCTCTCTGAAGCGTCTTCATGAGCGCATTGTATGTTTCTGTATCAAAATACAATCCTTCGTGCATGTCTTGCAGGAAATCTAAGTCCTTAAACGTGGGGTTGGATTTCTCTCTCTCTTTTCGGGATGCTCTTCGCTTATAGGTTGAGCCTTTCAAGTCATATGTAAAGTGCATTCTCATGGAGCGTGGTAAGACATTGTTCATCACCACAATCCTGATGTTAATGCCCCCTGATTGCATGCAATACAGTCCATAAAATTTGGGCAAAAGAGTCCTTGGATTCTGGTTTAAATTCTAAAAAAAGAAAAAGGAAAAGAATGTTTAAACTCTACTTTTACAAAATAATGCTCCACTATGACGTGTTTTCATCTAAAATGATAATTAAAAATGGAAGGTGATTATTTTTGTTAACGGCCATTGTTAAAATTTTGCTGTTCCTAACCTAGTTTTTAAGTCAGCTTATGGGAACAGCAACTTTATCATTCTGATCTCAGGGCATTAAAAGTGGCTGAATTGAAAATGGACAGAATGTCCCAAATTAGCTCCAACTAAAATCAGGCAAAGACGTGATTAGTGCCATGTGTGATTATTCTCTAAGGTAGCTCCAGAGAAAATTAATTGCTGGGGTACGAGGGATGAACATTTTAAATTTTAATAGCTCCTGAGAAACTGTCTTCCAAAATGGCCAGACCACTTTACCACACTTTGTAAGATTACATATTTCCCACCACTCTTACCAGTGCTGAATATTATCCAACTTTATAATCTTTGTAAGCATGGTTGGTGAAAAATTACAACTTGTTTTCAATTTAATTTAATTTAAATGTGACTACCACTAATAACTAGAGAAATTTAATATTTTTACATATTTTTAGCCACCTCAAAGATAATTTTGTGTTACTATCCTTCGCTCATTTTTCTTTACGTTTTTGTCATTGTTGGAGTTCTTGATATATTCTGGATATTTATTATTTTCCTATTCTATTTGGGGTAAATATTTTCTTCCACTATGTTGTCTTTTTTATTATAAAAATAGGGAATACACACCTATTTTTGTTTCACTTTAAAAGTAGGCAAAAAGTAAAAAATAGTTTACTAAAAGGCATTTATATAATGAAAAGTCTACCATCCCTAATCCTTCCCCCAATTCCCAACTTTTGTGGAAACTATTGTTCCCACTTTCTATCATTTTAGAAATATCCTGTGTGCTTATGTTAATTTTATACTTGGTTTTTTTGTTTTTGGTTATACAGATGTTTTGCTTTTTCATGTAGTCACATTTATGTACTTGTTTCTTGTGCTTTTTTGGCTTCTTATTTAGCAAAGCTTTTTATATCCCAAGAAATTTATAGATTTCTTCTACGGTCTTACAAATTTTTAATAGTTTTGGTGATCACATTTGGTTTTTTACTCCACATGGAATTAATTTTTTTCTTCCAGAAAGTTTGCGTAGAGCATTAATTTGACTTACATACATCATGAAATGAGTATCACAGTAAGTTTAGTAAACACCCATCATCTCATATAGATACAAAATTAAAGAAATAGAAAAAAAATTTTTCCTTGTGATGAGAACTCTTAGGATTTACTCTCTTAACAACTTTCCTATATAACATGCAGCAGTGGTCATTATATTCACCATGGTGTACATCACATCCCTAATGCTTATCTATCTTGTAACTGGAAGTTTGTACCTTTTGACCACCTTCCTCTAATGCCCCCTTCCCCCACCTCCCACCTCTGGTAACCACAAATCTGATCTCCTTTTCTATGAGTTTGTTTTTGAAGTATAATTGACCTACATCACTATGCTAGTTCCTGTTACACAACATAGTGATTTGCTATCTCTGTACATTTCAAACTGATTGCCACAATAAGTCTAGTTAAGATCTGTCACCATACAAAGATGCTACATAATTTTTGACTATATTCCCCACACTGTACATTTCATACTCATGACATTTATTTTGCAACTGAAGTTTGTACCTCTTAACCTCCCTCACCTATTTCTTCTCCCCCCACGCCCCTCTCCCCTCTGGTAATCACCTCTTTGATCTCTGTGTCTATGTCTCTGTTTCTGTTTTGTTATGTTTGGCCATTTGTTTTATTTTTCAGATTCCACATATAAGTGAAATCAAACAGTATTTGTCTTTCTCTGTATGACACTTCACTTAACATAATACCCTCTAGGTCCATCCATGTTGTCACAAATGGCAAGATTTCATCCTTTTTTAAGGTTAAGTAACATTTCTTTGCATATGCATACCACATCTTGTTTTTCCATTCATTTATTGATGGGTACTTGAGCTGCTTCCATATCTTGGCTATTGTAAAACAATGGTGCAATGAACACAGGGGTGTATTTATCTTTTCGAATTAGTGTTTTTGTTTCCTTTGGATAAATCCCAGGAGTGGAACTAGTTTTAATTTTTTGAGGACTCTCCATACTGTTTTCCATAGTGGCTGCACTAATTTACATTCCCACCAATGGGCATGAGGGTTCCCTTTTCTCTACATCCTTGCCAACGCTTATTATTTATTGTCTTTTTGATAATACCCACTCTGATGGATGTGACATGATAGCTCACTGTGGTTTTGATTTGCATCTCTCTGGTGATTAGTGATATTAACCGTCTTTTTCTGTGCCATCTGTATATCTTCTTTGGAAAAATGCTTATTCAGATCCTCTGCAGATTTTTATTTTTATTTTTTATTAAAGTATAATTGATTTACAATGTTGTGTTAGTTTCTGGTGTACAGCAAAGTGGTTCAGTTTTATATGCATGTATATGTGTGTGTATGTGTATATATATATATATATATATATATATATATGTACATTTTCAGACTCTTTTTCATTGTAGGTTCTTAGAAGATACTGAGTATAGTTCCGTGGGCTATACAGTAGGACCTTGTTCTTTATCTATTCTATATAAAGTAGTGTGTGTCTGTTAATCCCAAGCTCCTAATTTATCCCTCCACCCCCTTTCCCCTTTGGTAACCATAAGTTTGTTTTCTATGTATGTGAGTCTGTTTCTGTTTTGTAAAAATGTTCACTTGTATCCTTTTTTAAGATTCCACATATAAGTGATACCATATGATATTTTTTTCTCTGACTTACTTCACTTAGTATGATAATCTCTAGGTCCATCCATGTTGCTGAAAATGGCATTTTTCACTTTTTTATGGCTAAATAATATTCCATTATGTATGTATGTGCCACATCTTCTTTATGCATTCATCTGTCTAGGGACACAGGTTGCCTCCATGTTTTGGCTATTGTAAAAAGTGCTGCTATGAACACTGGGGTGAATCTTTTCAAATTAGAGTTTTCTCCAAATATATGCCCAAGAGTGGGATTTCAGAATCATATGGTAGTTCTATTTTTAATTTTTTAAGGAATCGCCATACTGTTCTCTGTAGTGGCTGCACCAATTCACATTCCCATCAATGGTGCAGGAGGGTTCCTTTTTCTGCACATCCTCTCCAGCATTTATTATTTATAGACTTTTTAATGATGGCCATCTGACTGGTGTGAGGTGATACCTCATTGTAATAGTTTTGATTTGCATTTCTCTAATAATGAACAATATAGAGCACCTTTTCATGTGCCTGTTTCTGACCATTTTCTAACATTTTTTAATTGGGTTGTTTATTATTTATTTTTCATGTTGAGTTGTATGAGTTCTTTGTATATGTTTTTTTAAACACCTTAATTGGAGTATAATTGCTTTACAATGTTGTGTTAGTTTCTGCTTTATAACAAAGAGAATCAGCTATACGTATACATATACCCCCATATCCCCTCCCTCTTGCGTCTCCCTCCCACCCTCCCTATCCCCCCCCCAGGTGGTCACAAAGCACAGAGCCGGCTGCTTCCCACTAGCTAACTATTTTACATGTGGTAGTGTATATATGTCCATGCCACTCTCTCACTTAGTCCCAGCTTACCCTTCCCCCTCCCCGTGTCCTCAAGTCCATTTACTACAGCTGTGTCTTTATTCCTGTCCTGCCCCTAGGTTCATCAGAACCAACTTTTTTTTTTAGATTCCATATATATGTGTTAGCATATGGTATTTGTTTTCTCTTTCTGACTTACTTCATTCTGTATGACAGTCTCTAAGTCCACCCACCTCACTACAAATAACTCAATTTAGTTTCTTTTTATGGCTGAGTAATATTCCACTGTGTATATGTGCCACATCTTCTTTATCCATTCATCTGTTGATGGACACTTAGGTTGCTTCCATGTCCTGGCTACTGTAAATGGTGCTGCAGTGAACACTGTGGTACATGACTCTTTTTGAATTATGGTTTTCTCAGGGTATATGCCCAGTAGTGGGATTGCTGGGTCATATGGTAGTTCTATTTTTAGTTTTTTAAGGAGCATCCATACTGTTCTCCATAGTGGCTGTATCAATTTACATTCCCATCAACAGTGCAAGAGGGTTCCCTTTTCTCCACACCCTCTCCAGCATTTACTCTTTGCAGAATTTTTGATGATGGCCATTCTGACCGGTGTGAGGTGATACCTCATTGTACTTTTGATTTGCATTTCTCTAATGATTAGTGATGTTGAGCATCCTTTCATGTGTTTGTTGGCAATCTGCATACCTTCTTTGGAGAAATGTCTATTTAGGTCTTCTGCCCATCTTTGGATTGGGTGGTTTGTTTTTTTGATATTGAGCTGCATGAGTTGCTTATATGTTTTGGAGATTAATCCTTTGTCAGTTGCTTCATTTGCAAATATTTTCTCCCATTCTGAGGGTTGTCTTTTTGTCTTATTTATGGTTTCCTTTGCTGTGCAAAAGCTTTTAAGTTTCATTAGGTCCCATTTGTTTATTTGTGTTTTTATTTCCATTTCTCTAGGAAGTGGGTCACAAAGGATCTTGCTGTGATTTATGTCATAGAGTGTTCTGCCTATGTTTTCCTCTAAGAGTTTTATGGTGTCTGGCTTTACACTTAGGTCTTTAATCCATTTTGAGTTTATTTTTGTGTATGGTGTTGGGGAGTGTTCTAATTTCATTCTTTTACATGTAGCTGTCCAGTTTTCCCAGCACCACTTATTGAAGAGACTGTCTTTTCTTCACTGTATATTCTTGCCCCCTTTATCAAAGATAAGGTGACCATATGTGCGTGGGTTTAGCTCTGGGCTTTCTATCCTGTTCCTTTAATCGATATTTCTGTTTTTGTGCTAGTACCATACTGTCTTGATTACTGTATCTTTGTAGTATAGTCTGAAGTCCGGGAGCCTGATTCCTCCAGCTCCGTTTTTCTTTCTCAAGATTGCTTTGGCTATTCGGGGTCTTTTGTGCTTCCATACAAATTGTGAAATTTTTTGTTCTAGTTCTGTGAAAAATGCCATAGGTAGTTTGATAGGCATTGCATTGAATCTGTGGATTGCTTTGGGTAGTATAGTCATTTTCATAATGTTGATTCTTCCAATCCAAGAACATGGCATATCTCTCCATCTGTTTGTATCATCTTTAATTTCTTTCCTCAGTGTCTTATAGTTTTCTGCATACAGGTCTTTTGTCTCCTTAGGTAGGTTTATTCCTAGATATTTTATTCTTTTTGTTGCAATGGTAAATGGGAGTGTTTCCTTAATTTCTCTTTCAGAATTTTCATCATTAGTGTATAAGAATGCAAGAGATTTCTGTGCATTAATTTTGTATCCCGCTTCTTTACCAAATTCATTGATTAGCTCTAGTAGTTTTCTGGTGGCATCTTTAGGATTCTCTATGTATAGTATCATGTCATCTGCAAACAGTGACAGTTTTACTTCTTCTTTTCCGAATTAGATTCCTTGTATTTCTTTTTCGTCTCTGATTGTTGTAGCTAAAACTTCCAAAACTATGTTGAATAATAGTGGTGAGAGTGGGCAACCTTGTCATGTTCCTGATCTTAGTGGAAACAGTTTCAGTTTTTCACCATTGAGAACGATGTTGGCTGTGTGTCAGTCATACATGGCCTTTATTATGTTGAGGTAAGTTCCCTCTATGCCTACTTTCTGGAGGGTTTTTATCATAAATGGGTGTTGAATTTTGTCAAAAGCTTTTTCAGCATCTATTGAGAGTATCATGGTTTTTCTCCTTCAATTTGTTAATATGGTGTATCACATTGATTGATTTGCATATATGGAAGAATCCTTGCACCCCTGGGATAAATCCCACTTCATCCTGGTGTATGATCCTTTTAATGTGCTGTTGGATTCTGTTTGCTAGTATTTTGTTGAGGATTTTTGCATCTATGTGCATCAGTGATATTGGCCTGTAGTTTTCTTTTTTGTGACACCTTTGTCTGGTTTTGGTATCAGGTGGCCATCTTTGTCTGGTTTTGATGGTGGCCTCGTAGAATGAGTTTGGGAGTGTTCCTCCCTCTGGTATATTTTGGAAGAGTTTGAGAAGGATAGGTGTTAGCTGTTCTCTAAATGTTTGATAGAATTCACCTGTGAAGCCATCTGGTCCTGGGCTTTTGTTTGTTGGAAGATTTTTAATCACAGTTTCAATTTCAGTGCTTGTGATTGGTCTGTTTATATTTTCTATTTCCTCTGGGTTCAGTCTCAGAAGGTTGTGCTTTTCTAAGAATTTGTCCATTTTATTGGCATATAGTTGCTTGTAGTAATCTCTCATGATCCTTTGTATTTCTGCAGTGTCAGTTGTTACTTCTCCTTCTTCATTTCTAATTCTGTTGATTTGAGTCTTTTCCCTTTTTTTCTTGATGAGTCTGCCTAATGGTTTATCAATTTTGTTTATCTTCTCAAAGAACCAGCTTTTAGTTTTATTGATCTTTGTTCTCGTTTCCTTCATTTCTTTTTCATTTATTTCTGATCTGATCTTTATGATTTCTTGCCTTCTGCTAAATTTGGTTTTTTTTCGTTCTTCTTTCTCTAATTACTTTAGGTGTAAGGTTAGGTTGTTTGAGATTATTCTTGTTTCCTGAGGTAGGATTGTATTGCTATAAACTTCCCTCTTAGAACTGCTTTTGCTGCATCCCATAGGTTTTGGGTTGTCGTGTTTTCATTGTCATTTGTTGCTAGGTATTTTTTGATTTCCTCTTTGATTTCTTCAGTGATCTCTTGGATATTTAGTAGTGTATTGTTTAGGCTCCATGTGTTTGTATTTTTTACAGTTTTTTTCCTGTAATTGATATCTAGTCTCATAGCATTGCAGTCAGTAAAGATACCTGATATGATTTCAATTTTCTTAAACTTACCAAGGCTTGATTTGGAACCAAGGTATGATCTATACTGGAGAATGTTCCATGAGCACTTGAGAAGAAAGTGTATTCTGTTGTTTTTGGATGGAATGTCCTATAGATATCAATTAAGTCCATCTTGTTTAATGTGTGATTTAAAGCTTGTGTTTCCTTATTTATTTTCATTTTGGTTGATCTGTCCTTTGGTGAAAGTGAGGTGTTAAAGTCCCCTACTATGATTGTGTTACTGTCGATTTCCCCTTTTATGGCTGTTAGCATTTGCCTTACGTGTTGAGGTGCTCCTACACTGGGTACGTACATATTTACAATTGTTATGTCTTCTTGGATTGATTCTTTGATCATTATGTAGTGTCCTTCTTTGTCTCTTGTAATAGTCTTTATAGTCTATTTTGTCTGATATGAGAATTGTTACTCCAGCTTTCTTTTGATTTCCGTTTGCATGGAATATCTTTTTCCATCCCCTCACTTTCAGTCTGTATGTGTCCTTAGGTCTGAAGTGGGTCTCTTGTAGACAGCATATATAAGGGTCTTGTTTTTGTATCCATTCAGCCAGTCTAGGTCTTTTGGTTGGAGCATTTAATCCATTTACATTTCAGGTAATTATCGATATGTATGTTCCTATTACCATTTTCTTAATTGTTTTGGGTTTGTTATTGTAAGTCTTTTCCTTCTCTTGTGTTTCCTGCCTAGAAAAGTTCCTTTAGCATTTGTTGTAAAGTTGGTTTGGTGGTGCTGAATTCTCTTAGCTTTTGCTTGGCTGTAAAGGTTTTAATTTCTGTGTCGAATCTGAATGAGGTCCTTGCTGGGTAGAGTAATCTTGGTTGTAGGTTTTTCCCTTTCATCACTTTAAATATGTCCTGCCACTCCCTTCTGGCTTGCAGAATTTCTGCTGAAATTTCAGCTGTTAACCTTATGGGGATTCCCTTGGATGTTATTTGTTGCTTTTCCCTTGTTGCTTTTAATATATTTTCTTTGTATTTAATTTTTAATAGTTTGATTAATATGTGTCTTGGCATGTTTCTCCTTGGATTTATCCTGTATGGGACTCTATGCACTTCCGGGACTTGATTGACTATTTCCTTTCCCATGTTAGGGAAGTTTTCAACTATAATCTCCTCAAATATTTTCTCAGACCCTTTCTTTTTGTCTTCTTTTTCTGGAACCCGTATAATTTGAATGTTGGTGCATTTACTGTTGTCCCAGAGGTCTCTGAGACTCTCCTCAATTCTTTTCATTCTTTTTTCTTTACTCTGCTCTGTGGTAGTTATTTCCACTGTTTTATCTTCCAGGTCACTTATCCGTTCTTCTGCCTCAGTTATTCTGCTACTGATCCCTTCTAGAGAATTTTTAATTTCATTTATTGTGTTGCTCATCATTGTTTGTTTGCTCTTTAGTTCTTCTAGGCCCTTGTTAAACACTTCTTGTATTTTCTCCATTCTATTTCCAAGATTTTGAATCATCTTTACTATCATTACTCTGAAATCTTTTTCAGGTAGACTGCCTATTTCCTCTTCATTGGTTTGGTATGCTGGGTTTTTACTTTGCTCCTTCATATGCTGTGTATTTCTCTGTCTTCTCATTTTGCTTAACTTACTGTGTTTGGGGTCTCCTTTTTGCAGGCTGCAGGTTCGTAGTTCCCGTTGTTTTTGGTGTCTGCCCCCAGTGGCTAAGGTTGGTTCAGTGGGTTGTGTAAGCTTCATGGTGTAGGGGACTGATGCCTGTTTTCTGGCAGATGAGGCTGGATCTTGTCTTTCTGGTGGGCAGGACTGCATCTGGTGGTGTGTTTTGGGGTGTCTGTGACCTTATTATGATTTTAGGCAGCCTCTCTGCTAATGGGTGGGGTGTGTTCCTGTCTTGCTAGTTGTTTGGCATGGGGTGTCCAGCACTGGAGATTGCTGGTCGTTGAGTGGAGCTGGGTCTTAGCTTTGAGACAGAGATCTCTGGGAGAGCTCTTGCCGATTGAGATTACGTGGGCCCGGGGGACTCTGGTGGTCCAATGTCCTGAACTCGGCTCTCCCACCTCAGAGCCTCAGGCCTGACACCTCGTCTGAGCACCAAGATCCTTACATGTAAATGGGTTAAATTCTCCAATCCAAAGGCACAGGGTGGCCGGCCTTCTGCGCTCTGCTCGGTCCTCCAGCTGGGCAGTGTCCTCTGGGCCTGGTCGATATGGAGAGCCTCCTTTGGATCCAGGTCCAGCTGCATTCCCTAGCGTCTAGAAGAAGCAGCCGACACCCCCCTCCTCCCTTATCCCTGCCGCAACTCGTCACGATCCTGGACTGTCCCTTCTTTGTATATTTTTTGATATTAACACCTTATCATATATACCACTTCTGAATATCTTTTCTCATTCATTTTTCATTTTATTGATAGCTTCTTTCATTGTGCAAAAGTGTTTTTGTTTGATGTAGTCCTGTTTGTTTATTTCTGCTTTTGTTTTCCTTGCCTGGAAGCAATTTTGTGTGTGGGAAAGATCTGAAATAGGGGATTTAATTTTTTTCCGAAATGGGTAACCATTTGTTGAACAGTCTGTCCTCTCTCAATTGTGTTTAAGTCCCTCCTATATCATACATACAATAAAATGTCAAATATTTCTGGACACTTTATTTGAATCCATTAATCTTTCTGTCTAGAACTGTACTAATGCCACACCTTTAATATTACTATAGATTTACATATTTTTGGTGTATGTTATGGCAGGCCCACCATTTTTCTTTTTTCCTGAAAATGTTTTGTCATTCCTTGTCCAAAAGTTTGTCAACTTTTGCCTTCCACTGTTTGTTTTTTAAAATGCTTTTAAAATAATATTTGTTTTCACTTTCAAATGAACCAGCTTTGTCAAGTTCAGGGCAAAAAATCCTATTGGAATTTTTGATTGGAATTAGACTGGATTTATAAGTTGGTATGGGGGGAATTAAAATGTTTACAATTCTGAGTTCAGGAATGATGCACATTTCTTCATTATTTCAGAACTTTGTTTATGTCCTTCAATAACATTTTGTAGTTTCCTTCATATTGGTCTTGTTCATTTGTTTTTATAGACTTAAGTATTTGAGTTCTTATTACAAAAATTCTTTTTGGATTGCTGTTCATATGTTATACTTACTATATCTGCTTTCCCAATCAGAATTATAGTATGTCTTCATTTATTTATGTATTTATCTTTCTCTAATAATAATCATTAGAAGTTATTGTCATCATGAATGGGATTCTTTTTTCCCCCTTATACCCTCCAGTTTTATATGATCTACATAAGGGAATATGATAGATTTTGTAGATTTATCATATATCCCGAAAATCTACTGGATTCTCATTACCTCTAGAAACTACCAGTTTATTTGCTTGAAATTCTGCTCATTTTCAATTGTATCATTTGCAGAGAACAGTATTTATACTTTTCTTCTTTTTTGTTTTTTGTACTCAAAGTTATTGATAGAAATTTTAGCAAATATGTCAGAAAGGACCATTGATGGAGGGCATCCTTATTTTTTCTATTACTTCCAGTGAAAGAGCTTTTGTTCTTCTCCATGAGACATTATGTGAACTCTTGGAGACTGATAAATGTATAATATGTATATGTTCATTTATTTACTTATTATGTTAAAAACTGCCATGCCAATTTTAAGAATTAAGAGAAGATACTGAACTTTGAGTGCCTTAATTTCTCCTCAATATCTATATGGACAACCATGTAATGTTCACATTTCTTCTTGTTAATGGGATGAATTCTATTGTTTGTTATACTAGCTTACATGATTGGGATAAAATTACTTGTTCAGCTAAATTTTAAAATTTTATTTAATTTTAATTAATTTAAATTTAATAGCCGTATATGGCTAATGGCTACGATATTGGACAATGTAGTTTTATAATAAGAGACTAGTCTATCTAAGCTTAGAAGTATAGAAGTTTAAGATTTACTCAGCAGATTAGTAAAGAGTGCTGTCAGTTTGATTGCAATTTAAAATTATTTAAAAATGTGTATATGACTAGAATACATTTGAAAAGATATATACCAAATATTAGTAATATGTATTTCGGAGAAAATAAATATAGTTGGTTGCATTTTTTTTCTTTTCTGTATTTTCTATTTTCTCTGACATAAAGTAGACAATTTGTGCCAAAAATATTTCCCAGTTTTGTTCAGGATCAAAACCTTTAAAAATCTGTATATGCTGCCCACTAAGATTTTTGTTTAGATTTTTGATTCTTATATTTATATGTGGGACTAATTTATAGCATTTAATGTTGTCTTACCTGATGTTGGAACTAAAAAATATGTTTACATACTAAGTGGCATATCTCATCAATTTTGTTTTGAAACAAAGATGACAGTTATCACCTCTCATAGCAAATGAATGGCAGAACTGGGGCTTCTGAAATCCAAACTTCTTCCTGTAGCCATTCCAATCACAAAAAATTAATAACTGCTATGAAAGTACAAAGAAACCAGAGGTATGAAAATGACAAAACTACTGAGGAAAAGTGTTTATTTCTTAAAAATCTGGTCTAAATGTCTAGCAAATCCACCTGGGCTAGGTTATTGTTTCTTTGTCTCTAAAACATTACATGGAAGGCGATTTTCACGTTATATTTAACCGATGAAATCCTAAATTCTGAAGTGTAATGGCTAAGAATAGCTAATACAGAATGTATGCCAGTACATGGTGCAGGGGTTAAAGATGCAGCCTCTGGAACCCTACTGCTTGTATTCAAGCCCCACTTCTACAGCCCACTAGCTAAATAACCCTTGGCAAGTGATTCCATTTATCTTTGTCTCAACTGCTTCATCTATAAAATGGCAATGACTGAAGTATCCAAGATGCTGTGAGGATTAAATGAGTTACTGCATGCAAAGCACTTACAGCTGTGTTTTAACACAGAGCTTAGCCCTCAATGAATGTTAACTACTCATATAAGTACTATGTACTGCGGCAAAGAGCTCTGCAATGCATTGCTTCCTTTATCTTACAACCTAGATCCTTTCTTTATTACAACAACCATGGAAGATAGGTGTTTCCCAGCCTTCAAAGATTGAGGAGACTGAGGCTCAGAGCTTACCTTATTCACATAGTTAGCTGATGACTGAGTGGGATGTAAGCCCAGGACTGAGTCAGTCAACAGCTATGCTCTACGACTCAGTTCTACTTACTTTTAAAAATCTATTCAACGAACGTCATAGTATACTCTAAATGCAAAATAAAGCTCACCAAAGAGAAGGAAACATGCCAAAGAGCCACTGAATAAAACGTATAAAAGAAAACTGTGGAGGAAAGTAATTAAACCTTAAGTTGAAGCTTTAATTATGTGTAGTTACTTACCATGTAATAGCCTGGCAGGAGCTTCTGAAGGAACTCTGCTTCTTTATGCTGAACTGTTTTGATGATAAATTCATCATCACTGGTCACAAAAAACAAGGATCCACTGGCTCCAGGGTTAGACAGCTCTATTAGAGGTTCACTGCATATGGAATACTACAAGAGCAAATAAATAAATAGTAAAAATACATTTAATGTGTATGATGCATACAAGGAAGAAAAATCATAGCGTTACATATTTTGGCCATGTTAAAATAGGAAGCGCTCTCCAAGAGCTTTAAAAGGAGACTCCAGGTATGCTAAGAAGGCTCTTTTGAGATTTCTAAACATTTACTTGATCCATTTACCTTAATAATTCTACGATGGGAAATAACATGCCCTCCTCCACCCCCAGTATGACAGAATCACAATCACCATATTTGTCCAATGAGACAACTCCAACAGTGGTATTGACCAAGGTGCTTTGTTTCCAACAAGTGCCCATAGAATAACAACAGAAGGTGTGATCCACACTGTGTATTTGTCACTTGGCACCAACACCTATTCTCTTCTCACTATTTACTCTCCCAAGGGAGGTCATCCACTCATGGTTTCAACAAGGAAATGACTCTAAACTCTGAATCTCCAGCTCAGATCTCTCTCTAGGGATCCAGACCTGTATGCCTAACTTTGGTTATACCAGAAACACTGCACATGTAACAAGTTCAAAAGCAAGTTCATCTCAGGCCTGTGGTTAGCCCTTGTGGTGACTTTGTAGTAATTAGAAAGAGGGAACTCTTTTTCCTGGCAGATGCAGCTCTGGACCAGATACAGGTTGGTGAACAGATGAAGGAATGGATTCCAGTCTTCATTCCTTCACCTTAGCCAGGTGTTCTTGGGCAGTGCACACCCTGTACAACTATACATGGTGACTCTAGATCATCTGCCTCCTCTCCCACCCTCCTTCTTCTCCCCTTTTCCTCTATCTTAGATAATGGAAGCATCATTCATTTTGCTCCCCAAACCAGAAACTTGGGCATCCTCTTTGATGCCTCACATTTCTTCACCTTCCATATCCAGACTATTGATAATATCTGCCCCCTTCATGGCATCTCTTTTTCCAATACCCGAAGTTCAGTGGTTTCATCGTTTCATGCCTTGATTACTATGGCAAGCTCCACCTGTTCTGAACTATCCATTCTTGACCCCCCTGTGCATTCTCCACCAGGAGACCAGAGATCTTTCTAAATTGCATAGCCTTCCACGCCTTCACACCTTTCAATGGGTTCCACTGTTTACAAAGAAGAGAATACCCAAGTTTCTTAAGAGAGCATTTGAGTTCATGAATGATGGAGTCCTGCTCTCCAGCCTTCTCTCTCATCACTTCCCTCCTCAAACGCTACCTGTAAACACAGAGAACTATCTCTCATTTTCTTAAGTGTGCCACACACTCTTGGCTTTTGCATTTTCCTCTATCGGAAGCAACCTCCATGCTACCTTTACCTGGTTGACTACCACTGAATAAAACTTATTCTAAAAAAACCCCTTATTTTCTTGAGAATAGAAACTAGACTAGCATTATATTATAACAGAGTATTTTTGGTAGAATGAGTATGCACTTATATACTTGACATACCAGTTTTAACATATACTCGGCTTGCTGATTCTTCATGAAAACCCTCAGGATGATTTGGTTAATTTCACATATGATTCTAGTTGCATGCCAGAAATGCATCATTCATGTGTTCATTCAACATTTAAAAAGTATCTACTGAGCATCTGTCTGTACTGTCCCAGGCACTCAGGAAGCTTATATTTTAGTAGGAGAAAACAGTCAACAAACAAGTAAATAACTTATACATCAGAATGTGCCAAGTGCTGTTGAGAAAAAGGAAGCATGGAAAGGGGGGCAGGGAGTACCAGCAATGATGAGGACGGGGTGGTCACTAAAAGCATTATCTGGAAGGTGGCATTTGAGGAGAGGCCTGGGGGTATTTGGGGAAAGGGTATTCCAGGCAGAGGGAAGGGCAAATGCTAAGGTCTTGAGACCTGGAGAGTTCAAGGCACAGCAAGGAGGCCATGGCTGAAGCAGAGGGAGCAGGGAGGAGAGCTGAAAGGGAAGAAGCCAGAAGGGTTGGGTGGACCCGACACACAGGGAGCCATAGGCCATGGTATGGACTTTGGCCCTTTCTCTAGGGGAGCTGAAAGCCATTGCAGCATCTGGAGCAGAGGACCATTCCATCTGCTGTGCTGAGAGCCCACAGTAGGTGGACAAAAGGAAGACACAGTGAGGAGGTTGTTACAGTGACTTTGGCCTTCAGTGTCTGCTGGACAGCGCTTGCCCTGGAAAACTCTCCCTGGTTCTGTGAATCCAGATCAACTGCTTCCTGGCACTGAACGTTCTCATCACACAAGTTACCACAAAATACCTTAATTGCCTATTTAGTTATTCCAAGTTCCCATGAGATTGTAAAACTCTATGAGGGCAGAAACTATGACTATCTTATACTCTGATACAGTTCAGGACCTGTGCCTTGTACACAGAAGGAACTCAATAAATTTCTGTCAAATAAATGACTGAAATTTACCAACAACTGAAGGGCTGTAAGTCTCACCAAGAAGTGCCCAAAACCAGCAGAACAGTCAATTTTGGGTTAATGAGCTTAGTGTTTATTAGCTAATAAATTCCCATTATTGACTAGAGAAACATTAGGGGCAGGGAAAAAGGTAAGGAAGCTACGGTGTGAGATCAGACGAGCCCCGGTGAGAAGCAAAAGCAGGGATGTAAGGAACTGTACTTTGAGGATGGAGGCATCTGAAAACACCAGGGCTGAACATCCTCCAAAGCATTTTATCTGGGCTTGTGAATATTTAAGTCCTCATCACAGAAAAATCTGAGAGGAAGTGAGGAACAAAAGGAAGGAGGGAGGAGAAGAAACAGAGAAACTGGGAGAAGAATGATTAAAAGGAAGTTTCTAGATGTTACCTTTTAAATTATCCTGCTTTGGCAGCACCGTGGGTAAGGGAAACAAAATTCACCAGGAAAAGAAAGAAGCAAGAGTTTGCTGCCTTCCTAAGTGACACTGGCAACTTCCATCTGCTACCTCCTTCTTTTTCCTCTAGCCTTGCTTCCTGAAGCTCTCTTGCTAAGCAGCAATGCAGCCTAAGCCCTTATGAATGAGTTGAGGATAAGAGAGGAAAACAAAAATAGTCATCATACTGCACACAGGATGCCATAAAAGCCAAGAAGAAGCAGAGGCACCTTCTCTGCTGTGTGCAGAGTCCACGTGGAAGGAAAGGCCCGGGACTTGGAATCGACTGATGTTTCTAAAATCATGACTCTGTCAGTAGCCAGTTCTGTGACCCTGAGTGAGGAACTTAGCATCTTGGAGTCTTAGGAACCTCACCTCTAAAATAAAGATGGTAATATCTACCTAACAGCACCTCAAAGTTTTAAAAACCAATGCTTTTGAAACCCCTGGCAGAGTGACCACTTAGTCATTGCTATTACCATTTTTCATTACATGATCATACACACAGCTGGAGAGCCAGCAGTGCCCTAGGATGTACTGAGGGTTTCAGCCTAAGTCCCACGACAACAGGGCTACCCAAAGGTACACTAAGATATTCTTGGTGAAGCAAGAAAAGAGATGGGTCGGGGGTGACAAGATAAGTTAGGGGTTTGGGATTAACATATACACACTACTATACGTAAAATTGATAAACAACAAGAACCTACTGTATAGCACAGGGAACTCTACTCAATATCTTGTAATACCTACAATGGAAAAGAATCTGAAAAAGAATGTGTTTGTGTATAACAAATACACACACACACACACACGCACACATATAACTGAATCACTTTGCTGTACACTTGAAACTAACATGACATTGTGAATTAACTATAATTCAATTAGAAAATAAATTAATTTTAAAAAAAGAAAGAAAAAAGCTGGGTCTTCTGTATAATCATGAATTTGAGACCCTGGAAAATAAAGGTGTGGATCCCATTCTCATAAAAAGTGAAGGCAGACCCCAGACTCTCTTTAGGATTCTGATTTTTTGTTCCATGGGGTTTGAATTTCTGGCACAGAACCTTCTTATGGATAGGAGTAAATGTTGTGAAAGTACAAAAACAGCAAAGAATGCAGAAATTAGGGGCTTCAAATAGAGAAATTAGGGGGTGATCCAGGAAGAGCTGTCTAGGGAAAACTGGATTCAGACGTGAACATCTGCTTCCAATTAAAGTCTCAAATTCTTCTACAAGCAGTAACACAATCTGGACCTATTTCATTGGTTACTTAATTGCCAAATAGTCCTTTATTATGTAATTTATAAATGAATAAGAATGGAGAAATCAGTTGTTTTGACCTATTTTAATAACCATTTTGGGGTCACTCCTAGCACAGCATCAGTCTGCAATAAACTAGCATTATGACGCTGAACACCTGGGACTATTACCATTATCACCTCTAATTCTATGGTTTTCCACCCTGCAACTTGGTTACCATGTTCTCTGCTAAGCAATCTTCTCTGAAATGTTGCCTTTTCAGAGCAAATACAGAGGAGCTATGGGAACATTTTAATTAGCCATGATCAACAAGCCCCTGTGTGCACGCCTGGGTTGATGCACCTTCCCAGCTCTCTCATCTGCGCAAGCTGTTCCAATGTGTTCCTTCCCTGCCTTCTATTTCCTGCAGGGCCTCCCTATGTACCCACTGGAAAGAATGCAAAGTACAACCCAGCTGGGCCCTGCCAAGGCAAATTAACGTTGTAAACTCGCACAGTGAGGTGGAGATCATTTTTCCTGCCATTTCTTACCCTCGACAGTGTCAAATATTCACCCCGCTCTCTTTCTTATGGGTGTTGGTGAGCCTGAAAAATATCATATAAATCACCCTGGATATGGGAATACCCAGGCACCTGGTAAAGAAGGAAATGAACCAAAGGCCTGTTGCCCAAGCAGAAATGGGAAAAAAATGCTCTGGGGCCCCTTGGCCTTCCCCTGGGAGGCATTTATTTAGGAACAAATAAGGAATAAGGAGCATTTGCATTGCTGTGCGGTGCACGTGGACATACCTTCACCACACTGTCTTACATCCAAATTATGCACGTTTCAACATGAACTTGTACTTAGCATGCACATGGTGAGTTTTAATGGTACTGAGAATGTAATCAGAGTAATTCAGCCTGAAATCCAGATGCAACAGCATAAGACTAAGTAGAAATACAAACATATCGCAGAGATCCAATATCAAATCTACCAATAGTTACCAATCCCTTCATAAAGTTACCCTCTCCTTTCCTCTCCCATGTAGATCAGTATATCTTCAAAAATTTGGGTTTAGATAACCCCAGTTTGATAGATGCCAGCATGCATTTGTGATCTGCACCGTATCCTTTTTTTTTTCTTCTCACAGTTTTTCGGGGGACGTTTTATTTCATTTTTCTGTGCTTTTTTGGGCTTAACTCTTTGAAAATGTGCTTTGTTAGGGGTCTTTTACCTCTTTGGCTGTATTCTTCAGAATGGATAACCACAGTTCATAGTTTGATGGCTAGGGAGTGGTCACCTTGAGACCACATCTAGTAAGAGGTCTGAGACTTAGTGGTTGGGAAGCATGAGGCCAACTGGTGGAGGGAAAGAGCACCAGGGAAGGAGATGAGACCACTGTTTGGGCCTGGGCTCTGCCTCCACTCCCCAACGTGGGTAACCTTGGGCACCTCCCTTCACCAGCTTCAGATTCCTCATCTACAATGAAGAGTTGGGTTAAAAAGTCTCTGAGTTTCCACCTGACTCTCTGTAGCATGTTGTGTCCGGCAAAAGACCCCTTCCTCATCTACCACACTCCAGATGACTGGGTGGGCTCCTCAGATGTAGTAGTTTAGAGTGAGCTTCCAGAAGCTCCAAGACCAGTAAGGTGAGCTGCCTTGGTCCTGGGCTGTGGGTGGCCCCAGACATTGGGGACCAGGCGGCCATGTTTAGCTAGAGGCCCACTGCCCTTGTTCTGTTTCTTGCAGGTCCCGGAGATGCGTCCGGTTATTGAACTGTGTGTACAATTAATAAGGGAGGTGGAAAACGCAATCGAACAAAAGCACACTTATCTGTCTGATCCCATCTTTTTTTCCCCCCTAACTTTTCATTATGGAAAATTTCAAACATACACGAAAGTAAAGAGAACTAATTAATATTATGTGTGAATTGACACACGTGTCTATCTTCTGGCTTCAACAGCTATCAACTCATGGTCAACCCTGTTTCCTTTACACCCTCAACCATTGCCCTGGCTGCTTCCCTCAGATTCTTTTGAAGCAAATCGCAGACATCAAATCATTTCTCCCACAGATATTTCAGTATGTGTCTCTAAAAGACAAGGATTCCTCTTTTAAAACAGAACCACAATACCATCATCCCACCAATAAAACCCCAAAAACTTCAACATAATCAAATATCTAGTCAGTCTTGACATTTCACCAATTTCTTATAATTAAAAAAAACAAAAACAAAAACAAAGAAACCACAAAACACACAACTGGTTATTTAAATTATCTAGCCCTGTCTTTCTAATTTTCCTGATCACAACCTTCCCCGCCTGCTATACTGGACCACTCAAAGTCCTTCGAAATATTTAATGCACTTGCATCTCTGGTCTGACAGTGCTAACACTGCTCCCCACCCTTATACCCTGTCCCAACATCTTTCCCTTTTTCCCACCTACTCAAATCCCTTGCAATTTTTAAGTCACAGTTAAACTACGCCATGCCCATAAGAAGCCCCCCTAATCATCAATCCAACAGAGAGAGACCTCTCCCTCCTTTGAAATCCTGGAGTATTTATTGTTTTGCTTCCGTCTTTTTATTTACTGCCTGGTAGAATTAGTTGTTTTCCCACATAAGTCATCATTCCAATTGGATTCTAAGTTCTCTGTGTGTCATGACTTATAATTTTTTGAATCTCTCCATAATTATTAGCAAAGTATATTAGTTACAGTCGGTATTCAAAGTACCCAGTGATCAATTAACTACCTCTTGCCAGGTACACGAAGGAGGACTTTTGCTTTGAGAAGCCATCAGCTTGGTCTCCCCCGCTCCTTTGTAAATACTCTGACCTCATTATGAAGGTAACTTTTCCAGCTTAAAGGCTCATTAGGAAACTGTATAAGCTGTGTGAGTTGTTGCTCAGAAAAATGCCTTCCCCAAGGAGAGAAATCTTGTGAGAAAGACTGAGTAAGAGAATGGGCTTCCCAGCCTGCAGGTCAGTGGCCATAGGAACACTAAAGGAAGACCTACTCAGGGTAGACAGCCATCTCATCACACTGATTGAATCTGTGTTATGAAATGCAAGTCTAGTGGCGTCTCCTTGGCCGGCAGAAGCTCAAGGTAAGTCAGAAGAGAATCCATTAACTGGTAACATATGGCAGAAGATGAGGTATCAATCTTGCTTTCAATAACATAAAATCAAGACCCCACTGGGTTCTCCAAACATGTTTCGTGAATGACAGTGACCCTCAGTAATTACAGAATGGCCAGAAACTAAAGGATCTTCTCTAAGGTACACCCCACCTCCCAATCCTGCAAATGTGTGTGTTTGTGTTGTACTTGAGTGGTTGGGAGGGCAGGGTTGGTAATGCTGGGTAGAGTCTCTCCATCAAAGAGGTGTGGTGAGGCAGAGAGCAACATAGCCATTCTGACAGGTGTGAGGTGATAGCTCATTGCGGTTTTGATTTGCATCTCTCTGATGATTAGTGATACTGAGCATCTTTTCATGTGCCTGTTGGCCATCTGTATGTCTTTTTTGGAAAAATGTCTATTCAGATCCTCTGCCCATTTTTTAATTGGGTTGTTTATTTATTTATTTTTGATGTTGAGCTGTATGAGTGTACATTTAAGGGCAGCAGGGTACCCAAGGACTTTCTACTCAGTTCTCACGCTCTGTGAAGACTTATTAATGTGCCTTGAGGAACCAGTATTCTCTCATTCATCAGGCAGAAGTCATGTTATTTTCTTAGGGCCCAGCTAAATTCGTGGGTTTTCATCAGCGCAGAACAGAATCAGCTCTGAATTTAACCATTTATACCTACCCAAATTATAAGATACAGTTTAAATACTCTCTGTTAACAAGTAACACATGTTGCTGTACTTCCTCTGCAAAGGATTATTCTAGGATCTGGCTCAAGTCTTATTAAGATCGTTCAGAATGGAATGAACAATAACTATTTGATGGTATCCTTCCTAAAGCTTCTTGAAAACCAATTTTCAAGAGCCCCAGGGTGTTAACAGTGATCAAATTATGAGATAAACCATTTTTTCTCTTGAAACAGAAAGAAAGCTACTGGCTTCTTGAACAGGAATAAGGTAGAACTCTGAGGTCACATCAGACATTCTCACAATAAGGCGGCTGTGTTTGTACCCACTGTGTGCAAGGAGGCAGACAGGGAGAAGAGGCAGGCCTAAGGATAATACATGTTCTGGTACCAAACAAAAACACCTTTAGAAAGAGCCGGCATGAAGAGCTGTTGAGAATAAAACTATCCAGCTGCTTTAAAATCATATTCAAATTGTAGGTCAAGGTGAAAATGGCCGTGGGCCAAGGCAGGTTTGAGACGAATGGTATGAATAAGTCAATTAAAATAGGAAGGCTTTCATACAGAATCCAATCAGCAAAATTCACAGGAGTCTTTATAACTAATTATAATATATCTGTTAGAATAATTATCTGAAGTAGCAACCGATACCCCACTTATTTAAATATCAATTACCATAGCAGATTTTGTAGCTATCAGGTAAAAGCTGCAGAGTCAAACTACATTTCCTGAAGCTAAATTTATAATCCTTATGAAACTTGAAACTTTTACTATGCTCCAGAGCTTTGTAAAATAAGAGACACAAGCCACTTGTCACTGTTGCTATGAGAAAAATGTTGACGTCACACATTTCTGGAGAAGGAAGGAAAACGATAGGTTCTTACCAAGTAATCATCAGGCTTGATACCAAAAAGTTCTCTGAAATATCGGAATGCTAGTGGAGCATATGTCTTAAATCTGAAGTCTGGGTAGTGATGTGCTGGGGTCAGATTGCTCCCTTCACTGCAGTTAAAATGTTAAAAAGAAAAAAAAAGAGAGAGAGAGAGAGAAAGAACATCAGCAAAGACAGTTTTGACTTCAAATTCTAGCTCTATTAGTCCTGTGCCAATTTCCCCTCTAGGAAAACATCCCTTGATACTGGGTCTCTCTAAGCTCATGTCACAAAGGCCAGTGGGCATCAGGTAAAAACAGATGCTAACGCAGCAAGGGCCACTCCAAGCAGGCATCCCTTGCCAATCACAGTGTGTCTTTAGCCTGAAAATTCATCATCCCCCTCTGCCTCCTTCCTGGGAAAATCTCTCCATTTTCCCCAATGAAACCACGGTTGTAATGCTTTAGGTATAAGATCCAGGGCTTAGTGTTTGGAGCAATGGCAAAAATTTTTTTGGCCATGAATTTTGAATGTTGGATAAACATTTTAAACTAGGAATAAGTAAAATAACTTAGAAAATATCTCACCAACACAGAGAACCATCACAGTGGAAATAGATGGGTCCTGAATCTGAACTCTTTCTTACATCCGTAGTTACAGGAAAAAGACCTTAGATATTTTACGGATTTTAAAACCTGATTTCCATTCCCATATATAACATTATCTTTTTTTCCCTCTTCTGGGTTCACCTTTGAAAATTTTTGTGCAAAATTTATGATATATAAAAGGTATAAAGAAATCAGTGAATACTCATGAACCTAAAATGCTGCTTAAGAATATTATTCATACAGTTGAATTGCCTTCTGTACTTTTTACTGATCATATACCCTTCCTTCTCCTCAGAGGCATCCACTACCCTGAATTTTGATGTTTATGATGTTTACCATTCATTTTATTCTTTGACTACATATATTTCACATGACATCAGAAAAGTCACATAATCTTTCATTGTAAGAAATTAGAACAATGCAGTAGAATAATATACTTTTATGTAGAGGTTCAGGATCTCTTTTTACCACATTCTAGGTGGGGCACTGAAGGCTGATTTTCATGGACGTTACACAAATCAACTGTGCAAATAAAAAGGCTTTTAGCACACAACAAGCACTTGGAATCTACTACAATTTAAGTTTGCTGAGGTCAGTCAGAATTTTGTATCAGCACCTAACACATGGTAGACGATAAGTATTTCTTGAGTGAAAAAATGAGTTTTCAAGATAATGCTAATTCAGTAAAGTTGATTCTTAGCTGAAGCTTAGGTTCAAAAGTCAACATATAAAGTCAAAATCACCATAGTCAAAGATCATCCTTGATCTGTTCAATGTATCCAGTGTGGCCAGGTTTTCCCCTGCATGGTTACAGATGACTGTTCCTTTTGGTGAGTTCCAGAGGAAGTAGTTGGCTTGTGTTGTTAGGGGCCATCCTCTTATAATAAATCTTATCTGGAAAGGCCAGGACTGCACTCAGGCAGCAGCAAGGCACACACAGGAGGGGCGTGACACAGAAACGGAGGCTGCCTGGAAGAAGAGCTCATGTATGGAAGAGCCCCCATATCACCTGCTTACTTAAATGGCTATTGTTGCCCTACGTAAGTACAGCTGAATATTCATAATGCTTGTATGACACCCAGGTATGGTATTCAAACATTTCCTCATTCCATATTTTGGGATTTATAAGGAGACATGCACTCAGTTACAGCTCTTATGGGATTGCCAAAAGGAATGATTTTGGAACTTATATGAATATAACTTGAAAACATGCGCTATGTAGACATAAGAGGTAAAAGCAGAGGTTCAAAATGACCTCTGACATCCTTCTTCACTGTTGCAAGCAAGTAAAAATAATCACAATGCCCTGGGTTCTGAAGCAGGCTATCTTCAGTGGGTTAAGCGTGTTGCCAATTTTTTAATTTGTTCCACTCTGTTTTCTCCTTTCAATCTCATGCAAAGCAATTCATTCCATTACAGCAGATCACCTTCAACATTCAAGAGTAAAATAAAACACCCGTTCCACTTACATGGAATTATTCTTTAAATGATTTATTTCCATGCAGTTGGGGGGCCCAAGATTTTATTAGAGAGGATACAGTATTTTTTATTATCATTTTCATTTTTGGTTACTCTGAGCTTCTTGAGTTGTTCACCTTTCCCTGAAGCAAGTATTAATTACAATAGTTTTCCTTGGATTCACATCTCCCTGACTACTGTGGTTTATTCAGCAATGGTGTAAAAAGGATAGTGTTAGGTTTCCTTGGCGATGAGACAGGCAGACACATGCGCGCATGCACGCACGCACGCACGCACACACACACACACACACACACACACAGAGAACATCTCTGGTTAGAGAAAGGGAACATTCGTTTCTTTAGGTATCCACCCTGACACAGCTCGTATTAAAAGCCACTGCGCATCACTAAAAATGAGAAAAAAAAAAACTGAATCTAGCTAGCTTTGGGCCACATTAAGATACAGAGAATGGTATGGGTCAACTGTGAGACAGGCTTGCCTGTATGGGGTCATCAATAAATTGTATTTGTATAAATGGAGATGATGAAAAGGGGGCAGGGATAATACTTAACACAGGCATTATAGAAAGTGGCAATTTCTTCACAGCATAATTAACATATATTAATAATTAACTGCTGAGGTTATACAATCTTGAACCTCTCCATTTGCCTGAATGGAGAGGAACATTCCCTAATAGTGGATCATAAGACATCGCCACTTTTTTTCTCATAGTATGTTTTAGCTTATGAATTCTGCTTTCCTTTGACAAACATTAAGACTTTGCATTCTGTTAAATCATACTGGACACCCTGTATGGGAGTTAAGATGCTCCTAACTCCCTGTAGTCCAGGGAGACCTGGGTTCCAGTTCCATCTCTGCCATTTACAAGCTGTGCTCTCTGAGGCCTGGTACTGAGCCTCTAGAAATAACATGGCAAAGTGGATGGAAATGTGAAAGGCCATGCACCTGGCAAGTGGGGAGCCCTCAGTGCGTCTGGATGATTAAGGCTGTGTGGTGACGGGAGACAGCCCAGGGTTGGACACGTCACGTGGAGAATGAAGTGACTAACTGGCTTAAAAAAAGGGAAAAAGAAAGCGACAAAATGAGAAAATATTTGCAACTCATATCACAAAGAGCTAATCTCCCAATACAAAGAGCTCCAAAATACAGCAAAGAAAAAGACCCAAAAGTTATATATGTAAAAAAAAATAGCCAAGGGTATAATCAGGCACTTCACAGAAATGGAAGTATAGGTGACTTACGCATATGAAAAGATGTTCAACCTCATTTATAATAGAATAAATGCAAATTAACGGTCACCGAGATATCATTTTCTCTCTCAGATGGGTAAAAATTTAAAACTTGGATATAGCTCAAGGGAGACTGGCACCCTGAGACACTATTAGTGGGAAAGTAAATTGATACTTTTCCTTTGGAGGACATTTTCACAAGCCCTGTCAAAATGACAAATGTACATAACTCTTGATTCAGCAGATGCATGGCTATAATTTACAGTACAGATAAACTACTGTTTGTACAAAATGACATGTTTGTACCTGGTTATTCATTATAGCACTGTTTGTAAGGACAAAGGATTGGAAGCAACTTAGATGTCTCTCAGAAGGGAACCAGTCAACTTAATTATGGTTCAGCCACACACTGGAATACAATGCAGCTATTAAAAAAGAACGAGGAGGCTTATGTACTGACGTGGTGAGATCTGAGACAGATTAACTGAAAGAAGCTTGATGCAGAATACCGTGTATGGCGTGCCACCATTTGCATACAAAAGCAAAAAATATATCTTTGGCATGTATCTGCCCAAAAAATCCTTGAAGGATATACAGACCCCAAGTAACAGTGATCACTAGAGTTAGACAGGTAATAAAGGCACAGGAATGAAAGGGACACTTTTCACAGTATTTCTTCTAAAAGCATCATGAGGATTAAGCCTTCTACATATTACCATTTACAACATTAAAAATTTTTTTTAAAGTTGGGGTAAAAGCCATAACCCCAAAACAAAGCTCTGCACACTGGGTACCACACAGCAGAAGGGTTTCCTTCTGCTTATTAAGCTGCTCCAGTGAGTAACAAATACCAACTCGGCATGAATGAAGTTCTACTGAAGGAAATGCAAATTAATGGGCTGTTGGCTCCAGCTGGAGTTTGTCAGGAGGTATAGGTCACAAGAGCAACACCAAACAGCAGATGCAGTGAGGATCAGCCAGCAGACACTAACCTGATTTTCTAAGGTTGGGCACTGGCAGACCTACTGGGTACCAGTGTGGGTGCTGGTCCACCGACGCCCAGCACAGAGGCTCCTCTGCATGTGCACGAAAGGCTAAGCCAACGCAGTAACACAACCGCAATCAGCATTAGTCTGCTGGCCAGTGGAAGAGGTCCACCAAAGACTCCTGCAGGCTTTCCTTGCCGGAGCCTGGGTGGTAGCCATCAGGAGACTGTCCAGTACCTAGACTTGCTCAGCAAAAACGGACTCCGCTGGAGAGCAGACTTCTTCACAATTGAAGACTTATGTTTCTTCAATCCATTTATGTAGTGATTGGGGAAAGAAAACTCCACTTTCCTGTCTTGGCATAAAATTGAGCCTTTGGAAATTTCAGCTGTGAGGTTTTCACCAGGGGTTTGACATGTTTGGATCCCAAGAGCTGGTAAAATTTCAACAATAAAAATCTGGAGGCCGACATGGGATTGCCAACTTTCTTTGGCCGAGTAAGAACCTAAACAAGTAAGCCAACACACAGTACTGTCCTATCCAATTATTAACGAAAAGCTTTTGTTAACTCCACCGAAGAAGGAAGAAACTTCGACTAAAAAACTGTACTTTTCTCTATCTTGTCCTTTTCTCCCTTATTTCACCAAGAAGCAAAGTTTGATTATGGATCAGCTCTGGCATTTTGATATTCACTCTTCGGAGGAGTGTTCAATTTTTAATTTAACTAAATTTAATTTAAAGTTAGTGTTCGTCTTAAGTCCAAAAGTACGTTATTTCTTAATGGCAATAAATGTTTAGGATTATACAACGCTGAAGCTTGAGGAAGCATTAGCCACCATCTGGAATTTCCCATTTAGCAGATAAGGAAATCAAAGTCCAGGGAGGGAAAGTACTGACTGAAGCTAGTCAGGAACAAACAAGAGGGGAGATTAGATCCACATCAGGGCAGTGGAAAAGTCACAAGCAGTCAGCTTTGCTTTTTAACTTCAATTGAATGTTCCTCGCTTAGTCTTCCTTTTCAGGATGCAGTTAGAGGCTTCAGGTACAACCTGCCCAAATACCCCAACTACTTCCCCAGGAGGGCCTCAGGTAGGCTGAGTCTGATTAGCCACGCTGGGGTTCTCATCTGTATGTACCGTGAACACCCAGCTTTGTGTATGTGATTTTAGAGCCTGATAACCAAGCGCTATTTTTGGCAGCACTGGGTGGAGAGATTTGGTGCTAAGCAACGGGGTGAAACTGATTAAGCATCTCCAGGACCCTTAAGGGGTCCAGTTTTGGAGCTGAGGCCCAGAGTTTTGAGGTTTTAGAGGCAGCATTTTATATATGGTGAGCTTCCTTGATTTCAAACTGAAACCGACAGTTAGTGGGTTTGCGGCCTCCTGGCAAAACAAGTGGGTCAGCAACTCCTAGGTGACAGATTTATCATGAGGGATTGGCTCATGCGATTATGGAGGCTGAAAAGTCCCACGATCTGCCATATGCAAGCTGGGGGTCCAGGAGAGCTGGTGGTGTAATTCCAGTCCAAACCCGAATGTCTGAGAACCAGGATAGCCAATGGTATAAGGCCTGGTCCAAGTCTGAAGACCCAAGAACCAGGAATGCTGACATCCCAGGGCAAGAGAAGATGGATGTCCCAGCTCAAGCAGGGAGTGAATTAGCCCTTTTCCTACCTCTTTGTCCTATTCAGGCCCTCAACAAATTGGATGATGCCCACCCAAACTGGTGAGGTGATTTTCTTTACTCAGTCTATTGATTCAAATGCTAATTTCTTCTAGAAACATCCTCACAGACACACCCAGAAATAATGTCTTATCAGCTAACTGGGTATCTCTTAGCCAGTCAAGTTGACACATAAATTTAACCATCACAGCAAACATGACCACACCTCCCATGAGGCAGGATAAGTGAAGGGTCCTTTGTCCTAATGTACAGATGGTGACACTGAGACAAAGAAAACTTAAGTGCAATACAATTGGACAAGTGACACTACAGTTCAGTAACAAACTAGTGGTGGCAGCCAGTCTTCAGAGTAGACCTTTGTAAGTCAGGGTATGAAGCAACTTTAAGCATTATTAATTGCCTCTGCCAACTCAGGAAAGGTAGAGAGCGCTCAGTTTTCACATATGACTATTTAACCTGTGAAACAGAAATTGGTCCTCTCTCTTGCCAGATTAGACAGTGCTCTTGAATGGAAAAACAAAACAAACATGAGAAAATAATAGACATACCCCCCTGCTGGTGCCAACCTCCTTCTGCTAAGCATGTCTGTGATGGGTACCCCTGAGCCGCCTTGTGAAACACGAGGCTGCATCATCTTTTGAGGAGAACCAGCTGACAGCCAGTCTTTAAAAGTCAGTAGCTGAAGACAGCTTAAATTCCAAAACCAAAGAATGCATTCTGGGGTGTCATTTACTGGGAACATGTGATATCGTTGTTCATCATCTAAATGTTAAACTTCTCAAGTAGTTATTACCACACTGGGAAATTATGTTTTCAAGGCAATTTCAAATAAGTTAAAATGTTATGTAATATTCAGTGCATGCAATAAATCTTTCATTTTTGAGTTAAAGGAAGAGGCATATAATTTTTATTGACAGAAAATAATTTTTCCCCATCCCTGCTACATAAATGTTGAACAAATATTTTAAAAGTTTTGACTGGAAGGGACCTTGTGTTCTTGGCTTGTCCAGTGACAGTCACACCTCTCATTTAATCCTGAGAAAAATATTCTGGCAGCTTTGTGTTCTATCCACATCTACATAAAACCTGGTATGGAATGTCTGTATAGATCAGGGGTTGGCAATCTTTTTAGAGTCTTGTTGCAACTACTCAACTGTACTGTCGTAGTGCAAAAGGAGCCATAGACGATATGTAAGTGAATGCGCGAGGCTGTGTTACCACTGGATGAGGCTGTGTTACAAGTAAACTTTATTTAAAAAAAGAGGCAGGGGGCCAGCTTTTTCTCTTGAGCTGTAGTGTGCTGACCCCTGGTACAGACAGATTCTTGGATGAGTTTATGACAGTGAAACTTGAAATGCAGGTGGTTGGCTAGTCTGTCAAAACCATAACGTCTAGCACTGATATCTGGCAACACTTATATGCACCTCTGACATACATGTTTGCTTGTCACTTAGAATAATGTTTCGCCCTTACAGTAGTTGTGTGGAATTCTCTCCTCTCTTTGAGGGTATTCCCTGGAGATTCAAATAAATCCCAAAGAGCATCCATCAATCTAAGGGCAGTCTGTGCTTTGCAATGGTCCTCACATCAAGCTAAACTCCATTTCATAAGTGAGGAGATGAAAATTCAGGAGAGCTTTACAAATTCTTTGGTTAGATAATTGTTCTTGAATATGGAAAGATATATAAACTTTTATTGCCAGCTTTCCAGAGAAGGCAGTGATGGTGTCTCCTGCAGGGGAGCGGAGGGATGGATTCAAGCTGATTGTCAAGGGGCCAGACAGGTAGATTTAGTTTCATAATTCTAGATTTTGTTTTGATTCAAAAATGCAGAAATACTGTTCCTGTGCCTTATCACCATAGTGTCGGGAGAAACAAAACTTTGGAGCCAGCCACCCCGGAGTTCAAATCCTGGCTTTACCATTTATTGGTTTATCACTTTGGGTTAAGCCACTTAACATCTCAGGGCCTTAGTTACTTCATACATAAAATGGCTTTTCTTATGGTAAAGATGAAAGTAATAACAATAATTGAATAATGTATATTATATAAATATTATTAATAAAACTATGCTTGGTCCGTAGTTGGCACATAAACTTTGCCTCCTGTTGCCAGTTCAGGTTCAGGTTTACATGGTAGAAACATTATAAAACATCCTCTTTCTTCCTAATTCCATTTACACAGGAACATTTATCTGCAACCCTGAGTTTCTGATCATGGCACAGAATTTGGGGTCAAAAGATTAAGATATGATCATGGTTCTCTTACTCATCTACTTTGTGATCTTGGAAGATCATGGAACCAGATAGTTGAAAAGGGTATTATATCATCCTTCAAATCTTAAACAGGTCCAGAGCTTTCTCCATCTACAAAATGAAATAATCTGTAGTGCAAATACATAATATCTGAAAATAACTTTGAGCCACTTTAAAATAAAGAAATAAAAAATAACACAATGCACTTTGTTGCTAAGGGAAACAGAACCAGCAGCTTCCTAGCAGTGGTAAATTAAAACATCTCAAGGCACCCTAATCAATTAGTTCTATGACCCAGATAAATGTATTGAATTTTAGAGCCACCAGAGACTTCAGAATGTTTCAGCTGCTTCAACAAGGGCCAGTCCTGCCCACCTTTCTCTACTCATCCACAGGCATATGGGCAGGTAGGGAAGGAGCATTATTTGGCCCCTTTACTGAGTTATAAATGACATACAATAGAGTATAAAGTTTATTAATCTTCACATATGCATATACCAGTGAAACCACCACCATGATCAAGATACTGAACTTATCCATCACTTTGGGGGGCATTTTGATTGCTACAGTAACAAGGAGATATTACTGGCATGGCCTGGGGTTGACAAATGTGCAGTCTTGCACAAAGAATTATCTCATCCAAAAAAAGCCAATAGCACCTCCACTGAGAAATACTGGGTCCAATCCCTTTGTTAAACCAATGAAGAAACTGAGCCCATATGAGGAAACTGAGACAAGATCCCATGTAAGTTTCTTCTGTTTCATATAAATGCATCTGGAGCACAGATGTTCTTTAAACAAACAATACAGTATCTGCTGAAAGAAATTTTTGCCTGAATCAAACATTTAATGTCATATTGACATTTAAAAGCTATATATGCTTTAAATGATATATTTTAAATGTGACAATGGACTCCTCTAAATAAGGGTCAGTTAGCTGGGTGTTCCCCTCACCAGTGACATGTGTGCCATTCAGCGGCTGCTGTTGCTATCCTGGAATATAGAGTTAAGGTCAAAGATACAGAATCCAGCCAGGTACAACTTTGGTTTCTTACTCCTGAATAAAAAGGTGAAAAAAAATCTCATTCTTGTCTTAATCATAACGATGCAGTATGCTTATGATAAATTATCAGTGAACAAAAGGAATCAAGGCACTCAAAGGGCCTAAAAGTGCCTATGAAGACCTCAGTTATGTGCTCCTTGTTGTACGTATCTCATACAGTGTCGTGTATAATTCAGTTGCTAAACAGATGTAATTTTGATATTTAAGATATTAATTTAAAAATCATTTAGGGTTTTATGAGCTCCAAGAACAAAACTTGGTATCAACTAGAACAACTGTCACTCTAAAATGGGAAGCAATGTGCTAGCTCGGTGGTTCTCAAACTTTTATGTGCTTAGAATCACCTGGAGCAATTGTTAAAACAGATTCCTGGGTCCCAGACCCAGAGTTTCTGATTTTGTTGATCTGGGGGGGAGCCCAAGAATCTGCATTTCTAACAAGTTCCAGATGATGCTGATGCTGCCGGCCTGGGGACCGTATGCTTGGGCCATGTCTTCCCGCGGTTCCCATCCATGGTTGGCTCTGTTGATTGGACACTATGAGCAGAAAAGATCAGCCAGGATGGAGCACCCTGCCCTTCTTTGTACACCCATCTTGAGCTGTAACTGCTCCAGCGTCCTGAACTCACCGCCAGCCAGCCTCTTACAAAAGGCCTCCGCTCCTCTTGTTCTTTGCAGTGGAAGAAAAAAATAAGGCTGGAATATTTGGGTAGAGGCCCTAGAAGACCATGAGAATTAGAATATTCTGGAAACACATTTACAGGAATTTGAGCTTAATTTACAGGAATTTGAGCCTAACAGAACATACCAAAAGATTAAGATAAACTCATAACCTCCTGACTTTAAAGAGAAATAATGGTTAATACCTACTTTTTTGGAATGATAGATTGTTAAAAACAAACACAACGGACATTTTCCAGCTATAGAAAGAAGAGCAGTGTCATGGGCAGACAGGATTATATCTTAGGCCTTGGGGTTGTCCATTTTCTGCATGGAAACTAGTTCTTGTGGCTGCTAGGGAAACCTAGAGAAGCGCACTTTAAAACTTGCATAGACCAACTTTGTTCTTCAGCCCAGAGCATTTAAAGCAAAATGAAGCTGTCTGGGTTCATGGCCGACTTTCTTTTATCTATGGGCTCTGTTGTGACTACATGGACACCCTCACCTAAAGGTTTTATTTCTAGGCAGTTGACACCTGGACATAAAAATAAATGTAAGTACCATTTCCCTGAAGGTTTTTTAAAAAAATAAGGCAATGAGAACACTGAGAGGAAAAGTGTCAGTCCAACCATTCTCACTCAAGCCAAATAATAATTGATAATAAAATTGTCTTATTTTGGAGAGAAACAGTTATTTTAAAATAAATGACAAGTCAATCCTTATAGCCCCAAAGAAAATATAATTGCCCCCAAGCCCCCAAATTAAATATCTTTATTTTTATTTTTTTGAAAAGTCCTGTCTGTAGTAGCGACATTTCCAATTTAATAACGAGTAGTTCTCTTCCTATGTTAAGCTAGTATTAGACTTTTAAATTATTTATTTATTTATTTATTTTGGTAAAGCAAGTATAATATAAAGTTTACCATCTTAACCATTTTAAAATGCATAGTTATGTGGCATTATGTCCATTCGTATTGTTGTGCAACCATCCCTACCATCCATCTCAGACTTATTAGTTTAATTGATTTCCCCCCCGCCCAGTATAATAAAGTTAGAGGTGATATGTATGGGTAACTTGGGTGTTTTTGCAAATATGGCATCAAAATAGGGGGATCCTCATAAGTTTTCTGGAGGAAAGTTAAGTTAAAAGAGGAGATACATGAGTGTACTCAGATAGGAGGCCCAAATGCACATCCCCCAACTCATCTTTTAAATTAGGGCTAGCAAAAACTTGGGACCAGCTGCTGAGTCTTGGGTGCCCTCTTTTTCTAAACCTATGCAGACATTACTCTGTGATTACTGTACTCTTTCCCACTGAATCTCAGAGTCTTTCTCCATAGGGTCTTCTAGGCATTATCACAACTAATTAATTACAACTGGCCCAAAGGATGAACCTTATTTACCATCACCATATACAAATGCAAGACACCTGATGCAACCGAAAGTAATAATCATTTGGATTGCTTTTGGGCAAGCCAAAGGTCTAACATGAACATCAGTACATGATGTACACATGCATGGATAATAAAGTCGTGTACTGGTAGAAAAGTCTTCAATATGGGGATGTCACAACGAAGGTTCCTTAGCATGGAAATCATCACAAGTAACAACGTTCTTACCTGGGTAGGAACACACTTTCCACCACATAAAAGTCTTGCATGAGAACATCTCGATCTGGCTTGGAGGTGAGATTACCCACTGTGTATCCTATTCCCAGCTGAATAGCACCTTTGATGGCAGATGATGCAGTCTGCAGGGAGAACAAGGATTTCAGCGTTAGCCTCAGTAGTTGGGGCCTTGTTCAATGTCACAAGCAGCAAAAACAGGAGAGTGAGGTTAGATTTCCTTTCTTGTTCCTAAGTGAAGAGGAAGCTAGGTTTGGAAAGATGACAGGTTGCTTCTTTTAATGGAGAGTACTTTCCAAACATCAAGGACACTTCTTGACATGAAATTATTTTGGTGGTAATCTTTCCTATAAATGTTCCTAAGGTCAAATTACAGTCCAAAATCTCCATCTTTCTTTTATTAAGAACTTAGAAACTTGGTAGAACACTTGCAATATACAGAATTATAATTTCTACCAAAGGATAATTGATACCATTGCATTTTTTAAAAAAATCAGAAATTCTGTAACATACCTATGGATCAGGAAGAGTATTTGTCTTCATAAGAAATGAGAGAGCAAAAAATAATTTGAGCCTTTGGAATATATAAAAAAAATTTTTTAAACATCTTTATTGGAGTATAATTGCTTTACAATGGTGTGTTAGTTTCTGCTTTATAACAAAGTGAGTCAGTTATACATATACATATATCCCCATATCTCTTCCCTCTTGCGTCTCCCTCCCTCCCACCCTCCCTATCCCACCCCTCTAGGTGGTCACAAAGCACTGAGCTGATCTCCTTGTGCTATGTGGCTGCTTCCCACTAGCTATCGGTTTTACATTTGGTAGTGTATATATGTACATGCCACTCTCTCACTTTGTCCCAGCTTACCCTTCCCTCTCCCTGTGTCCTCAAGTCCATTCTCTAGTAGGTCTGTGTCTTTATTTCCGTCCTGCCCCTAGGTTCTTCATGACCTTTTTTTTTTTTTTAGATTCCATATGTATGTGTTAGCATACGGTATTTGTTTTTCTCTTTATGACTTATTTCACTCTGTATGACACACTCTAAGTCCATCCACCTCACTACAAATAACTCAATTTTGTTTCTTTTTATGGCTGAGTAATATTCCATTGTATATATGTGCCACATCTTCTTTATCCATTCATCTGTCGAAGGACACTTAGGTTGCTTCCACGCCCTGGCTATTGTAAATAGAGCTGCAATGAACATTGTGGTACACGACTCTTTTTGAATTATGGTTTTCTCAGGGTATATGCCCAGTAGTGGGATTGCTGGGTCGTACGGTAGTTCTATTTTTAGTTTTTTAAGGAAACTCCATACTGTTCTCCATAGTGGCTGTATCAATTTACATTCCCACAAATAGGGCAAGAGGGTTCCCTTTTCTCCACACCCTCTCCAGCATTGTTTGTAGATTTTTTTGATGATGGCCATTCTGACTGGTGTGAGGTGATATAGAAGACCTAAATAGACATTGCTCCAAAGAAGATATACAGATTGCCAACAAACACATGAAAGAATGCTCAACATCATTCATCATTAGAGAAATGCAAATGGAATATATAAAGTTTAATTTGAAAATTGCTTACTCGTTTTGCCATGGGTCCATAATCAAAATTTCCTTCACTGATCTATGATAAAACACATAGCATTGGAACACCAATATTTCCAATTTACTACTTTTCTAATATTAATCCATAATTAAATTGACAATGTTATCTTGGGGGAATAACATATGTGTATGTGTGTGTGTGTGTGTGTATGTGCATGTGTACATAAATAGTTTTAACCAACATAATAGGAGAAACAGCAGAATAACTTATTTTAGGAAAATCAGAATGCATTCTTTTTAAGGGTGAAAGTGTGGCATATTTTTATGCCTTGCACTGTTTAATGTAGTACCATGTACACAGCAGGAGATAAATAAATACTTAAATCAGCGGTTCTCAACCAGGGACATCTGACATTGTCTGGAGACATTTTTTGGTTGTCGTAACTGGTGATGGTGGTGGTGTTACTACTGGCATCTAGTGGGTAGAGGCCAGGGATGCTGCTAAACATCCTGCAGCGCACAGGACAGCTCATAACAAAGAATTATCGAGCCCCAAATATCATTAGTGCTGAGGTTGAGAAACCATGCCTTAAATTAATGTAATAAAGATCATCTGTTTTATAAAAAAAAATATTCCTTTTGAGTTACCGTTTTCACTTAGCAAATCCAAGACCCATCTCCACTTTCCCACATGCTTTATTTATTTATTTATTTTTTACTTCTTCTTGCTTTTAACGTCAAAAAACATATCTCCTTGAAAAAATGTATCCTCTTGATTTCTATGATAGAACATGGTCCTGGGCCCACTTCCACCTTTTCTGATAGTCTCTCATGTCTTCACTAACTTCTCATATTTTATTTGTTATCATTGCAGTGTCCCTAAAAGTTTGATCCTTGATCCTTAGATTTCCTTAATTATGCAGACAATCAATCCATTCCTAATGGCTTCAAATACTGGCTCTATGCATATGACTCTCAGACGTTTTAAACCTACTTGGATGCTACTCTATCATCACAAACACAGTATATACGGCAGCAAACTAAATTTTATCTTACAACCAATCCACCCTCCCCCCCCCCCAACCCCCCCGCCCCGAGACTGGTTTCCTCTCCCAAGGTTCAGTAATCCTGTCAACCAAGGTTGAACCCAAAACAAACCACATCTTGCACAGGGCTAGGTCTCCAATAAATACTTGCTAACTTCCATTGAAATGGCCACGATCATTCATACCGCTCAGTCACCTCCACTATACAAGCAGTAACAATCACTTTCTCATGGAGTCATCGTTTAATCGCTCTGCTTACTTCACTGCAAATATTACATCACCCTTAGTGTGAGGACAACTACCTACCCCTGTCCCTGCAGGAGGTAAGAGAAACGTCTTGGTGTTTTTCTTTTTTACACATGCCTTTTTACTTATGATCCCAGAGCAGCAAGATGGCAAAAGACTGAGAGTCAAGCCCAAAGAGTGTAACCAGTGCTTAAAAAACAAAACGTTGCTATTTTAATACTCCCGCTCTGAGCTCAGCAATGCCAATTGGCATCAGTGACCTTTTGTACCAATAGCTCTGACTTCTGAAGGCTGAAATGAATTTTTCTCATTTTAACCTCACATAAAAATTCAAGAGATTTCTCTTCTCCTATCCATCACTCAGGGCAGTACGGCACAAGACATGACATCAGCATTTTCCAGAGGACCCTACATCCCGAAACGTTCTGTTCCAGACCTATCAACAGACTCACATGCTCTCAAACTGCTTTTCCTTCCCCGCACCCCAGCCCGACTCTGCTTCCAGAACTACCTGGATTTCTGCTTAATTCAGTCACTTAGGGCTTCTTGGACTGGAACATCTGTCAAACATGGAGTACCCAATTCTTTGCTAACCACCCTCCACGTCCCCCCTCCTACACCCCCAGGAACAGAGGGTGGTCAAAGGTGCAGGAGGATATGTCTGGTATTTTCAAACCTTAGAAAGTCTGGGAATCACTGGGACACTTGTTAAAACAGACTGAAAGCAAAACTACAGAGACACTGAAAAGATCAGTGGTTGCCAGGGGCTGGGGGAGGGGAGGCGGAGCACAGAGGATTTTCAGGGCAGGGAAAATACTCTGTATGATACCTTTGTGATGGATGCACATAATTATGCATTTGTCTAAACCCACAGAATGTACAACACCAAGAGTGAACCGTAATGTAAACTATGGACTTTGGGTGATTATGATGTGTCCATGTGGGTTCATCGGTTGTAACAGTGCACCCCTCTGGCGGGGGATGCTGATAATGCGGAGGCTGTGCATGCGTGGGTACAGGGGGTGTATGGGAAACCTCTGTACCTTCCTCTCAATTTTGCTGTTAACCTACAACTACTCTAAGAAGCAAGTCTTAAAAAAAAGTCATTAGGCACTGAAAAAAAGAAAGGCGACTTACGGGTTGCATCTCCAGAACTTCTGATTCTGAAGGTCTGCGGTGAGGCTCAAGCATTTGCTCTTGCTCTAAGGAGCATTAAAAAAATCTCTGTCCTGTGGTATAAGATTAAATTTTGAATCCCCGAAGGAATAAGATTTTGGAAAGGACCCCGCTGACATCTGTTTAGTTAAACCAAAAACCAGACTTGTAATACTATTACTTTCTTTTCAGGCTCCTTAAAATTCAAGTGCTTTGAAGAGAGATATAAAAGAAATCATAAAAAAGTTAATCTTTTTTGATCAACTATTTGTGCCAGGCACTTAATGTATAGATAACAACAATTATAATCACAATCTACCATAATCATAGCACACACTTACAGAGTGATTACAAAAAGGCAGGCACTATTCTAAGTGCTTTTGGTTACATTAACTCTTGTATCTTCACAACGACCCTGTGAGGTAGGTACTATTATTATCTCCATCTTACTGACTCAGGAAGGTTTAGTAACTTACACTAGGTCACACAGCTAGTGAAGAGGTGGAGCTGGGACTCATACCTGGGGAGTTTGGCTCCTGAGTCCAAGTTATAAAGTACATGCTAGAACCTCTGACCTCATTTAAGCCTTCCAAGGACACTGAAGAGTAGCGACAGTCACACCCATTTTACCGGTGGGGATTTAAGGCTCAGCAAAGTTAACTGACTTGCCCCACTCACATTGTTAGAGTGTGGTAGAGTCTAGCTGCAAAACCCGTGCTGCTTCCGTGTTTCTTTTTTTTTTTTTTCAAAATGAGCCTGGAATCAGAGTTGGAAGCTCTCTATTAAGTCTGGCTGTTTGACCTCAGCAAAGGAAGCAGCTCTGTGGGAGCCATTCCTTTTGATGAAAATAGGGATAAAATATTTTATTTGCTTCTAATCATACCCAACCATGGGTAAGCCTAAGAAAAACTTGTAAACCACTTGGTAAACCAGTATGAACTCCATTGTTAAGGTCACTACTAATAACATGGGGAGGTATAAACAAAAGGAGATATTTTGCTGCCACGGGAGGATCGTTACCACAAGGTTTCCTCCTCCCCATCTTTGTGTAAAATTAAATCCTTTAGCATTGATGTATTCGGGTATAATTAAAAAGCATCTTGTCTATTTCATGGAAACGTCTGATTGTATTCACTGTGGCATGTGGTTTTTAGAGCCACCAGCAGTAAAGGCCCCATTACCTGACATTTTCCCATTGGACATTAGGCGCAGTGGCCAGGATGGAAGAAACCATAGTATTTTCTGACACAATCACTCTTGAGCAAGATGCGCTTTAAAATTACGAAAACACTTTGAAATGCTAGCTGGAGAGTCTCTGATGAGCAGAATAGTAAATCATGATGACAAAGAACCTGCCGTGTGCAGTGCCGGCGTCTGCTCTTCTAGAACCAGCAGTTCTTTCCCTGAACACTCCGAGGGAAAACTCCTCTCCTCCTTCCTCAGGGATGCCACCAACAGAGCAGCGAGTCTGTAATGAGTCGGCAGCTTCGCACACACACACTCAGTCCCTCCAATTTTCTCTGTGTGGCTTTGCATATGCTCTAAATATGCTGAGACGTGACCATTTCCCCTTTGACCTCTGTGAAAACATATAGGTTTAGATTTCAGAACACAGCCAAACAGAGTCTATTTTTAATTCGGGGCTTTTTTCAAGGGCTAAGTGGAGGCAACATATTGTGTGGATACTAGGAACACCTCTAAAGCCTTTGATACTTGGAGAAAGAAGCAGGCAACACCACAAAGGCAAACCACACACACTTACTTTCATAGTTCCTCTTTACTAACCCAAATTTGTTCAGCAACGATGGCAATACTAAGAAGAAAATTAATGTCAGCTTGCATTTGGATAATATGTTATGGTTTTCACAATATTACTTTTTTAAAAAAAATTTTTTTATTTACTTATTTATTTATTTATGGCTGTGTTGGGTCTTCGTTTCTGTGCGAGGTCTTTCTCTAGTTGCGGCAAGCGGGGGCCACTCTTCATCGCGGTGCGCGGGCCTCTCATTATCGCGGAGCACAGGCTCCAGACACGCAGGCTCAGTAATTGTGGCTCACGGGCCTAGTTGCTCCGCGGCATGTGGGATCTTCCCAGACCAGGGCTCGAACCCGTGTCCCCTGCATTAGCAGGCAGATTCTCAACCACTGCGCCACCAGAGAAGCCCACAATATTACCTTTTAATGACTGCATTTGATTGTCACAATTGTTATGTGGGTAGGTAGGGTTTTAATGCCCATTTTATAAAGAAACTGTGGCTCTGGATGATTACCTTGACCTAAGTCCCCTGGCTAGTATGTGGTAGAGCCAGGAGTGATATTCTGGTCTAGAAGGTACCAGTTCAGTGCTCTACCAGTGTGCACTGCTTTACCTGCCTGAATTTTCTCTGCAGGAGATAGATCTGATTGAAGCTGAGACATACTTGAACCGTGAGATAATAATGATGATACTATCAATGAGACTAAGCATCTATGTAAACCCGCTATTAGGGGAGCAATGATCCCGACAACAGTAAGATTTTAATGCTCTTACATTGGTTACAGGAAACTGCTTTCTACAGCACATTGTCTATGAAATTAGATCACTTAATATGCAATCTGATATCAACGGCTTTAAAAAGGAAGTATTAAAACATTTCAAGTCAACAGCATTTTCCTCCCTAAGGTGATCTGATAACCTAATTACAGGATTATAGCCAATATATACCTTACCAGAGTGATTTTTTAAAAAAGCACAGATCTAATCTTGTCAGCATCTTGCTCGAAGCCTTCTAATGGGTCTGTAGTATCCTCACCGCAGGATTAACTCCAAATACCTTACCTTGACACGGAAACCATCTATGATATTAGTCCCTCCGTACCTCCCACTGACTCCTGCATGCCAACATAAAAAAAGATCCTAAACACACACACACACTATCCTTTGAGCAAGGGGACCTTACAGGTCCATGAACCCCTATCAACTATGTGTGAAATTTTCTGCTATGTGCATTTTTTTCCAAGGAGGGGGTCTAATGCTTTCTCTTTTTGTCAGCACATCCATTTTATCAAAACCACAGATGTAGAGAGGCTAATTCTAAGTCAGAGATGTTTACTGAGAAGTACCTTAAACTAGGCCATTAAAAAAAAAAGGTTCAGTAACACCTCTTAAGAGCAAGAGGAGACAATCCTTGTTCAGCCAGGGAGACCCCGGCCCCTCTTTCCCATCTGACAGCTCAAGTCCAGTTCTAGGTTCTCCCTCCTGTCTCTGAACCTGAACTCAACAAAGAGGGCAGAGATTTCTTGCTCATCCCAAGGAGAGAATTAAGGAAAAAGAAAGGGATAGCTTGCACAAAACCGGCTGTAGGACTATGGACATGGGATAGTTTGTGAGCAGGCAAGCCTAAAGCCTTCTGAAAGGAGGTGGGACTGCCTCTCACCTGCAGGTTCCCCAACCCATTTCTCAAGTCCCTCCTTGTTGTGTTGGTTTTCTACTGCTGCTGTAACAAATGACCACAAACTTTGTGTCTTCAAACAATACAAACGTACTACCTTACAGTTCTGGAGGTCAGAGGTCCTAAAATCAAGGTGTTGGAAGGGCTGCGTGCTATAGGCTGTAGATGAGAATCCAGTTCCTTGCCCCTTCAAGCTTCTAGAGGCCAATCATATTCCTTGCCTCGTGGCCCCCTCCTCCATTTTCAAAGCCAGCAGCATCTTCAAATCTTTCTTAATTTCTCTTTGTCTCCCCTCTGCTTTTGTCATCACACCTCCTCTGATTCTGACTCTCTAGCCTTCCTCTTACAAGTATCTCTGTAATTACATTGGGCCCATCTGGATAATCCAAGATCACTTCCCCATCGCAAGATCTTCAACTTAATCACCTCCGCAAAGTCCCTTTTGCCATGTAAAGTAACATATCCACAGGCTCTAGAGATTAGGGTGTGGCCATCTTTGGGGTCCCCACGATTCTTCACACCACACTCTATTTCAGGTTTGACTCCAGCATTTTTTCCAGGGTTGCCCAGGCAAAGAGAAGAGCTCCCCTCAGAACTCCATTCAGTCACATGCTGTTCATTCGTTTAACAAAGATCTGAGAATTTTCTGTGAGCTAGCCACTGTGCTAGATGTTGGGGAAAGCATAAACCAAAAAAAGACACTGTTCTTGCTCTCACGAGAGTTTGTAGTCTGGTGGATGAAAGAGATATTAAAGATACACATTCATGGAGGAGCTTCAAGACAGCGGAAGAGTAAGACGCGGAGATCACCTTCCTCCCCACAAATACATCAGAAATACATCTACACGTGGAACTGCTCCTACAGAACACCTACTGAACGCTGGCAGAAGACCTCAGACCTCTCAAAAGGTAAGAAACTCCCCATGTACCTGGGTAGGGCAAAAGAAAAAAGAAAAAACAGAGACAAAGAATAGGGACGGGACCTGCACCAGTGGGAGGGAGCTGTGAAGAAGGAAAGGTTTCCACACACTAGGAAGCCCCTTTGCGGGCGGAGACTGCGGGTGGCGGAGGGGGAAGCTTCGGGGCCGCGGAGGAGGGCGTAGCAACAGGGGTGCAGAGGGCAAAGCGGAGAGATTCTCGCACAGAGGATCGGGGCCGACCAGCACTCACCAGCCCGAGAGGCTTGTCTGCTCACCCGCTGGGGCGGGCGGGGGCTGGGAGCTGAGGCTCGGGCTTTGGTCGGATTGCAGGGAGAGGACTGGGGTTGGCGGCGTGAACACAGCCTGAAGGGGGCTAGTGCACCACAGCTAGCCGGGAGGGAGTCCGGGAAAAAGTCTGCAGCTGCCGAAGAGGCAAGAGACTTTTTCTTGCCTCTTTGTTTCCTGGTGCACAAGGAGAGGGGATTCAGAGCGCTGCTTAAAGACAAGACAGGAACACAACCCCATCCATTAGCAGACAGGCTGCCTAAAATCATAAGGCCACAGACAGCCCAAAACACACCACCAGACGTGGACCTGCGCACTAGAAAGACAAGATCCAGCCTCATCCTAGTCCCCCGCACCAGGAAGCCTACACAACCCACTGAACCAACCTTAGCCACTGGGGGCAGACACCAAAAACAATGGGAACTACGAACATGCAGCCTGCAAAAAGGAGACCCGAAACACAGTAAGTTAAGCAAAATGAGAAGACAAAAAAACACACAGCAGGTGAAGGAGCAAGGAAAAACCCCACCAGACCTAAAAAATGAAGAGGAAATAGGCAGTCTACCTGAAAAAGAATTCCGAATAATGATAGTAAAGATGATCCAAAATCTTGGAAATAGAATGGAGAAAATACAAGAAACGTTTAACAAGGACCCAGAAGAACTAAAGAGCAAACAAACAGTGATGAACAACACAATAAATGAAATTAAAAATTCTCTAGAAGGGATCAATAGCAGAATAACTGGGGCAGAAAAACGGATGAGTGACCTGGAAGATAAAATAGTGGAAATAATTACTGCAGAGCAGAAGAAAGAAAAAAGAATGAAAAGAATTGAGGACAGTCTCAGAGACCTCTGGGACAACATTAAACGCACCAACATTCGAATTATAGGGGTCCCAGAAGAAGAAGAGAAAAAGAAAGGGACTGAGAAAATATTTGAAGAGATTATAGTTGAAAACTTCCTTAATACGGGAAAGGAAATAGTTAATCAAGTCCAGGAAGCACAGAGAGTCCCATACAGGATAAATCCAAGGAGAAACACACTAAGACACATATTAATCAAACTATCAAAAATTAAAAAAAAGAAAAAATATTAAAAGCAGCAAGGGAAAAACAACAAATAACACACAAGGGAATCCCCATGAGGTTAACAGCTGATCTTTCAGCAGAAACTCTGCAAGCCAGAAGGGAGTGGCAGGACATACTTAAAGTGATGAAGGGGAAAAACCTACAACCAAGATTACTCTACCCAGCAAGGATCTCATTCAGATTTGATGGAGAAATTAAAACCTTTACAGACAAGCAAAAGCTAACAGAATTCAGCACCACCAAACCAGCTTTACAAAAAACACTAAAGGAACTTCTCTAGGCAGGAAACACAAGAGAAGGAAAAGACTTACAATAATAAACCCAAAACAATTAAGTAAATGGTAATAGGAATATCCATATCAATAATTACCTTAAATGTAAATGGATTAAATGCTCCAACCAAAAGACATAGACTGGTTGAATGGATACAAAAACAAGACCCGTATATATGCTGTCTACAAGAGACCCACTTCAGACCTAGGGACACATACAGACTGAAAGTGAGGGGATGGAAAAAGATATTCCATGCAAATGGAAATCAAAAGAAAGCTGAAGTAACAAGTCTCATACCAGACAAAATAGACTATAAAACAAAGACTATTACAAGAGACAAAGAAGGACACTACATAATGATCAAGGGATCAATCCAAGAAGAAGATATAACAATTGTAATTATTTATGCACCCCACATAGGAGCACCTCAATACATAAGGCAAATACTAACAGCCATAAAAGGGGAAATCGACAGTAACACAATCATATCAGGGGACTTTAACACCCCACCGTCACCAATGGACAGATCGTCCAAAATGAAAATAAATAAGGAAACACACGCTTTAAATGATACATTAAAAAGGACGGATTTAATTGATATTTATAGGACATTCCATCCAAAAACAACAGAATACACTTTCTTCTCAAGTGCTCATGGAACATTCTCCAGAATAGATCATATCTGGGGTCACAAATCAAGCCTTGGTAAATTTAAGAAAATTGAAATCATATCAAGCATCTTTTCTGACCACAACGCTATGAGACTAGATATCATTTACAGGAGAAAACCTGTAAAAAATAGAGACACATGGAGGCTAAACAACACACTACTTAATAACCAAGAGATCACTGAAGAAATCAAAGAGGAAATCAAAAAATACCTAGAAACAAATGACAATGAAAACACGACGACCCAAAACCTATGGGATGCAGCAAAAGCAGTTCTAAGAGGGAAGTTTATAGCAATACAATCCTACCTTAAGAAACAAGAAACATCTCAAATAAACAACCTAACCTTACACCTAAAGCAATTAGAGAAAGAAGAACAAAAAACCCCCAAAGTTAGCAGAAGGTAAGAAATGATAAAGATCAGATCAGAAATAAATGAAAAAGAAATGAAGGAAACGAGAGCAAAGATCCATAATACTAAAAGCTGGTTCTCTGAGAAGATAAACAAAATTGATAAGCCATTAGCCAGACTCATCAAGAAAAAAAGGGAGAAGACTCAAATCAACAGAATTAGAAATGAAAAAGGAGAAGTAACAACTGACACTGCAGAAATACCAAGCATCATGAGAGATTACTACAAGCAACTATATGCCAATAAAATGGACAAACTGGAAGAAATAGACAAATTCTTAGAAATGCACAACCTTCCGAGACTGAACCAGGAAGAAATAGAAAATATGAACAGACCAATCACAAGCACTGCAATTGAAACTGTGATTAAAATCTTCCAACAAACAAAAGCCCAGGACCAGATGGCTTCACAGGCGAATTCTATCAAACATTTAGAGAAGAGCTAACACCTATCCTTCTCAAACTCTTCCAAAATATTGCAGAGGGAGGAACACTCCCAAACTCATTCTACGAGGCCACCATCACCCTGATACCAAAACCAGACAAAGATGTCACAAAGAAAGAAAACTACAGGCCAATATCACTGATGAACATAGATGCAAAAATCCTCAACAAAATACTGGCAGAGAGAATCCAACAGCACATTAAAAGGATCAAACACCATGATCAAGTGGGGTTTATCCCAGGAATGCAAGGATTCTTCAATATACGCAAATCAATCAATGTGATACATAATAACAAACTGAAGGAGAAAAACCATATGATCACCTCAATAGATGCAGAGAAAGCTTTCGACAAAATTCAACACCCATTTATGATAAAAACCCTCCAGAAAGTAGGCACAGAGGGAACTTACCTCAACATAATAAAGGCCATATATGACAAACCCACAGCCAACATCGTTCTCAATGGTGAAAAACTGACACTATATCCACTAAGATCAGGAACAAGACAAGGTTGCCCACTCTCACCACTATTATTCAACATAGTTTTGGAAGTTTTAGCCACAGCAATCAGAGAAGAAAAAAAAAATAAAAGGAATCCAAATCGGAAAAGAAGAAGTAAAGCTGTCACTGTTTGCAGATGACATGATACTATACACAGAGAATCCTAAAGATGCTACCAGAAAACTACTAGAGCTAATCAATGAATTTGGTAAAGTAGCAGGATACAAAATTAATGCACAGAAATCTCTTGCATTCCTATACACTAATGATGAAAAATCTGAAAGTGAAATTAAGAAAACACTCCTATTTACCATTGCAACAAAAAGAGTAAAATATCTAGGAATAAACCTACCTAAGGAGACAAAAGACCTGTATGCAGAAAATTATAAGACACTGATGAAAGAAATTCAAGATGATACAAATAGATGGAGAGATATACCATGTTCTTGGATTGGAAGAATCAACATTGTGAAAATGACTCTACTACCCAAAGCCATCTGCAGATTCAATGCGATCCCTATCAAACTACCAATGGCATTTTTCATAGAGCTAGAACAAAAAATTTCACAATTTGTATGGAAACACAAAAGACCCCGAATAGCCAAAGCAATCTTGAGAAAGAAAAATGGAGCTGGAGGAATCAGGCTCCCTGACTTCAGACTATACTACAAAGCTACAGTAATCAAGACAGTATGGTACCGGCACAAAAACAGAAATATAGATCAATGGAAAAAGATAGAAAGCCCAGAGGTAAACTCACGCACATATGGTCACCTTATCTTTGATAAAGGAGGCAAGAATATACAATGGAGAAAAGACAGCCTCTTCAATAAGTGGTGCTGGGAAAACTGGATAGCTACATGTAAAAGAATGAAATTAGAACACTCCCTAACACCATACACAAAAATAAACTCAAAATGGATTAAAGACTTAAATGTAAGGCAGACATTATAAAACTCTTAGAGGAAATCATAGGCAGAACACTCTATGACATAAATCACAGCAAGATCCTTTTTGACCCACCTCCTAGAGAAATGGAAATAAAAACAAAAATAAACAAATGGGACCTAATGAAACTTAAAAGCTTTTGCACAGCAAAGGAATCCATAAACAAGACGAAAAGACAACCCTCAGAATGGGAGAAAATATTTGCCAATGAAGCAACTGACAAAGGATTAATCTCCAAAATTTACAAGCAGCTCATGCAGCTCTATATCAAAAAAGCAAACAACCCAATCCCCAAATGGGCAGAAGACCTAAATAGACATTTCTCCAAAGAAGATATACTGATTGCCAACAAACACATGAAAGAATGCTCAACATCATTAATCATTAGAGACATGCAAATTAAAACTACAATGAGATATCATCTCACACTGGTCAGAATGGCCATCATTAAAAAATCTACAAACAATAAATGCTGGAGAGGGTGTGGAGAAAAGGGAACCCTCTTGCACTGTTGGTGGGAATGTAAATTGATACAGCCACTATGGAGAACAGTATGGAGGTTCCTTATAAAACTAAAAATAGAACTACCATACGACCCAGCAATCCCACTACTGGACATATACCCTGAAAAAACCATAATTTAAAAAGAGTCATGTACCAAAATGTTCATTGCAGCTCTATTTACAATAGCCAGGACATGGAAGCAACCTAGGTGTCCATCAACAGATGAATGGATAAAAAAGATGTGGCACATATATACAATGCAATATTACTCAGCCATAAAAAGAAACGAAATTGAGTTATTTGTAGTGAGGTGGATGGACCTAGAGTCTGTCATACAGAGTGAAGTCAGAAAAAGAAAAACAAATACAGTATGCTAACACATATATATGGAATCTAAAAAACAACAAAAAAAATGGTCATGAAGAACCTATGGGCAAGAGGGGAATGAAGACGCAGACCTACTAGAGAATGGACTTGAGGATACGCGGAGGGGGAAGGGTAAGCTGGGACGAAGTGAGAGAGTGGCATGGACATATATACACTACCAAATGTAAAAACGATAGCTAGTGGGAAGCAGCTGCATAGCACAGGGAGATCAGTTCGGTGCTTTGTGACCACCTAGAGGGGTGGGATAGGGAGGGTGGCAGGGAGGGAGACGCAAGAGGGAGGAGATATGGGGATATATGTATATGTATAACTGATTCACTTTGTTATAAAGCAGAAACTAACACACCATTGTAAAACAATTATACTCCAATAGAGATGTTAAAAAAAATAATGAAATAAAAAATAAAGATGCACATTCATAACAGGCAGTGCTACAAACAACAGGGTGATGTGACTGAGGCCGAAAGCGGGGGTGGGGGATCCACTTTAGAATGGGGGAGTTAGCAGAGGTCTAGCAGGAATGACATGCAGGCTGAGATGTGAAAGGTGAGTTGGCAGGTCATGTCAACGGAGTCTGGCTGTATGCCCACCACGTGCCAGGCACTCTTCTACAAATTGGGGATACAGAAGTGACCTGGCTAGAGTCCTTGCCTTCAAGGAATTGAGAGTCACATTAGGAGGTCAGGGGAATCGATTTGCAGGCATAGAGAAGCAGCAGTTTAGGGACCTGAAAGCAAATCACTGTGGGTAAATTAAGGTGGGCATCAGGGAGAATACTGGAATTGGAGGCTGCAAAGACGGGATGAATCTAGGTCTGAGCCTTATAGATCCTGTTAAGGGTTTGATGTGTTTCAATAAGGGAACGGTTATTGTCTCATTTGAAAAAGTTCACTCTGGCTGCCGTGTGGAGAACAGATTGGAGAGAACACATGAGGAAAAGTGATTAGGAGACAATGGTCATGGTTCATATTGAGATGTGGATGGCTTAGAGTAGGGTGATGAACAAGACGATGGACAGAAGAGTTGAATTTGAAATACATTTTGGAGGGAAATAAACAGAACTTGCTATGAATTAGAAATGAGGGAGAGAAAAGTATTGAAACACCTCCTGGTGTTTTCCTTGAGCAGTTGAGAGGACTGAGGTTGCTTTACTGAGTTGGGGAGACTGAAGGAGGAACATATTCTGGGGAGAAGATTAAGAGTTCCATTTGAGATGCCAATGAGACATCCAAACGGAGGTGTCAAGATACAAATCTGGAGCTTAGAACAGAGGTTTGGGCTGAAAATTTGAATTTGAGTGTTTTGAGCATATAAATGGTATTGAAAACCAAAGGGCTGGATGAGTAACCTAGGGAGAAAGGGGAGTGTTCTAGAAGGGCCTTGAGCATAGTCAACAGTTAGGGTGGAGACAGAGAAAGGAGAACCTTTGGGGGAGATTTAGGAGTGATTACAGGAGTGGGAAGAAAATCAGGAAAACATGGCTTCAGAAAAACTGAGAAAACCAAATGAAGAATTTGAAGTGACAGCAGTCTCAACAAGTGGCTCTTTCATTTGATAATATGAATGTCACAACTTGGAATATCTAAAGCTATGCATTAAATTCTCTATTCTTTTCTCATTCATATCATTGATTCATAGTCTAAGTACAGATCTAAAATATTTGACAAAATTATTTGATAAACTCCAGTCAACTTATACCTTCATTTAAACCATATTTTTTAAATGTTCTATAACTTTAAAAATATGACATTAAAAAAGCAGGATACAAAATACATATAATAAAATTTGAAAAAGAAAAACTCCAAATGTTTTATACACATCCACGGAGGAAAACAAGACAGGAAGGAAATACATCAAACTGTATGATTATCTCTGGGTTGTGGGATATTGGGTGATTTTTTACTTTCAAGTCTTGTACTTCGCAGATTTTCTAAATTTTGTGTTACAGGCAGGAATGGAAACGTCCTTCAATGAAAGCACTTTTACTATGTTTATAATACATTTTGAAGGATGACAAAGGCATGTTTAGGATTTGCTCATTTTTTTAAAATCTCATTTTCTTTTAAGTCAAGGCCTCTACGCTAGAAACCCATCTAACTATTATACTCTTATGAAGTGTAATCATAATGAACTTTATTATAGGAAGGGGAAGGGTTGAGGGGGACTTCTTTCTCTTTTCTGACTGATTGCCGGAGGGAGCAGGAAAGGTCTGACTTGAGGAGAGGGGTACAGTTGTAAGATGCCCCAGGCACTCAAGGCTCACCAGGTGTATATGTACACCTCTTTCTCTTGCATGCTGCTTTCACAGGATCGGCAGTTACCCCTCCACATGGTGGTTGCATCTCCCCTTTAGGGGAAGAACACATCTCCTTCTGGCTGGTAGGTCCATGTTGTTCCTCCAGGTCCTTACCTGGACAGGCTCAGTGATGACCACAGAGCAGCTTTATCTCTAGCTCAGTGTCCTCAACTGGTCACATTTCATTTATCCCCCACCCTCCCTAAGAACCCTCTCTTAGATTTGCCACCATCAGAGCAGCTGACCAACAATTCTCTCGTTCTTTCAGTTTCCCAGAAAATACCACAGTTCACTGCATCCCCCAGGCTGCAGGGTCACATCACATCCACAGTGGTCTCACTGAAGCCCCGTTTCCTTAGGCTTAAGATGACGGGCAAACCCACTCCTAACCCCCGTCCCCCCTCATGGGGGTAACTCATGACATCAACAACTCTCTCCAAAATTCCTTTTCCAGTCTCCACATTTCACATGGGCCAGCCAAGCTCTTTCACAGACCAGGATGATCACTGCACTGGTCTGAGACCACCTCCTTTCCCAAGTTCCGCGTGGAGGACTGGCACCCTTTCAGCTTGCACTGTCCTTCGCTAATTCACAGGTCCTGCTGATAAAAAACGTGGGGCTGTGGTCAGCGGCATCAACTGTTTTCTGTGTTCCTTTCCACCTGTCACATGACTGCCAGACTCATCATTCTAAGGTTTTGTTTTTGTTTTTTTTTTAACACCACCTCCCAGCATAAAAACCTTCACTGTTTTTTCACTATCTGTAGAAGTGAACCTCAATTCCTTGCTTGGTCTTCAAAAATTTTCTACAATCTACTTCCTGCTAATGCTAACTGCAATAATACATAAATTCCCAAATTCTAACTTCTGTAAAAAGCACAACCCTGAAATCTGGTGTCTTAATTCTATACACGTTGATTTCTCAATCAGGAATAGTCTTCTATGGTTGTCCCTGATTGGTGCTCTGCTTCCCTCTATTGGGTGGCATCCTGTATCCTTCTGGCTCTGACATCCCCTAGGGTCTCAAAGTCCTCCAAATCCAGCTGGCTGATAGAAGAAGCAGGAATGGTGAAGGAACACCCACTTTCCACTTCTGACTACCTTTGCCAGAAGTCACCATGCAGGATATTTACCCCAGGTCTGCTACTCAGCCACTCTCCACCCTACTCTGTGTCCTGGAACATTCCCTGTACAACTACATTAAAGTACTTCCTATCCTTCTGGCTTCCAGTTGGATTTGGCCAATAGGACGCCTCCACAGAAGATTGAAGAGAGGCTGGAGAGGGACATCAGGGTGTCCACTCACCTCCTTCCCTTACCTCGGGTTTGACTCAGACTGCTGTGTCCTTCTGAGGGTTACAGCTCCTTTCCTTTCTTGTGGGCCTCTCCAAATAACTCCTATTCTAACTCCTAGAAACTGTACCATTCTCTTCTCTCAGGTCTAAGAGAGCTAACGGGGTAGGGTTGGGCCTCATGATACTATACTATCCATTGTCGTTTCCTTATCCACTCCTGCATCTTTGAGAACAGTGCCTTTCTTAAACTCTCTTCAAGTGATCTAATTTGAGTCTGCCATCCATTTGCCATCCAGATCCTCTAGCTAAAGATAGTGGACCACTCACGGTCCATTAGCAAGGACGAACCACATGGCCTCACCAAGACACAAGGAGGGCTTGCTTTGCAGCTGCTTTCCAATTCTAGCTTTGCTATGGAAGAGGGAACACAAATTCTGGTGGACAGTTTGCTGTCTAGGCCACACAACAGCCCCTACTGCCTTCGCACAAATCCACACCTTCCGCCAAACTCCCCTGCTTAAACTTGCCATGTGATTCCTGGTCTCCGCCCACGCTGATCCCCCTGCCTTCAATGTCATCTCCATTCTCCTTTGCTCCCCACTGACTCTCCCAGGTCCAGTTCTACCATTAGTCTCTGCACACAGTGTTTGCTCACCCAGCAGCTAGACATGACTACTCCCCTCTCCCAGTATGAGTGGTTTCATACTTTTGCGGTATTGTTATTTTCACGGCTGGAAACTACTTTTCTGATACAATTTCTGCAGCTGACATTTTTGAAAACAAGAATATTGGAGCACCATTATAATGATGTCCTCCCCTGCACCTGCACAGACCTTCTATGTGGTGAAACTGCCTCATAACAAGGTCATTCTGACACACTAGGCACTCAACCACCTTGGAAGAAGCCCAAGACGGATTCACTTTCTGTTTAATTTTCCCTTACTGCTAAGCAGCCTTTATAACAAGATCCCAGTGTATCCACTTGTTGGAAGGAAGATTTGATTCTCTAAATGTGTTGGAAAAGGCAGAACAAAGAGAAGGTGTTCCGTGCTCTCTTTTAAATGATCTTCCCCTTATGTATATGATTGGCAGTTAAGCACGTACTCTCATTGGAATGGAAAAGCATATTCAGCAAACATTTCTCATTAACATAAAAATACTATACTCTTAAGGTATTCAGCAGTGGTAAATTATGCCCACTTAATTGCCCTTAAAAGAGATATGCCATCAACCGCAGATGAAATTTTTGATTTAGGATAGAACGGTATTATGAATGCTGCTATATTAGTCTTTTATAAATATTACAGTGTAGACTGAGACATCCATCATAAATGTGGCACAGTGTAATATCCTTAATGCTACCCTACACACTAGGGAAGGAAGTTTCATTTGTTTGTATATTCAAATAAAAATAGTATTTATTTGATACAAATACAAATGTAGATTCAATAAATAAAAATAAGAAAGGATTGAATTTTCATCCTTCTAGCATCAAAAAAACCTAACTTCCCACAGTCTTGAGTATTATATTTCCTGGTAAGGGGGTGTCAATTTTAAAGGTAAACTATTACACTGGTGCTAAGCACTGTTTTGGGGGGAACAACACAATGCTTATGGCAGATGTTGCTATTTGTCCCCAGTATCCATTCACCCTTCTTGTTTAGTAGTTGTTCTCAATAAGGGTTGATTTTGTCCACCAGGAGACATGGAACAGTGTCTGGAGACAATTTTGGTGGTCACAACTGAGGAGTGCTACTGACATCTATTGGACAGAGGCCAGGGATGCTGCTCCTACAATGCACAGGATGGCCCCCACAGCAGAGAGTTATCCAGCCCCAAATGTCAACAGTACCGAGGCTGAGAAGCCCTCTTAGACGCTAACAGGAACTCGAATTGGGTAGTTTGCTTGGTTCTCTTGCAGCTAGGTGTAGTCACGTGTCTAATTTCTGACCATCAAGATGTGAGAGAAAATGTGTCCAACTCCCAGGTCACACTGTTCACAGGGAGGGGAATGTCTTCTGCAGCTGTGATGGCCGGAGCTGAAGCAGTCCTCCTCATTTGGAAACTGTACATTGAGGACGACAGAAAAACAAGATAGAATCCTGGGCCCCTGATGACTCGAAGAGGAAGTAAATTACCTCTGACTCTTATGCGAGAGAGAAACAAATTTCAACTTTGCTTAAGTCAGTTATTCAGGTTCTTGCTTTTACATGTAACTGAACCTATATTCCAACTGCTTATAAACCTATGATCTTATGACCAAGTGCTCTTTACCTGAAAAGTGATGCAGACTCAAAAATATCTCAAACTGGAAGAGAAATGTCTACACAGATAGCATTGCTTAATTAAAAAAATTAAATTGTAGCCCACACTCACTGAGAAAAAGTCAAACAACTCAGCTATAGAAAGTAAAACACAAATGTGCCTTTCTCAATCTTCCTCTTCAGAGTTAACTACGGTCACTTCTTTAGTGTGTATCCTTCCATGTATCTTTTCTTTACACACTGAAAATACATGCCCATGTATATACATTAAAAAATATAAAAATGGGATCCTGCTATTCATGCTCTACTGCACTTTGTTTTTTTCACACAATATCCTTCCATGTCTATCTGTACAGATTCTCATTATTTTTAATAGTTATACAGATTTTCACAGTTTGTATGTAAAAACAACTGTTTTAACTACTCTCCTATTGATAGACATTGAGGTTCTTATTATTTTTTAATTTAAATTTTAAAAAATAATTAATTATTAATTAATTATTAATTAATTAATTGTTTTTGGCTGTGTTGGGTCTTCATCGCTCTAGTTGCATCGAGCAGGGGCTATTCTTCGTTGTGGTGAGCGGGCTTCTCATTGCGGTGGCTTCTCCTGTTGCGGAGCATGGGCTCTAGGTGCACAGGCTTCAGTAGTTGTGGCACGCGGGCTTCAGTAGCTGTGGTTTGCGGCCTCTAGAGCACAGCCTCAGTAGTTGTGGCACACAGGCTCAGTTGCTCCGCGGCATGTGGGATCGTCCCGGACCAGGGATCAAACCCATATCCCCTTCATTGGCAGGTGGATTCTTAACCACTGCGCCACCAGGGAAGTCCTCTTATTCTCTCTTTTTAATAGCAAAAAATGCTGTAATGAATGTTCTTGCTCATATAACTTTGCACACTTCTTTCTTGCAAATTTCTGCAGCACAGATTCCTAGAAAAAGAACTGCTGAGTTAAAGGATATGCACATTTATACTTTTGCCGGTACTGCCAAAATGCTCTCCAAAAGAGATTTCACCAGTTTGTACACTCACCAACAGAACAGAAGAATGCACTTGTCATCAACCCTTCACCAACACTGGTACCATTAATATTGTTAATTTTTGCAAATCTTGCTGTTTTAGTTCCCATTTTCCTGACCACTAGCGAAGGAGACCCTCTTTGTGTGTTCACTGTATTATTTGCCTTTAACTTCATAATTTTTTCCTGTTTTATGTTTACACACTAATAACATGCTCAAATATTTTATACCAGTTAAACTGCATTTACAAAATAATCATCCTGGAAACTCTAAAATGAATAAGATTCCATGCCTGCTCTTAGGAGTTTTTATTGTTAAACTTATAAGCTCTCACAGGGCAGAAACTGTAGGTATTCTTCATCATCTACCAAATAGTTCTTCTTTATTCCTTTTTCCTATAATAAAAATTTGCACTTCTCTAGATAGCTTTTGAAATTTGAAATAGTAGTTTAGAAGAATTTATACCCATATTCACAATTTTTTTTTTTTTTTGCAATAACAAATAAGAGATGCACTCCATAATCGGCTGATAGGGACAGGGGATTCTTTTGGAGGGATATATACCAACAGCCTGCCGGGTGTTTGGGGGGTTGAGAAACCCACCTGGGCAGAGACACATACCGAGAAACTGTAAAAGTGCGTGTTTACCTGTCCCTTTAGAATCTTACACTATAGGGTTGAAAAGGACCTTTAGGATTAGCTTCCGTGTGGTGAGAAGCAATCAGGTCTCTCTAGCTGGAATTGTTTTACATTATGGTAGTATCTTTCTTGCCATACTTCTGTTTCATTCCTTTTAGGGGGGAATGAATGAAGCACTTTGAGAGCATTTCACCATTCTCCTATCTAGCTGGCATTTTCTTTTTTTTTTTTTTCCCCACGTGAGTGAAGCCATCTTTATTTTTTAATTTTTTTAACATCTTTATTGTAGTATAATTGCTTTACAATGGTGTGTTAGTTTCTGCTTTATAACAAAGGGAATCAGTTATACCTATACATATGTCCCCATATCTCTTCCCTCTTGCATCTCCCTCCCTCCCTCCCACCCTCCCTATTCCACCCCTCTAGGTGGTCACAAAGCACCGATCTCTCTGTGCTATGCGGCTGCTTCCCACTAGCTATCTATTTTACATTTGCAGACCTACTAGAGAATGGACTTGAGGATACGGGTAGGGGGAAGGGTAAGCTGGGACAAAGTGAGAGAGTGGCATGGACATATATATAGCTGGCATTTTCTGAGGGTTTATTGTCATCTAGGCATTGTCCTAAGTGTGTTAGAGGTATTTTCTCCTTTAGGTGCATTTATCGTCAACACAACTTGACAAGGAATGTAAAACTATTACTCCTGATTTACCTAAGATGAAACTGGTTCAGAAAGACAAAGAAGCTTATTCAGAGCCACGCAATGAGGAAGTGACAAAGCTGGCCCTTAACCCCAGATCTGTTAACCCTGAGTCCATGCTCATAATCATCACATCTGACATCATAACTGGACACAGGAATACGGAGATATCAGCTTTGCCAACTGTGCCTTTCAACTTGGCACACACCCAGCTAAATTCTATGGTTAGTCTAACTACTTGTTTCTTGGCTGTGTGGGCCTATTTCCAGGCAATATCAAGCCAGCTTCTATTCTTTTTATCTGTGCTCTCCATTGACCAGCAAGTTCATGGTTAACTCTCTTTGCCCAGAGATGCGGAGGTGGGTCAGGGCCAAGCCAAGCCTCACTCCTCTAGAGTTCCCACGAGACAGTCTCACAGAACTCTGCCAGTTAGGTACACGGAGACGTGGGCACTCGATTGAAAGGCTTCCTAGATGGGGCCAAAGTAGAAAGGTTTCACTACAATATTGGCATTTTGGAATCTTTAGAAAAGGAATTAGAATCTAGGCTTGTTTACCAGCTTTCCATAGGGCAGGTATAGGACAAACAACCAACCCCTCTCTGCCAAAAGAAACCCTGGAGGAACCTCCACTCTCTTATCCATCCTTCCCAGCCTTGTATTAACCCCACCTACTTTGAGAGGATACTAACCCCTGCCCACCGACACCCCTACCCTCTTATGCTCTTGCTGCATATGAAGACAGACAGACAGACAGACGCACACACACTGCTGTTGTTGCTGTTTTAGGGAATGGGAGGGGATAATTACAACTCCTTAAGGGAGGCTAAGACCTACAGGGACATTTAATATACTTCTGGAACTACCAGTGGTATATAAGATCTTGTTGTTCTATCTTTTATCACCTACTCGAAGAGACTGCAAACCTTTCCTTTTCATTCCACTGACTTCTTCAGTTTTTAAAAGAAGAATGTCTTTAGTTAAGGAGGAGAAATAACCCAGCACCTCTCAGTGCTCCAGTCCTGCTGGCAGGGCCATTGGTCACTATTCAGGAGGTAAGGTCTCTGACTTCATAAAACAGGTGGGCTTAATTGCTATACATTTACTCAAATAAAGAGAACAAAAACAGAAATGAAACTTCTTCCTAGGGCAGGGATCACTGGATTTTTTTTTTCCATTTATGCTTCGATTTGTATTAGTCACAATGTTTTTAATAACTAAGTTTCTTGATCTATAAAAAATAGAAGAAATGAGAAAAATAATAAATGGTATAGAAGCAGACGTATACCATAGTATAAAATAGCTTTGCTTCTTCTTTCAAATCTCTCCCAGTTTAATTTTTTTCCCCTCTTAGTTTGATTTTCATGACAAACTCTTTAAGTAGGCCAGAGGGGACTTTTATGAATATATATTTTAATATATATTATATATAATATATATTATATATATAATAAATATTTTATGTATAATATATAAAAAATATTTTAATATATTAAGATATTTTAATATATTAAAAATATATTTTTAATATATATTTTATGAATATATATATTAATAAAGTATAAAATATATAAAGTATATATTTTATAATTTATTGGACTATGCTGTTAGTTTCTGTTGTCCAACAAAGTGAATCAGCCATATGCATACATATATCCCCATATCCCCTCCCTCTTGAGCCTCCCTCCCACCCTCCCTATCCCACCCCTCTAGGTGTCACAAAGCACCGAGCTGATCTCCCTGTGCTATGCAGCTGCTTCCCACTAGCTATCTATTTTACATTCGGTAGTGTGTATATGTCCATGTTACTCTCACTTTGCCCCAGCTTCCCCCTCCCACCCCGTGTCCTCAAGTCCATTCTCTATGTCTATGTCTTTATTCCTGTCCTGCCACTAGGTTCATCAGTACCATTTTTAATTTTTTAGATTCCATATATATGCTTTAGCGTATGGTATTTGTTTTTCTCTATGATACCATAATATATACATATCCATATGTATGTTATAGGAATAAATAACATTTATGGAAAAATATATAGACATATGTATATATATATTTTTACAGGAATAAATAATATTTATGGAATAGAAAGGCAAAGCTCAAGGATCCAAGATTTCTGGGACTTCCCTGGTGGCGCATTGGTTAAGAATCCACCTGCCAATGCAGGCGACACGGGTTCGAGTCCTGGTCTGGGAAGATCCCACATGCTGCAGAGCAACAAAGCCCGTGCGCCACAGCTACTGAGTCTGCGCTCTAGAGCCCGCAAGCCACAACTACTGAGTCAGTATGCCTCAACTACTGAAGCCTGTTCCACAGGCTTGTTGCTAGCCCCGTGCTCCACAACAAGAGAAGCCACCGCAATGAGAAGCCCATGCACCGCAACAAAGAGTAGCCCCCATTCGCCGCAACTAGAGAAAGCCTGTGCGCAGCAATGAAGACCCAATGCAGCTAAAAATAAATAAATTTATTTAAAAAAAAAAAAAAGGATCCAAGATTTAGAGGGAAGAAAGGGGAAGGCTTATAATTGCTAAATGAGACAGAATCATACATAAAACAAAAATAATTTTACAAACTGAAAATACAGTGATTTCTATAGATTGACAATGAAAAGCATCATTTGCTAGAGATGTGCTGTCTGTCAATCTTCGACCCCTCTTCTATAGGTAGGCCCTAACACTCCTTGTAGAACAGAACCAGCAGCTGTCAGACCAAGGAATGATGGATGCTGACAAAGGATGAAAAAAAAATGGCTTCTCTTTAAATTCCTAGGATCAAGCTGTCTTTTCTGAAAGAATGGGGAGTGAAGCTATCCCTCCTTTCACAATTAAGTTAGTTTAAATGATCGTAACAGTAATTGTTAACAGTATTATTACTACTTGCTTAGTAGTTCTGCCCATATTTCTGATAAACCACAGAAAAACAATGCCAAGAGAGTTTTTAACAAAAAGATCTGAAATGTTAATGTTAGTATTTATCTGATGGGGCTTTAAAATTTGGAATTTAGGTGTTTCCTTAATACAAAAAGATTAGTCCTAAGGATTTAAAGGCCCTAATATAATAATTTCTTTTGTGAGATAAATATGCACATATACTTCTATAATACTGCCTTAGATTCTGCTGTAATTGTTTTAAGTGCTTATTATGTATGGGCCAGGTCAAGTTACTTGCATTATTGATCTCTCACCAAAACCCTATGATCTTCCTCTTATGGATGAATACTGAAATTCGGAAACACTGAACGTCTGAAAGATAAATTCTAGGTCATTTTGCACAAAAGACTATGCAATTAAAATGTATAGATAGAAATAGAGGTTATTTATGAATCTTTCAAGAATCTCAATAATCAGGTTAAAGTTAGGGGATAATCTGAAACATTGTACACAGTTTCAAGTAGGGATTAAGCATTCTTTGCCCATGTAACCTGTATGTTTCAAGATCTAGGATTACATTGCATTCAAGATGTGATTTTCTCCCTACACATTTTCTCTTTTAGAATCATGGAACCATTTCCAAAATCTTCTGTCTTAGAACCCTGTACATTTGAACAACAAAACCCCAGCCATTGTAGAAGCTCAGGACTTTCCCATCTGCTTGCAGCTCCTTCGATCCATGTCTGATGGCTTTTTCTCCCTTGCCTCTGGATCCCTCCCATCATGGCCCTTTCAAATTACTGTGGTTTTCTTGGTCCCAAAAGCTAGGATCAGCCCCTTCTGCCAGAAAAGCTCCCTAGGTCTCTGGAATAGAAGCACTATCAAAACCCAGCTGGACACCTGGGCTGCAATAAGGATAGAAGGGAAGAGTCCCTGGCCAGCGGGCTGCCAGTCACTGAGGCGAATGTGATGGACTGACAGGGGCCAGTACCTCCCCCTGCATCCCTGAGAAGCTCTACTGTGGGGTCCTGCCTGCCTAAGATGCTTCTGCATTCACCACAGCTCCGGGTCGCTGGAGAAGCTTCTCCCAGATCCTTTCCATGGCACCATGCCACCATCTATTGTCCCAGGCCCTCTCCCTCCTCTCACCTACAGCTGGATGCTGGGGGTGAAGGACGAGGCCCAGACACAAGTGAAAAGACACTTGATTGGAGGTTCCTAGCTCTGCCAAACCAGCTTTTTCACCAAAGGTAGAAAAAAGAGAAGAAAAAGCATTCACAGACAATGACTACTGCCCATATTTCATAAGGCCCACCATATTAATGAAGAAACACGAACAGACATTTGGGATCAGCAATAGGCAGAAAAATCTGAGTTTGGGACCCCTTCTGCTACAGGGGGGGTTGTGAGACTGAGAAAGTTAATGACATCACTGGGCCTCAATTTCCTGCTCTGTAAAATGAAGGCATTTGACTAGATGATTGCCAAAATTTCTTCCCCATCTAAAATTCTATAAGTCTACTTTCTAATTTCACTTATTTTTCAGTCTATGCAGTCACCAACCAGAAGCCACTTGTTTTGCAAGGTTTAACGTATTGCATTCCAACATCTTCTCTCTGCTTTTTTTTTTTTCCCCATTACAGTTGCTCCTTAAAAAATACAACATAAGTAAATGCATTTTGCCTACTTTAGATTACAACCCTTAAAGTAAGTATGACTGATACTGAGAAAGGAGAACAGGGTAGTGTTTTCTCACAAGAGAAGCAGGAGGAAGCAACCTTGCTTCACCCATGAGCAATTTCCAGAAGTGCCAGCTGGGTAAAGCTGAAGGTGCTACTTATGTGTTTGGTCTTTTTCTCTTGAACTCAGAGCATTATTAAATTGATTTTGACATTGCCTAAGGTCATAAAAGTTGGTGTCAGAGTTACCAACGGATAAACACCTAGTTTGGGATTCTTCCTACGGGAGCTCGCCACCAGATTCAGGTAACTTTCTGGACCTTCAGGTGACTGTTCTTAGAACCTCTTGACTTGATCCCAACAAACCAGCCTTCCAGTGGCCCAGCTCAGGATGGATCACTGATGGCCCCAGCTGGTGGGTGACCTGCTATTAAGGTGAAAGTGCCTGAACCACAGTCCATTGCTCAACAGAGGGCTACTTCCTTCCATCTTTCTTGGTAACAGTTAGAGGAAACTGTGCTGGGTTTCTGCAGCGCAGACCTCCGACCCTACACTCACTCACTCTCCAACTGTGCTAACCTGTCTGCCATCTACCACAGCACCTCTTTAGGCCCTGCAGTAGCTAACTCTCAGGATGCAGATAAGCAAGCAGTTTTCTGTCTAGAAATTTCTGTGTTATGTTCTCCTACGTGTTCCTTCAATCTGCTGTAGAAAAGGCCTGGCTGATTCCCGACCTTGTCTTGACCTCCGATGGCCTCCACCTGTGTTCTGACCCACACCTCCAACTTCTGCTCTTCCAGGTCTACTTTGATATGACCTGGACCTGTGCACAATCTTTGCACCCTTCTTCCAGCACCAGTATCCGACACTCGGCTTAGGCGGCTCCGTGGATGGTTGCTTAGCAACGGCTTGGCTTGTGAAATAGACATACCTGGTATAGTATGTGGCTTGGGGGAAATTTCTGCAGTCTGGCTGGGTAAGAAAATAGCTTTTCCCAAGAGGAGCAGTGTCTCACTGTGAACTGAAGGGAAGGAAAGCAGCCTCAGTCTCTTCGATCGACCACCACCAACCAGGGCTGCTAGACAAAAGTGCAGATGGTCCTGATGCGAAGCACCACAGCCACTCGTACTGACGGGTTTGCATCGTCAAGGAGTGTTAATTTCATGGGAGTGGAACCACCTGCCATCAGCCCTGCAAAATGAGTGTGATTGGAAATACCTGTGTCTCTCTCCCATGATTTAATTTGGTTGGAATTTAACCACCTGGTAATGGGGGAAAACCCAAACAATATGTAAATTTTTTTTTCAAAGATTCAAAAAGGAGCAAGGAAATACAAATCATTCTGATTACACTCAGTGCCTGAGTAGAACACAGCATACGGCCAGGGCTCCAGCAGCCTCCTCGCCACTTCTTCCCTCCCTGGACCCTTCTCCCTTTTCAATTACTGCTGTCATAGTAGACTTGCCAAGACTTGACCATACTGAGGCCTGATTCCTCACCTGCCATAGGGTTCCCTGATTGGGCTGTTTTTGTAAAGAATGGATAAGGACAGCAGAAGCAAGAAAAACTACAGTCCTGCAGCCTGTGGAACAGAAACCACATTTACAGAAAGATAGACAAGATGAAAAGGCAGAGGGCTATATACCAGATGAAGGAACAAGAAAAAACCCCAGAAAAACAACTAAATGAAGTGGAGATAGGCAACCTTCCAGAAAAAGAATTCAGAATAATGATAGTGAAGATGATCCAGGACCTTGGAATAAGAGTGGAGGCAAAGATTGAGAAGATGCAAGAAATGATTAACAAAGACCTAGAAGAATTAAAGAACAAACAAACAGAGATGACCAATACAATAACTGAAATGAAAACTACACTAGAAGGAATCAATAGTAGAATAACTGAGGCAGAAGAACGGATAAGTGACCTGGAAGACAGAATGGTGGAATTCACTGCTGCGGAACAGACTAAAGAAAAAAGAATGAAAAGAAATGAAGACAGCCTAAGAGACCTCTGGGACAACATTAAACGCAACAACATTCGCATTATAGGGGTCCCAGAAGGAGAAGAGAGAGAGAAAGGACCAGAGAAAATATTTGAAGAGATTATAGTCGAAAACTTCCCTAACATGGGAAAGGAAATAGCCACCCAAGTCCAGGAAGCGCAGAGAGTCCCATACAGGATAAACCCAAGGAGAAGCACGCCGAGACACATAGTAATCAAAGTGGCAAAAATTAAAGACAAAGAAAAATTATTGAAAGCAGCAAGGGAAAAACGACAAATAACATACAAGGGAACTCCCATAAGGTTAACAGCTGATTTGTCAGCAGAAACTCTACAAGCCAGAAGGGAGTGGCATGATATACTTAAAGTGATGAAAGGGAAGAACCTACAACCAAGATTACTCTACCCGGCAAGGATCTCATTTAGATTTGATGGAGAAATCAAAAGCTTTACAGACAAGCAAAAGCTAAGAGAATTCAGCACCACCAAACCAGCTCTACAACAAATGTTAAAGGAACTTCTCTAAGTGGGAAACACAAGAGAAGAAAAGGACCTACAAAAACAAACCCAAAACAATTAAGAAAATGGTCATAGGAACATACATATCGATAATTACCTTAAACGTGAATGGATTAAATGCTCCAGCCAAAAGACACAGGCTTGCTGAATGGATACAAAAACAAGACCCATATATATGCTGTCTACAAGAGACCCACTTTAGACCTAGGGACACATACAGACTGAAAGTGAGGGGATGGAAAAAGATATTCCATGCAAATGGAAATCAAAAGAAAGCTGGAGTAGCTATACTCATATCAGATAAAATAGACTTTAAAATAAAGAATGTTACAAGAGACAAGGAAGGACACTACATAATGATCAAGGGATCAATCCAAGAAGAAGATATAACAATTATAAATATATATGCACCCAACATAGGAGCACCTCATTACATAAGGCAATTGCTAACAGCTATAAAAGAGGAAATTGATAGTAACAAAATAATAGTGGGGGACTTTAACACCTCACTTACACCAATGGACAGATCATCCAAAATGAAAATAAATAAGGAAACAGAAGCTTTAAATGACACAATAGACCAGATAGATTTAATTGATATTTATAGGACATTCCATCCAAAAACAGCAGATTACACGTTCTTCTCAAGTGCGCATGGAACATTCTCCAGGATAGATCACATCTTGGGTCACAAATCAAGCCTCAGTAAATTTAAGAAAATTGAAATCATATCAAGCATCTTTTCTGACCACAACGCTATGAGATTAGAAATGAATTACAGGGGAAAAAGCATAAAATACACAAACACATGGAGGCTAAACAATACGTTACTAAATAACAAAGAGATTACTGAAGAAATCAAAGAGGAAATCAAAAAATACCTAGAGACAAATGACAATGAAAACACGACAACCCAAAACCTATGGGATGCTGCAAAAGCAGTTCTAAGAGGGAAGTTTATAGCTATACAAGCCTACCTAAAGAAACAAGAAAAATCTCAAGTAAACAATCTAACCTTACACCTAAAGAAACTAGAGAAAGAAGAACAAACAAAACCCAAAGTTAGCAGAAGGAAAGAAATCATAAAGATCAGAGCAGAAATAAATGAAATAGAAACAAAGAAAACAATAGCAAAGATCAATAAAACTAAAAGCTGGTTCTCTGAGAAGATAAACAAAATTGATAAGCCATTAGCCAGACTCATCAAGAAAAAGAGGGAGAGGACTCAAATCAATAAAATCAGAAATGAAAAAGGAGAAGTTACAACAGACACCGCAGAAATACAAAGCATCCTAAGAGACTACTACAAGCAACTTTATGCCAATAAAATGGACAACCTGGAAGAAATGGACAAATTCTTAGAAAGGTATAACCTTCCAAGACTGAACCAGGAAGAAGCAGAAAATATGAACAGACCAATCACAAGTAATGAAATTGAAACTGTGATTAAAAATCTTCCAACAAACAAAAGTCCAGGACCAGATGGCTTCACAGGTGAATTCTATCAAACATTTAGAGAAGAGCTAACACCTATCCTTCTCAAACTCTTCCAAAAAATTGCAGAGGAAGGAACACTCCCAAACTCATTCTATGAGGCCACCATCACCCTGATACCAAAACCAGACAAAGACACTACAAAAAAAGAAAATTACAGACCAATATCACTGATGAATATAGATGCAAAAATCCTCAACAAAATACTAGCAAACAGAATCCAACAACACATTAAAAGGATCATACACCACGATCAAGTGGGATTTATCCCAGGGATGCAAGGATTCTTCAATATACGCAAATCAATCAATGTGATACACCATATTAACAAATTGAAGAATAAAAACCATATGATCATCTCAATAGATGCAGAAAAAGCTTTTGACAAAATTCAACACCCATTTATGATAAAAACTCTCCAGAAAGTAGGCATAGAGGGAACCTACCTCAACATAATAAAGGCCATATATGACAAACCCAGAGCAAACATCATTCTCAACGGTGAAAAACTGAAAGAATTTCCTCTAAGATCAGGAACGAGACAAGGATGTCCACTCTCACCACTATTATTCAACATAGTTCTGGAAGTCCTAGCCATGGCAATCAGAGAAGAAAAAGAAATAAAAGGAATACAAATTGGAAAAGAAGAAGTAAAACTGTCACTGTTTGCAGATGACATGATACTATACATAGAGAATCCTAAAACTGCCACCAGATAACTGCTAGAGCTAATTAATGAATATGGTAAAGTTGCAGGATACAAAATTAATGCACAGAAATCTCTTGCATTCCTATACACTAATGATGAAAAATATGAAAGAGAAATTATGGAAACACTCCCATTTACCATTGCAACAAAAAGAATAAAATACCTAGGAATAAACCTACCTAGGGAGACAAAAGACCTGTATGCAGAAAACTATAAGACACTGATGAAAGAAATTAAAGATGATACCAACAGATGGAGAGATATACCATGTTCTTGGATTGGAAGAATCAACATTGTGAAAATGACTATACTACCCAAAGCAATCTACAGATTCAATGCAATCCCTATCAAATTACCAATGGCATTTTTTACGGAGCTAGAAAAAATCATCTTAAAATTTGTATGGAGACACAAAAGACCCCGAATAGCCAAAGCAGTCTTGAGGGAAAAAAACGGAGCTGGAGGAATCAGACTCCCTGACTTCAGACTATACTACAAAGCTACAGTAATCAAGACAATATGGTACTGGCACAAAAACAGAAACATAGATCAATGGAACAAGATAGAAAGCCCAGAGATAAACCCACGTGCATATGGTCAACTAATCTATGACAAAGGAGGCAAAGATATACGATGGAGAAAAGACAGTCTCTTCAATAAGTGGTGCTGGGAAAACTGGACAGCTACATGTAAAAGAATGAAATTAGAATACTCCCTAACACCATACACAAAAATAAACTCAAAATGGATTACAGACCTAAATGTAAGACTGGACACTATAAAACTCTTAGAGGAAAACATAGGAAGAACACTCTTTGACATAAATCACAGCAAGATCTTTTTTGATCCACCTCCTAGAGTAATGGAAATAAAAACAAAAATAAACAAATGGGACCTAATGAAACTTCAAAGCTTTTGCACAGCAAAGGAAACCATAAACAAGACGAAAAGACAACCCTCAGAATGGGAGAAAATATTTGCAAACGAATCAACGGACAAAGGATTAATCTCCAAAATATATAAACAGCTCATTCAGCTCAATATTAAAGAAACAAACACCCCAATCCAAAAATGGGCAGAAGACCTAAATAGACATTTCTCCAAAGAAGACATACAGACGGCCAAGAAGCACATGAAAAGATGCTCAACGTCACTAATTATTAGAGAAATGCAAATCAAAACTACAATGAGGTATCACCTCACACCAATTAGAATGGGCATCATCAGAAAATCTACAAACAACAAATGCTGGAGAGGGTGTGGAGAAAAGGGAACCCTCTTGCACTGTTGGTGGGAATGTAAATTGATACAGCCACTATGGAGAACAATATGGAGGTTCCTTAAAAAACTAAAAATAGAATTACCATATGACCCAGCAATCCCACTACTGGGCATATACCCAGAGAAAACCGTAATTCAAAAAGACACATGCACCCGAATGTTCATGGCAGCACTATTTACAATAGCCAGGTCATGGAAGCAACCTAAATGCCCATCAACAGACGAATGGATAAAGAAGTTGTGGTACATATATACAATGGAATATTACTCAGCCATAAAAAGGAACGAAATTGAGTCATTTGTTGAGACGTGGATGAATCTAGAGACTGTCATACAGAGTGAAGTAAGTCAGAAAGA